>NW_024870757.1:4625000-5225000 GCF_019054845.1 Dipodomys spectabilis | reverse complement strand
GAGTTGATCCAAGGACCTATGATAGGACATCAAAAAGAGAATTCATTTTTCTAGGTCTTTCTTATCTTTGTGATGTAATTTAAATAATGTAAAACACAATTTACTACTAAGATACTTTTATGTTTTATCAGTTTTGCACATTTTCATATGGACTTCACCTCAGTCTACAACATTCCTTCATCATTCTGTCCCTGATATTTTTACACACACAAGACATAAGATAACCAGTTTGATTTACAGCATGAGAAGTTATCCACCTGGCTTCCTTGGAAGCAGAGCATGGTCAATAGATAACATTACTTCTGATTGCTCACTACATGTAATGGTTTCTGTAATACTTATCACATTCTTTTTAGTATTTTAAAAACTTCTGGCTAAACTCAAACTCATTCATAGACGTTTGTGTTAAGTATTTCACAAGTTTTATTTCCCTTAATTCTTAAGATAACATTTTCTATAAAGCTAATGTTATTACCATTTTAGTGTTTGGAAAAATTGTAATTAAAGGCAGTAAGTGCATGGCTCAAACACACACTTTGAGCAAAGAAATGAGTCAAAGTTTCCAAAAGTCTTTCAGCAATACACAAAAGGTAGGTAAAATCTCTCCATTCTCTTACACTCTCAATTCAATATTCATATTTCCAAGAAATAATAGCATAGCAATTATTGCCCATGGTGATAGTTTGCTGTTACATTTGGTCTTCAACACAGATTGTGTTGGTGACATTGGGTTATCATGCACAGAGCTGAGCTTATAAGAGAAAAATTTCTTCAGTCCCATAGTTCCTGTTTCCTTTTTAAAAAGTACTAAAACTTTTAAATATTTTCACTTATTGTGTTAAGAATCCAAAAAAACGAAAAAAATTTGCATATAATCACTCCAAAATGCTTTAAAAATAAATGATAAAACAGGACCCCGTGAAGTAAACTTTCTTCTACTTTTAAAATTATTCAAAAAGACTTGCGCTGGTTGGTCACATCTGTAAACCTAACTATTCGCCATATCAACACTGAAGCTAGAGATCTGTGGGTAACAGTTGGAAACCAATGAGGGAAAAATAAATTGATAGGATTATTTTTCAAAAATTTCAATGAATTAGCAACAGGCCAGGAATGGAGATGTAGCTCATATAGCAAGACTTTGAAGCACTGATTTCAAACTCTGAGCACACCAACATACATGCAATTGGATGAGAACACACGCTCTTGCACACACACACACACACACATTCAAAATACCTTCATATTAGTGTTTTGCATTAATTTCTTTGTTAACAATATTATATGAGTAAAATAAAGGAAATAAACTCTTCCATCTCAGAACATGTTATATGTTTTCTATTGTAAAATTCTGTACACAGGGGTCACATTTACATGAGCAAGGTAATGAGTACATTTCCTAACATGCATTGTTACCTCCTCCTTTATGTTCCCCTACCATCCCTTCCCTCCCACCTCTACAAGCACACTCCCCTCCCTAAGTACACTTCCCCTGCCTAAATTGTAAAGTTCATTTTTCATCATAGTGTCTTGTGCATCTCATTGTTATAATGGGTCAACCTGTATCCCTATTTAAGCATCTTGTTTTTTTCCTTTCCCTCCCCAAATTAGAGGAACGTATATACAAGATGTGGGCGTACCAACTTCAAATACAGTGTAAACGGGTTATAGCATGGGGGAGGAACATATAAAGAAACAAAAAAAACACATCACCTGTTATAAGTACGTAAGAATCAATAACAAGCAAGAGAAAACCACACGTGTGTTCCTATCTTGGGTTTGATTTGCCTAATTTGGTCATATGTGCAAAGCTTTTAACCTTTTCTGCTTATCTCAGACATAAAATAGTTATTAAAAATTAAGGAAAACATAGGGCCTATGTTTCTTTGGATCTGGCTTACATCACTTAATATTTTTTTCCAAGTCTTTCCATTTTCTAACAAATTGGGCGATGCCATTCTTTCTGAGGGAGGCATAGAATTCCATTGGTATAAATACCACATTTTCTTGATCCATTCATCTACTGAGGGGCATCTGGGTTGGATTCAGATCTTAGCGATGGTAAATAATGCTGCAGTAAACATAGTTGTGCTGGTAGCTTTAGTGTGGTCTTGTTTGTGATCATCTGGGTAAATGCACAAAAGTGGGATTCCTGGGTCATAGGGGAGGTCTATGTGGAGTCTTTTGAGGAACCTCCATAGTACTTTCCAAAGGGTTGAATAAGTTTACACTCCCACCAAGAATGCAGTACAGTTCTCTTGTGGCTACATCCCCTCCAGCATCTGTTGTTGTAAAAGTATGGAATGGTTCAGGAATTTGCCTGTCATCCTTTCTCAGGGGCCATTCTAATCTTCTCTGTATTGTTCCAATGTTAGAGTACTTGATGCTGAATTGAGCATAGAACATTTTTTATATATAAAGTGTAATTTATTTTCTTAAACTAGACAATTCAACAAAAAGTAAGCTCAAAATAATTGCCATGAAATTTTAGAACCATGTACTTCTTACATAAGCACACATTTAAGAATAAAGACTAACATGTCAAAAACAAAATAATTCCAGATATTTGTTGTTCAAGAGATGTGTAAGAGGAGGAATTCAATTATTTTATACAAGGCACCTGTCATAATGAACACTGAAGCAAGTGTTAAGGTTTTTTTTTAAAGTTTTAATGTTTTAAACATATTTAATTTTGGGAATTTGCTTATATATGCCAAAACTAGGACTGCTTGGCAGGACATAAATTTTTTTGGGGGTGGGAGTCTGCGAGTGGGGCCTGAACTCTGGGACTGGGCGCTGTCCCTCAGCTCTTCAGCTCAAAGCTACTGCTCTACCACTTGAACCAACGTGCCAGTTCCAACTTTTTTCTTTTTGCTTATGTGGTGCTGAGGAATCGAACCCAGGGCTTCATGCATGCAAGGCAAGCACTCTACCACTGAGCCACCTACCCAGCCCCAGGTCATAAAACTTTTTGATAAAGTATTTAAGATTTATGGTAGCAGACATATGCTACTAAGTATGTACATTTCAGAGTTTATAGAAATTTTACTAATGAGAAGTTGCAAAGTCTTTGTGTAAAGGAGCAGAATAAAGAGTTAAGACTTTTAACTACATAGTTTCTATTAAAAATATAGGGCTTCCTTATTTTAGATGTTAGTGAGGAACAATTGATGATATAAGCCATATACAAATGATGAGATGAGCCATAAATAGTAATCTTAATGGGTAACTTTAAAGACTGCTCATAGCCTATAAAACTTTTGTTGAACATCATAATCTTAGGCAGTTTTAAATGTACAGGAATATGAGAAAATAGTAAAATCTAATACGTAGTACCCTTCAAATACTGAAAACACTGGTAATTGTTTTGTTTTTCGTTTTATTAATCATTAATATTTAATTATTGGTTTTTCTTATTTGTAGCATTGTTTACCTTGTTGTAATATAATACTACTTTTTGTAAGTCATCATTATGAAGTACTTGGAGAAGGTTACTGGGATGGCCAAACCATTTTTTATAGGTGCATGTGAATTTACGAAGAGGAAAATTAAGAACAAAATATTTATTTAAAAAGTTATCAAGTAGAGTCTGAATCAGGAATGTTGATAAATGTCCACACCTAAAATCTTACCCAGAGGCTGAAGCAGTGATTTTAAAGAGTTGAAGCCACAAAAGTGAGAGTTTGCTTCCATGAAGATTGTTTTTACATTTGAAATTTCTCCTGAGACATTTTTATTTTTAACAAAATAAATTTATATTTCATTTTGATGGGTTATCATACATCAAATACCTTCAAATGTATATGTAGAGTCTAAGACAGCAGTATGAATATTCTCATACTGCTCTTGTTTATCTGTTATACACTTTCAGTATTGTGATATTTCTCTTTCTCTTTCACTCTCCCATTTCCTCTCTTTCTCTTTCATGCTCCATGTCTGCTGCTCTTCTATGGTGAAAACTTTAAAAACTTGAAAAAGGAAATCAAAACAGAACTTAGAAAATGGGAAAAACTTCCATGTTCCTGGATTGGAAAGATTAACATCGTGAAAATGGCAATACTTCCCAAGGCTATCTACAAATTTAATGCGATACCTATCAAAATTCCAACCTCATTCTTCAAGGAAATAGAAGAGGCAATCCAAAAATTCATATGGAATAATAAAAGACCCCGAATAACAAAAACGCTCCTCAATGGAAAGAACACTGCTGGAGGGATATCAATACCAAATTTCAAACTCTACTATAAAGCCATAGTAATCAAAATAGCTTGGTACTGGCACAAGAACAGACTTCAGGACCAATGGCATAGAATTGAAAACCCAGAAATGAACCTAAAGACCTATAGTCATCTAATTTTGATAAGGGAGCTAAAAAAATAGAATGGAAGAAAGACAGCCTCTTCAGTAAATGGTGCTGTCAAAATTGCTTAACTACTTGTAGAAAACTAAAGCTAGATCCTTATATATCACCCTGCACCAGAATCAACTCCAAATGGATCAAAGACCTCGGAGTCAAAGCAGACACTCTGAAAACATTACAGGATGGAATAGGAGAAACCCTAGGTCTCCTTGGCTCTGGCCGAAATTTTCTGAATAGAGACCCGGAAACACAACAAATCAATGAAAGGTTGGACAAATGGGATTGCATGAAGTTGCAGAGCTTCTGCATGGCAAAGGACATAGCTAGCAAGATCAATAGAAAGCCCACAGATTGGGAGAAGATCTTCACTAGCCATAAAACGGACAAGGGTCTCATATCTAAAATATACTTGGAACTCAAAAAATTAAATCCCCCAACAATAAATCCTCAAAGAAACAACTTCCCAATAAATAAGTAGGCTAATGACTTAAAGAGAAACTTCTCTGAAGAAGAAAGAAGGATGGCCAATAGACACATGAAAAAATGCTCAACCTCCCTAGCCATAAAAAAATGCAAATCAAAACAACATTGTCATACCATCTCACCCTAATATGTCCCTCCCCTACAGTATAACCCCTGCTTTCACTATATTTGATGTCGGTATAATTTGTGGAGGGGAAGTGGAAAAACAAGTCGTTTAAATAAGGATACAGGTGGACCTGTTGCAACAATGAGAAGTACAAGTTGTCATGTCAAAATCGAACTTTACAACTTGGGGGGGGGAGAAGGGGGGGAGGAAAGATGGGAAGAGATAGGAAGGGTAAACAAAGGAGGAGGCTACAATGCTTGATAAGATATGTACTCACCGTCTTGCCCATGTAATTATAAACCCTCTGTACAGTATTTTCACAATAAGAAAAAAAAGAATTTCTGCTGGTCTACTATTATCCATCAGAATCCACTGGTTTTGTGGGAACATGATAGCGACCATCAGTTACCCTTGCATTCTTTAAGAGTTATAACAGTGACGTGATGTTATTCATTTCTATTCTAAATGGCAAAACAACAGATCTAGGAATTCCTTTTCACTTTTACTACTGTTATAAATTTTATCTCATAGGAATCATTGAAACGGATAGGATACTTTTAACCTCTGACCTAAAAGTTCGTTTTCTTTTTTCTTTTACAAACGACCTTTTTCTTTTATTATAAGTAAATACATGTAATGAAAACAATGCTTTCCTGTGGAAAGTAGACCGAATATATTCAGGGATGAAAAACTAGGTAATGGGGGAAGTGATTACAAAGGATGCCCATCATAGAGCACGGAACCTCAGAGCAGTTTATCATGTACACTTTGTGAGAATGACAATGTGCTGGGAACTATAGATTAAATCATTGAACAACTGATATAAACATATACACATATATTTATATATGTATATTTATTTTTAAATGCATATATGTGTGTATATGCCCTTATATATGTATACATGCATGTTACTATACACAAAAATACATACATACACACATGTACACATGCACACATGGAGAAAGACACATAGTTACAGACAACACAAGTTTCACTACTTGTTGAATATGCCTTAGACATAATGTTTGGAATCAAATATGTTGAAGATGTATTTGTCTCTAAAAATTCTTTTACCACTCCCATCTCTTTTTTTAAAGTAATTTATTAATTTATATGATAGTCCTATTCTTATGGCACACTGGAGACAGGTAACTTGCCAAATACATGAAGCAGTTTGTTATGTACTCAATACAAGATCCACCCCAGTGTAGACCTTGAACTCTGGGCTTAGGCGCTGTCCCTCAGCTCTTCATCTCAAGGCTAGTGCTCTACCACTGGAGCCACAGCACCACTTCCAGCTTTTTCTGTTTATGTGGTGCTGAAGAATTGAACCCAGGCCTCATGCATGCAAAGCAAGAACTCTACCACTGAGCCATCTTCCCAGCATCTCCTCTTATCTCTTCAAATGGGTAGGTTTTGACACATTCGACTTTCAAAATGCAGTACAAGTGATAGCAAGTCAATCGGAAATCTCAGTAAGTAAACGTCATATGGCGTCTCCTTGTTCCCCAGGGAATGCTAGTTCTTGTAGACACTCTCAAAAACCAAAGTAGCAGGAAAATACCCTGGTACAGAATAAAGTTATAAGGCTTTAAATGGCATTCTTCCTTGAGTTCTTTTCCAACAGCCAGCATCAATTCTTAAGCAGATGAGTGAGTCCTCAGAAGATTGGAGCTCAGGTCAACATTTAACAAACTCATGTGAAAAGTCCTATGTGAGAAATGCTGACTGAGGTCTTGCTGATTTCATGGTCAAGAAAATAAGACAAAAAGAAAGTATTTTAATGTATTAAAATTTGAGAATAATTTGTAACCTGTCAATAAATGTGTAGAACACAATTATACCAAAATGACAAAAAATGATGTGCATGTGAATTACGTGCTCTTGGACTTGGCGAGTGATCTTAGGTGTGTCTACACAAGTAGAATCAGCACAAATCAATCAGCATTTCTTCATTTAAGATACAAGGAAAGGATACAGGTTGACCCATTGCAACAATGAGATGTACAAGACACTCTATCGGGGGAGGGGGTTGGAGGGAAGAGTTGGGAGGCGTGAAGGGAAGGGATGGTAGGGGAAAAACCAAGGAGGGGGTAAAAATGCTCAATAAGAAATGTACTCATTACCTTACATATGTAACTGTAAACACTCTGCACAGGACATTTACAATAAAAATATGTATTAAAAACATACAAGGAAAGCTTCTGTACTTATCGGAAGTTGTATTTGTCACTCAATATCAGTAAGGTATCAGTTTTATGATGACAGGCATATTAAAATTCTGGATGCTCAAATTCTCTACATAAGCACAGTCTATTATTTACATTAGAATCTGCCCACATCCTAGTGCAGTGTAATTGCAATGAAAATTTTTACTACATTCTATGTTTGTAATAAAAATAAAATCATATGCACTATCAACTGATGCAAATTTTTTCAGATAATTTTTTAGTGTGAAAATACTGTAAACAGAGGATTCAATTACATGGGCAAGGAAATGAGTATATTTCTTACCAAGCATTTTTGCCACCTCCTTTGTTTCCCCTTCCCATCCCTTCCCTTCTCACCACCCCGGTCCCTCTCCTCTTTAATCCCCGCCCCCCAGCCAAAGTTGTAATGGTCGTTTTTCCATATAAAGTCTTGTACATCTCATTGTTGCAACACGTCCACCTGTATCCATATATAAACAATTTGTTATTCCCTTTCGCCTCCACAAATTATATTAACATAAACTACAGTGAAAGCAGGGGTTATACCTTGGGCAAGGGACATAAAATGCAAGAAACAAATCATCTTATAAATATGTTAGAAACAATAAGAAAAAAAAAACCATTTGAATCCTTACCTTAGGGTTCATTTCATCAAACATCTACTTATCTGAACGTTTCTGCTGTCTCAGACATATACTAGGGATTGCAAGTAAGGGAAACCATGAGAACTATGTTTCTTTGGGGCTGTCTTGCTTTACTTAATATATTTTTTCCAATTCTTCCCATTTCCTAACAAATGGAGCAATGTCATTCTTTCTGATGGAGGCATAGAATTCCATTGTGTATATATACCACATTTTCTTGATCCATTCATCTACTGAGGGGCATCTGTGTTGGTTCCATATCTTAGCCATGGTAAATAATGCTGCAATAAACATGGTTGTACTGGTAGCTTTAGTAAGGTCTTATTTGTGATCATTTGGGTAAAAGCCCAAAAGTGGGATTGCTGGGTCATTGGACAGCTCTATGTGGCGTCTTTGAGGAACCTCCATACTAATTTCGAAAGTGGTTGAACAAGTTTACACTCCTACCAACAATGCAGTAAGGTTCCCTTCTGTCCACATCCCCTCCAGCATCTTTTGCAATTATATTTCTTGATTTAGCCATTGGAACTGGGGTGAGGTGATATCACAATGTTGTTTTGATTTGTATTTCTCTTATGGCTAGGGAGGTTGAGCATTTCCTCATGTACCTATTGCCGTTCCTTCTTTCCTCTTCAGTGGGCCTTTAGCCCACTTATTTATTGCCCAGTTGTTTCATTGAAAATTTGTTGTTGGGGAATTTAATTTTTTGAGTTCCAGGTATATTTTAGATATGAGACCCTTGATCTTGCTAGCTATGTGTTAGCCATGCAGAAGTTCTGCAATTCCATGCAATCCCATTTTTCCAACCTTTCTTTGATTTGTTGTGTTTCCAGGTCTCTATTAAGAAAATATTGACCTGTGAAAAGGAGACCTAGGGTTTCTCTAATTCCATCCTTTAAAGATTTCAGAGTGTCTGCTTTGACTCCGAGGTATCTGATCAATGTGGAGATGATTCTGGTGCAGGGTGATATATAAGGATCCATCTTTAGTTTTCTACAAATGATTAACCAATTTTTCCAGCACTATTTACTGAAGAGGGTGTCTTTCTTCCATTCTAGTTTTTAGCTCCCTTATTGAAGATTACAGTGCTATAGGTCTGTGGGTTCATTTCTGGGTTTTCAATTCTATTCTAGGTATATTTTAGATATGAGACCCTTGTCCATTGTATGGCTAGTGAAGATCTCCCAATGCGTGGTCTTTCTGTTGATCTTGTTAGCTATACCCTTTGCCATGAAGAAGCTCAGCAATTTCATGCAATCCCATTTGTCCAACCTCTCTTTGATTTGTTGTGTTTCTAGGTTTCTATTAAGAAATTTTAGGCCTGTACCAAGGAGACCTATGATTTCTGCTATTCCATCCTGTAATGTTTTCAGAATGTCTGCTTTGACTCTGAGGTCTTTGATCCATTTGGAGTTGATTCTGGTACAGGGTGTTATATAAGGATCGAGCTTTAGTTTTCTACAAGTAGTTAACCAGTTTTGCCAGCACCATTTACTGAAGAGGCTGTCTTTCCTCTATTCTAATTTTTTAACTCCCTTATCAAAGATTAGATGGCTTATATGTCTGTAGGTTCCTTTCTGGGTTTTCAGCTCTATTCCATTGGTGCTGAGGTCTGTTCTTGTGCACGTACCAAGCTGTTTTGATTACTATGGATTTATAGTAGAGTTTGAAATTTGGTATTGATATTCCTCCAGCACTGTTCTTTCTGTTAAGGATTGTTTTTGCTATTTGGGGCCTTTAATAGTTCCATGTAAATTTTTGGATTGCCTCTTCTTTTTCCTTGAAGAATGCCGTGGGAACATTGAAAGGCATCACATTGAATTAGTAGATAGCCTTGGGGATTATTGCCATTATCACGATGTAAATCCTTCCAATCCAGGAACATGAGAGGTTTTTCCACTTTCTAATTTCTGTTTGATTTCCCTTTTCACGTTTTTAAATTTTTCTTTTTTCCACGTTTTTAAAATTTTTCATTATAGAAGTCCTTCACTTCTTTGGTTAAGTTAATTCCTAGGTATTATTGATTGTGGGACTATTACAAATGGAGTTGCTTTCCTGATTTCAGACACACTTTTCTCATTGCTGCCATACAGAAAAGCCATTGAATTTTGAGGGTTAATTTTATACCCCATTACTTTGCCAAAATTTAGAATCAGCTTGAGTCATTTGGGTGTGGAGTCCGTGGGATTCATTAAACACAAGCTAATGTCATCTGAAAAGAGGGAGAGTTTTATTTAATCTTTCCCTGTTTGGATCCCTTTATTGCCTCTTTTCTTATTGCTGTAGCTAGTCATTCTATTACTAAATTGAAATGGAGAGAGTGGACATCCTTGTCTCATTCCTGAGTTAAGATGAAATGGCTTTAGTTTTTCACCATTAAGTAAAATTCTGGCTGTTTGTCATATACAGCCTTTATTGTATTGAGGAATGTTCCCTGGATTCCTAATTTTTCCAGAACCCTCATCACAAAGGATTGTTGGATCTTGTCAAATGCTTTTTTCTACATCTATTGAGATAATCATGTGGTTCTTTTCCTTGCTCCTGTTGATGTGATGAATTATGTTAATTGATTTGTGTATATTGAACCAGCTTTGCAGCCCTGAAATGAATCTTGTTTGATGGTGGTGTATGAGTTTTTGGATGAATTGTTGAAATTGATTGGGCAGAATTTTGTTGAGAAGTTTTGCATTAATGTTCATCAAAGAAATGGGTCTATAGTTCTCTTTCTGTGATGAGTCCCTGCCTGGTATTGGGATGAGGGTTATGATGGCTTCATAGAATGAGTTCGGTAGTGAACTTTCTATTTCAATTCCATTGAAGAGTTGGAAAAGTATTGGTGTGAGCTCTGCCATGAAGGCCTTATAGAATTCCGCTGTAAAGCTGCTTTTCTGAGATGGGAGGTCTCTTATTACTGTTTCTATTTCAGTGTTTGATATGAGCCAGTTAAGATGGTTTAACTCACCTTGGTTTGTTTCAGCATTTCGATATTGGCTTGGAAAACGTCTATTTCTGCCAGGCACTCTAACTTATTAGCATAATATTTTGAGAAGTATTCTCTTATAATGTTCTGAATCTTGGTTGTTACTGTGGTGATGTTTCCATTCTCATACCTGAGTTTATTTATTTGAGTGTGTTCTCTTCTTTTTCTCATAAGATTTGCTAAGGATCTGTCAATTTTTTTAATTTTTCAAAGTATCAACTCTTTGGTTTTTGGTTCTTACAATTTTTATTTTTGGATTCTAATTCGTTTAATTCTGGTGTAATTTTAATGATTTCTTTCCATCTACTGTATTGTAGCTAGGCGCCAGTGGTTCATGATTGTAACTCTAGCTACTAAAGTGGCTGAGAGCTGAGAATCATGGTTCAAAGCTAGCCTAGGCAGGAAAGTCCATGAGACTTACCTCAAATGAGACAAAAGAAAACTGTTAGTTGCTCAAGTGGTAGAGCACTAATCTTGAGCTGAAGAGCTGAGGGGCAGTGTCCAGGTCCAGATTTCAAGTCCCACGACTGACAACAATTAAAAATAAACATTTACAAATAAACAATATTTTGACATAAATGTTAAATATATATTCTAAAAATTTTTAAATCTTCACTGGATATATTAGTTTATATAAATATATAGAAGTGTTTTCTGGTTTTAGTTGTTTTTGAGTCAATTGTGTAAATCAAACATTTCTCATTCAATTCATATGTGTAGTTTTATAAACTTATAGGCCATAGTATAAAATTAGCAGATATGTGATAGACAGTGCTGTTTTAGGTATCTACCTTGGCATTCTAAAATTAAGACTTCTCCCCCAAAATCGATATGCCCTCTAACCTTGTCAGAGGTTTCATCTTATTGGAGCAGAAAAGTATCATCGTTTGGAACAACTGTAACATTTTACATGTATTCCACTTAGTTTAACAACCAAAACATTCAAGTCATCTGAACCATGCAAGTAATAACAAAATGTCTTCTGACCTTTTTATTCTCTTAAGAGATGAAAATCTTTAATTATACATTTATTTTTTTCTGCCTAAGATCCTATATCTTAGGAAGATCTTTTTGTGTAACCCTGTGTTCCTGATAAGAAAACCAGAACAAAGGCAATAATGAAAATAGGCAATGAAAATACTTGAAAGCAGTATTGCCATTTTCACTATATTAAGTCTGCCTATCCAAGAGCATGGGAGGTCTTTCCATTTCCTAGTATCTTGTGTAATTTCTTTAACTTTTTATAGTTTTATTTATTTTTTTATTGTGAAAATACTGTAAAGAGGGTTTATAATTACATGGGCAACATAATGAGTACATTTCTTATCAATCATTGTAGACTCCTCCTTTGTTTCCCCTTCCCATCTCTTCCCATGCTCCTCCCGCCCCCACAACCCAATCCTTCTTCCCCCCACCAAAGTTGTAAAGTTTGTATTCGACATAATGACTTGTATACCTCATTGTTACAATAGATCCACCTGTATCCCTATTTAAATAATTTGTTTTTTTCTCTTCCCCTCCACAAATTATATCAACATCAAATACAGTGAAAGCAGGGGTTACACCATGGGGCAGGAACATACAAAGCAACAAAGAACTAATCTTATAAATGTGTTAGAAACAATCACCTGAAAGAAAAAATACATTTGAATGCTTATCTTAGGGTTCATTTCTCTAACATCAACTTATCTGACCTTTCTGCTTGACTCAGAATATACTAGTTTTAGCAAATAAGGGAAATCATGGGACCTAAGTTTCTTTGGGCCTGGGTTACTTCACTTAATATAATTTTTCCAAGCCTTTCCATTTCCTAACAAATGGGGCAATGTCATTCTTTCTGATGGAGGCACAGAATTCCATTGTGTATATATACCACATTTTTATAGTTTTCATTAAATAGTTCTTTTACATCTTTGGTTAGGTTAATTCTTAAATATTTTATTTTGGGGGAGGTTATTGTGAATGGGGTTGCTCCCTTTCTGCTTGTACATTGTCAGTGTACAGGAAGGCAACTGATTTTATGGGTTGATTTTGTATCCTGCTACTTTGCTGAAGTGATTTATGATTTCTAAGAGTTTGGGAATGGAGTTTTTGTGATCGTGAAGGTATAGTATTTTGTCATCTGTAAAAAGGGATAGTTTAACTTCTTCTTTTCCTATGCGGATCCCTTTAATGTCTTTTTCTTACCTTATTTACCTGGGTAAGGGTTCCAGGACTATTTTGAAGAGGACTGGAGACAGTGGGCATCCTTGCCCTGTTCCTGATTTTAAGAGAATTGGTTTTAGCATTTCCACATTAAGTATAATATTGGCTATTGGTCTGTCATAAATGGCTTTTATTGTTTTAAGAAATGTTCCTTCTATTCTTATTTTCTCCAGAGCTTTTACCATGAATGAATGTTGAATTTTATCAAAGGCCTTTCCAGTATCGGTGGAGATAATCATGTGGTTCTTGACCTTGACCTTGGCTCTGTTGACGTGTAGGATTACATTTATTGACTTATGTATGTTAAACCATCCCTGCATCTCTGGGATGAAGCCTATCTGATCATAGTGTATGATTTTTTTTTTTTATGTTTCTGGATTCTGTTAGCTAGAATCCTGTTAAGGATCTTTGCATCTGTGTTCATCAAGGAAATTGGCCTGTAATTCTCTTTTTTGGTTGGGTCTTTGCCTGGTTTGAGGATGAGTGTGATATTGGCTTCGTAGAATGAGTTTGGGATAGCTCCCTCCTTCTCTGTTTCTCTGAAGAGCTTGAGGATTATGGCCATTAGTTCTTCTTTAAAGGTCTTACAGAATTCTGCTGTGAATCCATCTGGTCTTGGGCTTTTTTTGTTGGAAGACTTCTGATTGTTTCTGTATCTCGTTGTAGGATATTGGCTTATTTAATGATTTACTTCTTCTTTGCTCAGTTTGGGCAACTTGTATTTCTCTAAAAATGCATCCATTTCTGCCAGGTTTTCTTACTTTAGAGAGTATAACTTTTGAAATTAGTCCGTTAAGATTGTTTTAGGTATTTTGTGTATGTATTGTGAATTTTCCTATGGCATCCCTAATCCTGTTAATATGGGTTTCCTCTCTTCTTTTTAATTAATCTTGCCAACGGTCCACCAATTTTATTTATTTTTTCAAAGAACCAGTTTTTTCTTTGGGTAATTCTGGCTATGGTTCTACAATTTTCTAATTCATTAATCTCCAGTCTTAGTTTGGTTATCTGGCTCCTTCTAGTAAATTTAGGTTGCATTTTTTTTCATGTTTTTCTAGCTATTTTAATTGCAACATGAGATAATTTACTTGGTCTGTCTCTATTTTCTTGATGTGGGCACTGAGGGCAATAAATTTTCCCCTCAGGACTGCTTTTGATGTGTCCTACAAGTTTCTTTGTGCGGTGTTTTAATTTTCATTGAGTTGTAGGAAATTATTTCTTCTTTGTTCTCTTCTGTTACCTAGCCATTGCTTAGAAGTGTGCTGTTCAATTTCCATGTATTAGAATAATTTCTGCTGTATGCTTTGTTATTGAGAACTAGCTTGATTCCACTGTGGTCAGATAGGATAGAGGGGATTAAGTCGATCCCCTTGTATTTGCTTAAGTTCCTTGCATGAACTATGATATGGTCTATTTTGGAGAAAGTTCCATGAGCTACTAAGAAGAATGTGTACTCTGTTGTTTTAGGATGAAATACTCGGTAGATGTCAGTTAATTCCGTTGAAGTATGGCCTCACTTAATTCAGTAGCTTCTTTTCCAATCCTCTGTTTGGTAGACCTGTCCTTTGGCGAGAATGGGGTGTTAAAGTCTACTAGTATTATCATATTGGGATCTATTTTATTCTGTAAGTTTGAGAGTATTTGCTTAACATATCTGGGTGCACCAATGTTTGGGGAATATAAGTTGGTAATATAAGAGGGAACTGTCCTCCTCTTGGGTTGTTCCCTGTATTAATATGTAGTGTCCAGCCTTATCTTTTTGTATTGATTATAATGAAAAGTTTATCTTCTGAGATATCAGGCTTGCTACACTTGCTTTCTTACTGGGGGCATTTGATTGGTAGATCCTTTTCCAACTCTTTACTCTGAGTTTGTTTGTATGTTTGGCTGAGAGGTGTGTCTCCTGAAGGCAACAGATGGATGGGTCATGTTTTCTAATCCAATCCGCAGTTCTTTTTCTTTTGATTGGCAAATTAAGCCCGTTAATATTAAGAGATAGTATAGAAAGATGCATTTTGATCCCTGTCATTCCCAATTTCCCTGAGTTTTTCTTCTTTCCTTTCCTCCTGTGCTTGCTCAGTTAGATTTCTATTAATGACTGTCTGGGTACATGTCCCTGTTCCTGGTTGCATTCTTCAGCTTGTGTTCCCACTCTTAGTATTCTTTGTAATGCTGGCTTAATGTTTATGTATTCATTTAGTTTTTATTTGCTATTAAAATTTTTCAGCTCTCCATAGAATGTGAATGCTAGCTTTTCCGAGTATATCAGTCTGGGTTGATAGTTATTGGCTCTCAGCGCTCGTATGGTACTTTCCCAGGCCTTTCTTGCATTCAGTATTTGTGTGGAGAGATCTGCAGTGATTCTAATTTTTTCCCGTTTATTATAGCTCCTTCTTCATTTTTGCTGCATGCAAGATGGTTTCCTTATTATTCAGGTCTATCATTTTTACTATAATGTGTCTAGAAGTGTTTCTCCTGGTGTCTTGCTTGTTAGGTGTTCTATATGCTTCTGTTATGTAGGTAAGATGTTCTTTTTTGAGATGGGGATAATTTCACTGATTATCTTGTTGAATAGGTGTTGCATTCCCTTGCTTTGATATTCCTCACCTTCGTCCACTCCAATTATACAAAGGTTAAATTTCTTGGCACTATCTGCTTGCTCTTGAATTTCCCTTGGGCATAATTTAAGTGATGTTTCCATATCTGTCATTGTTTGGTCCAGTTGGTGTATTCTGTCTTCTGTATCTGACACTCTACATTCCATTTCGTTCACTCTGTTAACTGTGGCTTCCATTGTGGTTTGCAAGGAAGAAATGGACTCATTTATGGATTTGGTGTTGGTTCTCAAAGTACTGATCTCACCTCTTAATAAGGTATGTATTGCCTATTTTGGCATTTTTCTCACTTCTGAGTGAGGTATGTACTTCCTCTACTTTTGTGTGTACCTCGTGTTTGAGATCCTGCATCTCTTTCGATAGTTTGTCCCCATGTTCTTTAATTTCTGGTCTATTTCTCGCTTTGTTTTTTGAGTCATTGTCTCCAGCATCCCTTGGATGTAGCTTTTGTCTTTCATTCCTGCTTTGCTCCCACTGGGGCTCTCCCCTGTGTGGCTGCTGGCTATTGGGGATACCTTGCTATCCTGGCTATTAATAAATCTTGTAATTTTTCTCTGTGATTTTCCCATGTGGGTCCAGGATTATTGGAGACTAATCTGAAATTTTGTTTTGGTCAATATGTGTCTGATTTTGCTTGGTTGTTGTTTCTGTGTTGGTAGAGAGCGTTTGTACCTGATTTCGGTTCTGTTGGGGGCCGACCTCCAGCTGCTGGTCTGACCCACATAGGGTTCTCAGCTCTTTGCTGTAGATCACTGGCAGCTCTCGTCATTGGAAGGGTTGAGCGGCCTAGACTGCTCCTGTTTGCTCCTACGGGTGCTCTTGGCAAGATTGGATGTACTGGATGAACTCTCTCAGATGCTGGAGTCTGCTATGGGCTCCTGATGGTTTTTTTTGTGGAGGAAAGGCTGGTTTTGGGCTTGAACTCTGGGCTTGGGCACTGTCCCTCAGATCTTAAGCTCAAGGATGGCATCCTACCATTTGAACCACAGCACCACTTCTGACCCTTTGTGCTTATGTGGTGCTGAGGAATCAGATCCAAGACCTCATGCACCCAACACAAGCACTCTACTGCTGAGCCACCTTACCAGCCTGAGCTCCTGCCTACTATCAGGTCCTGGTGGCCTGTGTTGTCTAATAACCTAGAATATATGGATCGGGTTCTGGTGGGGTTTGGGCTTCTCTTGTCCTGAGCCCCCCTGGTCTTTTGCTCTCACAGGCGTGCTTCCCAGTGGGTGCAGTTCCTTGTTTTCTCCCCTCTGCTGAGGCTTATGCTCAGCTTCTGACTTCAGTTGTGAAAGGTTGGTTGTGTTGCTCAGGCACTGGATCCCCAGGCCTGGTCCCCGCCCAAGGCCTGGGGAAAGCGGGTTGGAGATGTGCTGCTGTGTATCCCACCTAGGTTACACAGCCTGGGGTACACAGTTCAAATTTCTTCCACTGTTGGGTATCTTGACCCAGGGGTGCTGTTCCTGGCTTGGGCGTTTAAGCTCCCTTCCAGGGGCGCTCTTGCTGTAGCATGGTCAGCTGAGTGTGCTACACGGTTTGGTGGAGCTCTCCAACAGTTCCCAGTTTTAGTGGGTCCTGTGGTACAGGTGTTGGGGTAGGAGGTCTGGCTCATGGTCTGGGGATTCCCACCAGCCCTGGTCTCTCTTGAGGGATACAGAGTCCCCTGCGGGGTACTCACCCTGGAGCTAGTTGTTTCTGTGTGATGTAGGTCATTGGTTGCCTTTCCAATCAGAGTTCAGTTGAGGTGTATGTGGGCTAGGCTGGGCGGTGGTAGCTCTGTGTGATTCTCTTCTGTCTCTGCCTAATTTGATGCTGTTTGGGTCTGCACCATGAGATGGGCCTCTAACCTCTGCCCGAGGGGTGGGGGAGGGGCCTCCGTGCAGGTTCTGAGTACTGGGGTTTGTCTGCATTTGCACTCTCCGGATCAGCACCAGTTCCTTGCATGTCTTCTGCTCTGGTGTTCGGTGGGAGTCCCATGTAGTTCTGGGGTTCCTGCCATGGGGTTGAGGGGCTTTGGTGGGATGGACCCTCTCTGCTCAGATGGAGAGTGAGGGGTGGGATCTTTGTTCAAGCTCCCGGCTAGGAGGTTTCTCCGTTCATCACGATCAGTGGGTCTGACACTAGTACCTCGGGCTGCTTCTGCGCAGGTTATCTGCAGACAAACTCCTGTATCTCTGGGACTTGGACAGCCCCTGCTGGGTGGTCTGGCCATGGCTTGGTGTGCTGCCGCGCGGCCAGTAAAGGTTGAGGGAGGAGTCTTCCTGCTCCTCTGTTCTGAAATTCTTCTTTTTCTCTCTTTCTTTTTTGTTATTTTCCACCTTCTGTTTTTCTCTGGGTGTTCATCTTTTTGTTGTTGTCAGTCTCTTGGGGAGATTAAGCATCGGAACTTGAATTCTCTTTTGGGTTGGGGAGAGCTATGGCGTTTCCGTACTGCCCTGTCACCATCTTGGTACCCCTTCTCATCTATTTTTTTATTGTGAAAATACTGTACAGAGGGATTACAATTACATGGGCAAGATAATGAGTACATTTCTTATCAAGCATTGTAGCTCCTCCTTTTTTTCTCCTTCCCATCCCTTCCCATCCTCCTCCAGGAAAGTATGAAATTCTTGATTTGAAGCCTTTTGCTTGATATCCACAACATGTCATTCTTCCTTTATTAATAGGAGAATTTGGAGAAAGGATTAGAATTCACACTACAAAAAGGAGAAGAGGAAAAGAGAAGGAGAAATCTAGATATTTTGTTCTTCCTCACCTCAATCACAAGGTCTGGATAATGATTATGGATATTAGATACAATGACCTAAAATGATTAAACCCATCTATAGAAAATAGATAACCCCATAAATGATCACATGGAGAATGTTTATTTATAAAAAAATTGTAATAATGTCCAACAGGAAATCTTATCTATTTGTTTAGTTCTTGTTTTGTATTTATTAAATTCTAGTATGCTATAGTCAACTAACATAAAGGTATAAAATATAAGAAACTAACATCTTAATATCATATTCTAACATTAGCTTAATTCTGCTTTTGTTATATGGTGAGGCTGTATTTGAGTTTTGCCTCAATTTCACATGATATATTCTTCTAGTATATAAGTTGAAAGAAGACTCATTTTGAAACTATGCTATTTTTATAGCTAAGGGAAAACAATTCAGCTATTAGACACAGACAATGAGACAGAAATCTTCCCCTAGAAATAGCCTTTCACTACTTCTGGTTCATTTTTGTAAGCTGAATGTAAGTCACATGAACCAGCTTGACATTGCAAAGTACAGGTAAATCTCACCAACAGGACGCTGATGCAGGACATAGAGTAATATGACCATATATACAACACTTGAGATAAAGAGGGGGGGAAAAAGAGAACTATAATACAATCAATCATACTCGCTATCACAAATCTCTACAAGAAGGAAGTTATTATGTACCTTTATTTTTAAAACTACTGAGATCTTCAAATCATGTCTTTTATGCTTGGATGTTACAGGAATTAGAGAACATTTTGATACTGAGACAGCATAAAATTTCCAAGAAAGCTGGAGTAAGCATTTCAATACTACCGTTTATTCTCCAAGAAAAGAAACCATTTCATAGACAATAGTTTATACTTTCTTACCTAGTATCTTTTTTTCCAGAAATGGATTTTGTTAATATATGTTACTATCCACCAGAATAAATGTTTCATTTCTCTGCATCTTGTGCAGACAGTATAGTCAATTACATGTAAGAGGGAGTTCATCAATAGCACTTTTTAAAAATGCAAAAAATGTGGACAGAGAGCTAATATACATATTTTTCCACCATCACCTTCCACATCCTCCTTCTTCTTTCCTAGGAAACACACTCTATCAATTAAAAAGGCTTAGATATTTGCCTCTTTATCTTGAAAGTGGAAGCAGAATGTTATGGATGTCGGAGATGATGACCAATAGTGTTTTACATAATAATGTCACATGCATCAGCCCTATGTGTCCTGCTGGCCTTAACACTGTACTTACTTAGTGATGTGATAGGAATGTCAGCCTTACTGGACTTAGTATTGTTTTCCACTTCTTTTTCTACCACCTGGCCTAAATTATAATACACAGTAACGAAATGAAAAAGTAATGCCATCTTAATCAAGTCTAATTGCGACAATGAGATGTATAAGAGGTTATGTTGAAAAACAAACTTTACAACTTTGGCGGGGGTGGGAGGGGGAGAATCGATGGCAGGGATGGTAAGGGGAAGAGAGGGGCAACAATGATTGCTATGAAATGTACTCATTACCTTGCTCATAAAATTGTAACCCCTCTGTGCGGTATTTTCACAATAAAAAAACTTATTAATATAAAAACGAAAAGAATTTTTTTAGGGCTCTGGGAATGTGGCTTAATGGAACAGTTATTGCTTAGCATGCATCAAACCCTAGGTTTGATTCCTCAGTACCACATAAATAGAAAAAGAAACACTGAAAGTGGAGTTGTGCCTCAAGTGGTAAACTGCTAGCCTGGAGCCAAAACAAACAAACAAACAAACAAACAAAAAAACAGTTCCCTGTCCCTGAGTTCAAGTCCCAAGATTGGCAAAAAGTCATTTAGCTAGTAAATGCAAAATAAATAACCCATACTTGGAATATACAATTGATCATTCCAACTGATGCCTAACAATAGTCCGTAATTTATTTTACCTATATTAGATTACTATTATTTAACAAAAGGGCTGGGAAGGTGGCTCAGTGGTATAGATTGCCTTGCACTCATGAGGCCCTGTGTTCGATTCCTCAGCACCACATAAGCAAAAAGAAAAAAGCCAGAAGTGACGCTGTGGCTCAAGTGGTAGAGAGCTAGACTTGAGCTGAAGAGCTGATGGACAGCGCCCAAGCCCAGAGTTCAGGCTCCGCGTCCAGACACCCCCCCTCCCCACCAAAAAACAAAAAAAAACCCAAAAAACAAAAAACAATGTTCTGTTAATAGGTCGTGGCAATTTAATGCCAAGAATGTGCTTAGATATCAGGTGGAGATTAATCCTGGAAATTCAAAGATTCCAGGTTTTGAGCCGTCATTTCTAATCACAATGAGAAGGGTAGTCTATGTGAGATTTGGAAATCTTTTTGGTAAGTTATAGCATCAAAAAGGAATAGACTAATTAATAGTTTTGAGAAAAGAGAAGGAATAACTTCACATGGAAGGAATAAATGATAATAACTAAGTTATACCACAATCTGTTCTAGGGAACCATTTTTGGTTATTGAAGAACTAGTTATCAACTAGGCTTATTCCTCATTGTCTTTAGCATTCTAATTCCTTAGGCTAGTTCTTAATCTCTGTGTGATAAGTGGTATATACTTCTATGCTGTTCTTTCATTCCTGAACTCCTTTGCTTTCTAAAATCTTCAGTCATTTCTGATACTAAGTCCACATACGCAGACAACAGAGGATGCTAATGTAAGAGTCCCATAACATGAGTCATTAATGTAACAACATGGAAAAGGAGGATATTTTTATTGCTACCTCAATTTTTCTGAAAAGCTGCAATGTCATCATTGATTCAAATTTCCATTGTTTGTCTACATAGTGTCATTAAGTGCACATAAATGCAAATATAAGCCGGATGCTGGTCACTCATGCCTATAATCCTACCTACTGAAGAAGTTGAGACTAGAGGATTGTGGTTCAAAGCCAGACTGGCCAGGAAAATCCATGAGACTCTTATCTTTAATTAACCACCAGAAATCCAGAAGTGGTGCTGTACCTAAAGTGGCAGAGCACTCAACTTGAGCGGAAGAGCTGAGGGACAGGGCCCAGCATCAGAGTTAAAGCCCCATGACCACCAAAAACTGCAAATATGACTTCAAGTTTCCCCAAAAGGAACAACAAAGTCAATTGTAATCTTCCCAAACAGAAAAAATAATTCCAAAATGATTCAGTGCACCTACTTTTGCTGAGTTATTTAAGTTATGGCTTCTTTGCTTGACATATTCTCTTCTTTTAAAAATGGTCAAATATTAACTTTATTATAAACTTCATCTAATAATTCTTGTTTCAAAAGAGAAGTCCATACAGTTGATGTCACTTGGCTTTCTTACTATCTCAGTTCAAAGTCAACCCAGGCAGGACAGCCTGTTAAACTCTTATCTGTAATTAAGCACTAAAACAGGCAGAATTTGAGTTTTAGCTCAAGCAGTAGAGTAGTAGTTTAGGGGGTAGGTGGGCAGGAAAGACAACTGTATAGGGACAGGGTCCACCTTCTGGTTCAAGCCCCAGAACCAGCACAAAGTAAACAAACAAACAAGAAAATGAAAAACCCACATATTTCTTCAGGACCACCCTTAAAGCACTGGTTTGAGAAGAGGCTCCTTTTGCTGATTATACTCACTGGATCCTGCTTTTTGGAATCCTTATTGCTGTGGAGGACCCAGGACCAGA
The DNA here is from genome assembly GCF_019054845.1 of Dipodomys spectabilis. Taxonomy (NCBI): domain Eukaryota; kingdom Metazoa; phylum Chordata; class Mammalia; order Rodentia; family Heteromyidae; genus Dipodomys; species Dipodomys spectabilis. The sequence continues at coordinate 5,202,975 of NW_024870757.1, read as the reverse complement.
ATAAAGAAATGGATAACTGACTTCTACAATAGGAGAATCATCTCAGGAGAGAAATATCCGTGCATAAGACACATTAAAACCTCCATGTCTTTGTTTCTTTGCACTAGAACACTTTTAAAACAAAGTTATTTCCTTTTATTCTATGCTGGCCTTGAAATGGAATATTGTTTCCTTTTGTAATACTCCCAACTGGAAGCTTACAGACAAGTTTTATATGAGTAAAGGACACACTCGAAAAGGTAAGGGACAGAGTTTCCTTCAGGCCTTGGATTCTTTTCTTGTACCATAAAAAGGACAGCACAAATTAACTTGAACTTTTTCATTTCTCTATGTTCAATTCCTCTCTTGGGATCAGTTTCCACTTCCAGTAACAGTTCCTTCCACTTACCTCCAGTAACAATCTATGATGCTGCTCCAAGTAAAATTAATATTTTCTGGTTTCATTTAAATAGCACAAGTACATCTTTGGACATGAGGTAACTTGTGTTTCAGAAATAACTTTTTAAAGAGAAAATATGGAATTTAAATCGCTTATAAAACATTATCCATGTACACATGGCCATATAAGATGATGTTAAGTGAAATGTACCCCAAGATAGTGACACAACTTGATTTTTCTCTCTTGCTATTGTTTTTAATGTATTTAACATGTAGTATGTATTTTTTTTGGTTGTCTTCTATGTTCTTCCTCCATGATATAACCCCTGTTTTCACTATATTTGTTGTCGGCAACCTGTATCTTGCATATACATTTTATTAATGTGGGGAAGGGAAGGGAAATAACAAAATGCTGAAACAAGAATACAGTATGACCCATTGTAACAATGAGTTGTACAAGGCACTATGTTGAAAATGAACTTTACTACTTGAAGAGGGGAGAAGGAAGTTGGGGCGGTGGGGAGGAAAGGGATGGCAGGAGAAAAACAAAAGAGGAGGTAACAGTGCTTGATAGATTATGTACTCATTTACTTATTTATGTAACTCTAACCACTATTTACACCATTTTTACAACAAAAAAACATGAAAAAAACTTCCTGGAGTAGTTTAAGTTTAAATTTCCTAATTGCACTGTAATTAAGACCAATTTTAAGTGGGAAGAAGGTTCTCAGAAACATTTCTTTGTGAGTGTGTGTGTTGTGCATTATTTCCCAAGTGTACATAAGTTAACAGTAGGAGAAACAATAGGAATAATACAAGAAAAAGAAGTTTTGTGCTTAAGTTTAATAGTTCAATAGACTACAAGACTCTACAAATAAGACAACATTGAAACAATAAATTCAAAGCCAGTAAGTAGATCTATGGGAGTGATATAGAGAAAGCATTACTACTAAGTGGAACATGAAGGATGAGGCCACTCTTGTTTTCCACTAGATCTAAATCATGGTAGCTAATCATGAAAATTTGTAATAACATAGTATAGAAGAATAATTCTGTTCACAAAGCAAGTCAGATATAAAAGCATGGACTTAACTGGAAAAAAAAGGCCATGTTGAGAGAGCAGGAATTATACTAGCAATGAACTGGTGGCTAAGATCACATTTCTTTTTCTTTCTTTCTTTTTTTGATGGTTGTGGGTCTTAAACCCAAGGCTAGAGTTCTACCACTTGAGCCACAGTGTCAATTCCAGTTTTCTGGTGGTTAATTTGAGATAAGTGACTCAGAAAACGTTCCTACTGGTGCTGGATTTGAACTGCAATACTCAGATCTCAACCTCCTGAGTAACTAGGATTATAGGCATGAGCCACCAGTACCCGGCTCAAGATCACATTTCTAGCAGTGTACACTCAGGATATATAATGTGTATGTTCATCTACCTTTGTATGAATTCTTGAGTTAAAAATCTGGGCTACAGGTTAGACTTTACATTCACGAAAGTGTTTCTAGTTTAAAACATGATACTCCTGGAAAAAATAAAAACTAAGAATGTAAAAGAGTCTGCGAAGTTAAGTTTGAATCCAGCCTGGGCAGAACAGTCTTTGCAACACTACCTGTAATTAACCAGCCAAAAGTTACACTAGAAGAATGGCTCAAGTGATGTAATACTAGTCATGAGCAAGATTGCTGAATAAGAGCTTGAGGATTTTGCATACATACATACAAACATTCACATACACACAGAAGCACTTACATGTGCAAACACACATATGAAACAACTCTCAGAATGTGTAGAAGAGTTAGAAAATAATAGAAAATATGTCCTGAGTAAGACTATAATCAAGTCAGAATTTTCAATATTAGAAACTCCTCAAGTGAACTTTCCCCCAAAAAGCTTGATAATATTACATAGGTAGGGACCAGACACAGTAAGAGAGGCAAGTAATCATCATGGAGGATCCATGGAGGAATGAATCAGAGACCCCTGCAGGTGCATCTGAAAATGTTCATACCCTGTGTCAAATGTTAGAACATCTTTGAAAATTGTACAGAAACACTTTGAGCAGTCAGTCTAGTGGATAAGATCATCGGAGAAGTTCAGAATTACTAGTACGCTTCTAGGTTAAATAAACCAACAAACTATGCTAGGACAATGTGATACAAGCCTGAAATTCTAGCATTCAGATTAAGACAGGAGATTAGAGAGTGGATTACATAGTGATACCTTCCCGTAACTAGTTAGTATAATTTTGCTTAATAAAACAAACCAAAAAACAAGACAGGAATTCACAGTTGGAAGTTAGGGCTAATTTTGTCATTATGTTTTGAGAAGTCAAGTTTCCTATTGAAATGCAACCCATATATCATCCTCAGTCATGTTTTAAATGCTCTCTTCATTACAGAACATTCCTAGATGCAAAATAGCTCATGATTCCAAACCAAAAATTTAAAAAAGTAAGCATCATTCTGTTGGTTTCCACAGAAATGATGAAGGATTACAAAAGCTTAATCCTGGAGAAATAGCAAAATTTTCTAATGTAGGACTTTGTAAACCTGGCTAAATGAGAATTTAAATTTAAAATAAACATGTTTTGTTTGTAATTTTATATTCTACAGGATACTACAAAATTCTTTTTAAGTAGAAGTTTTAATTTACAAATTTACAAATTATTCTGGCATTCTATTTGTCTAGAATATTCTTTCAAGCGAGTTAAAGGACTTAGTTAATAGAAAATTCCAACAGTTCATGTATAACATGATAATGCTAGAAACAGTTGCCAACAAATGGATAATATTAATTTATAAATTTAGAAAAAGAGCAATGTTTTGAGGCTTTGGTGTAACATGGTATGAAGAGAGTTATTGTGCGACATCTTTTTTCTTCTACCTATACATAACACAGGAAGACATTTCCTTAATTACGTACCTCTGCATGCAATGAGAAAAATGCTAGGTTTGGGGTTTGTTTTCATTTTGTTTTTTTTTTTGTTTTGTTTGTCCTAGGGCTTAACCGCTGGGCCTGGGCACTGTCCCTGAGCCTGTTTTTGGTCAAGGCTACTGATCTACCACTCGAAACTCAGTAACACTTGTGTCTGGCTTTTCCTGAGCAGTTTATTGGAGATAAGAATCTAAGGAACCTTCCTGCCTGGGTGGGTTTTGAACCATAATATTCAGATCTTAGCCTCCTGAATATCTATGATAGATAAAAAGATGAGTAGAAATAATATTTGCAAGTTTTCTGATCTCAAGAATACCACTTGAGGTAAAACGATGCACAAAAGTTTAGTGTAGTGTTTTTTCAGCAATCGAAAGGGCATTTCATTATCAGAAGTGTAGAATTTTTTCACTATAGTGATAAGCTAGTCATGCTGTGAATTTAGGGAATTTTAAGGTGCACCTTACAATTTGGAAAGTGTTGGGCTAGAATGACTTCACTGCATAAAATGTTGGGATTGATTGTCATAAAAATAATAGCTTACTCTGATGAACAAATGTTTACTCTAGAGGAATTAATTATTATAGATACTTCATAGTTTTATCTTCTACCAGAATGTGGCTAGTTTTTCTGTTGACTTTTAACTATGTAACGCCCCATTGGAAACTGCATTTTTTGCGGAATTAAATAAAATGCATACAGGCACTGTTTTAAATATCTCTGGTATGGCATGTTCAGAATTTGAAAATGAGTCGTTAGTAGTCATAGGAATTTTGAAGATCACATATACTCTGTCCTATCAACAGATATTTAGTTTTAAAAGTTAGGAGTTTCCAGAGAATTGAACTATTTTCTATGTAGTATGAGACAATACTAAAGTAATGTTTTTTTCAAAATAATGACAAGTATATTCTGAAAATTTTGTATAGTTTGATAACATTCAAGTTGATGACCCTCTGATAAAGAGAGGGACAATTAATTCAAATTAGAAGCCAAATATTGTTCATTTTTTTAAAAAGGTAATACACATAGAATAATATTTACTATGCCAATACAGTGAAATTATATTTTATGTAGCTTGTTTTTAAATTTAATTTTATTGTCCATTTAATATATAAAAGGGGTTGCAGTAATTGAAAGGTAGAGAATACATAACATGTCGAACTTTTTATCCCCTCCCTCTCATTTTAATCACAATTTTCAATCACAATACCCCTCATAAGTAGTAATGTAAATTTCCAAAATGTTGTCTTCTGAGTATTGCTATTGCATTGGTTTGCCCTTTGTCTTTTGTGTCGCCATTTTGTTGTTCCTCTTCCTTTGTAACATTAAGATAAATATGTATACAATACACAGGATACTGAAATTAAATACAGCAGGGGATAAACCAGAGGGGAACACTAGGAGTTCATTTTGCTCATCATCCACTTATATGGTCACATATACATAGGTATTGAGCCATTCTGCTCATCTGCTAAGACTACCCTAGACACTTCCTACTCATTACACATGAGGGAAACCATGGAATCTTTTTCTTTATATCTTGCTTATTTTACTTAGTAGGATTTTTCCAAGTCTTTCCATTTCCTTATGAATTGGAAGCATAGAATTCCACCGTGTGTGTGTGTGTGTGTGTGTGTGTGTGTGTGTGTGTGTGTGTGTGTGTGTGCGTACCACATTTTAGTGATTCATTCTTCTGAGTGGTATATTGGTTTAAAACATGATTGCATGTAAGTATCAGTTAGGGTCATTCAAAAATTACAGATGCCACCTCCACAGGTATACTAAAATAATGATTTCTAAGTAACATAGTCTTTTATGTTGGTACAAGTGTTGAGATATCTGGATGAGTCTAATGTATATTTTGCACTGAATTAGGCAGGAAGATATCATATAGGATAAAAATGGTAGTGACAAAATATTCCCTTGAGATAGATTAAGGAGGCTGCCAGAAGTATGAAGAAATTCAGATAATTTAGGAGAATTTAGAAATGCAAGCTCAAGTTTGTCTCTTTAAATAAAAATTATGTAAGTAGATGGGCAAAAGAAGGGGAAGAGAAGAAATAACAGGCAGCAGATCATTGAACCAAGTTAGAGTATAAAAAGATATAATCTATAACTTCCAAGTTAAAAAAGAGAACAATATAATAAGTACCTCTTAATTTAGGAACATGCATAATATTTACTTGGCTTTTCTCTAATTTAATGCTCCAAAATAAATGTAGATTTTATAAGAAAATTTAGGTGATTTCCATTACTTCAACCTGAACACTAACTGTGATTAGCCCTCTTTTTCTCACTTTGCACTTGGAAAAATAGTCCCTGAATTGATGATGTTGTGGCTGATTAGAGTCAGAGTTAGGGGCTTCTATTGTACAATTATCCCAGAATAGTTTAAAGCAGTTTTTTCCCCAAGATATCCAACTAAATTCTCTGAATCAATACTTTGAACACATCCTCACACCTGAGCACATAATTTGAAATTATACTTCAGCATTTCCTTGGCACATTCTACTTTGTGCCTTTCGCTTTTTTGCACATTCCTTTTGAGTTCATGGTTGCTCTATTTCCATTTCATCTTTGCAAATTGCTGAGAACATTGTTCACCTACTACTTCTTCTTTGCACATGACAGTCTATGTATTAAGGTACTGTGTCTATGTTAAGCAATAGGGTAGTACTCACTCTCTGAGGAGAAAAGTTCCACAGTATAACACTATGCCCACATTAGAGGGTGTAGAATTTAAATTTAAATCATTTTGAGACAAACAGTGATGTTAAAAGTGTAAGGCTCCCTAGGGACATTTGCTTGGAGCTCATTAGTTTTCCTAGGAGAAATATAAATATCCAGAAAATTTGGAGCTAATTGGTAAGTAACCAATTAACACTAGTTCCTAGATGTTGTGTTAATACAAGTCAAAATTGTATTATTGTTACATCAGAATCTTTCCCTACTTGCCAATGTGTATGAAAAAATGAAAGAAAGGCAGTAACACAAAATGTCTGATATTTTTAGGCTTTTAATCCTACTGGTGAGGGTAATGTCTGAACTCTTCCATTCAATAAAAGCTTGAAGTTTATAAGAGCACTTCCTATATATAAGAATTTGTGGCAGGTTGATTGACACGGTTATTACAGCATGGAGATATCCCTAACAAAAATTAGATTTAAATAGAATATATGTCAGTTACGATTTGTCAATGGTTAATGAGGCATTTTCTATTCTAAAGAAGAAGCAATTCGAGGAGTCTTCAGTCACATCAGTAAAGATGTATGTTCAACCTAATACTTGGTGTTACTTGTCCTACATTTATAATGATTAGGCTGATAAGATATCCAAACATATCTAAAGATATTTCAATAAAGTTCCAAACTGATGTGGATACATGTGTCACTCATTGGAACTGAAGGATAAATTAGGCTTGTCTATGCTGTAGTTCAATCTTTAATCACCTGGCTAAAATAATCTTCAAAAATATTCATAGAATACTTCTAAGTAAAGTTCATGAGAGTTATATCTGTATAACTCTTCTAAGTTCAGGATAAAAGCATTTGTTCCCAGCATTTAAAATCAACAGGATCTGTTGAATTCATGGATCCAGAATTTCATGGCTTCACATTCATATCTCAAAATTTTATCAATATGAATTTCAACCACTAAGCCAACTTCTCAGCCTTTTTTCTTATAAATAAAATTATTAATTTCCACATTTTGATGGACTAAGCTATAGTTTTCAACCAAGTGTGATTAGTTCAATAACATTCTCATATCGATAGTATTCAATAACCAAAGTTTCCAATGATATATTAAGAGTATTTCTTCAGTACAGCTGTAAACACATGACCCAATTTACATAATTCTACTTACATATCTATAGTTACCTTAAAAGGACACAGACCGTAGAGCCAGTAGTTAAAATTTATTTTTATTTTTATTTCTGCATGAAACTATTTGTAAATTCATACCAACAAACTGAATTTGACTACTTATTTATAAGCTAAGGTGGAAGATCCTATACAATTCTCTTTGAACATTTGAAAACTTGCTTGCTATAATGATTGCAGTATTATACAAATTGATTTGCTATGTGGAGTATATCAATTTCTCCACAAATGCACTACTATATTTTGTGTAATCTATTTATATTATGGTCATACTAGTGAGTTTTCTTTTGATTTTTTCTTAGATACTAAAGAGGAACTTATTTCACATGCTTCTCCTATTGACTATTAATTTGCATATGTTCTTTAAAGAAATAACCTATTCGGGAAAAAAGTTATTTAGAATTAGAAAATATAAAAATACTTACACTCAAAATCATTGTAGCATTAACAGTGTAGCATTAACAAATACGTGCCCGCTATCTGTTGGATATTTTTTCACTTCTATTATATTGTCCTTTGAATTATGAAAAGTTTTCAGTTGATATTATCCAGTTTATTCTTGCTTTTCTTTACCCACTAATGCTCTCCATATCATTTTTTACAAACCTTTACTGATCCAATGTCATGAATTTTTACACTTATGTTTTATAGGTTTTTACATCTCACATTTAGTTAGATAATCTTTTTTTTTATCTTTGTATAAGGATTGAGGTAATAGTCTAAGATCTTATTTTAAATCTAGGGAGGCAATAGTGCCAGTACACCCATTTAAGATTCTGTTTTTATTTCATAAAGTCATGGAATCCTTTTCAAAATCTATTGACCATACAACTGAGAATATTTTTATTGTGAAAATACCTACAGAGTGGTTACAATTACATAATAGTATTAACCAAAGCATGCTATTTGCAGAGGAGTATTTAAAAGGAGTAATTTCTTATAAAATTGAACTTTTAATCCAACAAAATGAATACCAGGAAACTATCACTTGGAAGATGTGAGTGGAAGTAAAAGGGAAGGAATAAAGAGAGTTATGGAGGAAGAGAGTGAAGGCATAATATTCAATGCAGATAGTGTGTAAGTAGAAAAAATGAAAGTGAGGTGAGGTTTAGAAGGTTGTGGAAAGTTATGTAAAGATCCATTGTACTTATAAACTGATTTGTGTAATGGAAATTCTTTTGAGCAACTATTTAATAAAATATAATTAAAAGCAATGGAGACATCTAAACTTAAACTGCGTTCTCTTAAACCATGAGTCAATATAATAGTTTCCTCCTCAGAAATATTCTTTGCAGGTATTTTCCTCATAATAACAGAAAAGTGACCAGTGCAATGAATAGCAATACATCACATTGTATATTCTAAATAGACACAATATAAAAATCACAGTAAAAATGTTAGAATTCATCACATGATAAAATAACAGGTAGAAAGTATCAAATGCTGACTGATTGTTTTTCCAAGTACTTTACCTATGGTATCTAATTTAATCCTCACAATAATCCCATAAAGTGGAACTACTTCTATTTTTAATTCTCAGATGATGATATGGAAGTCTTCAGAGTTGGAATTACTAGTACCACATTGCACACATGGTAAGAGTTAGCCTGTGGCCCATCTCCCACTGTATCAAAATACCTCATTTTATTTTATGACTAATATACCAGCACTTAGTCTACTAATTCTAGGAAATTTTCCCAGAATTATTGTGAACACTCTAATAATATTTCACTTTATCTTTGTTAGAAAATAGGTAGCTTTAATATGAAAGCTCCAAGTTCATAATCAATTTATACCTCCCTGGTGAAAGGAACTGCAAAAGTATAACATTCTTGATTTCTAGCTCAAAATAGTAGAAACCATATTCTATCCCATGACTCAACACTGCACTGTTTGGGGACCCCATCTCTGTTTAACACAGTCTTACTGAAAGAATGACCTGCCTAATTCTGGATGGAAACAGACTGCATGTCTTATGGACCAATCATTTCCACATTGTAGCTCACGTAAGTTGTTTACTATGAGAAGTATTTTGATTGCTTTTTATGACCAAAATTTTGAGAGAAATGTACTTCTTTAAAATACTATTAAAGCAAGAATGATATAAAAATCACCTTTGACTCCAGATAAACATTTTACCTTTCATATACCAAAAATGCAGTGTGACCTACAATTAATATTAGGAACGAGAGGTTAAAAATCATAGACACTAAGACCTAAGTATGAATTAAAGACTCTCCAACTTGTGAATACAATTGGTTTAAAAAGTCATCAATACTACTGCATTTAAAAAAAATTCTTATGATACTGAAGATTCAATTATAAATTATTTACACGTGAAAATAACTCATTTTCTTTGGAGTAGGACACAAAACACAAGATTATTCCTAATCATTTTATTATTTTTTATTTTTTTCCTAATCATTTTAAAACCTTTATTTATACTACAAATTCACTCTTATAACTAAAGATTCTAAAAGTAACTGAAGTAAAGAGACACAACGGAAATAATTTAACTACATCATCTTCATTCAAAAAACTGTGTTAATAGAAAACAAAGTTATATTAATAATTAATTAGCTTAACAAATTCACTTGCGTTCTTTTATTCTATTTCATTTAGTTTTATAAAAACTTGATTTTCATAAAATGATGCATATAAAAGCCTATATACCCACTCACATTTTCAGACCTTAACAATATTTATTTCAGAAATGTCTTTAGCTCTATAGTCAATGAGCTGAAATAATACTAAAATATTCAAAGGCTTTTCAGAAATTGCAAGACTCACTCTGTGATGTTATTTACATTGGAAAAGATATTGAAAAAGCCTTATTTGTTAAGTTCCTGTAGTTACTCCCACAAAAGAACCATTAGTGAACATCCCTTTGCATGTTCAAAACAACTTCTAATACATTCACACTCTGGAGACAAAATAAGCTTTTTTTGTTTGTTTGTTTGTTTTTGAAAGTAATATCTAACAAGCATATCCACAATACTTATTTGCAGTTATTATAATGAGATATTCAAACGTAAAATTATTGGGTTGATTATCTCTTAGTGAGAATAGATATGATCTTACAAAGACAGTTATTTTCAACAGAAAGCAAGAAAGAGTTTATCCACCTTGTGTTTCATGGAATAACCAGAGAGTAATACCTGTTTGCTCAAGTCGGGCAAACTCACTCCATGAGCATATCTTAAAATTATAACCAATTTAAGAGATAAAATACATATTTTGTACTGACAGTCATCTTACAGCAATAACTTAGCACCTAATTATGTCTGTATCTCCTCACCTAACATATAAAAGAGCTGTAAGCAGTCTCTTTTATCTATCTTAATGTTGTAAATGCTTTGATTCTGATGATGTTATTATTTGACAAATAAAATGTACAGAAAGGTTGTCCAACTGAAATGACATGACAGAACAGTGATAAATAAAAACATTGCAACACAGTTAGCTCTTTTCAACCTCACCCTGTCGATATGGGCAAGCAACATTGCAACAGCACATGCACACCTATACACATACACACATGTGCACACATGTACACACACATATACATGCATGCTAAATTCAGGGTTTATTGTACAAAAACATTCAAATTAAATATTAGTGATTAGTACAAATGATTATTTGCCTTACTACCAAATAATGCACAATCTATTCACCATGCCTATCAACATGTGACCACTTAATTTATTTTTAATTAATTAATTAACTAATTCATTCATTCATTTGTTTGGTGCTAATAATAGGGCTCTGTCCCAGAATTTGTTATCTTTTTGTTTTAGTTTTCTGAAGGCTAGCATTTTACTGCTTGTACCACAGCTCCATCTCTAGCTTTTGTTGTTTTCTTTCAAATCAGAATCTAATGGACTATTTTTGTTGTTTGGTTTGGTTTCAAACCACAATCCTCAGACTTCATCTTTCTGATTAGCTAGGATTAATGACATGAGCCACCAGTGTGGCTTCTACTTCTTCCTCTATACTTATCTAATGCGCATAATTAAATAGTAATTTAAAACTGAGAGTATAGTAACAAGTTGTACAGTGATGAAATTGTCCTGTCAAAACTTCAAGTTAGTAATTTAAATTTCTTCTTAAGACCATACACAAAAAAATACCATGATATGGTATAAGAGAACTCACAATTGGACGTATGAGCTTCAAGAGCTTTTTAATAGATTCATTATTTATTGTTACCCAACATTAGGAAAAAAATGTACAATGCAGTAGTAAAATAGAGTCCTTTGCATGACTACTTAAATTCCTGTTTTTTTAAAGACACTTGTTTTCATCTACAAAAGTAGGCGTGTCTATTGGCTTCATGTGGTTTCTATGATTGAAAGTGCTTAATGAGAAGTAAACATGTATTAGTAGTCCTTTGCTATCATTAAATCTCACTTTGATAATAAAATTTAAAAAATAATCTGCATAAAATATAATTTCACTGTATTGGTATAGTAAATATTATTCTCTTTGTTGTAACTTTTTAAAAATCAATAGTATTTGGCATCTAACTTGAATTAATTACCCCTTCTTTATTAGAGGTTCATCAACTTGAATGTTATCCAACTAGACAATATTTTAACAATATATTGCCAATATTTTGAAAAAAGAATAAATTTATTACTTTCTCATACTAAAACCGAAAATAGTTTAATTCTATGGAAACCCATAACTTTTAAAAGTAAATAAGTTTTTAAGAGGACAGAATATATGTGTTATTCAAAATTCCCATCACTAATAACTACTCATTTTTAACTTCTCAACATTCTATACTTGAGAGATTCAAAACAGTACCTGTTTGCATGTTATGAAATTCTGCAATAGATGCAGTTTCCAATGGGGTGTTATAGATTGAGAAATCAGCAGAAAAATTGCCACATTCTGGTAGAGGATAAAACTATGAAGCATCTGGAGGGGATGTGGACAGAAAGGAACCTTACTTCATTGTTGGTGGGAATGTAAACTTGTTCAACCACTTTGGAAAGCAGTATGGAGGTTCCTCAAAAGACTTCACATAGAACTCCCCTATGACCCAGCAATCCCACTTTTGGGCATTTACCCAAATGTTTACAAACAAGACCACACTAAAGAGACCAGCACAACTATGTTTATTGCAGCATTATTTACCATAGCTAAGTTATGGAACCAACCCAGATGCCCCTCTGTAGATCAATGGATCAAGAAAATGTGGTATATATACACAATGGAATTCTATGCCTCCATCAGAAAGAATGACATTGCCCCATTTGTTAGGAAATGGAAATGCTTGGAAAAAATTATATTAAGTGAAGTAAGCCAGGCCCAAAGAAACATAGGTCCCATGGTTTCCCTTATTTGCAATACCTAGTATATATATGAGTCAAGCGGAAAAGGTCAGATAATGTGATGTTAGGAAAATGAAACCTTAAATATGTATTTTAATGTTTTTTTCTTTCATGCATGTATTTCTAATGCGTTTATAAGATTATTTCTTTGTTGCTTTGTATGTCCCTCCCCCACAGTGTAACCCCCGCTTTCACTATATTTGATGTCAGTTTAACTTGTGGAGGAGATGGGGAAAAACAAGTCGTTTAAGGATTCAGGTGGACCTGTTGCAACAATGAGAAGTACAAAATGTCATGTCAAAAACGAGCTTTACAATGTCGGTGTGGGGGGGGAGGGGGGGAAGGATTGGGTGCAGGGGAGGGGGGAGGCTGGGAAGGGAGGTGAAGGGTAAACAAAGGAGGAGGCTGCAATGCTTGGTAAGAAATGTATGCATTATCCTGCCCATGTAATTGTAACCCCTCCGTACAGTATGTTCTCAAATAAAATAAAATAAAATTTAAAAAAAAGAAAATAGAGGCAAGGGGTGACAGTGTCCAAAAAAAACAAAAACAAAAACAAAAAAACTATGCAGCATCTGTGATAATTACTTCTTCAAGCGTAGCCAATTGTTCATCAGAGAAAACTATTATTTCTATGACCATCAATCCTAAGATTTATGCCATAAAATCACCCTAGACCCTAGAACAGTTTCCAACTTGTAAGGTGCACCTTAAAATTCCTTAATTCACATCACGAATAGCTTACTCTATATGATAAAATAGTACACCACTGCTAATGATGCGCTCCTTGTTCTGGAAAGAACACCACAAAAAACCGCATGAATTTTTCCCCAACTGCTATTCTTGAGATCAGAATACTTGCAAATATTATTTATATTTATACTTTAACTATCTTAGATATTCAGGATGCTAATATCGGAAGATTACAGTTCAAAGCCCACCCAGGAAGGTATCTTAGAATCTTATCTCCAATAAACTTTTCAGCAACAGCCAGACACAAATGCCACTGAGGTTGAAGTGTAGGGCTCGAGCCTTGAGCATAAACAGGCTCAGAGACAGTGTCCAGGCCTAGGGTTCAAACTCTAGGAAAAACCAATAAAAACAAAGAAAACAAACTCCAAACCTAGCTTTTCTCTCAATGTATACAGAGGCATGTAATTAAGGAAATCGCTTCCTGTGTTACATATAGATAGAAGAAAGAAGATGTCATACAATTACTCTCTTCATACCATTTTATACCAAACCCTCAAAAAATTGCTGTTTATCTAAATTTATAAATTTTTAGAAATTTATAAATTTGTTGGCAACTCCGTCTAGATTATTCACATTATCATGGTATACACGAACTGTTGGAATTATCTATTAAGTTCTAATTATAACTCTTTTAAAAGAATATTCAAGGGAAATAGAATGCCAAAATCATTTGTGAATTTGTCAATTAAACCCTCTACTTAAAAAGAATTTTGTAGTATCCTATAGAATATGGAATTACAAAGAAAACCAAAGTATTTATTTTAAATCTAAATTCTAATTTAACAAGGTCTACAAAATTCTACATTAGACGAACTTTGCTATTTCTCCAGGCTTAAGCTTTTGTAATCCTTCATCATTTCTTTGGAATCCAACAGAATGATGCTTACTTACTTTTTCAAATTTTTCGATAAGAATCATGAGCCATTTTGCATCTATGAATGTTCTGTAATGAAGAGAACATTTAAAACACAACTGAGGATTATATATGAGTTGCATTTCAATAGGAAACTTGACTTCTCAAAAGTAGTGACAAAATTAGCCCAAAATTCCATCTGTGTATTCCTTTCTTGTTGTTTGGTTTGTTTTATCAAAACAAAATTATACTATCGGGTCCGGGGAAGGTATCGCTATGTAATTCCACTCTCTAACCTCCTGTCTTAGTCTGAGTGCTAGAATTCCAGGCTTGTATCACATTGTCCTGTCATAGTTTGTTGGTTTATTTAATCTAGAAACACAGTAGCAATTCAGAACTTCTGCGATGATCTTCTCCACTAAACTGACTGCTCAGATTGTTTATGTACTATTTTCAAAGATGTTCTAAAATTTGACACAGGATATGAACATTTTCAGATGCACGTGCAGGGGTCTCTTATTCATTCCTCCATGGATCCGATCCCATTAATAATGATTACTTGACTCTCTTACTATCTCTGGTCCCTACCTATGTAATATTCTCAACTTTTTTTAAGAAACTTCACTTGAGAGTTTTCTAATATTAAATATTATGACTTGATTCTAGTCTTACTCAGGACATATTTTCTATTGTTTTCTAACATTTCTACATATTCTGAGAGTTGTTTCATTTGTGTATTTGTGTGCACATATAAGTGCCTCTATGTGTATGTATGTGGTTTTATGTGTGTATGCAAAGGCCTCAAGCTCTTATTCAGCAAACTTGCTCATGACAGGTATTCCAGCTTTTGGCTGGTTAATTATAGGTAGTGTCTCAAAGCTGTTCTGCCCAAGCTGGATGCAAACTGAACTTCCCAGACTCCTTTACATTCTTAGGTTTTATTTTTCCAGGAGTATCAACTTTTAAACTACAAACATTTTTGTGAGTGTAAAGTCTAACCTGTAGCCCAGATTTTTAACTCAAGCATTCGTATAAAAATGGATGAACATACACATTACATATCCTGAGTGAACACTGTTAGAAATGTGATCGTAAGCCGAGTGGTTGTGAGATCTCAGAATTGGGGTTCAAAGCCAGCCCGAGTAGGAAAATCCTGGAGACTCTTTTCTCCAACAACTAACAGAATACTGGAATTAGCATTGTGGCTCAAGTGGTAGAGCACTAGCCTTGAGCTGAGTAGCAGAGGGACAGCATCCAGTCTGAGTTCAAGTGCCAAAACAACAAAAAAGAACATAAGAAAAGGAAAGAAAAAGAAATGTGGTCTTAGCCACCAGGTTCATTGATAGTATAATCCCTGTTCTCTCAAGATGGACTATTTTTTTCATTTAAGTCCATGCTCTATATCACTCCCATACATCTCCATATTGGACTTGGCTTTATTGTTTCAATGTTGTCTTATTTGTAAAGTCTTCTATATTGTATTGAAACCTTATACTTAAATACAGAACTTCTCTATCTCCTATTATGACAATTGTTTCTCTTCCTGTTAACTCATGTACACTTGGGAAGTAGTGCACAGCAGATTCACTCACAAAAAAATGATCTGAGAACCTTCTTCCCATTTAACATTCACCTTAATTTACAGAGCACTTAAGAAGTTTGAATTCAATGTACTCATGGATAATGTATTTATAAGCAATTTAAATTTCATATTTTCTCTTTCCTAAGTTGTCTCTGAAACACGTTTTACCTCATGTACAAAGGTGTCCTTATGCTATTTCAATGAAACCAGAAAGCATTCATTTTATCTGGAGCAGCACCATAGATTGTTACTGGAAGTAAGTGGAAGTAACTATTACTGGATGTGGAAACTGAAACCAGGAGAGGAATTGAACATAGAGGAATGACAAAGTTCAAGTTAACTTTTGCTTTCCTTCTTACCATACAAGAAAATAATCTAAGGCTTGAAGGGTACTCTGTCCCTGACTTTTTTGAGTGTATTCTTTACTCCTGTAAAACTTGTCTGTAAACTTCTAGTTGAGAGTGTTACAAAAGAAAACAACGTGCCATTTCAAGGCCAGCATAGAACAAAAGGAAATAACTTTGTTTTAACAGTGTTCTACTGCAAAGAAACAAAGACATGGAGATTTTTATGTGTCTATTGCATCTCTCCTGAGATGATTTTCCTATTGCAGAAGTCTGTTATCCATTTCTTTGTTCTGGTCCTGAGTTTTCCATAGCAATAAGGATTCCAAAAACAGAGGAGTATGAGTATGATCAGCAAAAGCAGCCTCTTCTCAGACAAGTGCTCCTTTTAGGAGGGTCCCAAGAAATTCCTGGAGTTTGATTTGTTTGCTTGTTTGTTTAGTTTGTGCTGGTTCTGGGGCTTGAACTCAGAGGCTGGACCCTGTCGCTGTACAGTTGTCTTTCCTGCCCACCTGCTAAAATCTAAATACTCTACTGCTTGAGCCAAAAATCCACTTCTGGTTTTTTGGTGTTTAATTACACATAAGGGTTTGACAGACTCTCCTGCCTGAGTTTGCTTTGAACTAAGATAGTAATAAATCCCAATGCCATCAATTGTATGGAATTCTCTTTTGAACCAAGAAATATTAGATGAAATTTATCATAAAACTAATATTTGACAATTTTTAAAAGAAGAGAATATGTCCAGCAAAGAAGCCATAAATTAACCCAGCAAAAGTGCACTGAATCAGTTTGGAATTATTTTCTCTGCTTTCGAAGATTACTAGTGACTTCATCATTCCTTTTTGGAAATGAAGTCATGTTTACACTTTTTTGTTGGTTGTGGGGCTTGAACTCTGATCCTGGGCACTGTCCCTCAGCTCTTCAGCTCAAGTTGAGTACTCTACCACTTTAGCTATGGCACCACTTCTGGGTTTCTGGTGGCTAATTGAAGATAAGGGTGTCATGGACTTTCCTGACCAGGCTGGCTTTGAACCACAATCCTCTGGTCTCAACCTCCTGAGTAGCTATGATTACAGGCATGAGCCACCAATACTTGGCTCATATTTGCATTTAGTGCAGTTTTTGACACGAAGTAGACAAAGAATGGAAATCTATATCAAATGATGTGACATTGAAGCTTTTCAGAATAATTGAGGTAGTAATATGTCCTCCTTTTCCATTTTGTTACATTAAAGACTCATGAGCTATGGGACCCTTACATTAGCATCCTTTTCTATCTGTGTAGGTGTATTTAGTATCAGGAAATGTTCATAGACAAATAGAGAAAGACATTTTTAGAAAGCAACGAAGATCAGGTATGAAAGAACCGCATAGAAGGCGACACATTTCTCACACAGAGATTAAGAACTAGCTTAAGAGATTTAGAATACTAAAGGCAATGAGGAATAATCATAGTTGATAACTAGTTCTTCAATAACCAAAAATAGTTCCCTAGAATGGTTTCTGATATACCTAACTTACAGGACAAAATAGCAAGCCCACCTTTTTAAAACATAGGATCTCTCTTTACCTACAGTTGTGTTATGCATCTTGCATTCAGTATAGTTATTCTTTTTATTTTGTATCTTATTCATGGATATATTGTGTATTTTATTGAATATGGTGATTGCTATAACTGTGCTGACATGAATGACAACTTATTCCCATGGCTATAGAGTTGCCTATGTAGAATTCTCCATCCTCGCTGATACCCAGGACTTTCACAAGACAGGAAAACAGGTGGATTGATTGGCTTCTCACATCAAAGTGAATCTTTTGGCAGTTCTGGGATTGGAACTCAAGGCCTAGCAGACCCAATTGGTAAATGAATCATGGGGAACACACCAGCCTGTAAGACACTAAGGAGCTAGGCCATTCCCAGGACCTGAGACAGAGCCCTGGTTGGGGCCAATATAGTCATAAATTCATCATTTAAACAGATGATCTATGTTTATATACATGGGTGGGCAGCATCTTGTGTTCTGTGTAGTCATTCTCTTTATTTTGTGTCTTATTCATTGATGTGTTGTGTATTTTCTTGAGTATAGGATAACAGATATAACTATGGTGACCTAGATGACAACCTATTCTCATGAGCATACAGTTGCCTATGCATTCTCCATCCTAGCTGAGACCCAGTACTTGTATAGCACAGGAAAACAGGTGCAACAACTGGCTTCTCACATCCGGGTGAATTTTTGGCAGTGCTGGGATTCAAACTTTGGGCCTAGGAGGCCCAACTGCCCAATGAGTACATATGAGCACACCAGCCTGTTAGCCACTAACGAGCTGGGTCATTCCCAGGAACAGAGATTGAGCCCCAGGGAGATCAAAATAGTCCTGAATGCATCATTTAAACATAGGATGTACATTCATCTGTGTGTGGACTGCATTGTGCATTTAGTGTAGTTATTCTGTTTTGTATGGTATTCATGAAAGTTTTATATATTTTCTTGAGTATATGATGACAGGTATAACTGGGCTGACATGGATAACAATCTATTCCCATGGCCACAGGGTGGCCCATGCATTCTCCATCCTAGCTGACACCCAGGACTTGCACTGGAAAACAGATGCAACGATTGGCTTCTGACATCAGGATGAATTTTTTGGCAGGGCTGGGATCTGAACTCGGGACCTACCAGGCCCCATTGACGTATAGGTCCATGTGAGCACACCAGCCTGTGAGCCACTAAGGAGCAAGGCCTTTCCCAGTACCTGAGATGGAGCCCCCAAGTGTGGCGCCAGGGGTGGGCACACAGCAGTCATCCATTCATAAGTTGAAGGTAGTAAGCAAATAAGTACATATTTGTATAGATTAGGAGAGATGGTAACCTGTGATAAAATCCAATCTCCAATGTGTTTACTGATTCTTGGATCTTTCCAGATGCCTCCGTTTCATGACTGTGATGATTATTGCCACACTTAATCAACACTTCTTTACAAATAAGCGATACCACATGAGTCTTGCCTATCATTTCTTACTTATATCATGCACGAACTACTCATTCAAGGATGAGATCAATGCCATTCTATGACTTTTCCTGGTCCAGAAACCAGTATCTCAGGATTTCCAGCCATTGCCTTCTCATAGAGGGGCTGAATTCAAGCCTCAGGCATGGAAAACATACTCCTTAAATACATTTTAAAGATAAGATTTATACTTCCATACAAATGTTCAGGACATATCGTGTTTGGTGTGGTAGGATTTATACTTCCATACAGATGTTCAGTACATAGTATGCTTGGTGTGGTTGTTCATTTTATTTCATGTTTTATTTTTATTTACCAATTATTTTATTGATTCTGATGACACCTATACCATTTACTACATTGTTTACCTCCTGTCACATAGCATCTAGATTTGTAGATGTGTTCTCCATCATGCCTCACACCCAGGACTCTCCCAGAAAAGGAAAACATGTGTCACACTAGGCTTCTTAATCCAAGATTAAATTTTTTGGCAGTGATGGGATCTGAACTCAGGGTCTAGCAGGCCCAATTCATGAATGGGTGAGTAGAAGCACAACAGCCTCTAGCCAATGAAGCTGTCAGGTGGCTCCCAGGCGCTGAGATCAAGCCCCAAGTTTGGCCAAAACAGCAATACATGGATAGGCAAATGGTGGTATAGAAATAAATATATATATTGGTAAAGAATGCCAGTGCCGTCTATCTATGATTGAATGGCATCTGCTACGTTCCTTCCAACTCTTAGGTATTTATTATATCGACATTGAAATAACATTATTCTTTTCATGCTCAATAAACTATTAATTAAGATCAATCAGCATCCTAGGATTATTGCATCCAATTTTAGAGTAGACAAATGCATGAACTACTCTTTCAATCGGTATTCTTATGCATAGGAACAAGTCTTTTGTGATCTCCTGCAATTGGTAGGTGTAAGGATCAGGATTTGAACACAGGGCCTATGTTGACATGTTGGTTTATGGCTTCCCTGACAGCCTGCCAGCCATCAGCAATGGCAGGTCAGGTCCACTTTGCAACCGTGTCATTCAGATCCAGATGGTCACCGTAAAAAGAAAAAAAATTGTAAAAGCCTCCAGCCCTCTGCAGTTCACCACTTTTTGTGCTGTCCCACTTTTTTTCTTCCTGCAAGCCCTCTGGGCCTAGGGTCCCAGGATTCGCTATGGGTCCTGAAGCTGAACTCCAGCCTAGGGAGATCGAAGCTGAGGCAGAGTTGCCATGACCTGAGATCAAGCCCTGTGGTTGGCAAAATTAATTAATTAATTAACTAAATCAAAAAATAAAGCTCCTTGGATTGGAATTTCTACCAGTTTTCTTTCCTAGACTGGGATTTGAACTCAGTGTCTTGGTAAATCTATACCAATATGAGGGAAGGTGCAGAGTTGCCACTTCTTGATTTCAAACCCCAGGCCAAGCCAGAAATAAATAAAGTCACTGACCTTGACAGGGAAAGGTTGTCGTGGATATGGGAAGGAAGGGGGGGAAAAAAAGGAGGAGGCAACAATGCTCAGGAAATGTACTCATTACTGTGCTCATGTAACTGTGACCCCTCTGTACAATATTTTTACAATAAAAAATGTACAAGAAATAATATATTGCTCAGATAAGCACTGTGGGGGTAAGGGAAGGATGTCTGAATAGCTGTAAAAAATTCTACACTGATGTTTTTTATAATGGTCAGTATGGAACTGAATAAACATAACAATTTCCAAAACAAATATTAAATCACTGACTTGGAACTGGGGCCAGTATTTTTGCCATTGATGGAATTTGAGACACTGTTCGGGCAACTCTTTTACCATTTGTGAACGTGAAGCTCACTGTCCTTAAGGAAAATAAATTCAAGTTAGAGTTCCCAGAGCCTGCAATGGAAAAATATGTATATACATGTGTAATATATGATATATATGTACATCTGTAAATTTATTTCATATTATTATTATTATTGATTTTGTATTCACTTTATTTTTATTTTATTCATTTTATTGTTTATTGTATTTATTATTATACACATAATATTTATTATGTTTTGTACATCTATTATATAATTATACACAATAATTTAGGACATTGACTCATTTTTCATTAATACTTTATTAAGTGCTGAAACATGGTACTTAATTAAGTAGAGGCATTTGTCACAGACATCACATGTTTAGAGTCTGTCCACAGTATGTGCTTTGTCTTATTTACCTTTGGACAACTTCCTATAAGGATTTCTTTAGATGATTTATACACAGAAACCTTTTCTTGAGGATAAGCAAGTTGAGGAATAAAATTGTGAGGTTGGGGCTAGGAATGTAGCTTACTGGTAGAGATCATGCTCGGCATGCATGAATGCCAGGATTTGAAAGCTCAGTGCCACATACTCAGAAAAAGCCAGAAGATGTGGAGAGGCTCAAGTGGTAGAGCACTAGGCTTGAGAAAAAGGAACTCAGAGACAGTACCAAGGCCCTAAGTTTAAGCCCCAGGTCTGTCAAAAACAATAGGCCAGATGCAGATGCCGGTGGGTCACACCAGGAAACCTAGCTTCTCAGGAGGCTGAGATCTGAAGACCACAGTTTGAAGACAGCCTAGGAGAGGAAAGCCTGTTAGACTCTTACCTCCAATGAACCACCAAAAGACCACATGTGGCATTGTGGCTCAAGTGGTAAAGTGTTTGCCTTGAAGTGAAGGGCTCAGGGACAATGCCCAGGCTTCGGTTTGAGACACACAACTGTTAAAAGAGTGAAGGCTAATCAAAGTACTTTTCCTATATGCTAATTATGAGAACATTTTCTGGAAAATGAACGCTGGTGTACCCCAGAGTTGGAATCAGAGCTCAAAGTTCAAGTGTATCACATCCATATGCCCAGCCTCTCAGACTCTAACATTATAACTTTGTGTCCTACAGGGTTCTGAAAGGTCCACTGTTGAAAGGCTTAATATGCTCCCCAAGCCCTTTATGATAAGTAGTTGACTTGTATTGTCAATGTCATTACAGTTCTGAACCTAGTAGAGAACCAATAGCTCATGCCCATCACCCCTGCTCAGGAGGCTGAGGTGTCAGGATCACAGGGTGAAGTCAGCCAGGGCAGGAAAGTCTATCACACTCTGACTTCCACTTCTGAAAGGTCAGATTTTCAAGAGCTTCCTGTGTTTCTCTTGGTGATGAGATGTTACTTGCACTCTAAATGTTCATAGAGTTCTCAAGCTTTAGAAGATGGAAAGAAATATTATTGACACATCCTGGGTTCAAATGAAGTTCTCAGGATCCAAGCCCTAGCCCTGTTAGCAGGAAGAACTCCAGTGTAACCCTGTATTTGAAGGAAAGAAAACAGTTTCAAAAGCCAGGCTAGGGGCAGAGACCTAGACCTGCAGGAGTAGGAGGCAGAACGTACACTCTCATCAGGGAAGTGAGCTGCAAAACCACTTCATTCATTCCAGGCACAGCCAGCAATGGAGGGAAACCTGAAACATTTATTAGAGTTACACCATGGTCAGGCTTTTCTCAGCCTCTTCAAACATTGACTAATTAACCTTCCTCCCTCAGGGGAAGGGAGCCTCAAGCTATCTTTAGGTTACCAATAGAGAGCCAGTTAAGTGGGGGAGAGAGGAGTAACAGAGTAGAAAAACCCTGCTCTGTGGTCTTAGGGAGTGGGGTTTTGACTCTCCATCTGTCAGGTTTGAAGGCCCTTCTTCTATCTCTACCAGTCCATTCTCCTTCCTTCATTCTCCACATCATTATTGCAAATCCCCAGTCCAAGGAGAAGCAGAGCCATTTCAGTTCTGTTTCCGAGCACCTGAGTTAGAACCTGGCTATGCCCTCTATACTCTGGAGCTCTTTGCTGCCTGAGAGTTGAGACAGACAGTCTTCCTGTTCTGTGGTTGTGTGAAGGCGATGCTGGTGTCCTTGCACAATGCAGAAGACCTCATGACTGGGAAGTGTTCCCTTCTTTCCTTCTGATACCCAAGACCTGACTCGTCTATCATGTTTCTATCATCTATCTGTCTACCTACCTACCCCTACCTACCTACATACCTACTTACCTAGCTATATCTTTGCCAGTTGTTGGGTTGAACTCATACCCTGGGCACTGTCTCTAGCACTCTGCTACTTGAGCCACAGCACCAAATCTGGCTTTGTCTGTGTATGTGCTCCTCAGGAATCGAACCCAGGGCTTCCTGAATGCTAGGCAAGCACTCTGTCACTAATCCACATTCCCTGCCCCTTCATCTTACTCTTAAAGGTAGTTTTTGCATAAGTAATGCTACCATTTTATTTTCCCAAGTTTAAGTTTCTGAACACCGGTTACTTCTCCGAACCCTCATTTTCTCTTTCCTGCCTGATTTGTGACTGTTTCTGCTTTGGCCTCATAATGAAATATAAATGAAGGCTGCTGAGAGCTTAAGTGTGCATCATTTAGGGACACAGGCCTGGAAACCTGGAAGAGAAAAGTGATGGGCCTGAAATGAAGAGAATGATGCAGTATGCCCAACTAGCAAATCTGAAAAATAAACCTGTAAATAAAAGCAGAAGCATTGCATACGTCTGTTTGCACTTGGGGAGATAATATACATAAACACATAACTAGGTGTTGGGTCTTCGTCCGTCTTTGGAGGGACAGGGTCCGAGGAGAGGTAAGTACGAAGTGTGGCTGGTTGCCCGTTCCCCACCCTTCCTTAGCCCAGGAGATAATCAGATGCAGCAGGGAGTCAAACCAAGCAGGAACTCGTTTATCAACAGGGAGCATCCCCTTTTTAAAGCAAAAGACTGCATGGGAGGAGAGGAAATGGGATCAACCAATCACTGAAAGGCCACACCTTAACATGCACCTAAGCTTCTATGAGTTGTTTACACACTGAACCTGAACAATTCCGGCTCTGCCCACTCAACTTCCTCTCAGGGCCATCTTTGCTACCCCCCACATATTCACCCTTTTTGTTTTAATGGCAGATCCACCTCCCAGTTAGTTATCTTTTTCCCCTCCTCTGTAAAGGTTATTTTAACAGGATTACATTTGGCCATGCAGGGGGTTGGAGGCAAGGCTGGGGAGAAGGAGGGCCCTTATGCATAAGAGCCTCTCCCAGTTACCTCTCATCCCCACCTAGCACAATAATAAACATTAGCCCCACCACAGCTAGAAATGTCCCAAGCAGTAAAATTTCAAACAAACTGTAGAAATAGCAAAGCAATCCTGGGCACCTGATGTCTTTCAAGTAAGCCAGTTCCTTGTACTTGCCTACAAGCGAGCACAGGGGTCAAGATGACCTTTAAGCTTTACTTTCAGCTCCCAACACCCTGTCGTCTTTGTCTAAAGAAGAGAACCCACCTGTCTTAGGTTGGGTAGATCGCCTTGTCTGTCTTCCCCGTCATCGGGAACTTCTTCAGAGCAAAGCTGAAGGCCCTGTCTTAGGTTGGTAAGACTGGCACCCCCTCTTACCCGTCTCTGGCTGCGGTTCCTCTCTGGGAAATTTATTTACTTGGAGCTTGATCTTATGTAACTGGCTGGCTCATAAGAGTTTTGCATTGCACGTATAATGCAAGGAAGGCATAGAAAAAGCATCAGCAAAAGCATTCCCAGGTCAAGCAATGTCAGCCCTTTAACTTTAGGGATGGGATAGCAGTCTTTGCCACTTTAGAGTCCAGAGGTGGGGCTTGTTCTAGAGCAGGTTTTAGACATATTTATAGGACACATAACAAAAGGTAGTTGCACAAGCAATTAGTAAAAGAACAATTAGAGCAGGTAACATTAAAATAGATAGCTCCTAAAAAATATGTTTTAAACAGTCCATAAGTAATGACATAGGGTGGTGATCAAAATGAAGGTCAGGCCACCAGGTCGAAAGGGCAGTTTCTCTTGTGGTGCTATTGATGATTTCCATATGGCCAGTGCTGATCACTGCCCAGGTCACCCGTTGAGGTTGATGTGGATTCCGTAGCCATTGCAGGGACTGGGAGGGTCAGGACAGCCATCAGCTTGATTATCACCATCTGCAATTGTTAAAGAACACAAGAGCTTCTCAAGGGCTGGTTGCCCTTGGGGATGGTTAGTTTATCCTTGGGCATCCTCCTGTATAGAGGAAATGGGTAAAAACTTAAGGTTCCTGGCAGGAATCCAAATGGGAGCTGTCTCCCCTATGGGAAAAAAGCATCCAAATCCCCTGCTCATAGTAACTAGGGGGTCAGGTCCTCTCCATTGTTGTGTCAGGGGGTCCTTCCACCTGACTTTCACTTGGGGCTTAGGGTTTAGTTGTCCCCAGTGCTTCTGAAATCTGGATTCAGTTGCCCCTTTTGACAAATTTAAAATGTTAATGGTAAATAAAGCTATCTGTAACTGTATATGGAGGCTAACTCCCTCTTTTTTTGTTTTAATAATTGCTCCTTAAGACATTGATGATTTCTTTCTATAATTTCTTGGCCTTGGGGATTATAGGGAATTCCTATAGTATGATTAATATGCCATCTGTCAAAAAACTCTGACATTGCTTTACTAACAAAACAGGGTCCATTATCGGTTTTAACTTGTGCTGGTAGACCCAAGGTGGCAAAGCAATGAAGAAAATGTGCTTGTGAATGTTTAGTCCTTTCTCCTGTATGTGTTGTGGCCCAGCATGCTCCTGAGTAGGTATCTATAGAGACAAAGATGTATTTAAACTTACCAAAGGCTAGGAAATGAGTAATATCTGTTTTCCAGAGGACATTAGGTTTAAGGCCTCTGGGATTTACCCCTGGTGGTTGTAAAGGGGGTACTTTTAAGAAGGGCTGGCATGTTTTACAGGTATGTACCACCCTTTTGAGGTCCTTTACAGGAATCTGAGGAAATCTATGCTGAAGACCTCTCCAATAAATGTGGGTTAAGTCATGCAAACAGGTAGCCTCTTGTAACGTTAATGCTTGCGGGCCAGTAGCTAACTGGTCCACACACTTATTGCCTAGGGAAAAAAATCTAGGAAGTTTTTAATGCCCTCTCAAATGTTGAATATGAAGGGCTTCCAGACCTTCTAATAGGCCCTTAAGGGTAACCATAAGAGGGGAAATAGGGTTTTCATCCAGCTTGATATGTGCCTGGGGAATATGAGGGAGCACGTTAATCATATATAGGCTATCCGAATACAAATTAAAGGGTTTTTGAACGTCCTGAAAGACCATAATTACGGCCAGCATTTCTTTATATTGTGCTGACCCTTGACAAGGTTGAAATCTTTGTTGGCTTTGGGTCTTTTGTTGCTCCTCAAAGGCTGCATACGCAGAGCCTGCTTTACTTCCATCAGTGAAAACATGGAGGGCGTCAGGAATAGGTGTAGAAGAAAATAGAGATGGCATTTTGAAGGAAAGTCTCCATTACATGACAGTCCATTTGGATTGCCCATAATGGCATTCAATTTGGCCTAGAAGCCCCTCCAAGGAGAGAGCAAGACGAGCGTTGGCTGAGAGAGCCACTTAACATCTGCCATCCAAAAAGGAAAAACAATGGAGTGAGGGTCAAGCCATAAAACCTTTGGGCTTGGGTCCTTCCCTTGACAATAACATCCGTGAGTTGGTCTGCTTGAGAGTACGCCTGAGGCATGCCACCCAGCGGAGTGTGAACCCACTCTAATGGCTCCCCATTTTGAGTTAAAACTGCAGAAATTAACTTGACACCTGCAAACAACCAAAGAGAAATGGGCTCACAATTAGAATACCTCTTTAGAGAAACTTCATCCATGGCTTTTTGGAACTGCAAAAATATTGCCCTATGGCTGTCTGTAATTGTAATAACTTCTTGTGGTGTCCTGTCTTTTAGCAGGGCAAATAAGGGCACAAGACTATCTTTAGGGACAGAAACCCATGGCAACAGCCAATTGATTTCCCCTAAAAGACTCTGAAGTTGGGTTAAGGTTAGAGAGGCTGGAATATCCAGCAAAGGCTTAAGGGGGCTGGCCTGAGTCAAGGTAAGGTGGGTCCCGAGCACCTTAAAAGGGGCTACCTTTTGAATTTTATTAAGAACTATGGTAAAACCCCCTTTTTTTTAATATGCCGAGAACCTGGGCCAGAAGGCCCTCCAGGCAGCATGGGTCTTGGTGCCCCAGAATTATATCATCCATGTAGACATAGGCAAGGGTGGTATCTGAACCCAGCACAGGCCCTAAAAGTGTGGCCAGGTATTGTTGGCAAAAGGACGGGCTATTGGCCATTCCCTGTGGCAGCACCATCCATTCAAACCTCCGATCAGGCTGGGAAAAATTAAGAGAAGTTATACAGAAAGCAAACTTCTTGCAGTAATCTAGATGCAGGGGGATAGAAAAAAAAACAGTCTTTAATATCAATCACAACCAAGGTATATTCTGAAGGTATAGCAGGAGTCCAGGGCATGCCTCTTAGGGGCATTCCTACTAGCTCCATCCTTGCATTTACCTTACATAGGAGCATATGCCAGGTCCCAGAGGTTTTTTGAATAACAAATACCGGTGTGTTCCAAGGACTTATAGAAGGGCGAATATGCCCAAGGTTTATCTGTTCCTCCACCAGAAGGTGGAGGGCTACAAGTTTAGGTTTGGTCAATGGCCACTGCTCTACCCAGATTGGGCTTCCCGGCTTCCACCTAATGGGAGGTACTTGGAGGGCAGTGGCCTTTAGGATTGGGGGTGCACCTGAGCGGGTCCCTTTTGTTCTTCTCTGTGATTATGAAAGTTAAAAAAAATCCCTTTCCTTAACTCCCTCTGGATCCTGATTACACCTTTGTGCTTCTTCCCCATCCAGGATATCATCATAGCATGCTCGATGGTCTGTAGTGACCACAGCAACCATTTGTCTTAGCATGTCTTGCCCTAGTAAATTGGCAGTGAGGTTCTTTGCCACTAAAGGGAGTATCTTTCCCTGTTCTCCATCTGGGCTAGTCCATGTCATAAGGGTAGCCATTTCTTTGGATGGGGAGTTACCCCCTACCCCCAATATCGGGGGCCCAGGTGCAAGCTTTCAGTCCAAGGGTACTTCCTCCTCCCTGAGTATGGTTTGGTCTGCCCTGGTGTCAATTAAGCAGTGAAACCTCTTTCCGCCTATGAGGATACTCATTTTAGGGTGGAGTCCTTCCACCAGGGAGACTGTCCAATGGACCTGAGCCGTCTTGCCACGAGGCTGCCTGGGCCTTACAGCAGAGGAGGTTCCTCCTTGAGTTAACGGGGCTGGAGGATGCCCCTCTCCTAGTTTAAAGGTTTCCCATCTAAATCAAACTTGGATCGGCAATCCTTTTTCCAATGATATCCCTTCCTGCACCTGGGGCAGGGTGTAGGGGGCAGTTTGGCCCCCCAGGGCCAGTTGGCAGGGGATTGTCATGTAGAATCCCTCTTAAAGTGCCCCTCCTGCCCGCATTTAAAACAAGTCCCTCTCCCCATTGGTCTTGGAGTTCCTCAGCCCTGGGCTGCCAGCGGCTCAGTAATAGCCTCAGTCAATGTAGATGTCTGAGACTGTAAAGCTAAAGCTAGTGATTGGGACTGGAGCTGTTGTGTTTCCACATCCTGTGAGGCCACCACCCATCTGCTCAGGGAACTCTCTCTCAGTCCCGCGCAGGCCATTTGGTGGTCTGCATTCAACCCTTCCCAGAGCAGCAGCTTTACAAACTGATCTCAGAGGTTCCCTGCCGGCAGCTTGCGGTGAACACTCTGTTGGACTCGGTCTATGAAATCAGGTAGAGGCTCACCCAGTTTTTGTCTCACTCCTGCCATGGGGGACTCAGTAGGCCCATCATCTAGTTTGTACCACGCAGCAAGTCCTGCCTGCCTTACCTGGTCACAGTACGGCCAGGTATTGCGGCCTGTTGGACGCCGGTAGAATAGGCTTCTCCCGTCCCTGCTAACATGGTATAAGTAATAGGTATTGCGGGTTGAGCCTGCTGGTTAGTCTCCGCTCACACTCTGCATTCCTCCTTAAAGAAGGCACACCATTTAATAAACTGAGCACTAGTAAGAACAGCTTTGGCCACATCCATCCAGTCCTTAGGGACACACTGATGATAGGCAATGTCCTGTAATAGGGTCTGGGCCCAGGGAGAGTTTGGGCCATCCTCCACCACCGCCTGGTGGAGCTCTTTAAGATCCTTAGCTTCCCATGGATACCATTCCAAGGGCCTGTTAGCCCCTGGTGCCAAAGTGACCGGATACGCTTGGGGAAGCGGATCATGTGGCCTAGAGTCTGGGCTCTTGGGTGGCCCTTCCTTTCCAGAGGAGGTCTCCGAGTAGATTACTTCGCCAGCCCTCAGCCCCTCCAGTTGGTAGGGGTCTGGGACTTGGAAGTCCCTCTCGCAGGTCTCATAGGATGCAGTACCTCCCTTCCAATGGGGGGAATGGGGAGGGGGCCTAGGACTGTCCTGGGCACCTGAGTAGCTGCCTTTGCCCCTGCATGCACAGATAGGGCGTTCCCGGTTGAGTTTGACCTTTTCCTTTTCCTTTTCACTTTCCAAGTCTTCCTGTACTCTTTCTAGGCCTAATGTTTCCTCCTCCTCCTATCTTCTTCTGTGATATAACATTACCCATATTTAGGGTTTCACTTACCCCGAAAGACTGCTTAGCCTCGGCCGGTATCTTTTCCTTTCGTGCCCCACGTTGGGCACCAGATGATGGGTCTTCATCTGTCTTTGGACGGATGGGGTCCGAGGAGAGGTAATTGTGAAGTGCGGCTGCTTGCCGGTTCCCCAGCCTTCCTTAGCCCAGGAGATAATCAGACGCAGCGGGGAGTCAAACCAAGCAGGAACTCGTTTATTAACAGGGAGCATCCCTTTTTAAAGCAAAAGACTGCGTGGGAGGAGAGGAAATGGGATCAACCAATCACTGAAAGGCCACACCTTAATATGCACCTAAGCTTCCAAGAGTTGTTTACACACTGAACCTGAACAAATCCGGCTCTGCCCACTCAACTTCCTCTCAGGGCCATCTTTGCTACCCCTCACAACTAGGTAGGACATTGATACATAAACCTGGCATTCTCTTTTTGAATATTTTTGTGGCCATCCCAGGGCTTAACCTCAGAGCCCGATGTATTCCTGAGCTATTTTGCTCAAGGGTGAGGCTCTACCATCACCACAGCTCCACTTACAGCCATCTGGTCATTAATTGGACAAGAGCAACTCCCAGGCTTTCCTGCCTGGTGTGGCTTGGATCTCCTGTTCAGCTTTCTCTCTCAAAGCTGGAGCTCTACCCTCTGGACCACTGCTCCTCTTCTGGTTCTCTGGTGGTTTATTGGAGATAATAGTCTCACAGACTTTCCTGCTCGGCTGGCTTTGAATGGCGATCTCCTGCGAAGGGTTCAAGTGGCATTCCTCAGTTATTCCCCGAGGAGCCGCTCCACACAAACCCTTAGTCTAAATCTCTACAGGTACTAGAGAAAAATGGAAACATGAAGATGCTACTAATGTGTTCTAGATACTTAATATTGGAGACACAAAACACTCATAATTATTAGATCAGTTTATAGGCAAAAGGAGAAATGCAGACAGTATGAGGATCGTTCCAGATTTTGGTCCTCTCATCCTGAGACAGTAAATTAACTGCAGCTCAATGCTAAGTGACAGAACTGGCATGTCCTGTGGATATTTGCTCCCAAATCATCTGACACTCATTTCTCACTTTTGGCTTCAAACCTGTGACCAATCCCAGGGTAAGATGAGGAGAGAAAATCCTTCTCAAAAAAGCAACTATAACAAACATTGGGTAGTTTACTTATAAATTCAAACCATTGGAATGACCCTGTTAAGAAGTCATATTGTCCAGATTAACAAATGAAGAAGAAGAAAAAAAAAATGAAGAAGAAAAGAAAGAAGGTGTCAGTGGATGCTGACTGTAATCCCTGCTCCTCAGGAGGCTAAGATGTAGAGAATCTGAGTTTGAATCCAGTCAGTGTAGGAAAGCCCATGACACTGTTATTTCTAAGAGAAATGAGGCTGTGAATCAAGATTAATGTACTACCTTTTCGCAAAAGGAGCTCAGGGACAACGTCTAGACTCATAGTTCAACCTCAGGACCTGCCCACTCAAAAAGAGCCTGTATCTCCATGTCCTTGTGTATATATGGATATATTCCTATAGGTGAAGCTCCCAAGTAGCTCTGATGAGTGGCAACAAGCTAGGAAATTTGTATTCAATACAATGATTTCATAACAGAGAGTGTTTTGATTGCAGTGCATGTTCTGGGGCTCCTCTCACTGTTCCCAGTGTAATCTAAGGGTTTCTCTGCATCCCAGGTCTGCTGGAAGAAGTCACTCTCACTGTCTGGTCAGTCAGACAAAAGGCCTCAGTACAGTACATCTGGGTAACAAACAACTCCATCCAGGCCAGTTAGTGAGGATGAGTGTGAATGAGCTCTGAAGGTCAGGAGAAAAAGGCTTGTTTTTACACCAAGCTAACTCTCTCCCCATTGCTCTGTTTTAAGAGGAAGGCTTCATTTGTGCAACTCCCATGGCAGACCAAGTTCTGGGCACTTATCCTGCCTTTGTGAGACTATATTCCGGTGTTCAGATACAGTGCTCAATATTATTCAGGAGTCCTTCTGGCAGACAACTAGGGAACTCAACCTAATGAAATGTTTCATTGCCTGCAATGATGGGATTATGATGCCTCTCCTAGGTTTCTGCCAGCTTGGGAAATCCAAGCACATATCTGATATCACAAAACTTCCTGTCATCTAGGGCTGGTGAAGCTCATCAGGTTTTGGAAACTTTGACCTTTCCTATTTAGGTTCTGGATGGCTAGGTTTTGGGGTTGAACACAGGGTCTGGGTACTAACCAGGAGCTCAGTGCAGAAGCATAGTGCTTTATTATTTTGTGTAACAACTTCTGATGTGTGTGTGTGTGTGCGTGCACACACACACACACACATGCATGTGCGCACACACATGCATGAGTCCTGGAGCTTGAACTCAGGACCTGAGCACTGTTCCTAGTTTCTCTTGTGGAAAGATAGCTCTCTCCTACTTGAGCCACAGAGCCACTTCAGGCTTTTTTCTAGTGATGTGGTCCTGAGAAATCAAGCCCAGGGTTTCATAGATGCACAGCACTCTACCCCTAAGGCACATTCCCAGCTCTCTACATGAGGTTTGTTAGCTCATTTCTGTCTTTTTTTATTGTTGTTGGTTGTAGGAGTTGAAGTCTGGGCCTGGGTGCTGTCCCTGAGCTCTTCAGCTCAAGTCTTCTGCTCGCCACTTGAGCCACAGTGCCACTTCAGGTTTTCTGGTGGTCTATTAGAGCTAAGTGACTCAAGGACTTCCCTGCCCAGGGTACCTTTGAACCATGATTCTCAGATCTCATCCTCCTGAGTAGCCAGGATGACCAGCATAAGCCACAAGCACCAAACTTCAACCTCAGGTTCTTGGTGGTTTATTGGAGATAATAGTCTCATGGGACCTTTTGTGTCTGGGATAGTTTGGAACCCAGATCCTCAGATCTCAGCATCCTGAAAAGGCAGGATGACAGACCTCAACTACCAACCCCTTGGTCATGGCCTCAGCTGCAAGGGCGTCCATGGCTCCACATGATTGAGTGCTAGCCATGAGCCCAAGAGGTAAGGTCAGAGCCTAGGCCTCGAGTTCAAGGTTGATGACTGAGAAGAAACAAAACAAAACAATTGTCTACAGGAGACAACTCACTAGTTTTCAGTAATACATAATTTCATCCCTGCTAT
Source organism: Dipodomys spectabilis (assembly GCF_019054845.1). Taxonomy (NCBI): domain Eukaryota; kingdom Metazoa; phylum Chordata; class Mammalia; order Rodentia; family Heteromyidae; genus Dipodomys; species Dipodomys spectabilis. The sequence goes on along the minus strand of NW_024870757.1, from coordinate 5,170,251 downwards.
GGGGACCTATCTGAGCTTCAATATTCTTTTTGTTGTTGTTGTTTAATTTTTATTTTTTGTGAACATACTTTACAGAGGGGTTACAATTACATAGGCAAGATAATGAGTACATTTCTTATCAAGCATTGCAGCCTCTTCCTTTGTTTACCCTTCACATCCCTTCCCAGCCTGCCCCCCGCTCCCCCACCCAGCCCCCCCTGCCCCCCCCCCCCGCACCAAAGTTGTAAAGTTCGTTTTCGACATGACAACTTGTACTTCTCATAGTTACAACGGGTCCACCTGTATCCTTAAACGACTTGTTTTCCCCATCTCCTCCACAAATTATACTGACATCAAATATAGTGAAAGCAGGGTTATACTGTGGGGGAGGGACATACAAAGCAACAAAGAGATAATCTTATAAGTGCATTAGAAAAAAAATGCATGAAATAACAAAGCATTAAAATACATATCTAAGTGTTCATTTTCCTAACATCACATTATCTGACCTTTTCTGCTTGATTCATACATATACTAGATATTGCAAATAAGGGAAACCATGGGAACTATGTTTCTTTGGGCTTGGCTTGCTTCACTTAATATAATTTTTTCCAAGCCTTTCCATTTCCTAACAAATGGGGAAATGTCATTCTTTCTGATGGAAACATAGAATTCCATTGTGTATATATACCGCATTTTCTTGATCCTTTCATCTACTGAGGGGCATTTGAGTTGGTTCCATATCTTAGCTATGGTAAATACTGCTGCAATAAACATAGTTGTGCTGGTAGCTTTAGTGTGGTCTTGTTTGTAAACTTTTGTGTAAATGCCCAAAAGGCCTCAATATTCTTGTCTGCATAATCATCTCAGTTGTGGAGCTCTCACAAGGACAAGATATAAGAATGCAATCGGTAAGTACACAGCACATGGCACTCTTTACATGACTCAGCACAGAGCATCCTGTGAAAGACTCAGCACCCAGCACCCAGTACAGGACTCAGCACACTGCAACCTGTGAAGGACTCAGCACATAGCAACCTGTGCAGTAATCAGAATGGAGCACCCTATGGAGGACTCAGCACATAGCTCTATTCCACAAGCTGTCATTAGAATTAGGGTGCTTTAATCAGTATCATCATTCTTTGAAGTAAATTTTACAAACCATTAAAGTTCACATCTAATGGTTTAGTGGGGTTTGTTTTGGGGGAGGAGGGGTTGGCCATGGGGTTTGAACTCAAAGCATGGGGATATTGTTCTAATAACATTTGCTTAAGGCTAGAGCTCTACCATTGGAGCCACATTTCAAAGAGTCTAACAAACTTCCTGCCAGGACTGGGTTTTAAAGCCCCTGAGAAGCTAGGATGCCGGATGTAAGCCAGGATGACATGAATAACTCGTGGAGCTGGATTGCAGTAGTTTACATCTGGCTAAGTCTGGTTAGGTGTCAGCTATCAGCATCAGACTCCTAGCTTGCTCTGTAATGAGGTATTTGAAGTTCAGTACTTCTATAATTGCAGTTAGAACATCCTCCCTTTTTTTGGCGGCATTCATGGGGCTTGAATAAGAGCTTAGACACTGTCCCTAAGTGTTTGTGTTCAAGGCTAACACTCAATTGATTGAAAGACAGCAGAATTTCCGGGTTTTCTGTTTATGTGGCACTAAGTTATCTAACCCAGGGTTTCATGCTTACTAGGCGAGCACTCAACCACCGATCCACAGGAGTGAATGAGGTAAAAATAGAGAGATTGCTGTATATAAATATTATATACACAAAAAGAGATGTCTGCATATTATTAAAATATAGATAATATTACTACCAACTATAGTTATTAAATTATGTCTCCATTTATTGATGTGTCCCAGTTAACTATTAATAAAGCATTAATAATTACTCAATATCCTGTTATTGTTTATCATATATGTACATATATCCATACATATAATTATTTATTTCATAGAATGAGACCAATGTGTATATATTATTAAATTATGCATCATGTGTTACTACCAATTATTAGGTATTTAATTATGTCTCCACGTACTTTTTATTCTCTTAATGCTTAATAAAATATTAATTAAACTTAATGAACATCCTATACTTATTGCATCTAATTTTACGCTAGAATGCTTCACTACTAATTCAATCTGTTTATCATTGATTGTAGTGACAATTCTTCCACCTATTACATTTCTTACCTTTATAAAATCCTATTACATAGCATATAGGTTTGCACTTGAATTATATATCCTACCTGACACTGAGCACTTTCACAGAAAAGGAAAACATGTGTCACGCTTGGCTTCTCACTCCACGATTACATTTTTGGCAGTGTTAGGATCTAAATTCAGGGCCTAGAAGGCTCAATTCATGAATGGGTGACAGCCAGCACAGCAGCCTCTAGCCAATTCAGCTGCCATGCAGTGCACAGGCCTTGAGGTTGAGCCCGCCCCGTATGTTGACTTCAAATTGCACTTAGTGTAGTTATTCATTTTATTTTTTGTTTTATTATTTACCACTTATTTTATTGACTGCTATTACACATGGAATATTTACTACATTTATTACGTAGGATATAGATTTGCCTATGTATGAAACTTCATACCTGACACCCAGGACATTCACAGAAAAGGAAAACACGTGTCACCATGGGCTTCTTACTGCACGATTCAATTTTTGTGAGTGCTGGCATCTGAACTGACATCTTACAAGGCCCAATTCATGAGTGGGTGAGTGTCAGCATGCCAGCCTGGGGCATATGGAGTTGACAAGCATTTCCCACACCTGAGAACGAGCCATAGGGGTTGACAAAACAAGAACAGATTGACATGCAGATGGTAGTACACAAATAAATACAGATCTTTATAGAGTGCCAGAGATATCTATACATTATGCAGTTATATAGGCTACATTCCTACCAATTCTTGGGTATTTATTCTGCCTCCTCCATGTAATTAACATTATTGTTTTAATCCTTAATGAATTATTAATTAAATCAACCACTGTCCAAACTATTGTGTCCATGTAATTAATAATATTTGTTTAATGTGTCCAAAAATATTCATTAAAATCCATCAGCCTCCTAAAATCAATCTCTAATTTTATAGTAGAATCACTCAGGAACAACTAATTCAACCTTGATATTCATATACTTCTATCCTTATTCCTATGAATAGGAACGAGACTCTTAGCATCTCCCTCCAGTGGTAGGGGTCAGGACTGGGCTTTGAACACAGGGCCTAGGTTGCCGTTTTGGCCTGTGGCTTCCCTGGAAGCCATCAGCCTTCACCATTGACAGTTTACCAACAGTTTTCAGTCGTGTCATTCAGACCAAGGATGGTCACCTTGAAAAGAAAACAAATGTAAAACCGACATCCATCTGCAGGTAGCCAGATTTTTATCTGTGTCTTTTTATTTATTTTTATTCCGGTCAGTCTTTGGGGCCAAGGAACCCAGGTTCAGCTGTGGGCTCAGTGGCTGCACCACAGCCTAGCATGATCAAAACTGAAGCAGAGTTGCAATGACCTGAGCTCAAGCCCTGTTCTTGACAAAATAAAAATAAATTCATACATACATACATACATACATTCAAAATGTTTAAAAACCAATGAGGCTCCTTGGCTTGGGATTCACGCCATTTTTTATACCAGGCCTGGGATTTGAACTCAGGGTCCGGGTAAAACTGCAGCACTGTGGGGGAAGGGGAAGCTCACCGTGCTGGAAGACAAGAAAATCAGGCTTTTTCCCAGGGGCTGAATTCAAGCTCTAGCACTCGAAAAAATAATATTCATATACATTTTAAATACATGATTTATATTTATATACACATGATTACTGCATATTGCAGTTACTGTAGTTATTCATTTTATTTTGTGTTTCATTTATTGATTATATAGAGAGTATGATTACATGTATAACATTTTTTACATTCTATTACATAGGATATAGATTTGCCTACGTATTATACATCAATTCTGAGACCCAGGACTTTCGCTGATAAGGAAAACAAGTGGGACAATTGGCTTCTTCAACCAGGATTAAGATTTTGGCAGTTCTGTGATTTGAACTCCAGGCCTAGAAGGCCCACTTCATGAATAGGTCAATGTTAGCAAACCAATCTGATGCAAATTAAGTTGTCGGGCAAATGTGGGGGACTTGTGTTTGAGGACTTGAAATCAAGCCATAGGTGTGGCCAATATATAAACATATGACTATGCATCTATGAATAAATTTATAGAGACTGATAGACGTTCATGTAGATTCTACTATATAACTCTATATAAAGAGTGATGTCTATATCTTATTTTTATATATTCTATTACTACCAATTATTTGGTCTAAAATTATGTGTCTATTAATTAATCACGGTACGAGACTTAATAAAGTATTCATCAATGACCTATATTTATTGCATACAATCTTATACTAGAATGACTAGCTAATTAGTAATTCAGTTGGTACTTGTCAAACATTCTATTAGTGTTCCTATAGATAGGAACGAGTTCTCTAGAATCTTCAGCCGTGTGTAGATGGCAGTCGCAGCATCGAACTCAGGGCCTAGGTGTCTGGGTTGGGCTCAGGCTTCACTGATAGCCCGAGAGCCTTCGGCCATGAAAGGTCACGTACAATTTTTAAGCCTAGTCATTGAGACCCAGTATGGTCACAGTACAAAGCAAACAAATGTAAAACAGTTGTGTAAAACTTCCAGGTTTTTCCTCCACCATCTTGGTTGGTTTGTTTTTTTTTGCCAGAGCTGGGAGTTGAAATTGTGTACTGGGATAGCTGGATCATCTGTGGGTGTAAAAGCTGCACCCCAGCCTAGGGTAATCAAGGTTGAAACAAAGTTGTGATGACCTGAGTTCAAGCCCCGTGCCTGCCCCCCAAAAAAGTTAAGATACTGGCTAGGAATTTGGGCCATTTTTTCTGCCATACCTGGTATTTGAACTCATGAATTGGGTAACTCCATTGTGCTCTGGGTGAAGTGGAAGCTAACCTCCTGGAAGAAAAATATTCAGGAGCATTTCCCAGGGTGTGAATTCTAGCCCCAGAACTGGCAAAAATAATATTTATATACATGTATAATGTATATAATATATGTATTTGCATAGATATTACATATTGTACCTAGGACACAATATTTCCACAGAGAGGAAAACAGGTCAACATTGGCTTCTTTCCTCATGTATTGCCTTCAGCAATGCTGGGATTTGAACTCAGGGCCTGGAATGCCCAATTCACCAAGGGGTCAGTGTAAGCAGAGCAGCCTCAAACAAATTCATTGCCAATCAGTTCCCAGGACCTGAGTTCTAGCCCCAGGAATGGCCAATATATAAATACATGTATAAATTGTTGCAAATATATATATATATATATATATATATATAGAGAGAGAGAGAGAGAGAGAGAGAGAGAGAGAGAGAGATGTATATCCACTGTATATTTAAATATATAAATGCATTTATAGAATGTGAGATGTCTATACATTATTAAATTACATCTAATATATTCTTGATAATTATTAGGTATTAAATTATGCCTCCATTTAATGATGTATCATGGATTAAGGCATAATAAAGTGCTTCCTTGTGCAAAAGGAGCTCAAGGACAATGTCTAGACTCATAGTTCAAACCTCAGGGCCTGCACCAAAAAAAAAAAAAAGAGCCAGTAACCCCATGTGTCTGTGTATGTATGTATGTATTTCTATCAGTGAACATTCAGAGTCATTATGAAGAAAGGCACCCTGCTAAGAAATTTGCTTTGAATAGAATGATGTCATAGCACAGAGCATGCTTTCAAGACAGTGCATGTTCCTGGTTTAAAAAAAAATTAAGACCCTGGCTTGGAATTTGCACCATTTTTCTGGCAGCTTGGGATTTGAACTCAGGGTCTGGGTAATTCTGTGGAACTGTGGGGGAGGGGAAACACCGTCTTTGAAGACAAGAATTCCAGACCAGTTTCCAGGGCCTGAATTCAAGCCCCAGAACTGGAAAAATTAATATTCATACATGAGATCTATTTACTTACCTGGGTTTAATCCATATGATATTTATTACCATTATTCATTTATTATTTATTTTATTTAGTATTTTACATATATAATATTTATTTCATTCATCACGTCTTATCACATGGATTTATTTGCATATGGATTCTACATCATACTGAGACCCAGGACTTTCACCAAGAAGGAAAAAAAATGGGTCAAAATTGGCTTCTGACTCCACATATAATCTTTTGACTATGCTGGGATTTGAACTCACAGCCCACAATGCCCAATTCATGAATGGTTCAGTTGTGGAACAAAAGCCTTTGGCAAACTGAGCAGCCAGCCAGTGCTGAGGACCTACAATCTGGCAATAGTAGTGGCAGATAGATAGATAGATAGATAGATAGATAGATAGATAGATAGATAGATAGATAGATAGATAGATAGATAGATAGATAGATAGGTAGATGTGTAGTTTGCTATATATGAGAGAGAGAGAGACAATGTGAGGATATTAAATTATATATATTATGAATTATTAGTTATTAAATTAGGTCTCCATTTAATGAAGTATCATGGTTTAATACTTATTGAAGCATTGGTGTAAAAAGAGTCAGTATTCCTTAATTAGGAGAATCATACCATGGTGCTAGAATGAAAGACATAATCCAATACTTTTTGGGTGGCATTCTATAAGAGAATCATGAACTAACTGCAAATTTAATTGTTACTTTTATAACATTCCATTAAGCATTCCCATGGATAGGAATGATTTTCTCATGATCTCCCTCCATTTGTAGGTGGTAGTCCTGGCATTTGAACTCAGGCCTTGCAAATGCAAACCATTAGAATGACACTGTGAAGATTTCAGTTTGCCACATTGAAAAAAGAACAAGAAGAAAAGAAAGCCAGGTGTCAGTGGATCCTGCCTGTATTCTTAGCTCTTCAGGAGGTTGATAGGTAGAGAATGCCAGTTTGAATTCAGCCAGGACAGGAAAGTCCACCACACTCTTATTTCTGAGGGATCACAGGAATACAAAATCCCCATGAGTGGGGCTATTGCTCAAGGGCAGAGTGCTACCCTTGAGGTATCTCCCTAGGTTTCTGGAAGCTTGCTAAATCTAAGCACATGTGTAATATCACAATGCTTCCTGCCATCTAGGGCTGGTGAAGTTCATCAGGTTTTGAACTTTTGACCTCTCCTAGTCGGGCCCTGGGTGGCTAGGTTTCGGGTTTGAACACAGGACCTGGCTGCTGACCATGAGCTCAGAGTACAAGCTCAGTGTTGTACCATTTGCTGTTACAGCTTCATTTCTAGTATCTGTTGTGTGTGTGTATGTGTGTGTGTGTGTGTGTGTGTGTGTGTGTTTATGTGTATGTGTGTGTGCACATGTATTTGTGTTTATACACTTGTCCTGTAGCTTGAATCCAGGACCTGAGCACTGTACCTGAGATTTTCCTATACAAGGATAGTCCTCTACCACTTAAGCCACACAGCCACTTCAGGCTTTTTTCTAGTGATGTGTTACTAAGGAATCAAACCCAGGGATTCATACATGCAAAGTATTCTACCCCTAAGACACATTCCCAGCACTCCACTTCAGGTTTCTTTCTTTCTTTTCTTGGAAGTTGGAAGAATTGAAGTCTAGTCTTGGGCGCTGTCCTTGAGCTCTTCAGCTAAAGCCAATTATTCTACCACATGAGCCACAGCACACTTTGAGTTTTTTAGTGGGCCACTGAACAGAAGCATCTCAAGGAATTTCCTTTGGACCGTGATCCTCAGCTCTCAGCATCCTGAGTACTTTGGATGAAAGGTGTGAGTCAGCAGTACCCAGCTTATACTTCTATTTTCTAAGTGGTGAATAGGAGATAAAAGTCTCATGAGACCATTTGTGTCTGGGATGGTTTTGAAGCCATATGGTCAGATCTCAGCTTCTTGAGTAGACATGACAGACCTCAGCTACTACACAACTATACTGTAACAAGCAAGTGCATGGGGTCAGCGGCAATGTTGGCTAACCACCTGAACCATCCTTAAACATGAACCAAGGAGTCTAACCCATGCGCTCAAGTCAGGGGTTTGCGCCAAAGCCGCCATGGCACAATGAAAGTGAAGGCCGGCAGGGTCACTTGGGTGCAGGGTAGGCAGTCATCTGTAAGGATTTCCCTGCTGCGTGTTGCACTCTCCCCCATGTCCTTGTCTCCTGCCTTCTCCTCTCCTCCCTCCCCCCGCCGGCCAAGGTGGGATCCTAAGCACTCTGCACCTCAGAGAACAGACCAACCAGGAGTGTTCTGGGAGCACCTCAAGAAGGCAGAGCAAGGTGTGGCTTTTCACACTGACCTCCCTTTCCGTGGAGAGAGCCAACCCCTGTGCTGATAACAAGTCATGGGAAGAGAGGGGCAAGATCAGGGCACCCCCCTACTCCAGCAAGTACAAGTCCCCGACCTCATGGCAAGGGCCGGGAGAGACCAGCCAGACCCGGTTGCTTCACCCCTGCCTCCTGCACACGACAGGCATGGTGGGACGGTGAGGGCAGGGGCCCGCGGGCAGAACGAGAAGAGTGGTCCCATTCGCAATGAATGTCTGTCCCTCACCTGGCACAACCTATGCCTGGGCCTGAAGGAGATCGCAACATCTCCACATTAATCACACCAAGGGTATGGAGAAGACAGCCACATGGCACTTGGGAGGCAGTGGCCCAGGAACGCAGCTTCTGAGAGGGCCAGCCTGGGATAAACGTAGCCAGGACAGACACCGTTCATGAGTAATGAACGAAGCAAAATAAATTAAAAAATAAAAATAAAAAAGTGAAACCAAGATGGAATTTGCACGAACAAAGCACTCTGAACCTGAGAAAACTGCCGATAAACTGGTAACCCGGGATAGGTCCCAAGCAGACAGGGGCGGGCGGCAAAGTCGGCCAGCCTGCCCTCATGACCTCTGCCACACATGGCGCCTCTCCCCTCCCCCACCCCAACATTTCCAGAAAAGCGCAAGTGAGAGCTTGTCCCACTGTCTGCCTACCCTTTCTTTTTTTTTTTTTTTTTTTTGGTTGTTTGTTTGTTTTCTTTTCTTTTTCCCCTGATGGAAATGAGAAAACCAAAGATGGGTCAGGTCCAGGAAGAGACAAGCTGGGAGGAACCCCGCTCACTTGTGAAATTCATGAGCCAGGAGCTCAAACACAGCTAGTCCAGAGGAGGCTGCATGCTTCACCTGCCTGCACAACACACTGTCCCCACTCCACCCCTCACAGGGAAAGGGGAGGGGGAAGGCCAGAGAGAGGTTTCTTCTAACACAGAGATGTTAGGTACGTCACACACACAGGTCTGGAAAACTATGGTGACAGTGCAATGGGAAGTGTGAGTCCACTCACGCATCAATAAATGACAGGAAAGAAAAACAAGAGCCCCTGGGTGAGAAAGGAAGGGGAGGTGGCACCCGTGGGACACTTATCCCGGGCACCAGACGGAACGACCTTCTGATCTTTCCTCCTCAAATCTGTCCAGACAGCTAGCCTTTTCTAATAGGCTTTTCCACTCTCTCTGGAGCAGTTCAAGGCATGAGGTGAGGAATCTAAACCCTAGACACGTATGTTGGAGGGTAGAGGCATCATCACTCACATGACTGTGGTGGACCAGGACTTGAGCAGGGTAGTGCACAGTGTGTGGAGGGGGGGCAGGTAGGAAACCCCAGGAGGAAAGACAGGGAAAGAATAGGGGCCCTGTTCCAAACATAGTGGAGGGATCAGAGGGGCAATCCTATCTCCCGGTGGTGATGCATGGTTAGAACCCACAGACCAGGCATACTTCTCTTTGGGGTTTGCAATGGGAACATATGCAGGCAGAAGTGTGCCAGGACACACATCTCTTCACAGACAGGTAGACAGGCAGAGCCAGGGGGTCAGGCATGGCAAACACCCTATTCCATCAACACACACACACAAACACACACACACACGTTACGGTGTGTGTATAATATCCACAAGGTAAAAGTTTATTCATCCATTCTCAAAAGAATAGGAGTAAGATTATGTCAGTTGCAGGGAAATAGACCTATGGACTACGAGCGGGGCAGGGGTTGGGGGGTTGTGGAGGCCAGAAGAACCAAGAACAGGTGATGCCAGAGGAAGACAGACTGGCAGAAAGACAAACAGACTGACTGACTGACCAACAGCACGTGTTTTTTCTCCTATGTGGATACTAGACCTAAACTAACCTACACAGCACTCTGGGCAAACACAGTGTGTGTGTCCCCGTGTGTGTGTGACACATATACTCTCCTTTTGTCAGAAGGTATAATTTCTCTGAACATTTAAGATATTGCAGATAAGACATAAGACGTAATATCTATAAGTAGCACAACTGTGAATGTACTATAATAACTAGACATGTTAGGATTAAAGTTGGAATTAGGAGGATAGAAATGTATCTGTAAAAATGCTATTGGTCGTTATTACAAGTACATTTGGTTTAGGATATTTCTGAAAACACCGATTGATCTTTCTTGGGATGATGGTCTATGATCACACTAATAACCACTTAAAAGCCAGATCATCTGTTGGATACATTTCGATTGGTTCATATTGCATCCTCAAATATTTTTCTCTTCTTTTTATTCTATCTTCTCAATAAAGATCCAGTGGTAAAAGCTACTTTTATGCCCTTAATATTACATAACTGAAGTGATCTGCTTTGTTTTGCAGCTTTCTCAGCTTAATTCACTGAGGCCTATTTAGTCACACATGATGAGAGGTCCAGAAACATCTTTGGGGACACAGATGGCTTTTGTGTAGTAGGAAGACCCTTACTCACGCAGGCAGCCCACCTAGTCGTCCGGAGTGACAGAGCCCATCGCAACAAAGTTGTTAATAAAGAAGCAACTTTATTGAGAAGGTTCCTACACTGACTAGCCAGGGCCGCAGCACAGGCTCAGGTGCTGATACTGCCACCCTGAGTAGCCCACGTACTTAGGTTTTTAAAGGCAAAATTCATAAGGTCAAGCCTGTTCATGCAGGTGACCAATGAGGTTGTCACACACCGAAAAGATTATACTAGACCACATGCAGGTGACCAATGAGGTTACACTTTGTCACATAATGGCTGTTTAAACTTTTGGTTTAAATGACTCACGAATTCAATGGTAAGTTGGAGCTTACAGTAACCATACACAAAGGAGTTTAGTGGAGTTTCACATAAACAGGTGAAAAAGGTGGAGTTTATGATAAGCTCAGAATTTTGCCAGTATGAGCCAGATTACTGGCTATCTGTTTAATCATTCAGACCTTAACAGAACAATGAAGGTGGGTTAAGTTGTTAAGGGGAGGGGAACCTAGAGGCATTCTTTCCATTCCAAGAACTGGGCTGGATGGAACCAAGGTCGAGTTAACCTTGTTTAGTTTTTTTTTCTTCCTAAAACCGCTAAAACAAAGGCAAAGCCTGGAAAGAACCTGTACCAGGCTCCTCTCAGGGCCTACTTCATTTTGTAAAGTCTATTTGGGGAAATAGCAAATATAATCTACCATGTCCTAAAATGTAACAGATTATCTCTATGGGACGGATAGAAATATCTAGATGTACCCTGTCACCAGCCAGTTATTTTAATTTACTTAAGGGAAATCAAGTGAATAAAAGACTATTGGTAAGTTTATAAAAACAGGTAGCCGAGTAAAACAGCACCATGTGAAGAACGTAAAAATATATAGACAGCCCCTAACATCCATTGTCACTTCTGTACCTTTGCTTGCTAAAAAATCTGCTAAAACCTTGAGGAGTGGAGTGAAAGAGGCAGAAAACTGGGCTGCCCTCATCAAAGTAGGCAAGTACCACCTGAATGAATTTATTAAAAGGCATGGAGTAAGATTAATGCTTAATGTAATAGAAATTAGAAGTTATGATTACTAACTGCTCATTTTTGCTTCTGTATGAATTGCTTTGAGCTAGATGATTTTATGGTTTTTGTATGATTTTAACTGTGACTGGTTTGAGTTAATCAGTACTGGAATGTCAGCCTGGGAGCCTAGAGATGCTTGGTAAAAGCCTTGACCAAGGGCGCAAAATCCTCAGAATTCTCCCCACAGCTGCAATGCCCTTCCTGGAGGCCAGGGCAGTAAGGCCCTAGGGAAGAAATATAATGTTTTAAGAAACCTAAGCAACTCCATTTTTGTTTAACACTCCATCTCAGTTCTGTGACTTGACTTGTGATCCACTTTAGTCCCAATGCTAGGATTTTATGACAGAAAGCCATGCACAATTCTTGGAGCCATAGATGGCGTTTGCTTAAGGCAGGTGTTAGCCCCCAAGTGGTGTTGCCCCCCCAGCCACCTAGGACTAAGAGTTTCTGACCAACTGGTACTTCAGAGCCCAGGGCGAGACATGCCATGCATTCTGTTGATCCGGGTGTGACTCGTAACCATTTTTGGTCAAGCTATGGATCAAGGACATTTTTCTGTAAAGGTCAACCAATCATATTTGCCCAGATTAGCTTGCTTTAAATGTTAACCAGTCATGTAATTTCTTATGTAAAAGTTCCTTAAAGTTGTTTGTTCAATACTATAAAAACTGTGCTGATTCTATCCTCAGGGCCTCTTAGCGTCACCAGTTACCATGTGCACGGAGGACCAAGCTCGAGCTTGCAATAAACTGGTTCTTTGTTGCTTACATTGATCGTGGTCTCTGGTCTTCTGGAGGTCCCCGAATGCTGGTATAACAAATACATTTGGTATTCAGGTAAGGGATAGGTTTATTCAGACCACCTGCTGGAACCAGATAAGGTTGGCACGCCACATGGCTAGCAAAGACCTGGAAAAGAGAGCTGGGAAAGAGCTGGGAAAGAGAGCTGGCAAAGAGCTGGGAAAGGGAGAGAAAAGAGCTAGAAAAGAAAAGGCATCTGGGCCTTGGTTAGGCCTTATCTAGGGTAAGTGAGGAGAAAGGTGTAACCACATCAAATTCAGATGTGACCTCAGCGGATGAAGATGTGAGGTCTTCCAGCTGTGCCAGTTGCCTAGGTAATGCAAGTACTGGGTGGAGACTTTGTTGTGAAGAGGGTGGAGTCTTCTTGCCATCCAGGAGCAGAACTTACAACTATATAGTTCAAGAAATTTTATTCTGATATGTATATAAAAAGTTTACCTCAGTGGATGAAGACATTTGCATGAAATTGCACCTAGTGCAGCAATTGATATTTATAACTCTCCCTAAACTATCGCATTGCATTTCTTCCATTTTCTTGGCACTCCTTCAGAAATGTTCCCAAGTCTCATTTTTTTACCCACTTCAGCCAATGGGACCCTTTTTCATAATACTGATGTAAAGACATTTGTGTTACTGTTTATAAATTACAATCATAAATAAACTGGTACAGTTTGCTCGTAAGACATAATATCCAAATGAATTCCAGGATACAGAAGCCTAGGAGGTCTGTTGCTACAGTTGGCTGCGGCAGGGGTGGCGGCAGCGTTTGTTTTGAACTTTGGGTTTTTCTTTTTCTTTTCGGTAGGGTGGGAAAGGGGGGCGGAAATGGAGGGAAGCAGGGCAACCCAAAGCAATATGGTTTTTGACATGCACTGTGTGGAAAAATCACCTATGCAACTGGTGGGCAGGGATGTGAAGGGAGAAACTGGGGGAGCAAGCAAAAGAAGGGGTAACCATGTCTAGAAAATAACAAAAAGTAAAGACACACCCCCTGCGGTCCCCCCTCCCCCCTCCACTCGGCCCTGCCTTCAAGAAAATTTCCTTGTTTGCTGTTTTTTTTCTTCTGTTTTATTGTAAATAAAGCCTCAGAAGAGAGCTGGCAATACTTCATCACTATTCTCTTCGCCAGCCTCCTCCATCAGCCCCGAATCACTCTCCTTCACTCCATGAAGTGTCCAATAGTTTGCACCCCAGAACAAGGGAAAAAATGTCAGACTCAAGATCAATCAAAACAGAACCCACACTTAGGAAGGTCTTGTGAGGAAGGAACACCTCCCCTCCCAGGTACACACACCCATACGCCCCAGCATCCCTGCCCACACAGGTCATGAATGGCAAACCCCATCCCACCCGGGCCAGAGATTCCCTATCACACAGAGAGACAGACAGACAAATCACGGGGTGTGGAGAGAGTCGGAAAATGAAAAAAATATTTTCCCGGCTTGACCTATGAATGGGCCTGGGTTGGCATTTTGTCCTCTGGGCCCTACAGTCAATCCATGGAGATCGCTCCTCTCTCCTCATCGCTGTAATCCTATCTGATATTTGCCAGAGATGAACGTGCTGTGGGGACACTTTGGTTCATCGATCTAAACTAGGGACCAGAGGTGGGGGGAGAGGGGAAGCCTAGGAAGACTGTTGCTATAGTTGGTGGTGGTGGTGGTGGCAGTGCAAAGGTAGATTACATGTTGCCATGCATACCTGTGCCTGTGTGGTAGGAAACAGCAGCAAAGATCAAGGGGTACAGGGTGTGGGTGGTGGTTGTGGTGGTGGTGTGTGTGTGTATGTGTGTGCACGCAAGCGTGCATGTACGCTCCAGTCCTAGGGCTTGAACTCAGAGCCTGAGTGCTGTCCCTTGGCTCTTGAGCTCAAGATTGGCACTCTTCCATTTGAGCCAGAACTCTACTTCTGTCTTTTGGGTTGCTTAATTGAAGACACGAGGCTCACCAAAGTGCAATGCCTTTATACCTCTGATCATATAACAAGAAGTCTTCCCCTTTCTTTGTATTTGTTATCGTCGATGTTGCTTTGTTTTCTCTACTTTTTTCCCCCTTGTTTCTTCCTTCATCTATTTCCATGAGAGCCAAGAAATGGAGGGACCAAGAGTGAAGAAGTACAGCAGTGGCACTCACTAGACACTATGTTGGAAGTGAAGACACAACCTGTGGGTGGGGAACATAACTTGAGGGAGGGAAAACCTGTGAGAGAGCCAGGGAAGGGGTGAAACTGTCCAACAAAAAAAGTACTCTTATTTTGGGGGTGGGGGAAGATGGGAGGGCAGGGATGGTAAGGGGAAACAAAGGAGGAGGCAACAATGCTTGATAAGAAATGTACTCATTTCCTTGCTCATGTCATTGTAACCCCTCCATACGTATTTTCAAAATTAAAACAACTTATTAGCCGGGTGCCAGTGACTCATGCCTATAATCCTAGCTACTCAGGAGACTGAGAACTGAGGATCACGGTTCAACACCAGCCCAGGCAGGAAAGTTTGTGAGACTCTTATCTCCAATAAACCTCTAGAAAACCGGAAGTGGTGCTGTTGCTCAAGCAGTAGAACGCTCGCCTTGAGTTGAAGAGCACAAGGACAGCGCCTAAGCCCAGAGTTCAGTCCCCATGAACGACAAAAAAAAAATTTTATTAATAAAAAAGTAGGGCTGGGAAGGTGGCTCAGTGGTAGAGCGCTTGCCTTGCATGCCTGAGTCCCTGGGTTTGATTCCTCAGCATCACATAAGCAAAAGGAAAGAAAGCCGAAAGTGGTGCTGTGGCCCCAGTGGTAGAGTGCTAGCCTTGAACTGAAGAGCTAAGGGACAGCGCCCAGGCCCAGAGTTCAGGACCCACGACTGGACCCCCCCCAAAAAAATTACTCTTCTTACCACACTTATGCAATGTAACCGTTCTTTTTTCTTTTTTTTTTGTGGGTGGTGGGACTTAAACTCTGGGCCTGGGAGCTGGCCCTACGCTCTTCAGGTCAAAGCCAGTGCTCTACCACTTGAGCCACAGCACCACATGCGATTTTCTAGTGCCTTATTGGAGATAAGAGTCTGGTGACTTTCCTGCCCTGGCTGGCTTTGAACTGTGATCCTCAGATCTCAGCCTCCTGAACAGCTAGGATTACAGGCATGAGCCACAGGTGCAGGCTGGCGTACTGTAACCCTTATGCATGTCACCATTTCCCTAACAATTTGTAAAAATCAAAAGAGAGAGGGAAGGGAGACAGCATCCCCTCGTGCCTGACAAAAATGGAAATGGAAGCCACAGTACGTAGCAGCCTGAAAAGTGAAACCCAACAAGCTTCTAACCGAATTGAGATTCTTTGAATGTTTGTGCGATGTTAAGTCACTAATCCTCACCTGTGTTTGGTGACAAGAAGAACTCCATACCAATAGTCTACCTTAATACATGAGCACAGGGAAGGAATAGTTTATTCAGGTGGTCTAATCAGTCACACTAATGGGCCTGTGTGTTGGTTGGTCTGTGTGTGTGTGTGTGTGTGTGTGTGTGTGTGTGTGTGTGTGTGTGTGTGTGTGTCTGATTGTTGATTCAGGGGACCTAGTTGGACTTGTGGATCTCTCGATCCCTTTCCATCTCTTCCTCTGTGTGTCTTTCCATCGGTCGCTGGGTCTCTGTCTCTGTCTCTCTGTTTCTGTTTCTCTGTCTCTTTCTCTCTGCCTCTCTGTCTCTGTCTCTGTTTTTCTCCCTCTCTCCCCACTCTCCCTCTCCCTCTCTCTCTCTCTCTCTCTCTCTCTCTCTCTGTCTCTCCCTCCCCCCACTCTCTCTCTCTTTCTTGCTTATCTTTGTGGACTCCTGGAAGAATTGTATTTCAGGCCCAGGGGGCTCTGCTTACTCTACTTGCCAGCCTGGAACCTGCCAGAGGCAAATTCTTCCTCAGTGACCCCAAAGGAAGGAGGGAGTAGGAACCAGGACCCCGAAATAGACTCTTATCTCCAATGAATCGCCCACCCTGTCTGCCTACCAGTCCATGTCAACCCACACAGAACATGAACGCCCACATGAGCTGAAGAACATGCAAAGACTCAGTTTAGAGTCTTCTCATTTTGAACATTGACACTCAGTCTGTAAACAAGATGGATGCCTCTTTCCCTGCTGCTGCCATTTAGGCCCGAGGTTTTAGGGAAGCACTCTACCACCGAGACACATTCCCAGCCCACGTCCTTGAGAATGTCTCAAGGATGGATGGCTAATTTTACTCAATCATCATCTGGTTTCCAGAAGGAGAAAATGCCTCTGCCCCCCTCCTGCAGTTCCCCCCCCCCCCGGGTGTCTTGCACACAAGATGGCAGTCCTTCTTATGATATTGGAGCTGCTACACCACACCACACCACACTGTGGCAGAAAGTTCCTCCTATTGATTGTCTGGCCTCAGGAATTAACTCTCTCCCCAAGCTGAGATGAGCCTAGGCCACTTTTCCTTGGGAAAGGATATCCATGAGGACAAAAATAAGACCAAAAACAGAGCAAACTTATCCATAAGACAGGTAGAGCACAAAACCTCTTGGTTGGTAAAGAAAAACCGCAGGCAAAGGCTAACCAGCCGGGTGGTGCTGGTGGCAATGGCTCACTGCCCATAATCCATCTGAGGTGCTGAGTGAGGAGGCTGAGACCTGAGGATAATGGCTCAAAGCCAGCCCGGGCAGGAAAGTCCTTTTGAGACTGTGCATCTTGATGAGTCACCCAAAACGCCAGAAGTGGAGGTGGACTTGGGGGAAAATGCCCTAGTGAAGATTTCCTGGAGGCTGAATTAGTACTGTGTAATGAAAGAACACAAGCTCCCAGAGGACAGTACTTTACCTCTGGTTCTGGGCGGACAGAACCCGGTGCAGACTCATTATGGTGACAAGAAAAAAAAATCACAGAGGTGGGCTGGGAATATGTCTTAAAGTGCTTGAAGCCCTCGGTTCAATTCCCCAGTATCACATAAACAGAAAAAGCCAGAAGGGGCACTCACCTTGAGCAAAAAGAAACTCAGGGACAGTGCTCAGGCCCGGAGCCCAAGCCCTGGGACTGGCCAAAAGGAAAAGCAAATGATGATAATAATGAATTATAACATATATGTATGTGTCTGTTAGAACTCTCACTACCCACTACCGTGTTGGTGAGGACTGACTGACTGACTGACCAGACCTATGTTTTGCTCCTCCTGCCACCCCATCCACCTTGTCGAAGGCAAACCCCCGCCATCTAATGGTTGTTTTGGGAATTCCAGTTTTCTCTCACGAAATGCATGAAAAACCATGCACTGAGAAAACTGGTCCTAAGTCCTTCTTTTCCAGGCCCAGGCTGGCTGGCCTTGAGAGAGACTGCCTTCTTTTCAGAGAAGGGGTGGGGTGGAGTGGGGATGATGATGTGCCTGGTTGGGGTATGGGGCCCATGCATAGGCAGGCAGGCAGGCAGGCAGGCTCAGATTGAGATCTTTGTGTTTTGGAGCACCAGTAGCTCAAGCCCCAAGATTGACTGGTTAAGTGGAGAGAGAGGAAAGGGAGGGAGGGAGGGTGGGTGAGAGAATTCAAACTCAAGAGAGAGAGAGAGAGAGACAGACAGACAGACAGACAGAGAAACAGAGACAGAGACCTCGATGTCATGAATTGGCCCGGGTGGCCTACATGCTCTGTCGCATGAGATCTTTGAGTTTCCTCCCTCCCTCCCTTGTGCATACACACACAGTCACTCAGAAACACGGAAATGCCCTCTGCCTCCTCTCCATTTGTTAATGCTACAATGTTAATACTACAATTATCCTGAGCCTTAAGTATTTTTATATCTCCTAATTCTATATACATTTCTTTTCTGAATAGGATATTTCGTTAAAGAACATATGTAAATTAATAGTCAATAGGAAGAGCATATGAAATACACTCCTCTTTAATATCTAAGAACAAATAAAAAGAAAATTCATTGATGTGACCATTATATGAAAAGACGACACAAAATATAGTAATGCATTTGTGGAGAAATTGATACGCTCCACAAAGCGGATCTATTTGTACAATACTGCAATCATTTTAGCAAGCAAGTTTTCAAGTCTTCACAACCTCAAAGAGAATTGTACATGATCCAGCCATTAGATATTTATGTATGTATTAAAGAGAAGTAAAAAAAAAAAAAAACTTGTTTGGACAGGTAATGTATGTCATTGACAGTGCACTGGAACAGTATATATGAGACCCTGAAAATAATCCCCAAAAATAAATTTGAAAAGACACACTATAGAGGATATATGCTGGACAAATTCCTGTAAGTGAATTTCATATCTATTTTATTTATTTATGTTTATTGTGAAAATACTATACAGAGGGGTTACAATTTCATGGGCAAGATAATGAGTACATTTCTGTTCAAGCATTGCTGCCTCCTCCTTTGTTTCCCCTTCCCATCCCTTCCCCTTTCCCCAACCCCACCCCCTTCCCGCCAACCCCACCACTACCACCAAAACCACCATCACCACCACCACCCCACCAGAGCTGTTAAGTTCGTTTATAGACATAACGACTTATACATCTCATTGTTGTAATGGGTCCACCTGTATCCCTATTTAAACAATTCGTTTTTCCCTTCCCCTCTACAAATTATACCAACATAAAATACGGTGAAAGCAGGGGTTATACCATGTGGGAGGGACATACAAAGCAACAAAGAAATCATCTTATACATATGTTAGAAACAATCGCAAGAAAGAAATAAAACATTTGAATCCTCATCTTGGGGTCCATGTCGCCTAACATCAACTTGTGTGACAGTTAATGTTTGTGTCACATGTATACTAGTTATTGCAAATAAGGGAAACCATAGGACCTATGTTTCTTTGGACCTGGCTTATTTTTCCAAGTTTTTCCATTTCCCAACAAATGGGGCAATGTCATTCTTTCTGATAGAGGCATAGAATTCCATTGTTTACATATACCACATTTTCTTGATCCATTCATCTACTGAGAGATATTTGGGTTGGTTCCATTTCTTAGCTAAGGTAAATAATGCTGCAATACATATAGTTGTGCTGGTAGCTTTAATATAGTCTTATTTGTGATCATTTGGGTAAGTGCCCAAAAGTGGGATTGCTAGATCATAGGGGAGCTCTATGTGGAGTCTTTTGAGGAACCTCCATACTACTTTCCAAAATGGTTAAACAAGTTTACATGCCCACCAACAATGCAGTAAGGTTCCCTTCTGTTGATAACACCTCTAGCATCTGTTGTTATTAAAGTTCCTGATTATAGCCATTCTAACTAGGGTAAGGTGGTATCTCAATGTTGTTTTGATTTGCAGTTATTTTATGGCTATGGAGGTTGAGCATTTCTTCATGTGTCTAATGGCCATCCTTCTTTACTATTCAGAGAAGTTTCTCTTTAAGTCTTTAGCCCACTTTTTTATTGGGCACAAAGTGGAAAAACCTCCCATGCTTCTGGATTGGAAGGATAAGAATCCTGAAGATGGCAATACTTCCCAAGCTATCTACAAGTTCAATGCGATACCTATCAATATTCCAACCTCATTCTTCAAGGAAATAAGAGAGGCCATCCAAAAATTCATATGGAACAATAAAAGACCCTGAATATCAAAAACATTCCTTAACAGAAAAAAAACAGTGCTGGAGGAATATCAATACCAAATTTCAAACTCTACTACAAAGCCATAGTAATCAAAACAGCTTGGTACTGGCATAAGAACAGACCTCAGGACCAATGGAATAGAACTTAAAACCCAGAAATGAACCTACAGACATATAGCCATCTAATCTTTGATGAGGGAGTTAAAAAAATAGAATAGAGGAAAGACAGCCTCTTCAGTAAATGGTGCTGGCAAAATTGGTTAACTACTTGGAGAAAACTAAAGCTAGATTCTTATATATCACCCTGCACCAGAATTAACTCCAAATGGATCAAAGACCTCAGAGTCAAAGCAGGCATTCTGAAAACATTATAGGATGGAATAGGAGAAACCATAGGTCTCCTTGGTACAGGCCGAAAATTTCTTAATAGAAACCTAGAAACACAACAAATCAAAGAGAGGTGGGACAAATGGGATTGCATGAAATTGCGGAGCTTCTTCATGGCAAAGGATATAGCTAACAAGATCAACAGAAAGCCCACACATTGGGAGATCTTCATTAGCCATACAATGGACAAGGGTCTCATATCTAAAATATACCTGGAAATAAAATAATTATGTCTATTTTAATGTCTGTTTTAATGTTTACAGCATTTCTATTTGAAGAAATGCAAGTTTGTGAAAATTAGGCTTGGAAAACCTATGATTGTACGATTCATTTCCAAAGCACTAAAATGTATACAATAAAAGGAGATAATATATTGCATGTGAATTACATGTCAGCAACAAAAACTATTTTTAAAAATACTTCACATAATATGCAGAATACCTAGAAAGATGTTTTTGGTGTTGGCTAAAAACTTTGTCAACAACAGTTTTTGAAACAAAGATGTGATTTTTGTTTATTTTGAATGTATACAGAGATAGCTCAATAAACAAGTGTATGTGATAACTGGAATAGCTAGGTATTATATATCACTTATAACTGATAATATTATCTGGAAGAAACTTTTAGCAAATGACAGAAGACACAAATCTTGCATCTGAATTTTATGAAAGGCATATATTACTTGCTTAATCCATTGTTTTTCTCTACTTTGCTAGGAAAAACTGTATTCTCAAGATAAGAGCCATTAGCAGTGAAAAGAAACAAAATATACAACCATCTTGATTTATTTATGAAAATAACAAATGAAATAAAACAATTCCACTTAAGTGAGTCCAATATTAGTGTCTATGAAGATGTTCCTGAATGCCAACATCCATTGTATTTTTGGAATTTTAATTTCTATGAACATATGAACACTAGAAGAAGAAAACAAAAATAGTCTTACAGCGAACCATCCTTGGAATAATTTTCTTAATTGTCTTGAAATTACAAAAGAATTGATACCATTCAGCAAATGATCCTTTCTATGGAAATCATTTAAAAATGTTTATCACTTATTATAATTCAAATACCAAGGAAGGGTAATTTTATAGAATCATTACAAATATCATTTTATTTCTATCATAAAATAGAATAAATGACCAGTCCCAATATATTATCTACTTATCATTATTCTTAATTCGTAATCATTACCTGAATATCTTAAACAATCTAAATTGTCATGTCTTTAACGTAGACATAAATATTCTGTAATTTTTACTTAACATTTTCCAAGGGCATGTATTAATTTTTCTAAGAAATGTTCACAGCAGTTAAAAGATCCTTTTGTGAAATTAATGTGATATATTTTGTTGTTGTGGGTGTTGTTTGCGAGTACTGGGCATTGTCCCTAAGCCTTTTTATGCTCAAGGAAAGCACTCGACAACTTGAAGCACAGAACTAATTCCTGTTTTTTAGTGGTTAATTTGAGATAAGAATCTAACAAGTACTTTTCTGTCTGGACTAGTTTGAAAACAATTCCAAAATCTCAGCCTCCAAAGTAGCTAGAATTATAGGTGTGAGTTACCAGACCATGGTTTGATGTATTTTTTTTTAAATTTTAATTATGTTTTAAGATGTTTGTTTCACGATAATGTACATCATTCTACACATAAATTTAGATATATGTATGTATTTCTGATGACAAATTCTCTCTAAAAAGTATGGCTTTCTCCACATAACTTTTATATACATATATATATTTTTTCTGAACACAAATTTCCTCTAAAAATTTTATGCTACTAATTTTTACCTTTTTCATTTCAAAGATATACAGTCTATTTTCCTAAAATTTTCCTATAGTAAAATAACTAATATTTCAATAGAAAGTAGAGTTTATTACTTTCAAGGAAATTTTAGATATGCACATGATATTGTAGTAACATTTACACTTTATTACTTAATAAATTCTGTTCAAACTCTTAAATATTTTTGTGTAATGACAGGGAGAGAAGAAGTTAATTCATACTCGTTAGGAATTTGCAATGCTTCAAAAATCTATTCCATAATTTGATATAAGCACATATTCAAGCTACCTGATATGGTTCAGGTTCTTTCTTTCTTTCTTTCTTTCTTTCTTTCTTTCTTTCTTTCTTTCTTTCTTTCTTTCTTCCTTTCTTTCTTTCTTTCTTTCTTTCGTTCTTTCTTTCTTTCTTTCTTTCTTTCTATCTTTCTTTCTTTCTTTCTTTCTGGGGGGTCCGGTCGTGGGGCCTGAACTCTGGTCCTGGGTGCTCTCCCTCAGTTCTTCAGCTCAAGGCTAGCACTGTACCACTTGAGCCTCTGCGCCTCTTCCAGCTTTTTTCTTTTTGCTTATGTGGTGCTGAGGAATTGAACCCAGGGCCTCAGGCATGCAAGGCAAGTGCTCTACCACTTAGCCACCTTCCCAGCCCCAGGTTTTTTTTCTTTCTTTATTTGTTCAAAATTTTAATATGGATGCATAACACTAGTAACATTAAAGTTATTAATCAAAAAACAAATAATAGTAATATCATAGACATATAAGACTTTCAATAGTTAGCACTTATGTTGCAAATAATAATTTTATGAAGATGTTGATGACCACAGTGTACCCTGATGATTACAATGTTGTGATTGAAAAGTAAAATATTTGGATATTTTTGAAACTAGATTTCCTACACTGAATACATAGTAATAAACAGCATTGGATTACATACAATAAGAATAACCAGAGTAGAGTTTCAATATCAAGAAATACAATCACATAAACAGGTAGACAGTAAAAACACTAATGTTATTCCTGCAGTCTCTCTAATGTATCCTCACTTTTCTTGGTCTTATTGTTTTCTTATACATAAAATCATTTATTTCCACATTTTGATGGACTAACATGTAGTTTTCAACTTAGTGTGATTAGTTCAAATGATATTCTCATATAGATACTATTCAATAACCTATGTTTTCCAATGTTATATTAAGAGTATGATCTTTAATAGAACTGTAAACACATGACACAATTTACATAATACCACTTACATATCTACAGTTGCCTTAAAAGGACACAGGCCTTAGAGCCAGGAGGTAAAATTTATTTTTATTTCTGCATGAAACAATTTGTGACTTTATACCAGCAAATTGAATTTGACTCTTTCCTTATTTGTAAGACAAGGTGGAAAATGTAAGGACTCTTCACTTTTCTTTTTTCTTGCTCTAGAAGTAAAAAAAATGTATTCTTCAATATTCCTGGTAAATTACATCCATTTACAGATGAGAAATATAAGGCCAACCATCAATGTAGTGAGTAAATAATAATACTAGAATTTTTTGGGGGGCGGTTCCTGTTGTGGGGCCTGAACTCTGGGCCTGGATGCTGTTCCTCAGCTCTTCAGCTCAAGGCTAGTGCTCTAACACTTGAGCCACAGCGCCACTTCCGTCTTTTTTTCTTTTTGCTTATGTGGTGCTGAGGAATCGAACCCAGGGACTTAGGCTTGCAAGGCAAGCACTCTACCACTGAGCCACCTTCCCTGCCCTAATACTAGAACTTTTGTCTGAGCTCTTCACTCTGTGTACATATAAAGAACAGTAATTTGGTGATGGAGAGAACCAATATGAAAAGACTATGGGGATAAAAAACATACTTTGTAAAAGGTTGTTTAAGACTAGGTGACCAGTGATGTTTACATGAAACAGGCTGGTGTCAGGGCAACAAAGGATTACATAGAAATGATATTATAGACAGAAACTATGAAAATCTTGATCATTCATCTTATCTAATGGGTGGAGTAGAAAGGTAAGAAGAAATCTAAAGTGCTTCTATATCTCTGGCCAGGCAACTCTGTTAGTGATATTCTTGGTGATAAGGATTACAAGTGGAAACGATGGATTTAGGGAAAAAAACTCTGATAGTGCTAAAGTTTATATTAAACAGATGCAAAGATAGGTCGGTTTAGACATCATCAAATTATCGACAACCATGAATATGAAAAACAATAATAAAATCAGGCATTATTAAAGGGAAGAGGCAAAAGAAGTTCTGAGCAATGTGAGCACCAGTGTGGACAAGATTAGAAGAAAGAGATAAATAAGGAAACAAGAAAGTAATAAACACAGATTTACAGAAGTAAAGAAAGGAAAGAATTTGCAGGAAGAAAAGGTAAAAACTGTTACAGAGATATTGAAGGAAATATGC
Organism: Dipodomys spectabilis; assembly: GCF_019054845.1. Taxonomy (NCBI): domain Eukaryota; kingdom Metazoa; phylum Chordata; class Mammalia; order Rodentia; family Heteromyidae; genus Dipodomys; species Dipodomys spectabilis. The sequence continues at coordinate 5,145,457 of NW_024870757.1, read as the reverse complement.
TATTTGGATTTGAAAACTAAAAACACATAGACAAGTTCAATAAGAACAGTGTTTTGGTGAACTGGTAGAGATATAAGTCATATTGGTGAAATTTTTAGATATGAATGTGAAGCCATAAAATTCTTGATCCATGAAGTCAACAGATCCCGTTTATTTTAAATGTTGGGAACAAATGCTTTTATCCTGACCTTAGAAGAATTATACAGATGTAACTCTCATGAACTTTACTTAGAGGTATTCTATGAATATTTTTGAAAACTTTGTTTAGCTAGGAGATTACAGATTGCACCACAGCACAGAGAATACTCATTTGTCCTAGAGTTTTAATGAGTTAACCATTTATCCACATCCGTTTTGAATTTTACTGAAATATCTTTAGATATGTTTGGATAACTTATCAGCCTATCCGTTATAAATGTAGGAAAACTAACACCACATATTAGGTTGAACATGCAGCTTCACTGATGTTACTGAAGACTCCTCCAATCGATTCTTCTTTAGAAGGCATTTTCTAATGGCTCATTAGCCATGACACATCATAACTGCCATATGCTCTATTTAATTCAAGTTCTTGTTAAGGATATCTCCATGTTGTAATAACACTGTCCATCAACCTGCCACAAATTCTTATATGTAGAAGTGCTCTTATAAACTTCAAGCTATTATTGAATGGAAGAGTTCAGACATTACTCTCACCACTACAATGAAATGCCTAAATAGATATGGCATTTTGCTTTAATGCCTTTCTTTCATCTTCTCATACACATTTCCAAGTAGGGAAGGATTCTGATGTAACAATAATACAATGGTGACTTGTAATAACACAACATCTAGGATCTAGTGTTAAAACGGATACTTAGTAATTCACTCCAAATTTTGCGGATATTTATATTTCTCCTGGGTAAACTAATGAGCTCCAAGAAAATGTCCCAAAGAAGTCTTTCAATTCTCGTATCACTGTTTGTCTCAAAATGCTTTAAATTCTACATGCTCTAAAGTGGGCATAGGGTTATATTGTGGAACTTTTCTCCTCAGAAAGTGAGTACTACCCTATTGCTTAACACGGACAAAGTACCTTCATACATAGACTAGGTATGTGCAAACAAGAAGTGGTAGTTGAACAATGTTCTCAGCAGTTTGTATAGATGAAATGGAAATAAAGCAACTGTGAACTCAAAAGGAACATGAAAAAAAATACAAAGGCACAAAGTAGAAAGTACCACGGAAATGCCAAGGAAGAACAATTTCAAATAATGTTCTCTGCTGTGAGGGTGTGTTCAAAGATAATGTAGGTGGATACCTTGGGAAAAAAACTGCTTTAAAACATTCTGGCATAATCATACAAGTAGAAGCTCCTAACTTTGGCTCTCCTATCAGCCACCACAACATCAAGTTAGGGAGTATTTTACAAGAGCAAAGTGAGAAAAAGAGGACTCATCACTGTGTTCAGGTTGAAGTAATGACAATCACATAATTTTCTTTTCTTTTTTTTTTAATTTAATTTTATTTGTGAACATACTGTACAGAGGAGTTGCAGTTACATGGGCAGGATAATGCGTACATTTCTTACCAAGCATTGCAGCCTCCTCCTTTGTTTATCCTTCACATCCCTTCCCAGCCTCCCCCTCCCCCCCTAATCCCAATCCTTCTCCTTCCCCCCCCCCCCCCCCGCACCAACGTTGTAAAGCTCGTTTTGGACATAACAACTTGTACTTCTCATTGTTGCAACAGGTCCACCTGTATCCTTAAACAACTGGTTTTTCCCCATCTCCTCCACAAGTTATACTGACATCAAATATAGTGAAAGCAGGGGTTATACTGTGGAGGAGGAACATACAAAGCAACAAAGAGATAATCTTATAAATGTGTTAGAAACACATGCATGAAAGAAAAAAAAAACATTAAAATACACATCTAAGGGTTCATTTTCCTGACATCACATTATCTGACCTTTTCCGCTTGACTCATACATATACTAGATATTACAAATAAGGGAAACCATGGGACCTACGTTTCTTTGGGCCTGGCTTACTTCACTTAATATAATTTTTTCCAAGTTTTTCCATTTCCTAACAAATGGGGCAATGTCATTCTTTCTGATGGAGGCATAGAATTCCATTGTGTATATATACCACATTTTCTTGATCCATTCATCTACTGAGGGGCATCTGGGTTGGTTCCATATCTTAGCTATGGTAAATAATGCTGCAATAAACATAGTTGTGCTGGTAGCTTTAGTGTGGTCTTGTTTGTAAACATTAGGGTAAATGCCCAAAAGTGGGATTGCTGGGTCTTAGGGGAGCTCTATGTGAAGTCTTTTGAGGAACCTCCATACTGCTTTCCAAAGTGGTTGAACAAGTTTACATTCCCACCAACAATGAAGTAAGGTTCCTTTCTGTCCACATCCCCTCCAGCATCTGTTGTTGTTAGAGTTCTTGATTTTTGCCGTTCTAACTGGAGTGAGGTGATATCTCAATGTTGTTTTGATTTGCATTTCTTTTATGGCTAGGGATGTTGAACATTTCTTCATGTGTCTATTGGCCATCCTTCTTTCTTCTTCAGAGAATTTTCTTAAAGTATTCATTTACTTTGGAGCATTAAAGTGGGAAAAAGCCAAGTAAATATTTTGCATGTATCTAAATTAAGTGCGATGTATTATATTGGTCTCTATTTAACTTGGAAGTTATAGATTATGTCTTTTTATACTGTAACTTGGGACAATGTACTGCTGTCAGTTATTTTATTCTCCTCCCCTTCTTTTGCACTTCTACTTACATAATTTTTGTTTAAAGAGACATATGTGGGCTGGCATTTCTAAATTCTTCAAAATTATCTGAACTACTTCATATTTCTGGCAGCCTCCAATATTTTTCTCAAGGGAAATATTTTGTCACTACCATTTTTATCCTATGTGATATTGGATATCTTTCTGCCTAATTCAGTGCAAAATATACATTAGATTCATCCAGATAGCTCAACACTTGTACCACCATGAAATACTAACTTACTTAGAAAGCATGATTTTAGTATATCTGGTGAGGTGGCAACTGTCATTTTTGAATGACCCTAAGTGATACTTACATGCAATCAGGTTTTAAACCAATAAGCCACTTAGTAGATGAACAAATTGACAAAATGTGGTTTATATATGCATGGTGGAATTCTATGCTTCCAATTCATAAAGAAATGGAAAGACTTGGAAAAATCCTATTAAGTAAAATAAACAATACACAAAGAAACAGATTCCATGGTTTTCCTCATTTGTAATAAGTAGGAAATATCTAGGATAGTCCTAGCAGATGAGAAGAATGGCTCAATAGCTATGTATATATGACCATATAAGATGATGCTGAGCAAAATGAACTCCTGGATATGGAAACAGAGGCTTTTCTTTGTGGTTGTTTTTTTTAATGTACTATATGATTTCGTTTTTCTTTTGTGTTTTCCCCTCTGTTTTATCCCTTGTTGTATTTGATTTTTGTATCCTGCGTATTGTATATAAATTTATCTTAATTTGGCAAGGGAAGAAGAACAAAAAATGCAAAACAAAGGACAAAGGGCAAACCAATGCAATAGCAATACTCACAAAACAACATGTTGGAAATTTACATTAACACTTGTAAGGTATTGGGAAAAGTCTGAGAAAAATTAGGGCGGAGGTACAAAGTTCGACATGTTATGTATTCACTACCTTACAATTACTGCAACCCCTTCTATACATCAACTTGACAATAAAATTGAATTAAAAATGAGCTTCAAAAAATATAATTTCACTGTAGTGGTACAGTAAATACTATTCTATGTGTATTACCTTTTTAATAAATGAACATTTTGGCTGCTAATTTTAATTAATTACCACTTTCTTTATCAGAGGGACATCAACTTGAATGTTATCAAACTAAACAATATTTTCACAATATACTTGCCATTATTTTGAAAAAAATATTATTTTAGTATTGTCTCATACTAAAACAGAAAACAGTTCAATTCTATGGAACTCCTAACTTTAAAACTGACTAATTGTTAAGAGGACAGAATATATGTTCTTCAACATTCCTATGACTACCAACTACTCATTTTCAAATTCTGAACATGCCGTATCAGAGACTTTCAAAAGAGCAACTGTTTGTATTTTATTTAATTCTGCAATACATGCAGTTTCCAATGAGGGGTTACATATTTAAAAATCACCAGAAAAAATAGACACATTCTGGTAGAAGATAAATCTATGCAGTATCTTTAATAATTAATTCCTTAAGAGTAAATATTTGTTCATCAGAGTAAGCTATTATATATATGACCATCAATCCCAAGTTTTTAGGCCATAAAGTCATCCTAGCCCAACAGTTTCCAACTTTAAAGGTGCACCAGAAAATTCCCTAAAATCACCTCATGGCTAGCTTATCACTATTGTGAAAAAATCCTACACCTCTGCTAATGTGATGTCCTCTTTGATCTGGAAAGAATACCACAATAAACTGAGCTGCATCATTTTCTCCCAGTGGTATTCTTGAGATCAGACCACTTGCAAATATTATTTATTTTTATTTTATTATATTATATATATTAATCTCTGATAGATATTCAGGAGATCTGAATATCTGAATATTAAGATCTGAAGATTATGTTTCAAAGCCCACCCAGAAAGTAAGGTTCCTTACATTCTTATCTCCAATAAACTGCCCACGAAAAGCCAGACACAAGTGGCACTGAGGTTCAAGTGGTAGAGCAGTAGCCTTGAACAAAAACAGGCACAGGGACAGTGTCCAGGCCCAGAGGTTAAGCCCTAGGACAAACCAAACAACAAAAACAAAATAAAAACAAACCCCAACCCTAACATTTTTCTCATTGAGAGGCACGTAATTAAAGAAATTTCTTAATGTGATAGGAATAGATAGAAGAACCAAGATATCACACAATTACTCTCTCCATACCATGTTACAACTAAGCCTCAAAATATTGCTTTTTCTAAATTTATAAAATAATATCATCCATTTGTTGACAACTCTGTCTAGAGTATTCACATTATTTTAAACATGAATTCTTAGAATTATCTATTAGCTAAGTTCTAATCATACCTCACTTGAAAGAATATTTTAGGCAAATAGAATGCCATAATCATTTGTAAATTTGTCAATTAAACCCTATACTTAAAAAGAATTTTGTAGTATCCTATAGAATATGAAATTACAAACAAAACCAAAATATTTATTTTAAATCTAAATTCTAATTTATCAAGGTCTACAAAGTCCTACATTAGATGAATATTGAAATTTGTCCAGGCTTAAATTTTTGTAATTTTGATCATTTCTTTGGAATCCAACAGTATGATGCTTACTTTTTCAAATTTTTGGTTGGAATCATGAGCCATTTTGCACCTAGGAATGTTCTGTAATGAATAGAGTATTAAAAACACAACTATTATTTCTAAGAATTTTTATTTTTTAGTTTTTCATGTCTCCATTCTATGCCTCCCCTCCTCTCATCCTATCCTTTTCTTCTCTCAATATCATATTTAATCTTACATAATTTTTTCCCATTTTTCGTTCTTTTTTATTTTAATCACTCTCCTATCATTCTGTCCAATCCATTTCCCTCTTTGAGTTTAGGACTTGGTTAAATTCATTCTCCTTTGACCTCCCCATATCTCTCTAATTCTATTTTTCCCCACATTTTTCCCTAAAGCTAATAATTTCTGGTTTTCCAAATTCTTCTTTGCTGTTCTTAGTCCATTAATCCATAGTTGTTTGATGTTTAATAGATTGTATCTGTTGAATTAGATTGTTTCTTCAGCCTTTTGACAGTGCATCTATAGGACTTTGGTTGATCCTTGCCTTAAAATAGTGTTCTTGCACAAAACTGGTGACATGCATTTCAATAGGAAGCTTGACTTCTCAAAACATAAAGACAAAATTAGCCCAAACTTCAAACTGTGTAGCCCTTTCTTGTTGTTTGTATGTTTCATTGAGACAAAATTATACTACCTAGTTCAGGAAAGTTATCACTATGTAATTCCACTCTCTAAACTCCTGTCTTAGTCTGAGTGCTATAATTCCAGGCTTGTGTCACATTGCCCTGCCACAGTTTGTTGGTTTATTTAATCTAGAAACACACTAGCAATTCTGAACTTCTCCGAAGATATTATCCACTAGACTGACTGCACAGACTGTTTATGTACAATTTTCAAAGATGTTCTAACATTTGACACAGGATAAGAACATTTCCAGATGCACCTGCACGGGTTCTCTGATTCATTCCTCCATGGATCTGATACCTTTAATAATGATTACTTGATTCTCTTTCTATCTCTGGTCCCTACCTATGTAATAGTCTTAAACTTTTTTGAAGAAAGTTCACTTGAGGACTTACTAATATTAAAAAATATCACTTGATTCTATTCTTACTCAGGACATATTTTCTATTGTTTTCTAATTTTTGTACATATTTTGAGAGTTGTTTCATTTGTGCATGTGTGTTTGCACATATACGTGCCTCTGTGTGTATGTAAATGTTTGTATGTATGTATGCAAAAGCCTCAAGCTCTTATTCAGCAATCTTGCTCATGACTAGTATTCCATCACTTGAGCCATTCTTCCAATCCAGCTTTTGGCTGGTTAATTATAGATAGTGTCTCAAACACTGTTCTTCCCAGGCTGGATGCAAACTGAACTTCCCAGACTCCTTTACCTCCTTAGTTTTTATTTTTCAGCAGTATAAACTTTAAAACTAGAAATATTTTTTTCAGTGTGAAGACTTAGCTCTAGCCGAGATTTTTAAATCAAGAATTCTTATAAAGTTCAGTCAACATACACAGTACATATCCTGAGTGTACTCTCTTAGAAATGTGATCTTAAACCGTGTGCTGGTGTCTCACGCCTATTATCCTAGCTACTCATGAGGCTGTGATCTGAGGATTGCAGTTCAAATCTAGCACGCGTAGGAGTGTTTCTGAGGCACTTATCTCCAATTAACCACCAGAAGACTGGTAGTGGTGCTGTGGTTCAAGTGGTAGAGCAATAGCCTTGAGCTGAAGAGCCGAGGGACATCGCCCAGGCCCAGAGATCAAGCCCCCCCCCCACTACCAAAAAAAGAAAGAAAGAAAAGAAAGAAAAGTAAATGGCCTTTTTTTTTCATTTAAGTCCATGCCCTTATATTAAGTTGCTTTGGAACAAGAATTATTCTTCCATTCCATGTTTTACAAATTTGCTTCATTAGCTACCATGATTTAGATCTAGAAGATGAAAAAGAATGGCCTCATCCTTCATGTTCCACTTAGTAGTAATGCTTTCTGTATATCACTCCCGTAGTTCTAAATACTGGCGTTGGCTTTATTGTTTCAAAGTTGTCTTCTATAGTATATAGACCCTTTACACTTAAACACAGAACTTTTCTTTCTCCTATTATTCCTATTGTTTCTTCTACTGTTAACTTAGGTACACTTGGGAAATAATGCACAACAAACACACACTCACAAAAATACAAAAACAAACAAACAAACAACAACAACAACAAAAATTTCTGAGAAACTACTTCCCACTTAAAATTGGCCTTAATTTACAGGAAACTTATGAAATTTGAAGTTAAAGTACTCCTGGATAATGTTTTTTTTTTTCATTTTTTATTGTAAAAATAGTGTACAGAGGGGTTAGGGTTATGTAAGTAATGAGAATGTTTCCTATAGAGAATTGTTATCTCCTTTTTTGTTTTCCTCTGCCATCCCTTTCTTCCCCATCTCTCCAACTCCTACTTCCCCTCCCCAATTTGTAAAGTTCATTTTCTATCTAGTGTCTTGTTCATCTAATTGTTACAATAGGTCAAGGATACAGTATTTTGTTATTTCCCTTCCCTTCCCCACATTAGAAAAATGTATGTACAAGATGCAGGGCACCAACATCAAATTCAGAGAAAACCGGGGTTATATCGTTGGGAAAGAGCATAGAAGAGAACCAAAAAAAATCACATAGTGCATTTTAGATACATTTAAAACAATAGCAAGAAAGAAAAAAGTTGTGTAACTATATTGGGGTTCATTTCACTTAACTTCATCTTATATGGCCATATGTACATGAATAGTATTTTTTTTTTTTTTGCTGTTTTTCTTTCCTTTTCTTTTTCTTTTTTTTTTTTTAATTTTATTTTATTTTATTTGAGAACATACTGTACAGAGGGGTTACAATTACATGGGCAGGATAATGCATACATTTCTTACCAAGCATTGCAGCCTCCTCCTTTGTTTACCCTTCACCTCCCTTCCCAGCCTCCCCCCTCCCTCCCACCCAATCATACCCCCCCTCCCCCCCCCCACCGACATTGTAAAGCTGGTTTTGACATGACATTTTGTACTTCTCATTGTTGCAACAGGTCCACCTGAATCCTTAAACGACTTGTTTGTCCCCATCTCCTCCACATGTTATACTGACATCAAATATAGTGAAAGCGGGGGTTACACTGTGGGGGAGGGACATACAAAGCAACAAAGAAATAATCTTATAAATGCGTTAGAAACACATGCATGAAAGAAACAAAAACATTAAAATACATATTTGAGGTTTCGTTTTCCTAACATCACATTATCTGACTTTTTCCGCTTGACTCATACCTATACTAGATATTGCAAATAAGGGAAACCATGGGACCTATGTTTCTTTGGGCCTGGCTTACTTCACTTAATATAATTTTTTCCAAGCCTTTCCATTTCCTAACAAATGGGGAAATGTCATTCTTTCTGATGGAGGCATAGAATTCCATTGTGTATATATACCACATCTTCTTGATCCATTCATCTACTGAGGGGCATCTGGGTTGGTTCCATGTCTTAGCTATGGTAAATAATGCTGCAATAAACATAGTTGTGCTGGTAGCTTTAGTGTGGACTTGTTTGTGATCATTTGGGTAAATGCCCAAAAGTGGGATTGCTGGGTCGTTGGGGAGCTCTATGTGGAGTCTTTTGAGGAACCTCCATACTGCTTTCCAAAGTGGTTGAACAAGTTTACATTCCCACCAACAATGAAGTAAGGTTCCTTTCTGTCCACATCCCCTCCAGCATCTGTTGTTGTTAGAGTTCTTGATTTTTGCTGTTCTAACTGGAGTGAGGTGATATCTCAATATTGTTTTGATTTGCATTTCTTTTATGGCTAGGGATGTTGAACATTTCTTCATGTGTCTATTGGTCATCCTTCTTTCTTCTTCAGAGAAGCTTCTCTTTAAGTCTTTCGCCCACTTACTTATTGGGCAGTTGTTTCTTTTAGGATTTGTTGTTGGGTGGTTTAATTTTTTGAGTTCCAAGTATATTTTAGATATGAGACCTTTGTCCGTTGTATGGCTAGTAAAGATCTTCTCCCAGTCCGTGGGCTTTCTATTGATCTTGCTAGCTATGTCATTTGCCCTGCAGAAGCTCTGCAACCTTATACAATCCCATTTGTCCAGCCTTTCTATGATTTGTTGTGTTTCCGGGTCTCTATTCAGAAAATTTCGGCCTGAGCCAAGGAGACCCAGGGTTTCTCCTATTCCATCCTGTAATGTTTTCAGAGTGTCTGCTTTGAGTTCAAGGTCTTTGATCCATTTGGAGTTGATTCTGGTGCAGGGTGATATATAAGGATCTAGCTTTAGTTTTCTACATGTAGTTAACCAGTTTTGCCAGCACCATTTACTGAAGAAGCTGTCTGTCTTCCATTCTATTGTTTTAGCTCCCTTATCGAAGATTAGATGGCTGTAGGTCTGTAGGTTCATTTCTGGGTTTTCAATTCTATTCCATTGGTCCTGAGGTCTGTTCTTATGCCAATACCAAGCTGTTTTGATTACTATGGCTTTATAGTAGAGTTTGAAATTTGGTATTGATCATGAATAGTATTTTTGTAAGCCATTTAAATTCCATATTTTGTCTTTACTAAGTTGTTTCTGAAACACATGTTACCTCATGTCCAAAGACGTTTTTGTGCTATTTCAATGAAGCCAGAAAACATTCATTGTACCTCGAACAGCACCATAGATTGTTACTGGAAGTAAGTGGAAGGAACTGTTATTGCAAGTGGAAACTGAACCCAAGAGAGGAATTGAACATAGAGAAATGACAAAGTTCAAGTTAATTTGTGCTGTCCTTTTTTACTCTACAAGAAAAAAACCCGAGGCTTGAAGGAAACCCTGTCCCTGACTTGTTCTAGTGGTTTACTTACTTATATAAAACTGTACCATGAAGCCACATTCCTAAAGCCCTAAATGACTTTCTTAAGATGGCATTACTTTTTCATTCTGTTACTATGTATTATAATTTTGGCCAGGTGATAGAAAAGGAAGTAGAAAACAATACTAAGTCCAGTAAGGCTGACATTCCTATCACATCACTAAGGAAATACAGTGTTAAGACCTGCAGGACTCGTAGGGCTGTTATATGTGAAATTATTATGTGAAACACCATTAACAGTTATCTCTGACATCCATAACCTTCTGCTTCAAATTTCAAGGTCAAGAGCCAAATATCTAAGCCTTTTTATTATTTGGGTATGTTTCCTAGGAAGTAAGAAGGAGGATGTGGAAGGTGATGGTGGAAATATATATATATATATATATATATATATATATATATATATATATATATATGTATATATATATATATATATATATATATATATATATATATATATATATATATATATATATATATATATATATAGGCTCACTGTCCACATTTTCTGCATTTTTAAAAATTGCTACTGATGAATTTCCATTTACATCTAATTGACTAAGCTATCTGCACAAGATACCGATAAATGAATATTTATTCTGGTGGATAGTCACATATATTAACAAATTCCATTTCCGAAAAAAAAAATACTAGGTAAGAAAGTATAAAGTATTGTCTATAAAATGATTTCTTCTCCGAGCAGAACAAAATGTAGTATTGAAATAATTACTCTAAGTTTTGTTGAGACTTTATGCTGTATCAGTACCAAAATGTTCTCTAATTCCTTGGATTTGCCTGATTTTTTAAAATAGGTTTTAAAATAAATAGTAATTTTTAATTTTTTAAAAAATAGGTTAAAATAATTAGTAATGTGTTGTTTGCTTATGGCAGGCATGAAACAAGACTGCATTAACATTGTGTGTAAGTTGAGGGGCTACATTTTATCAGAATCTAAACAGAATGAAAAATAGATGATTTTAAGACAAATAGCTTATGTGTTGTTCAAATTTAATGAAAGAATTATACAGGGTATAGTAGAAAGAATGCTATACACTCAATGTGTTATGAAGCAAAATACCTTCCCAAAATATCTATCATTCCCAAATATCGAATTCCTCAAATGTAGATTTAGATTATATATATGTAAAATAATAACCTTTCAACACCTAAGGAATGCAAGTTTGAATAATTATCAGATGGGGGAACTATACTCAAATGGGTACTTAAAAGTCCCACCTGTAGTTCGAAAGGGACATGATTAGGTAATTTCCATCAGAAAGATGTAAAGATGGTACATTTGAAGATAAAGCAAAAGACAACAACCCAGATTCTGAAGTTTCTGGAAAGCAGAACAGGAAGTAAATGCCTTTTCCACTAGAATCATCTGAAAAGTATTTTAGCTCTGTCGGTGGCTCCATTTTAATCTAGTGAGACTTCTTTTAGATTTCTGTCCTTTAGAACTGTAAAATGATTAATATGGATTATACAAGCCACTTAACTTGTGGAAATTTGTTACAGCACATTTGGTAGCACATTTAGTTTAGTAAACTAATTCAACCTCAGCCTTTTCCTGATGCAACTACGGGGACAACACATGTTCTTGTTTCTGAGAATAAGAAAAAGTTGCCACCAGCTTTGGACACATTTATGATGTATATACTACTAAGGGCCTTGCATTAATGAAGTCTTGAAATTCTAAACAATGTCTAAGTAAGAAGCTCCCTATGTTTATTTTCACATTTGAGAATCACTAAGTACCAAAGTTATGTAGAAGGCTAGAGTAAGAATATGGAAATGAAATCTATCTCCTAATATTATAAAGATAATTTATGCCATTTTGAGTTACACTTTCTAAAGTAATAAAAAAAAAAAGGTAAAACAGAAACAGAAACTCAATTTTCTATCCTTCCTAACTTTCCAACAGGAATTAGAGAATCCAGTAAAGATATAGCAATCCCAGGATGGTATAGGACCACTAGATGGTGGAAAAGATGACAAAAATGGATCCCCTGAAACAATGGGAAACAAAATCTACACATACAGATTGTGATATAGCTAGAAAATAGTTTCCACTATGCTAAGACTTTGATATTTTAGTTTTGTTTACAAAGCAAGATTCCTCTCAGGAAATGACTCTTTATTAATACTCAAGGGTTTGCAGCTTATAACCCAGCAACAAGCAATGCTTCTAAATGTAAAAAAGCATGATACTAAGAGTAACCAAGTCTACTTCCGTTATTATAGCTGATAAATAAGAATCATCTTGAGGAATAGTCAAACAATCTTGAACTTTTTCATACCTTTCTTCTTCTCCAACATGAGAAGTCCTAGGCAAGATACGTAAAACATTAATAAAGTTCTTTTATATTTTTTATTGTTCACACTAAAGCAAATGCACTTTTCCTCTTTGCAAGCCTGACTTTGAAAGAGTCAGACCCTCACAACTTTATAAACAAAAGTTTACTCCTTTTGTATAGGTGTTTTCCTGACTTTGGGTGTTGCTCTCTATTATTTTGGCAACTCCATAGAAAAACAAGATAAATCCATTATGCTAATATTGGATTGCTCAAAGTCAAGCTGTCTTCAAACAAACTTTTCTGTTCCCTTCTTACTGCTAATTAAGGTTTAATTATTGCTCTTTAAGTGATAACAAAACATGATACTTTAACGTATATTCTCATTGAAACAGGGGAAAACAGTAAATTCTGTGATTGCTTTTTTAGTTGATTTCAAGTATTTTCCTTTGCTGTTTTCATTATTGCTATTGATCCTGTCTTCTAATCAGGAACACAGGGTTAAAGAAAGAGATCTTCTTAAGATATAGGATGTTAGGTAGAAAAAATAGATGTATAATTAAAGATTTTCATCTCTTAAGAGACTGAAAAGCTATTACTGGCATGGTTAAGATGACTTGAATGTTTTGGTTTTTAAACTAAGTGAAATGCATGTAAATTGTTACAGTTGTTCCAAACAATGACTATGACTTATACTTTTCTGCTCCAATGAGATGAAAACTCTGACAAGGTTGGAGGGCATATCAGTTTTCTGGTAGAAGAGTTAATGTTAGAAAGCCAAGGGAGATTACTAAAAGAGCACTGCCTATCACGAATAAGTTCATTATACTCAGTACATATAAGTATATAAACATACAAAAATGAATTGAGTGAGAAATATGTGATTTATACAATTGATTAAATGACAACTAAAACCAGAAAACATTTCTCTGAATTTATATAAACTAGTATAACTAGTGAGGATATAAATAATTTTAGAATATGTATTTTAACATTTATGTCAAAATATTTGTTTATTTATAACTGTTTATTTTTACTTGTTGTCAATCTTGGGGCTTGAAATCTCGGACTGGACACTATCCCTCAGCTCTTCAGCTCAAGACTGGTGCTCCACCACTTAAGCCACTGCCAGTTTTCTGGTGGCTCATTGGAGATCAGAGTCTCATGGACTTACCAGCCTAGGCTTGCTTTGAACCATCATTCTCAGCTCTCAGACTCCTTAGTAGCTAGGGTTACAAGCATGAACCACTGGCACCTCGCTACATAATTATTTTTTATACATTTATGAAGTATTGAGTGGTAATCACATTCATTTATATGTTGTGTAATGATCAAGATATATATATATATATATATATATATATATATATATATATATATATATATATCCACTAATTTCTATATGTAACATTTCTTTTTAGTGAGACTTTTCAAAATCTTTTCTTTTGGCTGTGATGAAATATCTATTCTAACTATAAGCATTTTGCTTCTAGTTGTATAATATATTTATTTTTAGTCACGGAAGTCTGCTAATTAAACTTATATAAAACATGAATTTTAACGTGAAAGAAATTCATAATTCCTTTACTTGCTTTAGAAAAACACTTATGCCTTTTGTTTTCAATTTATTTCTGTGGGAATGTGTAAAATTCATTGATTTAACTGTTAAAATTAATAACAGTTACATTATTTCAAATTGATTCAAACTTGTATTTGAATGACACTTAACACAAATATACTTCCACTTTCTTCTACCACATAATTAAAATAATAGTAAAGCAAAGATTGGTGTTATCCATTCATGTGGAGAATCCTAGAAACTCAGGAGGCTAAGACCTGAAGATTTTGGTTCAATAGCAGTCTAAACAGATAGAAATGTGAAAACTTATTTCCAATTGTCCAGCAAGAATGATAAGGTGAGGATGTGACTCAAGGAATAGAGTGTCATCAGCCATTAGCAAAAATTCAAGGGAGACCAATAAACATTGAGTTCAGGCCCTAAAAATGGCTCATACAGTCAAGACAACACCAAAAAAGTAATATGAACAGCAATAATGAAGACAAAATAGTAGAAAAGATCATGAGGAATGTTGTGTAAACATCTGGAAGACAGAAATCATTTGACAGGATTTTGATTCATGAGACCGAAAAGTCGCAGTGTCATTTGTACAATCTCATTGTACTCATTGTGTTGAAACCTAGCTACTGGGTAACTCTTGAAAGAGTAGATTGGATTACCTGAAATAGCAGACATTGCCTGTAACTATGCACCATCCCACTCTGCAAAAATCTAAAATTGAGCTTGTTAATTTAAATAAAACCTCATGTTAGAAACTGTATGGTTCACATAGACAAGGGTCCTTATTTTGAGTCTTCAGACCAGTGCTTTTATTTATAACCACACCTGCTTTACACCCATTCCCTTGAGCATCTAAATCTTACTAAGCTGCAGCAAGCCAAGGCTTTGAACTAGACCCCCTTGCCTTAATCCCTCCTTTTCTCCAGCTACAACTCATTTCACCTGCTATCTATGTCTTAGCATTAGTTGTTTTTGTTCAAATCCCCACGGGAAAACTCTTATATTCGTATAATCCCACTATAAATAACCTAAGTAGAAAAGGGAATAATAAGTGTTTAGCACTATCTGAGGGTCTCATCTGGAGGTTTGCTCCCTAATAAATCTGATCTACACTCTCTGTTTTTTCTCCATGGCTTTTGAGTCTGAAAAATGATTGGTTTAGTTTGATATAATCCCATTTATCCAGACTTACTTTGGAAGTTTTGACCAGTGCCAAGGAGCCCTCGTGTTTCCCTTAACTCTTCCTATAACATTCTCAAGTTATCTGGACTTACGTTGAGGTCTTCTATCCATTTGGAATCTATTCTGGTGCAGAGGGATATATAAAGATGTAACTTTAGTTTTCTGTGTACAGCCAATTCTACCAGTACAGTTTTTTGAAGAGGTTGTTTTTCTTCCATCCCGTGTTTCTGGCTTCCTTATAAAAGATTATGTGCCTATAGGAGTGGATTCGTTTCTGGGTCTTCAATTCTGTTGCTTTCAATGGAAATTCTTTGCTTTCAATGGAAAGAAAGGCATTACACCATTCCTGAGGAAATGGAAAGACTGGAAATTAGTCAGAGCCAATTCATTATATGCTGCATGGTTTTCCTCATTTGTAATAACTAAATATGTCCGTAAATCTACAAATTAATCCAATAGATAGTAAAGGACCAATAATTACACTTGGACATGATTAACTAACAGCACTCTAAGCATTCACATGGCAAGAACAAGGGATGCTATTCTTATAAGAGATTATCAAAATGGCTCAAAAGCTATGTGCCTATGACCATATAAACTGCTGCTTGTTGCAATGTACTCTAAGCATCAGCAATACATGTGAAATACATACATCTGTATATAATTTTAATAGATGTCATGAAAGGAACAGACTTTCCTGTAATCTCAAAAGCAAAATTTTTAGTTTAGAAGATAAAATTGAGGAAAGTTTTCAACACATAAACTAGAATACATAGGGGAAAATGTGGGAGAGAAAAGATAAGATGAAAAGTAGAGTAGCTATCTATTGAAGAATTCATAAACAATTTCCAAAACTATACAAGGGAGTTGGGGTACAGCTCAGTTGTAGGACTAGACTAAAATATACAAAGCCATTGGTTCAATCTCCAAGAAGGCCTAATAATAATTAATAGTAGTAATAATATAATTACTTGAAATAAGTGCTTTTAGAGAGGACTGAATCCTAAAACAATAAACAAAATACTCTCAGTTCTTGTATCCAATGACATGAAACTACAATAATGAAGGGAAAATAGTTTTCCTTTTCTATCTTTCCCTTTCCTTTTCTGTTTTCTTCTTTTCTTTTTTCCTTTGGCACTACTGGCGCATGAAGTTGCTAAGGCTCTGACCACCTTAGATTATTTTTCAGAGGAGATCTTACTTTTTGGCCAAACCTTCCTCGAGCAATAATCTCTTACTGATAGTTTCCACAAATGTGAGATAACAGGGAAATTACACTATATCTATTTTTTTTTGTTTTTGTAGCCTCTCAAGAATTTTTTGTCAGATCTGGCCCTGGATATCGGACTTCTAATCTCTGCCTTCTAATTAGCAAGGTATATTTGATCTAAAGCTTGGACCCAGATTATTTTTCAATGGAAACATCCAATATTGACTTCTGTTTTCTAGAAATCATTAAATTCAGTTGAGGTTAGTATGTACCTTTATGATATTATCAGAAGAACACAGAGAATTCCCTTGAATATTTTTCCAATTTATTTAAGTATTTCTAGTATGACATCACAAATAGGAAATTAATATTTCACAAGTACCTTTTTTATTGTGAAAATACTGTAGAGAGGGATTAACTTACACGGGCAAGACAATGATTACATTTCTGACCAAGCATTGTAGCCTCCTATTTTGTATACCCCTCCCATCCCTTCCCATTTCTCCCCCACCCTCCTATCCAATCTCTCGGTCCCCTGACCAAATTTGTAAAGTTTGTTTTTTGACATAATGACTTGTATATCTCATTGTTGCAATGGGTCCACCTGTATCCCTATTTAAACGATTTTTTTCCCTTCCCCTCCACAAATTATACCAACATCAAATACAGTGTAAGCAGGGGTTATACCGTGAGAGAGGGACTCTAACAGATGTTGGAGGGGATGTGGACAGAAGGGAACCTTACTGAATTATTTGTGGGAGTGTAAACTTGTTCAACCACTTTCAAAAGCAGTGTGGACGTTCCTCAAAAGACTCCACATGGAGCTCCCATAAGATCCAGCATTCTCACTTTTGGACATTTACCCAAATGATCACAAACAAGTCCACACTAAAGCTCCCAGCACGACTATGTTTATTGCAGCACTATTTACCATAGCTAAGATATAGAACCAACCCAGATTCCCCTCAGTAGATGAATAAATCAAGAAAATGTGGTATATATACACAATGGAATTCTATGCTTCCATCAGAAATAATGACAGTGCCCCATTTATTAGGAAATAAAAGGCTTGGGAAAAAATTATATTAAGTGAAATAAGCCAGGCCCAAAGAAACATAGGTCCCATGGTTTCCCTTATTTGCAATAACTAGTATATATCTGAGTCAAGCAGAAAAGATCAGATAAGTTGATGTTAGGGAAATGAACCCCAAGATAAGTATGAAAATGTTTTTTTCTTGCTGTTTGTCTATGCTTAAGTAAGCAGAAGAGCTACTTCCTCTGCTCCCAGGAGTCTGTGACATGTGCTTTCCACATGCACAAACACAATCCTCAGATAATCCTGAGGCCGGAACCTGCATCATTCTGCCCCTCCAACACAGACCCTGAGTCTTCACAGGGGTATTCTTGTGTGTTTGGTTGTCTACGGGCAGAGGCCTTCTAGCTGGGCTTCAGGCACAGAGCTGATACTTCCTGTCTGTTGGTTGCAGAGTGTAAGCTTTTCTTCCTGGCCAGGTTTTGAATTGAGATCCTTTCATCTTAAGATTCTAAGTAACTAGGATAAGAAACATGAACCACCACCAACTGGCTTGTTTTAGAAGCATTGGTTTTCATTCATTGCTTATTTTCCTGGAAGGTTGATCTAGACAGGTTGCTTGTACCTCATGATAAGGTGATTTGAATAATACCCTTTGCCTCTGGCATTTCTGAAACTCATTTTCTTAGTTGTAGGCAAATGAATTTGTTCTAAAGCCAATAGCATTTTCCTTCTGAGATGTTAGGTAGTTATTTAAATCTCGTATCCTTTCTTTTTGCAAAGCAATAAGGATGTTTTTGTAAAACCCTACTTCTTGAGAGTATTATAGTTAGAAGTTATCATGTGCACACTTTCATATAGTCTCTCCTTTTATAAACTTATAAGATTGGGTGGAAGAATGATGTTGAATTAGTTTGATAACCACTCTAGAGTTTTTAAGCTTAATGCTTATTAACTCAAAGGGGGATTAAAAACATTCAGAATAATGGAATGTGGCTACTACTTATTTGATGTATGTGGAAAGATGATCAGAATTCGTATGATTAATATATCTTCAAATTTCTAGTGGTAGACTGCTATGCTGCCTGGGAGGAGATATTGTTGATGCCAGGGCTTTGAAAGCTGGTAACCAAGCAAAATATCCGGGGAGAGCATTTATTAAGGATATAATTTCCAAGGCTCATAGAAAATATATTGAACTAGGATGCTAAGTGATGAATGACTGAGCACCAAATTTTGTTTATTTGCTTCTTTGTTCTGTGACATCCTAGGATTTGGACCTAGGTCCTGGGTGCTGTCCTTTAGTTTTTGCCTCAAGGCTAGTGCCCTACCAGTTGCAACACAGCTTCATATCCATATATTTGGTGGTTAATTGGAGATCAGTCTTACCAAATTTTGTCTTTGGGCTTGCTTCCAACATGATCCTCAGATATTAACCTCCTGAGTATGTAGGATTCTAGTTGTGAGCCACCAGAGCCCAAGTAGAATCACATTTTAAAAGTATTCTTTAGGTGAATCAGATGTGTCTGACTATTATTTTAGCACTTTGGTTCCAGGGGGTCATGTCAGATTTAGATGAAAATAAGAACTTTTCTTCTAGTAATCTGCAGTAAGCAATATCTATCTAATTTATTCCTATCTTCATTTCTGACCTTTTTCTTCATTGTACCTTTCCATTCTTACTTCACAAGCAAGCATGTCCGTGCTGTTTTCCTTTTCTGAAACAAGTCAGTTCCATTCCGATCAATAGGGGATGTACTTGCTGTTTTTACTGCCTGGAGTACCTGCTCCTACATAATTGCCTGGATGATGGCTCTCATAACAACTATCTCCTTTTCAGGGCAATCTCTTCCAATCCCCATTGTAAAGTTGTTGCTACAAAACCACCAATGTCATGTCTCTGATTTATAGAAATTATCATTATGATTTCTGGTTTTCTTTTCAGCATGAAATTGGTGAGGAGAGAACCGCATTCATTTCTGTTTCTCCAACACCTGTAATAGTGTCTAGTCCTTGGTGCTCAGAAACCTTACATGGAGATCAGCCTTCTCAAGCACAATTTATCCTAGGTCCTGGTCAGGACAGCTCTTCAAGCTGAAGTCTGGTGGCTAGTAGTCATTCCTCTCATTCTTTGTGCCTTTTGGTGTTTTTGAGTCCACTTCAGTGCAAAACCAGTGCCTAACACCTATTTGCTGCTATGGCAAAGGTGGTGTGACATCATAGAAGTTATGGCCATTGTTTTGGGTAGCTGTGTGAGGACACCCATCCCCACACAATTTCCCCAATATATGTGTCTCTTTTGCATAGGAGTGCATTCAACAATTCAGCAACCAAACTGTCACCCAGTTCCTGATACACACGTATTTGCTTTCCATTTCCTTTAGAAACAATAGAAGAATTCAAGACATGCTTTGAAGACTTGTCATTGAATTACTGAAACAGTGTATATAATTTTATGTATTTGTAAGTCTTTGTCCATCTCTCTTGAGCCCTTGCCATATTTCTATGTGTTTGCAGCTTGGGAAGGGAAATAATGTTTAATTCGGTTAATTCAGTTAGATCCTTTTGGAGGGAATGCCAAGTTTCCATCTGATGTTCTACAGATGGCCATCTTGGTACAGGAACTAAGTAGACTGTCACAAGATAAGAGGCTTGTCCTGATTTCTACTGACTTTCCTCTGGGGTCAGGGTGTGTGATCCACTGCATATGTGTCTCTTTGCTACACTGGAGGGCCCAGGCCTCCTCTGAAAATCTAAGGCCATGGGGTAAGAGATTAAAACTCAGAACCAAGCTTTCCACATCACTAAGATCACAGGCCTGGGTCTCATAGACTCAAATTATAGATGCTTTTTTATACATAGTGTAGTCAATTCCATTATATTCACTTCATAGATATATAAAAATATATGCATATGTTTGTTCATCTATTTATAATCAGTGTTAGATCTAGAAATGCACAAATATACATTTATATAATTATAATCAAATTAGATCACTACTTTCTCCAATAATATTTTACACTGTTTTGTGAAATAGTCAAGACTAAAAATTTAAATGCCTTTGTAGTTTGAAAAATCATATTCAATCTTATTTATTATATAATATACTATATATAACATCAAGAAAATGGTCTTATGTGAGCAAGCCATTACATCATTGGGCTCTGAGAGATGACACTTTCTCCTTCACAATGGAGAATATGGAACTCTGAGAGCCAGGCAACTGTAACTGATAGCTCAAGCTAGCTCACTTGGCCTGTGGCCTAGGAACAAGAAAGATGTTCCTGTGTTGTTTTCAAAGTTCAAGTGACTCAGGTCTCAGACATGAGAGGTTTGAGTGCCTCACTTGATGCTGCAGACATTGGATCAGCATCAAACCACAAATCCAATGTTTCAGGCCTTTTTATATGAAGAAACCAAGGGGATCACAAGGCAACTCAGCAAGGTAAAACTATGACAGGAAACCTATTTAATCTTGTCATTGCCCACAGTAGAACCTTCTTCTGTGTGCTTTTATGTGTGTATACGGAGAAAATATGTACTGTGTACTTTTCAATCCACTCTATTACTCAATTTGAAGTGAACTCCCAATTCTATGTTTCAAAGATCCATTCTTTTTACCACCTCAGTGTTACAATGAGTCAGCCAGAACCCTGAAAGTGCCTTATAATATACGGAGCCTGGACTCAGGCTTATTGGAAATGCTGGTAATGGACCTGGTCCCTGAATACCTGAAAGGTGATCTCTTCTATGTTGGAAATTTCCTCCACCACTATAGAGAGTGAGGGACAATGGAAGAGTTGCTGGATGTTCTGGTTAAAAAGTGAGTGTTCCTCTTTCAAACTCAGAGCTATGAGATTCCCTAGCTGATTCTTGGAATACTTGGTACCTCTCTGATACTGTTTCACTGGGGTCTGATCACAGGAACATGGCTTGAGACAAAGAAATGCACTCCCCAGCTAATTCCTTAGGACTGACCTGCCAGAAAATTTCATTTTCCTTAGAAACTAGTGGAGCCTTATCAGTTTGTTTGCTGAGAGAATAGGATTAGAAGAAATAGCCAGTGGTACCCAACATCCACCCTCACCTAGGAAATCACTATCATAGAGGCCTTTAAAGGAATATAGACAGTAGAAAGAATGCAACTTGAACTTGAATTTGGGGCCTGAGTGCTGTCCCATTCGTAGCACTCTACCATTTGAGCCCCAGGTCCAGTTCTGGCCTTTAGCTAGTTAATTGAATTTTACAAAGTAGACTGGGTTCAAACTGTGATCCTCAGATCTCATCCTCCTGATTAGTAGGATTAGAGGTACAAGGCATTGTGCATTTATTTGTACAGATGCTTATAAGCATCCTCACAGAATTTCCTTGAAATGGAATAGACATACCTCCACTTTTTGTCTGTCATGTTTACATTACCATGTGGGTCTTAGCCAGTCCCATGTGTGTCCGGTTAATTCAGAAAAGGAGAACATAGAGTTAACTTCCTTCTCTCATCCCATTGGTAAAGATCCTTCTACCGTAACTGGGAAGATGAACAAGATGAAGATGTATGTGGACGTTGGCACAAAAAGAAGTTCAAACTGGGTATCTTTGAGGTTTCTGAATCAAAGTCAAATTTCTTCTTTGCACACCAGTTGTGATTTTCACCAGGGGGTTGAGGCTTGGCCTTTCAGTGGAGAGCAGATTACACAGTTAGGAATGTGGTTTTGTGGATTACAAGGAGGGCTGTGCATAGCAAGTCAGATCCAATGGGGAAACAACGTTCTCCTCCTATCACAGGGAGAATTTTAGAGGATTTTCTTTGAGAAATTCCTAGAAGTGGGTTGTGAGGAGCATCCTGCTTGCGGGAGTCTCTTCCCATTTCCCAACATGCAAGTCCCATGAGAAAAATGCTTTAGTACAAGGCTCAGGATGGAGAGGGCGGGCTTACATTTTCCTTATTACCAATCTGCCCACAGCATCATTTGCTCCATCTTCCCTATGTGGGTGGACTTCTACCCTGATTATTAGTATGAGCACGAGAATTATGACAGTCTGAAAGAACTTACACAGTATGTCAAGTTCAACATGCCTTCTTCATTCTTGCTCTTCAGCTTACATATTCTTCTGTAGTAGCTGAAGAAATGCATGATCCATGAGACCAAGAAAAAGAGGAAGAAGTCCTTGTTTAAATGCCTCAGAACTGGTGAGTAGAGATGGAACCTGAGTCTCTAGGGATGGGCCTGATTGGCCAAGAGTCCTTAGTACTCCCCAGCTTGGCAAAATATCCTTTTATGGATATTCTTTACCATGTAATATCTGTTCTCCTTTTGAAAGAACTTGGAAGTAGCCACTCATTAGAAACACTCTACCTTTTTATAATCAGTGTTCAGCCAAACTCAAGTTCTAGAGCTTCCCCTACTAGATCCTCATGAAAGTTTATTCAGACCTTAACTTCTAGAATGTTAAGATTCTTGTACCTATTTCCATTCTCAGGTTTGAATCACTGTAGTGCAGCTCCTCCAGAACTGCAGAGAAAGAACTCATCAGTGATGTCGTCTATGGTGTCTGATGGAGATCAGAAGCAATCACTTATCTCCAGAAAGCATGTGAACAGAGAGTTTTATTCAATTTGTAGAAAGGCTCAAGCAGGTTTTGAATCCTGTGGACATCCCACTGTTTCTGAACCCCACATGTGATGCAGGTGTACCTGCACGTAGCACCAAGGAAGAAGGTGTTCCAGAATGTCTTCCAATGATGCTCACAATCCAGCTAGATCAGCTCCAAACCAGTCAAAAAGACACATCTTGATCTGCAGGGTAAATGTGTGCTAATGGAAAATGATCCCTGTCTATGTTCAGGAAAACCAATAAGAGAGGTCCAAAATCTAGAATCAGTTGAGGAAAGGGAATCTTTCCTCACAGAATACCCGGACCAATCTGTCCTCCTATGAGGGATACAATTTCCAATTGAGAAATTAGAATCTGTCCTTCCCTGGACTCAAGAAAAAAACCTGTCTTTAATGAGGAATTAGATCCCCTTGAGGACTTTGAGGCAGAATTTCTGCCTGGAGGCCACTTAGAGGCCAATCTAGCTTTAGAGATTCCTTTCCTACTACCTGGGAAAATCTTTATATTTCTTTTTGTTCTCATTATGTTAAAATTTTCATTCTATTTATTTTTCTAACTTTATTTAAATGTCAATGTTTTGATATATTCTTGAATTCATGAATCCTAAATATGTTTCTTTTTAAACCTAAAATCTGAAGCATTGTGCATACGTGTTCTGTTTGTGTGGGGGAAACAGAGTGACAGCGGGGTGTACAAGAGAGCCTACTGCATATAAAGGGAATTGTTAAATGCACAGGGAGCGGCAAGGAAGCCAGGTCATGCCTGCATGGGGTGATTAGTTGGCTACAAAAGTTCTAGGACATAGCAAATCAGATGTCCTAGAAAGCAATTCTGTCAATTGGGACAAATGCCACAATAATTATAGTGGTATGTGTTTCACTCTTCCAACAGTGAGTTCAAATCTGTATACATCTTCATTGTGCTTTTGGCAAATATGGAATAAAAATTTGGCTGCAATAACATAAAAAAATCTACTTAGGACTGAAAATATTTGACAAAATATATAAGAAATATGTATATTCGAAAGTAAAAGCCATCATCAATAAAAAGAAGACTTGCGTAGATGAACAAGCAAAGAATCAGGAAGAAAAATAACAATTTAACATTCAAATGAAACAAAAGAACACTAGAAATCACAAATTAATTCAGTACTCAAGAATCTGCAGGAAATGCAAATATTTAAAAAAATAACCTATGACAAGTTTATGAAAATCCTGACTACATGGGAATCTACTGTTGTGAGTATAGTGGTTAAAGCCCAGACTGGACTGAAAGAACTGTACATATGTCATGTGTGTGTTATTCTAAATTTCAGGAAGAATAACATTAAGTGGACTGAGGCCAAGTAAGAAGCCAGATTCTATCTGAAATATAATCAGGATAATTTAGGGCTGGGGCATGACAAATTGGTAAGAACTCCATTTAGGAGACACAAGACATACAATTCAAACTCTAATATTATGGGTATTAAAGAAAAAAATCTATGACTTCAAGTAATTGGAATAATTGTAAGATTTGAATATTTGGTTGGAGAAAAAAAATCCATGAGAGAGATAGAGTGAACCCATGTTACAATGCTTTCTACATAAGTGATACTATTGTGTGGTACTCCAGACATAACAGAGTTACCTTGCAAATGAGCATGGATGTGCGTTTGGGCGAGGGAAATATTTTACTTATAAAGGTGTAAATTAGATTTTTGGGGGTAGGTTGTAGTTCTTTATTACTTTGAGCCACAGTTCCAATTCTGATTTTCTGTTGGTTGTTTGGAGATAGGAGGTTCATGGATTTTCTTGCCTAGGATGGCTTCAAAACATGATCGTCAGACCTCAGCCTCCCAAGTAACCAGGATACCAGGCATAAAACATCAATAATTTTTAAATAATTTAGTAAATTGTACTGTTACAGAAGTTATAAATTATCATTATAACCTGTGTATTATATATATATGTATATATCAATGCATACAGATAGAACTATTTTAGCATACTTTTGTATCTACAGTAGATTTATGAAAAATCATCTTTTGTTGTAAAATAAAATGCAAACAAAAGTTAATAATGAGGAGCAAAACAAAGGAAATTGTCACATGTTTTTTGTTGTTGAATGGAATATGAATTGAGAGAATCAGTTTGGGAAAACCATCTTTAACAAAATGTATAATGACTATTAATTCCAATCCCTTTATTTGCCCATATTGTGCATCCTCACACATGAGTGTCAAAATCACACCACACTTTTTGCTTTTGTATTTAACTCACCTGTTATAATTTAGGGAATAGTTGAAGTAATCAAATAAATATTAAAATAATAGTAAGTGAGGTTATGAGTTAGAGCTGAAAATGATTTTAAATATGATAATAGCTAATTAAATTGCATTTTTCTTACTTTTACTCTATTGTCATGCTCCTCATTCCCACCTTAGGAAAGTACAATAAATTATGTATACAATTATGAAAAAAAATGTATTGAAACAATATCGGCACAGTGTGGTTTTAGCTTATTGACACCTGCAGGGGGTAGTGTGTTTTTGAGGACTTGAAGTGATGGAGATGAAGGGAGGCATGTGCTTATTCTGGAAAATTGACTAGAAGATTGCTCCCAGAAAGATAGTGATGAATTCTTCCAAAAGGTTACCATAAAATCAATTTCACAACCATTTTCACTGATACATTATACACCATAGCCAAGTTATGGAAACAGCCCGATACCCTTTTGTGGAGGGATGGTTGGAGAAAGTGTGGCACATATACACAAGTGGATTTCACCCATCCATTATGAAGATCATTATATTATTTGCAAAGAAATGGATAGATCTCATAATATGTTAAATAAACTAAGTCAGAGTCAGACACACAAATAACCCATGTTCTGTCGCATATTTGGAAGCTAGAACTTAATGCAAGTTTACACAACAGTATTAAACAAAGCATGCTATTTTCAGAGGAGTATTTAAAAGGTGTAATTTCTTTTTTTTTTAAATTTAATTTAATTTTATTTGTGAACATACTGTACAGAGTGGTTACAATTACATGGGCAGGATAATGCGTACATTTCTTACCAAGCATTGCAGCCTCCTCCTTTGTTTACCTTCACCTCCCTTCCCAGCCTCCCCCCTCCCCCCAATCCCAATCCTTCTCCTTTTCCCCCCTTCCCCCCCCCCCCCCACACCGACGTTGTAAAGCTCGTTTTGGACATGACAACTTGTACTTCTTATTGTTGCAACAGGTCCATAAAAGGTGTAATTTCTTATAAAATTGAAATTTATAAAATTGAAAGTAGGGTGAGGTTTGGAAGGGTTTGGGAAAGTTATGTAAAGATCCACTGTATTTATAAACTGATTTGTTGAATGGAATTTCCTTTGTACAACTATTTAAGATAATAAAAATATAATTAAAACAATGGAGACAACTGATCTTAAACTGCCTTCTCTTCAACCATGAGTCAATATAATAGTTTCCTCCTCAGAAATTTTCTTTGCATGTATTTTCCTTATGATGACAGAAAAGTGACCAATGCAATGAATATCAATACATCACATTGCACATCATAAAGATACAAAATATTAAAATCACAATAAAAAAACGTTAGATTTCATCACATGATAAAATAACAAGTAGAATGTATCAAATGCTGATTGATTGTTTTTCCAAGTAATTTACCTATACTATCTAATTTCAACATCACAATAATCCCATAAAGTGGAACTAATTCCATTTTTACGTCTCAGATGATGATATGGAAGTCTTCAGAGTTGGAATTACTAGTACAACATTGCACACATGGTAAGTTTTAGCCTGATTCTCATCTCCCACTGTATCAAATAACTTCATTCTATTTTATGACTAAAATACCAGCACTTAGTAGACTAATTCTAGGAAAATTTCCCAGAATTATTGTGTACACTCTAATAATATTTCACTTTATCTTTGTTAGAAAATAGGTAACTGTAATATGAAAACTCCAAGTTCATAATCAATTTATACTTTCCTGATGAAAGGAACTGCTAAACTATAACGTTCTTGATTTCTAGCTCAAAATAGTAGAAATCATATTCTATCCCTTCACTCAACACTGCGCTGCCTGGGTACCCCATCTCTGTTTAACACAGTGTTATGGAAAGAATGACCTCCCCAATTCCTCATGGAAACAGACTGCAGGTCTTATGGACCAATCATTTCCACATCGTAGTTCACCTAAGTTGTTTACCATGAGAAGTATTTTGATTTGTATTTATACCCAACATTTTGAGAGAAATGTGCTACTTTAAAATGCTATTAAAATAAGACTTAAAGAAAAATCACCTTTGACCCCAGCTAAATATTTTACTTTTCATATACCAAAAATGCAGTGTGATCTATCATTAATATTAGGAAGGACAGGTTAAAAATCATAGACACCAAGACCTAAGCATGAATTAAAGACTCTACAACTTGTGAATACAATTGGTTTAAAAAGACATCAATACTACTGCATTTTCTCAAAATTTCTTATGATTCAATTATAAACTATTAACACTTGAAAATAACTCATTTTCTTGGGAGTAGGACACAAAACACAAGATTAATCCTAATCTTTTTTAAAGAACTTCATTTATACTACAAATTCACCCCTATAACTACAAAGATTCTAAAAATAACAAGTACAGAGAAACAAAGGAAACAATTTAACTGCATCATCTACATTAAAAGGACTGTGTTAATATAAAACAAAGTTATACTAATAATTAGCTTACCAAATTCACTTACATTCTTTAATCCTTTTTCATTTACTTTCATAAAAACTGGGTTTTCATTAAATGATGCATAAGAAAGCCTATATACCCACTTACACTTTCAGATCTTAACGATATTTATTTCAGAAATGTCTTTAGATCTATAGTCAATGAACTGAAATAATAATAAAATATTCAAAGTCTTTTCAGAAATTTCAAGTCTTCCTCTGGGATGTTATTTATATTGGAAAAGATATTCAAAAAATCGTATTTGTTAAAGTTGCCATAGTTACTCCCATAAAAGAGCCTTTAGTGTAAATACGTTTACATGTACAAAACAACTTCAAATACATCCACTATCTGGAAATGACACATGCTTTTTGTTTGTTTGTATGTTTTTGAAAGTAATATCTAAGAAGCATATCCACAATAAAGTTTTTCAGTCAATATGGTGGGATATGCAAACGTAATAAATATGGTTTTATCTCTTAGTCAGAATAGATATGATCTTACAAAGAAATATATTTTCACAGAAATACAGAATTAATCCACCTTGTGTTTCATGGGAATAACCAGAGAGTAATACCTGTTTGGTCAGGTCGGTCAAACTCACTCCATGAGAATATTTTAAAAGTATATCCAATTTAAGAAGTCAAATACATATTTTGTACTGACAGTCATCTTACAGCAATAACTTACTACCTAATTATGTCTGTATCTTCTCACCTAACATGTAATAAGAGCTGAAAGCAGTCCCTTTTATCTAACTTGAGTAAATGCATTAATTATGATGATGTTATTATTTGACAAGTAAAATATACAAAAGGGTGATTCCACTGAAAAGACATGACAGAACACTGATAAATAAAAATATTGCAACACAGCTCTTTTCAGCCTCACCCTGTCCACATTGGCAAGCAACATTGCAAAAGCACACACACACATATACACATACACACATGCACACATGTACATACATATACATGCATGCTAAATTCAGGGTTTATTGTACAAAAAAGTTCAAATAAAATATTCGTGATTAGTACAAATGATAATTTGCCTTATTAAAAAATGATACACAATTCAGTCACAAAGGGTGTTTCATTTTACCTGCCTTCCCCATGTGACCACTTAATTTATTTTTAATTAATTAAATAAATAAGTAATGCATTCATTTCTTTGGTGGTAATAGGGGCTTGAGGGCCTGGCTCTGTCTCAGAATTTAGTTTTTTTTAGTGTTCTCAAGCCTAGCATTTGACTGCTTTTGCCACAGCTCCATTTCTAGCTTTTGCTGGCTACTTTCAAATCAGAATTTAATGGGAATTTTTTGACTTGGTCTGGTTTCAAACCACAATCCTCAGATTTCATTTTTCTAATTACCTAGGATTAATGACATGAGCCACCAGTGTGGCTTCTACTTTTTCCTCTATATTCATCTAATGCACATACTTACATAGAAATTTAAAACTGAGTATGGAACCAAGATGTACAGTGATGATATTGTCCTGTCAGAAATTCAAGTTAGTAATTTAAATTTCTTAAGACCATACAGAAAAATACTATGATATAGTACAAGAGAATACACTATTGAACATATGAGCTTTAAGAGTTTTCTAATAGGTCAATTATTTATTGTTACCCAATATTAGAAAAAAAGTATAATGCAGAAGTAAAATAGCAGTCCTTTACATGACTACTTAAATTCCTTGTTTTTTTTAAAAAAACACTAGTTTTCATCTAAAAAAGTAGTCCTATCTATTCTCTTCATGTGATTTTTATGACTGAAGGTGCTTAATGAGAAGTCAAAATGTATTAGTAATCCTTTGCTATCAATTAAATCTCACTTTTTCTTCTTGGAGAATATAATGATCAACACACTAGTTCAGAATCAGCAAGCAATAGTTCAGAATCGTGCTTACAGTGCAAGTAAATCACCAGTAAGTAATCCTCGATGCCATTTTCCACAAAGTTTTGTCATAGATATAATCGGCCTGCCTTCTCTAGCTGCTTTCCTAGCCTGGACCTATTTCTTTATTGTACAGAAAAAGTGTGATTTAACCGTTTTCAGTCAGATCTGCTCCTAGAATTATCAAAGATTTACATTCTTGTCTGTAATTTGGTCAGAGCTACGTCGTCTCTTTATGTAGACTACTAAAATGTATTTACTAATTTCAAGTAAATACATAATTCTATTTCCATCTTTTTTAAAATATAAAATTCTATTTGCTCTATAAATTAATCAGAGGCATGGATTTTGTGGCTAGCTAGGTCATTGCACATTGCAGTCTCTCTCTTCCTCTCTTTCATGGTTCTCATAGATAATAAAACTGCTCCATAATTATCCTAATTTTGCTTTTATATTTTGGTTGCATCATTTCACTTTCTGCTCTGTCATTTCCCAAATATTTTATATAGAAAGCATTATTTCATATTTTCTCATTCCTAAAAGAAGCTGCACACGAAGACACTACTGGTTCTCCTTTTCATTTGGTACCTTTGAATACGGAGGAACATCTTTCATCTGCTCTCCATCAATTCTCTACTTTCCAGTTAGAATAATTTAAAATAATGAAAATGGAAAACGAGAAAATAAATCATGGTGAAAAAAACAGATGTAGAAAATTCACCGGATTTTTCTGACCAGTTCAACCAACGTGAACTATTGGCGAAATACATGGACACCTCATTTCCACTGTCACTGAAAGTTTCTGCTTAGGCAATTCTGATTAAGATGAAGAAAAAAATGAAAAAATGATGAATGGTATAAATTGCAAGAAAAAAATGGAGTAGGATCCAAGCAAATTTCTTCTTTGGGCTGCTGAAAATAATTGGCTTACTACAGTGCAGTGACTACTTTCCAAAAAGGCCACTCATGTGAATACTAGGGACGAGGATGAGTATATATCCCTTCATCGGGAAGCCTACAGTGGACACTTAGACATCGTCTGTGAGTTGGTGGCTCAAGCAGCAGATATTCATGCAATAACTGTAGATGGGTGGACACCGTTGCACAGTGATTATACATGGAATAATACTAGTGTGGCCATTTTCTTCATCATGATGCAGATACCAATGCCAAAACTAAAGGCCTTTTGAACACCTTGCACCTTGCTGCTGGGAATAGAGATTGGAAAGATATGTTGGATCTCCTTCTGTTGCACCATTTTATCAAACCAGGTCTGAAGAACAACTTGGAAGAAACTGCATTTGATATTTCCAAAAGGATAAGTATGTATCACTACCTCTTTGAAGTTGTGGAAGGCTGTACATATTGTTCTCTTAAGTTTAATGGTTCGGTTAAGTTTCTTTTTTTCCCTCTTTGTTTTTCTTTTTCTCTTTTTTTTTTTTTTTGGAGTTTTTTTTTTATTAAGAAAATACCATACAGGAGAGTTACAATTACATGGACAAGGTAATGAGTATATTTCTTATGAAGCATTGTTGCCTCCTCCTTTGTTTTCCATTCCCATCCTTTCCCATCTCCCCCTCACACTCTCCTCCTGCCCTCCCACTACCACCCCCAAGCCAAAGGTGTAAAGTTCGTTTTTTGACATGACGTCTTGTACATCTCATTGTTGCAATGGATCCACCTGTATCTCTATTTAAACGGTTTGTTTTTTTTCCTTCTCCACCACAAATCATACCAACATCAAATACAGTGAAAACAGGGGTTATACCGTGGGAGGGAAATACAAAACAACAAAGAAATCATCTTAAAAATATAATAGAAACAATCGCAAGAAAAAAAAAAGATTTGAATCTTTATCTTGGGGTTCATTTCACCTAACATCAACTTATCTGACCGTTTCTGCTTTTGTCAGACATATACTAGTTATTACAAATAAGGGAAACCATGGGACCTAGGTTTCCTTGGGCCTGGCTTAGTTCACTTAATATAATTGTTTCAAAGTCTTTCCATTTCCTAATAAATAGGGCAATGTCATTCTTTCTGGTGGAGGCATAGAATTCCATTGTGTATATATACCACATTTCCTTGATCCATTCATCTACTGAGGGGCATCAAACATGACCATACGAAAGCTACCAGAACAAATATATTTATTGCAGCATTATTTACTATAGCTAAGGTATCAATTAAGTTTCTTAAACTTCAAAATGCCAGTCCATTCTTTTGTTTGTTTGTTTGTTTTTCATTGTGAAAATGCCATACAGAGGGGTTACAATTGCATGAGCAAGAAAATGAAAACATTTCTTATCAAGCATTGTTGTCTCTTCCTTTGTTTCCGCTTCCCATCCTTTCTCATCTCCCCCCTCTCCCTGACCTCCCACCCCAACCAAATTTGTAAAGTTCATTTTTTGACATAACTATTTGTACATCTCGTTGCAATGGGTCCACCTGTATCCCTATTTAAAGGTTTGTTTTTTTTTCCCTTCCCAGCCACAAATTATACCAACATCAAATACAGTGAAAGCAGGGGTTATGCCATGGGGGAGGGACATACAAAGCAACAAAGAAATCATCTTATAAATATGTTCGAAACAATTGCATGAAAGTGCCAGTCCATTCTTTGTGTCCATAGAAAATATTTTCACAATCCAAATAACAGCAATATCTTCCTGTAAAAATTCTGGGGAATTCTTCCAAGTGAATTGTCTGATTTTGATGTTAAAGTATATTCAAGAGTTTGTTTTTGTATACATGTATAATGATTTCTGCAGTTTGCGATTTTTTTAAATCAGAAATAATTTGAATTTATCTGTTGAAATGAGTAGTACAAAAACTAAAGATATTTCTTGTGCTTGTCTGAAAAAGGATATTTTAAAATATTCTATATTCTGTGTTTGCATAATATCCATAATCTATTTCATTCTCTCCTAGATATAATTTGAATTCTACATTGTTTTGTAATACATAGGTTCATTAATAAATGTGTCCTGTAAGATTGCATTCCATATATAAAGTTAAAGATTCCTTTTTTTTTTCTAGGTCCTTATACTAGTATATTTCTTTGGGATAAAATGAGAATTTAACTAATTTCAAAAGTTTTGTAAAGGTTATGCTATGTAAAGGCATTTCTGAGGTGAAGATTTAATACACTGATATGAAACTAACCTTTAATTCTAGGACTTACATGTATTGTTACTCTTGTAATTATGTAATCAACTTTTTAACAACTGCTTTTCATTTCTTGCATCTGAAGAATGAAAAATATGGAATACTATACAAATTTTCATTTCATCCTTGTGCAAGTGCCATGTTAATCTCTGTATTGTTTTAATTTGTGTAGACGTGCTGCTGAAGCATGTAGTATCCTCTAAATTTAAGTAGTTAATGATGCAATCTTCATATAGGCTTATATCTTTGCGTGCCTATTTGTAACAAGGAAACCTTATTGTTCCTAACAATACTATTGATCGTTTTTTCCTAAAATTGTGTATATAGTGGAAAAATTATATTGTTTCGTCGATTGCTCACATTTGCAATTTTTTTGTCACTGACTATTTTAAGTCTTTTTCATTTTAGATTTGATCATACTTTGAAGCATTTATAGCTAGGTCCAAAAGTGATGGCTTTTTCAAGTACTTATTTGTCCAACTGAGTTAGCTTTGTTGTGCTAATGGATCCAAAGTAAACCTTGCTTAAGAGCTACTTCTAAACTTCTCCAGCTTAAAATTTCTCAAATGAGGTCTTACTGGCACAAATGTCTACCTGACCCTTTAACCTTCTTCCATGTAGGAACAGACCAAGCAGAATATCTTACCCTGAAATCATACTTTGTCTTACTGGAAGAAAACTAATCTTAGTTACAAGGGATCATAGAGAGATGAACAGTTCAGACAGAACTGTTCAGACCAGAAGGTATTTTATCAAAATATAATTGTTTATGATACCTACCATTTCAAAAGTAGCTAAAGCCAAGAAGGTGAAAAATTGTTCACATGCATGATTACCTAATGTCATGGTCTGTCTACCTTCCAACCAGGAAGGAACTTACACTACTGTCTTTCTATCAACAAATATTTCCATAGCTCCAGGAGAAGTCCATGTGTTTCTCCTCGATATTAGGCCTTAAATTAGTAATGCTTTAATCACAGTGTTTCCTCTTGTCTCCAGACTGTAAATCCACAAATGGTAAAACTTTAGGTCTAGCTCTACGAAATACTGTGGTAGAGATAATGCAATATTACTTTAAAACAAAGTTGTCTTTAATACCCTAACCACCACAGAACAATGTAAAACATGTGCTGTTTTTTTATTATATTATACATAGATATATATTTTATTTTATATTTGCTGATTTTATATTTCACACAGTGAAACTTACTAGAATTAATTGATAATTTGATAAATAAATTGATAATTATTTATTCCAATGAATAGAATTGGAATATAAATAATTAGGTTTAGGGCTGGGAAGGTGGCTCAGTGGTAGACCCCTTGCCTTGCATAACTGAGGCCCTGGATTCGATTCCTCATCACCACATAAGCAAAAAGAAAAAAGCCAGAAGTGGCGCTGTGGCTCAAGTGGTTTGACCGCTAGCCTTGAGCTGAAGAGCTGAGGGACAGCACCCAGGCCCAGAGTTCAGGCCCCACGACCGGAACACCCCCCCCAAAAAATAAATAAAAAAAAAATAATTAGGTTTAGAATATATATCGGAATATAAAAAGTATCGATGTAATGTCTTGAGTATAATCTTGTGATACCTTCTAAGTGTTCTTGGTCTTCTGAATTCACATGGTAAAAAAATGTTGTTTTCCTCTAATCTATAAGGGATTTTAGTCTGCTGCCCTGTTCATGGTTTTAACTCGCTGGTCCCAAAATGTTTTTCTCCATATTTCTGAAGCATTCCTACTGATTATACCCAAATTTTGCTGATATGATCTCTAAAAGATATTATTCTTCTGCAGGACCCATGGGTCCTAGGATCCCAGGTCCCAGTTACCTGCATCATCAGATAACAGGTGCAAGACTTCTCACCTAGGCCCATACAACATGCCAACAGAATGTAATTGAAGACCCATCTTAATTTCTCATTTCTTATAATATTTTAGGGCCTCAATTCTTTGAGAAGAAGGAATTAGCAGTAAGCAATTGTGAAATGCAAGGGAACTTAAAATGAAGGATGAGATCATAAAATCTGAGAGAAAGTACTGTAATTCAAATTTTCAATTTACAGATGACCAGACCATATCAGTGAACAACATCACAAAGTGTCACAAAATTATTTTTAATACCCCTCCCCTAATGATTAATGAAAGATTTCAGTCCAGCATTAGTGGGCCCAGAAAATATTACCTGGAAAAATAGATCTGTAATTGGTCTAACCAGGCCCGGAAAACTTGACTTAGAGGTCAAATGTAATCCAGAAAAACATTAATTGTGAAGATCCTTAGTGCTTCAAAACTTTGGTACTCCAGTAAAACTTGGTTCTGTGGTATAAAATGTTGTCATTCTCAAAACATTTAATCTCCTAAAAGTGTATTTTTTTTCAAATAAACTTTTAAATATCACAATCGCCAAAATAACATTTGACAAATAGATGATACTCAGTGACATTATAAGCTTTTCAAGTGTAGGGAGCAAGTTACAATAGAGTTGATTTATTTACCCAACACTAATGCCATTGTTTCAACCACTCATTAAAGTGTAGAAATAATACCACCCACCATTTGTGTTGTTCAGTAGGTGCCTTCCAGATATATGTTAAATAGATCAACCTCCCAAATTTCAAACGCAAACATAAACTAATAAAGTAAATTTCATCACTTAATAAGGTACATTTTAAAAAGCCACAAAGAGTTGCCTTATCATACGTTGTTTTATGTTTTCCCTATAAGTCTAACATAGTAAGTCTTGAATATAGATACTCATCAGAGATGTGACAAAAATCTGTCTTCTATTTCTATCACCTTCCTCTATAGTAGTAAATTTTAATTTTCTTCTTTTTCCAAAACTTATAGGTAGTAGAAAATATTATCCCATAGAAAGTAAAATAATCACACATCATTGTACATAGACATTTATAAAAACTGATAGTTAGGAATACATTCTAAGCCATTTTTAAACTTTCTTGTTGACTAAAGATTAATCTTTCAAATGAATGAGAATAAAATCAAGTCTAGGGGCTTCACATCTCCAGTCTTGCACATTATTATTGCAGATGAACAAATTATGGAAATGTAAGTTGACATAAGTTCAAGTATATACAGGATTGAATCTCCAAAGAATGAAAACAAACCTTTCAAAATATTAACAGACAGTTTAACAGAACGATTATCAGGAAGTTGAAAGCAGAGAGGAATAATAGTAAAGACATAGAATGAATGAAAAATGGAACAAGGGACAAGTACAGCTAGAATAGTCAATGTACACATATGATAAAGGAAGTGGTAAATCTGAAATAAATCTTGGAGAAGGGGTTGATTGACAATGATAGAAGGAGTGAATCTGATCCAGGGGCATTGGACAATTAAATGGACATATTTAATTGTAACACACTTGCACAACCTTTTGAAATTCAGTTAAAGAACACACAAAAATCACAACCAAACAGCAATCTTTAGAGAGTATGAGCATGACCTCTCAAAAATTTAAGCTGTTAATGGAAGGCAGTTTTGGGAAAAGCAAACAAAGATATTCAAAGAGGGAAGTTTACGGTAGGTGAGAATTTTGAACAGATTTAAATAGATTGTCTAAAGTTATAAATCACCTACATCTGCTGCAAATACTATCTTTCTTCTGCGAGTTCTCTTTGTCTGAAGTGGACACTCCAGTACTGAGACATACTTGATAGCTTGTGAAGATAGAATGAAATAAACAAGATCAAGGACCCGTTACTACACTGAAGAGAAAACAATTCTCTGTTTTCTTTCATCTCTCTTCACTACTCTCTCTTCATACTTTTAAGTCAATGATTTTGAATTATATATTTCCTTCTTTGTACTGACAAAGTAATTGGTCAAAGTAATTCACTAAATATTATTTTCAATTTTTTTCTTTTCTTTTTTGTCGGTGGTGGGGCTTAAACTCTGAGCCTGAACGCTGTCCCTGAGCTCTTCACCTCAAGGCAAGCACTCTACCACTTGAGCCACAGCACTACTTCCGGCTTTTTTCTTTTTACTTATGTAGGTGCTGAGGAATCGAACCCAGGGCCTCATGAATGCAAGGCAAGCGCTCTACCACTGAACCACCTTCCAGGACCCATTTATTTGTTTGTTTTTGTTGGTCATGGGGCCTGAAGTCTGGGCTTAGGCACTGTCCCTCAGCTATTCAGTTCAAGAATAGCAATCCACCACTGGAGCCACAGTGCCACTTTTGGCTTTTTTTTTTCTGCTTATGTGGTGCTGAGGAATTGAACCCAGGCCCTCATGCATGCAAAGTAAGCACTAAACTATTGAGCAACCTTCCTAAACCTACTATATTATTTATTGTGTATTTATTTTACATCTTTTTTTTGGGGGGGGGTCCGGTTGTGGAGCCTAAGCTCTGGGCCTGGGTGCTATCCCTAAGATCTTCAGCTCAAGGCTAGCACTCTACCACTTGAGCCACATCGCCACTTCCAGCTTTTTTCTTTTTGCTTATGTGGTGCTGAGGAATCGAATCCAGGGCTTCAGGCATGCAAGGCAAGCGCTCTACCACTGAGCCACCTTCCCAGCCCCCATTTTTTTCTATCATGCTGCTTACTTATTCAAGCGAGTCCAATAAACTTCCCCCTTGCACTTGTTGCCATGAAAACCTAACATTTATGTTAATCAGGACAAACTCTAATGTAAAACTTTGTCTCCATAAAACCAGTCCAAGAATCTGTGATCACAAATATATGGCTATTCTTTTTTCTTTTACCTTGAAAATCTTCTGTGTCTAAAGTGCCAACAAAAATAAGTACTCCAACACTTTTTGGTTCAATCACTTCTAACTCAAAGTTATATTTTGCTAACAAGATACTTAGGGGAAACTGAAGAATACTCCATTTTATCTTCTCTCTTTAGATTCTCCTTAGATATCATATCAGGAACAGCGAAGTCATTTTTGCAAAATTATTTCAATAGATTATTTTTCTCTTAGTCTTGCATTTGCTCAACAAGATGAATGGGGGAGAATAGAGTTAAATCACCCATGCCTTGGATGACAGTGTCTGTTACAAAGGACAATGCTTGCATGTTCTACTTCTATGTCCTCTTGCCTGATATCCAATTAATCACAGCTTCTTGGCTTCAAGTCTAGTGAAGCTGAAGCACTATAAGGCCTTCCCCACTGCTAAACCTTCATGGTTTCTCCTTTAAAACTCTTTTAAGTTGCATCATTTGGATGTGGAATTTATTTTGATATTCCATTCAATCAGTTCTGCATTGTAGTGAGCCAAATTGGCTCTATAAAATCACTTTAGGTAGCACAAATATTAAGACAATCTATATCAAAAAGTTTTGATCTCCCTCCACTGATGAAGCCAATACACTTAGCTAGGGCTTCTAAGAACACTGTTTTCTAAGCTTTTCCATTTGCTCAATTATTTTGTGACCCCCAAACTTTTAGGCTTTTGTACTAAGAGACGTTTTCACTATCTCATGATAATAAGGGTATTATTTTTTGTGAGCCACTTTGAAATGTGAAATCACTGGTGTGAAGTATCTAATCAGATTTTTTTCTGTGTTTCAGTGCTTCACATGCAAAGACCTCATGGAAAGTATTATAAACAGAAATGTGTAAGCCCAATGCCTTCTTTCATTGTGGAGGGCACTTTGTCCCTAAATATTTTGACCCAAATTATCTTTTTCAAAGAATTACTGTTTGTTAAGTAAAGGCCAATTCACAAATTTTGATGTCTTTTTTTTTTTAAGAACTTTGAATTTAAATTCCACTACAACCTTGTTTCACACAGTGAGAGTATATTTCCCGGGTAAGGACAATTCTCACGGAAACTTACAGGATTTATAGGAAGGTTTCTTAAGTTTGTTTGTTTAGTGTGAAAATGAGCCATCTTCACCCACATTGCTTCCTCTCCACTAAGTCTCCATGGATTTCTTTGCACAAAAGCCTATTTTCCCAGGCAATTTTAAATTTTCTTCATAAGCTAAGTTGTTAAAAATTAAAATTTCTGTCACAACTTTAAAACTCTTTTGAAATTCCTTTATCAGAACCACGAATTCACCAATCCTAATTCCACCTTGACCATCAAAAACAGTTACCATGTTGTTTTCACAATATAGTGTCCATGCAACTAATATTTTCCAGTGGCTTTGTTATGCATACATATGACCATATAAGATGATACTGAGCAAAATTAACTCTAAGATATGGAATCAGAGATTTTTATTTGCAGTTGTTGTTTTAAATGTATTAAGTGATTTCTATATTCTTTGGGTTTTCCCCTATGGTTTATCCCTTGCTGTATTTGACTTTGTACCCTGTGCATTATGTATACATTTATCTTAATTAGGGAAGGGAAGAGGAACAAGAAAATGGCGACACAAAGGACAAAGTGCAAACCAATGCATTAGTAATACTCACAAGACAATATGTTGGAAATATACATTACAACTAGTGAGGGGTATTGAGGTGAGAAAAATTGTTAGAAAAATGAGGGAGGGGATAACAAATTTAAAAAGTTATTTATTCACTACCTTACAGTTACTGTAACCCCACTGTACATCACTTTGACAATAAAATTAAATTTAAAAAGTAAGCTGCATAAAATAAAATTTCACTGTATTTGTATAGTGTTATTATTTATATAGTAACTTTTAAAAATCATTACTCTTTGGCATCTAATTTGAATTAATTACTCCTTCTTTATCAGAGGGTCATCAACTCGAATGTTATCCAGCTAGACAATATTGTCACAATATACTTGCTAATATTTTGAAAAAAGAATAAATTTAGTACTTTTACACACATAAAACCGAAAAAAGTTTAATTCTATGGAAACCCATAACTTTTAAAAGTAAATAAGTTGTTAAGAGAACAGAATATATGTGTTCTTCAAAATTCCTATGACTAATAACTACTCATTTTCAAATTCTGACCGTTCCATACCTGAGAAATTCAAAACAATACCTGTTTGCATGTTATGTAATTCTTCAATAGATGCAGTTTCCAATGAGGTGTTACAGATTGAGAAGTCAAAAGAAAAATAACCGCAATTGGTAGAGCATAAAACTATGAAGCATCTGTGATAATTATTCAAGAGTAAGCAATCCCAACATTTATGCCATAAAGTCATCCTAGCCCAACAAATTCCAACTTGTAAGGTACACCTGAAAATTCCCTTATTTCACATCATGAATAGCTTTTCTTTATTGTAAAAAATACTACACCTCTGCTAATGTGATGTCCTCATTGTTTTGGAAAGAACCCCAATAAACTGGGCTGCATCATTTTTACCCCAATGGTATTCTTGAAATCAGAACACTTGAAAATATTATTTATATATTTTTTAACTATTATAGATATTCAGGATGCTAAGATCAGAAGATTACGGTTCAAAGCCCACCAGGGCAGGAATGTTGCTGACATTGTTATCTCCAATAAACTTCTCAGAAAAAGACAGACACAAGTGGCACTGAGGTTTAAGTGGTAGGGCACGAATCTTGAGCTCAGAGACAATGTCCAGGACCAGAGTTCAAGCCCTAGGACAAACCAGTAAAACAAATACAGAAATAAAAACGAACCCCAAACCTAGCATTTTTATCATTGTATACAGAGGCACATAATTAAGGAAATTTCTTCCTGTGTTACATATAGATAGAAGAAACAAGTTATCACACAATTATTCTCTTCAGACCATGTTATACCACACCCTCAAAAAATTGCTCTTTTTCTAAATTTATAAATAATATAATCCGTTTGTTGGCAACTCTGTCTACATTATTCACATTATCATTTGATACATGAACAGTTGGAATTATCTGTTAACTAAGTTCTAACTTTCTTGAAAGAATATTCTAGGCAAATAGAATGTTAGAATAATTTGTGAATTTGTCAATTAAACCCTCTACTTAAAAAGAATTTTGTAGTATCATATAGAATATGGAATTACAAACAAAAACAAAATACTTATTTTGAAAATAAATTCTAATTTAGCAAGGCCCACAAAGTCCTATATTTGACAAAGTTTTCTATTTCTCCAGGCTTAAGTTTTGTAAACCTTTATAATTTCTTTGGAAACCAGCAGAAGGATGCTTACTTACTTTTTCAAATTTTGGATGGGAATCATGAGCTACTTTGTATCTAGGAATGTTCTGTAATGAAGACAGCATTTAAAACACAATTGAGGATTATATATGAGTTGCATTTCAATAGGAAACTTGACTTCTCAAAACATAATGACAAAATTAGCCCAAACTTACAACTGTGTATTCCTTTCTTGTTATTTGGTTTGTATTATTGAGACAAAATTTTACTATCTGGTCCAGGGAAGGTATCACTATGTAATTCCACTCAATAATATCCTGTCTTATTCTGAGTGCAACAATTCCAGGCCTGTATCACATTGCCCTGCCATAGTTTGTTGGTTTATTAAAATCTAGAAATTAAGCAATTCTCAACTTCTATGAAGATCTTATCCATACAATGACTGCCAAGACTATTTATGTACTATTTTCAAAGATGTTCTAACATTTGACACAAGATATGAACGTTTTCAGATGCACCTGCTGTGGACTCTGATTCATTCCTCCATGGATCTGATCCCTTTAATAATGATATACTTGACTTTCTTACTACCTCTGGTCCCTAACTAAGCAATAATCTTAAACTTTTTTGAAGATAGTTCACTTGAGGACTTTCTAATACTTTCTAATAATAAAATTTATCAACTGATTCTAGTCTTACTCAGGACATATTTTCTATTGTTTCTAACTTTCTTATATATTCTGACAGTTTTTATTTGTGTATTTGTGTGTGCACAAATAAGTGCCTCTGTGTGTATGTGTATATTTGTATGTATGTATGCAAAAGCCTCAAGGTCTTATCCAGCAATCTTTATCATGACTGTTATTCCATCACTTGAACCATTCTTCCAATGCAACTTTATCTGGTTAATTATTGATAGTGTCTCAAAGACTGTTCTGCCCATGATGGATGCAAACTGAACTACCCAAACCCCTTTAAATTCTTAGGTTTATTTTTCTAGAAGTATCTACTTTTAAACTACAAACATTTAAGTTTAAGTGGTAGCCCAGATTTTTAACTCAAGAATTCACATACACATTACATACACATTACATATCCTGAGTGTATACTGTTAGAAATGTGATCTTAAGCTGGGTGGCGGTGAGATCTGAGGATTGAGATTCAAAGCCAGCCCCAGTAGGAAAGTCCTCGAGACTCTTTTCTCCAATTAACTACCAGAAAACTGGAAGGGGCACTGTCGCTCAAGTGGTAGAGCACTAGCCTGGAGCTGAAAAGCAGAGAGACAGCACCCAGGGTTCACGTGCCACAACCAACAAAAACATAAAATATATAAGAAAAGGTATGGCTAGTGTAATCCCTGCTCTCTCAAGATGGACTTTTTTTTTTTCCAGTTAAGTCCATTCTCCTACATCTGACTTGAATGGAACCAGAATCATTCTTCCATTCTACTTTTTACAAATTTTCATGTTTAGCAAGGGTGATTTAGAAAGGGAGTGGCCTCATATTCATGTTCAACTTGGGAGTAATGCTTTCTCTATGACACTTCTATAAATCTACATACTGGACTTGGCTTTATTGTTTCAATGTTGTCTTTTTTGTAGAGTCTTCTATATTGTATTGAACACTAAAACACAGAAATCCTCTTTCTCCTATTATTGCTAATTTTTCTCTTACTGTTAACTCATGTACACTTGGGAAATAACGCACAACATATACACTCACAAAAAATGATCTGAGAACTTTTTTCCCATTTAAAATTCACCTTAATTTATGGAGCACTTATGAAGTTTGAACTCAATGTACTCTTGGATAATGTACTTATAAGGAATTTAAAATTTATATTTTCTCTTTACTAAGCTGTCTCTGGAATACTTGCTACCACATGTCCAAAGATTTCCTTGTGCTATTTCAGTGAAGACAGAAAACATTCATTATACCTCAAGCACCATCATTGATTG
The DNA here is from genome assembly GCF_019054845.1 of Dipodomys spectabilis. Lineage (NCBI taxonomy): Eukaryota > Metazoa > Chordata > Mammalia > Rodentia > Heteromyidae > Dipodomys > Dipodomys spectabilis. The sequence continues at coordinate 5,102,604 of NW_024870757.1, read as the reverse complement.
TTACTGGAAGTAACTATTACTGGATGTGGAAACTGATCACAGGAATGGAATTGAACATAGAGGAATGACAAAGTTCAACTTAACTTGTGCTTTCCTTTTTACTGTACAAAAAAGAATCCAAGGCCTGAAGGAAACTCTGTCCCTGACTTTTTTGAGTGTGTTCCTTACTCATATAAAACTTGTCTGTAAACTTCTGGTTGAGAGTATTACAAAAGGAAATAATGTGCCATTTGAGGGCAAGCATAGAACAAAAGGAAATAACGTTGTTTTAAAAGTGTTCTACTGCAAATAAACAAAGACATGGGGGTTTTAAAGTGTTTTATGGATGGATATTTCATGCCTGAGATGATTCTTCTGTTGCAGGAGTCAGTTATCCATTCCTTTACTCTGGTCCTGATTACTCCATAGCAATAAGGATTACAAAAAAGCTAGGTCCAGTGAGTATAATGAGCAATAGCAGGCTCTTCTAAGACCAGTACTCCTTTAAGGAGGATCCTAAAGAAAGACCTGGAGTTTTTTGTTTGCTTGTTTGTTTAGTTGTGCTGGTTCTGGGGCTTGAACCCAGATGCTGGACCGTGTCCCTGAACAATTGTCTTCCTGCTCACCTGCCCCCAAAGCTAGTACTCTACTGCTTGAGCCAAAACCCCACTTCTGGCTTTTCTTGTGTTTAAGATAAGAGTTTGACAGACACTCCTGCCTGGGTTGGCTTTGAACTGAGATAGTAAAAAGCCAAGTGACATCAACTGTATCAAGACTTCTGTTTTGAACCAAGAAATAGTAGGTGAAGTTTATTCTAAAGCTAATATTTGACAATTTTTAAAAGAAGAGAATATGTCCAGCTAAGAAGCCATAATTTAAATAACTCAGGAAAAGTAGGTGTACTGAATCATTTTGGAATTTTTTTCTGATTTGAAGATTACTGTTGACCTTGTTGTTCCTTTTGGGGCAACTTAAAGTAATATTTGCATTTTTTGTCGGTCATGGGGCTTGAACTCTGATCCTGGGCACTGTCCCTCAGCTATTCAGCTCAAGTTCAGAGCTCTACCACTTTAGATACAGCACAACTTCTTGGTTTCTAGTGGCTAATTGAAGATGAGTCTCACAGACTTTCCTGACCAGGATGGCTTTGAACCATAATCCTCTGGTCTCAACCTCCTGAGTAGCTAGGATTATAGACGTGACCCACCACCACTCAGCTCATATTTCCATTTAGTGCACTTAATGACACTATGTAGACAAAGAATGGTAATTTGAATCAAATGATGACCTTGCAGCTTTTCAGAAAAATTGAGGTAGCAATAAATAACTCCTCCTTTTCCATGTTGTTACATTAATGACTCATGAGCTATGGGACCTTTACATTAGTATCGTCTTCCATCTGTGTAGGTATATGTAGTATCAGGAAGTGTTCATAGAGAAATAGAGAAAGACAGAATTTTAGAAAGCAACAGAGATCAGGTATGAAAAAAACTGTGTAGAAGGAGATACATTTATCACACAGAGATTAAGAACTAGCACAAGATTTAGAATGCTAAAGGCAATAAGGAATAATCCTAGTTGATAAGTAGTTCTTCAATAACCAAAAATGGTTCCCTAGAACGGTTTCTGGTATACCTTAGTTACTATCATTTGTTCCTTCCATCTGGAGTTAGTCCTTCTCTTGTCACAACTGTTAATTAGCCTCTTCCTTTTTGGTGCCATGACTGACCAAAAAGTTTTCCAAATGTGACTTGGACTACCCTTCTCATTGTTATTAGCAGTGACCACTCAAAAGTCTGGAATCTTTGAATTTTCAGAATTAAACTTCATTTGACATATAAGCACATTCCTGGCATTAATTTCTGTGACCTATTGAACAAAACTTTTTGTCAACACAGTATACTAATGTAGGTAAAGTACATGAATGAGGTACTATTGTCAGGTATCAGTATGGAAGGAGCAATTATATATTCCAAGTATGGCTTACTTTGCATTTACTAACTAAGTGTTTGGTTTTTTGCCAGTCCTGTAGTTCTGGGGCTTAAACTCAAAGCTAGGTAATTATTCCTGTGCTTCTTTTATTTTTCTCAAGGTTAGCACTCTACCACTTGAGGCATAGCACCACTTCCAGTGTTTCTTTTTCTGTTTATGTGGTACTGAGGAATTGAACCCAGGTTTTCATGCAGCTAGGCAATCACTGTACCATGAAGCCACATGGCTAGAGCCCTAAATGACTTTATTAAGATGGTATTACAGGGCTGGGAAGGTGGCTCAGTGGTAGAGCACTTGCCTTGCATGTGTGAGGCCCTGGGTTCGATTCTTCAGCACCACATAAGCAAAAAGAAAAAAGCCAGAAGTGGTGCTGTGGCTCAAGTGGTAGAGCGCTAACCTTGAGCTGAAGAGCTGAGGGACAGTGCCCAGGCCCAGAGTTCAGGCCCCACGACCGGAACTCCCCCACCCCCTGCAAAAAAAGATGGTATTACATTTTCATTCCATAATTATGTATCATATTTTTGGCCTGGTGCTAGAAAAGGACATAGAAAATAATACTAACTAAATAATAATGGTCACTGTCTAGCCAGGGCACAGGGAGGCTTACCTCATGGAGCTGGTTCAACAGGCTGACCCCCAGCCTACCTCCAGAATGAGATGACCACCTTGGGTTCCAGCCACATGGGGACTCTGGGCCACCTCTTCCAGCACCCATTCAACCAGTTCCTGTGTGTGAGAGAGAGAAAGTCAGAATTACATTTAAGCCGGTGCTGGTGGCTCAGGACAATAATCCTAACTAAACAAGAGGCTGAGATATGACAAACATGGTTCATAGCCAGCCGGGGAAGGAACATCCATGAGACCCTTAGCTCCAAAGAACCACCAGAAAACAGGAAGTGGCACTGTGGCTCAAGTGGTAGAGCTCTAGCCTTGAGCTTAGGAGCTTGGGAGTAACACCCAGGTGCAGAGTTCAAGTCCCACGACTGACAAGAAGTGGACTGAATAGGTCATGAGTTGGTCACCTGGCTTCTCCAGGCCTCGTCTTCCTTAGCTGCAAAACTGAACACAGTGAAGGATCCCCTCCATCATGGGAATAGGGTAAGGATGAAAGAGAGCCATGTTCTGTTTCATAATCCCATAACTGTCTCATGACTAATAACAGGCCCCATCTGAGCCTTTTCTGGGTTATCTTCCTGTTATATGTTCAGAGAATTGGCGAGAACCATATCTGACAGCCTCTCCCTCTGTGCCTGGACCTGATCAAGAGATCCCTCTGTATTAATCCCTTGATTTCTCACAACTGTCCCATGAGGAGACTGAGGTCCAATGGTGGAGGCCCAACCCAAAGCTTTACCTGTGGTCAAGGATCGGTTGCTGTAGACTGAGAGTTTGGGACAATCATGTAAGCATCAGCTTAGACTGAGCATGGCACTATATGTCTACCATCCCAACTACAGACAACCACTCCTGGTGGTGCATGCCTCTCATAGATAGGAAGACCGTGATCCAGCCCAGCCTGATTACAAATTGAGTCTCTATCTCAGAAATGCCCAAAACAGAAAGGCATGGTAGAAAACCTGACTGACAAGCCTAAGGACTTGAGTTCAAACCCTAATATACCAAAAAGAATCAGAGGTCTGGTGCCAGAGGCTCATGCCTACAATCCTAACTACTCAGGTGGCTGAGATCTGTAGATCACAGCACAAGATTTAAAATAGGATTGGCCTTGCAAAGGTCATGATGAGAAAACCTGGAGTCTAACCTATGCTGTTGCACTCCATACTAGCAGGGCTCACATCTTTGCTAAGTGCTGACCACACTCTCTGTCCCCCTAGGAAGCCACCCCTGTGGGCCACACTCCCAGGTCCTCCCAAGCTCCCACTGACACTAACCAGGCCCAAGAGAGTACACAGCTCCAGGACACAGAGATCCCTTGTTCTTATAATTTAACAATGGTGGGTCCACTTCAAGCCTCTCACTATTCCAGGCCCCCAGACCTCAGCTGTGAAGCCCATTCACCCCCCCCCCCCCCAAAGATAGCAGGCAGAAGTTACCAAAGGAGCCAGCTTCCTTGTTTCAACCCACTTCTACACACACACACACACACACACACACACACACACACACACACACACACAGACTCGTCCATGCAGCACCTGCAATTTTCCAAATGATCACTCATCTGAGCACAGTCAGGCTGTACAAGGAGGAAGATGATCTCTCTCTCTCTCTCTTTCCCTCTCCCCTCTCTCCTCTCTCTCTAGCTCTCTCATACGCACACACTCTCTAGCTCTCTCATGCACGCGCACGCGTGCGCGCGCACACACACACACACACACACACACACACACACACACACATACACACACAGACAGACTCAGAGCAGTGCTTCTCCAGAGTTTGTTGGTTCTTCATTTAGTACAATGTGCAAGCTGGAGCACCGGGTTCCCTTGGAAGAATCAGGGGCTTCTACTCAAGAACACCTTTCTAATGACTCAGCACCACCCTGCCTCTCCTTTTCTCCAGGGCCAGAACATTGACACCCCATTCACAAAACCCTAGGCCAGGAAGCTGGGTAAAGGTGTCCTGAGACAGGTTGCTCCTCAGAGCCAGGAGACAAAACAAGCACAGAGTCATGGTGTACCCAAATGAGTGTCTTACCTGAGGTGGGGGCAGTGTTGGGGAAATGGATGGGGTCCTAAAGTCTACATATATGGACTTACTCCCTACTTCCAGCATATATGCTTCTGGGCCACTTGGCTGATTCTTGGGAAGGACAAGGAGACCAGATGGACTGGGACCACCAGAAGAAGCTGGCAGAGCTGGGAAATGTGATCACCCTGTGAGAACTGTTGACAACTGAGGAAAGGAGCAGGCTGGGTGTATGTGTGTGTGTTGGGTGGTGTTCTTCCCAGATAATCACCTTCTATCTGACCCCCAGCACCCTCACCTCCCAACTGGGCTTTAATTGTATCCTCTTCAGGTGAAAGCATGACTGAGCACAGAGGACAAGGGCTCACACAGCAAGGAAGACCTATCTTCTGCACCCAACACCCCCCACCAGCAGCAAAAAGGAAAAGACCCTAGAAAGCAGGTGTGGAGGTGCTGTTCCCCACCTCTGACTAAAGCCACCATGTTCCCACCAGGGAGAGGAAGGGTGCAGATGAGTGGCTATGTTGCTCCCAATGGTCCAGGCCAGGGGCCCTGTTGTGCCCCCTCCTTACCCATCTCTGCATCTCCCCATTTCCTGGGACATTGACTGCTACGGATGGGTTTGGGATCCCCTGGTCGACACCCCCCCCCACCCCTGGGACACATTTGTGGCAGAGTATGGGCTGGAGTATAAGGCACAGATGAGGTGGGTGTCTGGGTCGGAAGGGGAGGGGATAGGTGGTGCAGGGGTCAAAGGGTACAAGCCTGGGAGGTGGACACTCATGTGCTGCTGGGAGAAGCTGTTGGCTGCGGCTCCAGGTGGGTCTAGCAGTGACGGCAGTGGCAAGGCAAACACTCAGGCCTGGAGCAGAGGACCCGGGACCTCACCAGGTCGTGACCACAAGCCGGCCTGGTGCTTGCCATCACCTGAGGACTCCGAGAGGCACCGTGGGTCCAAGCAGGCAGTGTCAGGTTTGAAACGTGGCACTGGGCAGAATGGGGAAGGGGGCTAGGGCATGGGCGGGGCATGGCAGAGCTGAGCCAGGCCTCTCCTCCTAAGCCTTGAGTCTCTTGCTCACCACTCAGCCACCTCTATCTTCCTCAACTGCGGGTAATGGTGTAAACCAACAGAGGGAATCCGGGTGCTACCTAGCAGCATGGAATATAGGTGTGGCCACAATTCTTATATCACATTGGTCAGAAAAAAAACATGAAAGCATGGGGGTGTGGCCAGAATCCTGTGATGCAGGCAGCATGGGTAGAGTCAAGATGACAGTGGCTCCCACAGCCCTTTTCCCAGGGAACTCTGTCCAATTCAGTTGGAGACAAGAGGGTGACCTGCTTTAGCTGGATGGCTGCACAGATTGTTTTGTATGACTGTTTGTTGCCAGTCCTGGACCTTGAACTCAGGATCTGGGCACAGTCTGTGAACTTCTTTTGCTCAAGACTAGCCCTCCACCACTGGAGCCACTCAGCTCTACTTCTGACATTGTTGGCACTGAATTTGGGTCTCAAGGACTTTCCTGCCTAGGGTGACTTTGACCATGATCCTCCTATCACAGCCTTGTAAGTATCCAGGAGGACTGCTGAGAGCCAATGGTGCCTGCCTAATCATTGGTCTTGCTGATGTTCTTGCACAGACTGGTAAGTTCCCTATCCTCGGGTTTAAGTGGCGGGAGCTGCAGTCCACAGTTCAAATCCTGGTCCTTCGACCTCCAAATATCAGGAGATCCTAAGAAACTCGTTCCTATCCATATGATTTCCAATGGAATGTGATGTATGTCATGATTGAATGAGCAGTTCTTCGATGATTCTAGGATAAAATTACACACAATTATAGGACACTGATCGATTTTACTTAATACTTTATCATTTAAACAATCACATACATTAAATGGAGGCATAATGAAATATCTAAGAATTGGGCTTCACATAGTATAAAGGTGCAATTTTTTCTGCCAGGATTGGGATTGGAACTCATGGTCTGGGTAATTCTGTTTCACTGTGTGGAAAGGAGAAGCTCACCTCTTGAAGTCAAGAAATTCAAGTCTGTTCCTTAGGCCTGAATTCAATCTCCAGCACTAGAAAACATGCTATTCATATACATTTGAAATATTTGATTTCTATTTATATACATATGTTGACTCCATATTGAATTCAGTGTAGTTACTCGTTTTATATTTTGTTTTATTCATGTATTGACTGTTTATTTTATTAACTATTATGACACATAGAATATTTATTACATTGATTACATAGGATATAAATCTGTTTATGTATTCCACTTCATAACGGACAATCCGAACATTCACAGAAAAGGAAAACGTGTCACTATCAGCTTCTTACTCCATGATTCATTGTTTGGAAGTGCTGACATCTGAAACCATGGCCTACAAGGCAAAATTAATGAATGGGTGAGTGTCAGCATGCCATCCATGGCAAATTGAACTGACAGGCAGTTCCCACAACTTGAGATTGAGCCCCATGGGTTGAAAAAATAAGAACAGATTGACATGCAGATGGCAGTACACTAGTAAATATATATCTTTATAGAGTGCCAGAGATGTCTATATATTCAGTTATATAGACGACATTCTTACCAAGTCTTGGGTATTTTTTATGCCTCCATGTAACTAATGTTATTGTTTTCATCCTTAAAAAACTATTAACTAAATCAGTGTCCTGAAGTTATTGCATTACTGTATGTAATAGTATTCTTTTGATGCTTTATAAATATTAAACAAAATCACTCACCCTCCTGAAATCATGCTGTCTAATTATATAGGAGCATCATTCACGATCAACTCATTTAACCATGACATTGATAACACTCCATTGTTAATTCTATGGGTGGGAACGAGTCTCTTAGTATCTCCTGACATTGGTAGGTGTCAGGATGGGGATTTGAAATTAGGGCCTATGTTTCCACGTGGTCTTATGGCTACGCTTATAGTCTGCAAGCCTTCAGCAATGCAAGGTGAAGTACCCTTTGCAACAGTGGCATTCAGACCCAGGAGGGTCACCTCACAAAGGAAGAAAACGTAAAAAGACCATCTTGTCACATTTTTTCTGTGCATTTCTTTCCCCACAAAACCTAGGGATCTAGGATCCCAGGATCAGCTGTGGGTCCAGTTGCTTTACCTCAGCCTATGATGATCAAAGCTGAGGCAGAGTTTCCATGACCTGAGTTCAAGCCCCGTTCTGGAAAAAAAATTAGCTCCCTGGCTTGCAATTCACACCAGTTATTCTGCTAGACTTTGGATTTGAACTCAGGGTCTGCGTGAATCTGCAGCACTGTAGATGAAGGGGAATTTCATCGTACTTGAAGATTCGAAAGTCAGGCCTGTTCACTAGACCTGAATTCAAGCCCAGCCTTGGAAAACATACTATTTATATAGATTGTAAGATAGGATTTGTTATTACCTATAGATGTTCAGTCCATACATGTTTGGTGTGGTTGTTACCTGTATTTATTGTTTTATTCATTTATTTACTATTGATTTTACTATGATGACACTCATTCCGTTTATTACATTGATGACATCCTATCACATGGCATCAAGATTTGTAGACCTGTTCTCCATCATGCCTGATACCCAGGACTCTCAGAGAAAAGGAAAACAAGTTTCATACTCAGCTTCTTACTCCACGATTCCATTGTTGGTAGTTCAGGACCAATCGGCAAATAGGTCAAGGTGAACACACCAGTCTGTCAACAACTAAGGAGACAGGCTATTCCCAGGATATGACATTGATCCCCAGGGTGGGCCATGATAGTCATAAATTCATTATTTAAACATAGTATCTATATTGACATACATGTGTTGACAGCATCTTGCATTTGGTGTACCTCTTCTCTTTATTTTCTGTCTTATCCATGGAAGTATTGTGTATTTCACTGAGGATGATGACAGATATAACAGTGCTTACATGGATGACAACCTATTGCCATGGCTATAGGTTTTCCTATGCATTCTCCATCCTAGCTGAGACCCAGGACTTTCATAAGACAGGAAAATAGGTCAACTGATTGGCTTCTCACATCAGGATTCATATTTTGGCAGTGTTGGGATTTGAACTCACAGCCTATCAGGCCAAATTGGGGAAAGGGTCAAGGTGAGGACAAAGGTCTGTGAGCAGGATTACCCTCAATACCCTCCAAGTATGGTGGCTGAATTCAAGCCTCGGGTCTGGAAAACATACTTTTTATATACATTTTAAAGACAGTATTTATACTTCCATACAGTTGTTCAGTCCATATCATGTTTGGTGTTGTAGGATTTATACTTCCACATAGATGTTCAGTCCATACCATGTTTTGTTTGGTTATTTTATTTTTTGTTTTATTCATTTATTTACCATTTATTAAATTGACTCTGATAATACCTATACCATTTATTACATTGTTTATATCCTATCACATAGCATCTAGATTTTATAGATGTGTTCTCCATCATTTCTGACACCCAGGTCTCTCCCTGAAAAGGAAAACATGTGTCACACTTGGCTTCTTACTTCAAGAATATATTTTGGCAGTGCTAGGATCCGAACTCAGGGCCTAGAAGGCCCAATTCATGAATGAGTGAGTGTGAACATGGCAGCCTCTACCCAATGTAGCTGTCAGGTGTTTCCTAGGTGCTGAGATCGAGCCCCAGGTTTGGCCAAAACAGTGATACATGGATAGGCAGACGGTGATATACAAATAAATATATATTGTTAAAGAGTGCCAGAGCCATCTATCTATGCTTGAATGACATCTACTACATTCCTACCAACTCTTAGGTATTTAATATACTGTCATTGAAGTAATATTATTCTTTTCATGCTTAATAAACTATTAATTAAGATCAATCAGCATCCTAGGATTACTGCATCCAATTTTAGACTAGACCGATGCACGAACTACTCTTTCAGTCGGTATTTCTATGCATAGGAATGAGTCTCTGGTGATCTTGCGCCATTGGTAGGTGTCAGGACAAGGATTTGAGCTCTGGGCCTATGTTGACAGGTTGGGCTATGGCTTCCCTGATAGCCTGCCAGCTTTCAGCAATGGCCGGTCAGGTCCACTTTGCATCTGTAGAACCAGCATGGTAACCCTGCAAAGAACTTCAAGATAAGTAATCAAATGTTTTTTTTTCTTTCATGCAATTGTTTCTAACATATTTATAAGATGATTTCTTTATTGCTTTGTATGTCCCTCCCCCACAGTAAAACCCTTGCTTTCACTTTATTTGATGTTGGTATAATTTGTGGAGGGGAAGGGAAAAAAACAAATTGTTTAAATAGGGATACAGGTGGACCCATAGCAACAATGAAATGTACAAGTCATTATGTAGAAATCAAACTTTACAACTTTGGTGGGGGGGAGGATTGGGTGGGGGGTGGGCGGGGGGGTGGCAATGGAAGGGATGTGAAGAGGAAACAAAGGGGAGGCAACAATGCTTGATAAGAAATGTACTCGTTATCTTGCCCATGTAATTGTAACCCCTCTGTATGGTATTTTCATAATAAAAAGAAAAAAAATCATAAAACCCCCAGCCCTCTGCAGCTCACTACTTTTTGTGCCGTCCCGCTTTTTTTTTTCTTTCTTCCTGCAAGCCCTCTTGGCCTAGGATCCGAGGATTGGCTATTGGTCCAGAGGCTGCATCCCAGCCTAGCGAGATCAAGGCTTAGGCAGAGTTGCCACAATCTGAGTTCAAGCCCATGGTTGGCAAAAGAAAAAGAATAAATAAATAAGTAAATAAATAAATAACTACATTATTTAATGAAAATAAAAAAGAAATAAAGCTCTCTGGTTTGGAATTTCTGCCAGTTTTCTTTCCTAGCCTGGGATTTGAACTCAAGTTCTTGGTAAATCTGTAGCAATGTGAGGGAAGGTGAAGAGTTGCCACTACTTGAGTTCAAACCCCGTGTCAAGCAAAAAAAAAAAAAAAAAATTAAGTCACTGACCTCGGAAGGGGGAGGTATTTGTGGAGATGGGAGAGAAAGGATGGTAGGGGGAAAACAAAGGACGAGTCAACAATGCTCAATAGGAAATGTACTCATTACCTTGCTCAAAAAACTGTAACCCCCTGTACATCATTATTACAACAAAAAACATATATAAAAAGAAACAATGTAGAGCTCACAGAAGCACTTTGGGGGGTAAGGGAAAGATGTCTAAATAGCTGTACAAAATTCTACACTGCTTTTGTTTAATGTTCAGTATGGAACTGAATAAACATAACTGTTTTCATTTAAAAAATTAAGTCACTATCATGGAACTTGGGCCAGTGTTTCTGACATTGCTGGGATTTGATCTTACCGTCCAGATAACTCTTTTACACCATGGGTGAAGGCAAAGCTCACTGTCATTGAGGAAAAGAAATTCAGGCTAGAGTTCCCAGGGCCTGCATTAAGGCCCTGCAATGGAAAAAATGTTTATATACATGTGCAATATATGATATATACTTACATATGTATGTTTATTACACATTAGGATTATTGTTATTGATTTTGTATTTATTTTATTTTTATTTCATTCACTTATTCATTGTTTATTGTATTTAGTACTATTACACACATAACATTTTGTACATCTATTATAAAATTGTACACAAAATTTAGGACATTGACTCATTTTTCATTAATACATTATTAAGTGTCAGAACATGATACATAATTAAATGGAGGCATCTTTCACAGTCATCACAAGTTTAGAGTCTGTCCCCAGAATGGGTTTTTCTTATTCATCTTTGGACAACATCCTATAGGGTTTTCTTTAGATGATTTATACTCAGAAGCCTTTTCTTGAAGATAGGCAATTTGAGGGATAAAATAGTAAGAGTGAGGTTGGGAATGTGGCTTAGAGGTGAAGATCTCACTCAGCATGCATGAATGCTAGTTTTTGAATCCTCAATGCTACATATTCAGAAAATGCCAGAAGCAGTGGAGTGACTCAAGTGGTAGAGTGCTAGGCTGGAAAAAAAGAAGCTCAGAGACCGTGCTCAGGCCCTACTTTCAAGACCCAGTGCTGGCAAAAACAATAGGTCAGATGCCGGTGGCTCACACCTGAAACACTAGCTTTTCAAGAGGCTGAGATCTGAAGACCACAGTTCAAAAACAGCCTAGGCAAAGAAAGTCTGTTAGACTCTGTTATCCAATGAACCACCAAAAGACCCCACCTGGCGCTGTGGGTCAAGTGGTATAGTGTTTACCTTGAGCTGAAGGGCTCAGGGATAGTGCCCAGCTTCAGTTCGAGACACAAAACTGGAAAAAAGTGAGGGTTAATCAAAGTACTTTTCTTATTTGCTAATTAGGAGAACATTTTCTGGAAAATGAATGTTGATGTACACAAGAATTGGAGTCAGAACTAAAGGTTCAAGTGTAGCAGCTCCATAACACCAGCTTCTCAGACTGTAGCATTATAGCCTTGTGTCCTACAGGGTTCAGAAAGGTCCAATGTTGAAAGGCTTAATATGCTCCCCAAGCCCTTTGTGATGTGCAGTTAACTTGTATTTTCAATGTCATCACTGTTCTGAACCTAGCAGAGCACCAGAAGCTCACACCCATCACCCTAGCTCAGGAGGTTGAGGTGTCAGGATCACAGCATGAAGCCAGCCAGGGAAGAAAAGTCTATGACACTCTGACTTCCACTTCACCACAGATAAAGCAGAAAAGGGCTCATGTGGCAGAGTGCTAGCCTTGAGCCAAAGAAGCCCAGGGACAGAGCCTAGACCCACAATTCAAGCCCCAATACCTGCAAAACATTTAAAGCAAAGGACAGAAAAGAGCAAAAAGCCAGTAACTCCCTTTGGTTTTGATCAATCTATTTCTATCTCGGAAGCTCCTGAGGAGCTAGCAGGATAAGCACCAAACTAGGACATGGACTAGGAGTGGAGACTGAGTTTCACGGTCAAGTGTAGTAGATCCATCTGCCCCACCACACAGGAGAAGATTGTAATCATCTTGTGTCCTACAGTGGGCTTCTGAAAGGTCACATGTTCAAGAGCTTCCTAGGTTTCCCTTGGTGATGAGAATTTACTTGCATTCTAAATGTTCTTAGAGTTCTCGAGCTATAGAAGAAGGAAAGAAACATTATTGACCCATCCTGGGTTCAAATGAAGTTCTCAGAATCCAACCCTAGCCCTGTTAGCAGGAAGAATTCCAGTGTCACAGTGTATTTGTAGGATAGAGAACAGTTGCAAAAGCAACCTAGGTGAAGAGGCCTAGACCTGAAGGATTAGGAGGCAGAATGTACACACTCTACAGGGAAGTGAGCTGTAAAATCACTTCATTCATTCCAGGCATGACCAGCAATGAGGTGAAACCTGAAACGTTTGCTAGAGTTACACCAGGGTCAGGCTTTTCTCAGCCTTTTCAAACAATTAACCTTCCTCCCTCAGGTGAAGGGAGCCTCAGACTATTTTAGGTTAACAATAGCCAGTTTAGTGGAGAAGAGGGGAGGAGCATAGTAAAAAAAATACTGCTCTCTGGTCTTAGGGAGTGGGTTTTTGATTCTCTGTCTGTCAGATTTGAAGGCCCTTCTTAGCTTTCATTCTCCTCCTCATTAATGCAAATCCCCAGTCGAAGGAGAGAGGCAGGGCCCTTTCTCTTCTGTCTCCAGGCACCTGGGTTAGAACCTGGCTCTACTCTCTTGGCTCTGGGGCCTCTGGCTGGTGAGAAGTGGGACAGAGACCTTCTTTCTGCTCTATGGTTGTGTGAAGGCAATGCTGGTAGCCTGGCACATTGCAGAAGACCTCACCATTGGAAAGTTTTCCCTTCATTCCTCCTGACTTCCAAGACCAGATACAGATACATCTATTATCTATGTATCTATCTAGGTATCTATCTAGGTATCTATCTAGGTATCTATCTAGGTATCTATCTAGGTATCTATGTATCTATGTATGTATCTATCTATGTATGTATCTATCTATCTGTCTGTCTGTCTGTCTGTCTGTCTGTCTACCTATCTATCTATCTATCTATCTATCTATCTATCTATCTATCTATCTATCTATCTATCTATCTATCTATACCTACCTACCTAGCTAGCTAGCTAGCTAGCTAGCTAGCTAGCTAGCTATTATCTCTGTGCCAGTTCTTGGGTTGGTCTCAAGGCCTGGGCACTGTCTCTAGCACTCTGCTACTTGAATCACAGCACCAATTTTGGATTTTTCTGTGTATGTGCTACTGAGCAAACGAAACCAGGGCTTCTTGCATGCTAGGCAAGCACTCTTTCACTAATCCACATTCCCAACTCCCTCATCTTTTTCTTAATGGTAGTTTTTACATAAGTATGCCACCATTTTATGTCCCCAAGTTTAATTTTCTGAATACCGGTTATTTCTATGAACCTTGATCGTCTCTTCCCCTGCCTGATTTGTGACTGTTCCTGCATTGACCTCAGAATAAAATGTAAATAAAGGCTCCTGAGAGATTAAGTGCACATTATATAACACTGGAAAAGAAAAGCCATAGGCCTGAAATGAATAGAATGATGCAGTATGCACAATGAGCATATCTGAAAAATAAATCAGTAAATAAAAGCAGCAGAAGCATTGCATATGGTCTGTGGCACTCAGGGAGGTTATATACACACATGAGTAGGTAGGGCACTGATACATAAGTTGGCCATCTCTTTCCGAATTTATTGTGGTTATCCCAAGGCTTAAACTCACGGCCCAATGTATTCCTGAGCTTTTTTGCTCAAGGCTTAGGCTCTATCACCGCCACAGTTCCACTTCCAGCTATCTGGTCGTTAATTGGACATAAGCCCCTCCCAGGCTTTCCTGCCCGGTCTGGTCTGTATCTCCTGCTCAGCCTTCTCTCTCAAAGTTGGAGCTGTAACCTCTGGGCCACTGCTCCACTTCTGGTTTTCTGGTGGTTTATTGGAGGTAAGAGGACCATAGACTTTCCTCAGGCTGGCTTTGAATGGCGATCTCCTGACTAGGATTCAAGTGGATTTCCTCAGGGATTTACCAAGGAGCTGCTCCACACAAACCTTTAGTCTAAATCTTGAGAGGCACTAGAGAAAAACAGAAATATCAAGATGCTTATAGTTTGTTCTAGATAATTAAGGTTGAAGACACAATACACTCATAATTATTAGGTCATTTTATAAGCAAAAGGAGCAATGCAGACAGTATGAAGATTGCTCCAGCTTTCAGTCCTCTCATCCTGAGACAGTAAATTCACTGCAGCTCAACGCTAAGTGAAAGAACTGGCAGGTTCTATGGACATTTGCTCCCAAATCCCGTGACACTTATTTCTCACTTTTGACTTCAAACCGGTGACCAGAGGAGAAGATGAGGAGACAAGATCCTTGTCAGAGAAAGCAGCTATAAAGAACATTGGGTAGTTTACTTATAAATTCAAACCATTGGAATGACCCTGTTAAAAAGACAGATTGTCCAGAGTAAAAAATGAAGAAAACAAAGGCAGCTGCCAGTAGCTGCTGACTGTAATCCCAGCTCCTAAGGAGGCTGAGATATAGAGAACCTTAGTTTGAATCCAGTCAGTGTAGGAAAGTTCATGGCAACGTTATATCTAAGAGATCAGAGAAAAAACCAGAAGTGGGGCTGTGACTCAAGGCTAATGCACTACCCCTGAGCAAAAGGAGCTCAGGGACAATGCCTAGGCTCATAGTCCAACTCCAGGACCTGTCCCCCCCCCCACAAAAAGCATGTAGCTCTAAGTCTTTGTGTATGGATGGATGTATTCCTATGGATGAATCTCCAGAGTAGCTATGATGAATGGCACCAAACTAGAAAATGTGTTTTCAATACAATGATTTCATAGCACAGAGAGGGTTTTCAAGACATTGCATGTTCCAGGGCTCCCCTCACTATTCCCAGTGTAGCCTGAGGGTTTCTCTGCATCCCAGGACTGCTGAAAGAAGTTTCTCTCATTGTCTGGAGAGGCATACAAAAGGAATCACTCCTGTACATCTGTGTAACAAACAACTCCGTCTGCACCAATTAGTGAGGATGAGTGTGGGTAGGCTCTGAAAGTCAGGAGAAAAAGGACTCTTTGTACCTCAAGCTATCTCTCTCCCCAGTGCTCTGTTTTGACAGGAAGCCTCCATTTGTGCCACCTCCCGTGGCAGGCCAAGTTCCCTACACTCATCCTGTCTTTGTTAGACTATATTCCAGTGTTGAAACAAACTGCTATAATTAATTCAAGAGTCCTTTTGGCAGACAACTAAGGAGCTGAACCTAATGAAAAGATTCCTACTTTGCAATGGTGCCTCCCTTGGTTTCAGGAAGCTTGTTAAATCTAAGCACATGCAAAATCACAATGCTTCCTATTATCTACAGCTGGTGAAGCTAATCAGATTTTGAAATCTTTAACCTCTCCTAGTGGGGCCCTGGGTGGCTAGGTTTCAGGGTTAAACACAGGGCCAGGGTGATAACCGTGACCTCAGAGCACAAGCCCAGTGCTTTACCATTTTTTGTCACAACTTCACTTCTGTTCTGTGTGTGTGTGTGTGTGTGTGTGTGTGTGTGTGTGTGTGCATACACCAGTCGTGGAGCTTGAACTCAGTACCTGAGTACTGTACCTGAGTTTCTTCTGTACAAGGATAGCATTCTACCACTTGTGCCACAGAACCACTTCAGGATTTTTTTCTAGGGATGTGGTACTGAGGATGCAAACCCAGGTTTTCATACATGCAAAGCAATCTACCCCTAAGACACGTTCCCAGCACTCCACTTCCGGTTTCTTTCTTTCTTTTCTTATAAGTTGGAGGAGTTGAAGTCTTGGCCTGGGTGCTGTCTCTGAGCTTTTCAGCTCAAGTCTGGCGCTCTACCACTTGA
This sequence comes from Dipodomys spectabilis, assembly GCF_019054845.1. Taxonomy (NCBI): domain Eukaryota; kingdom Metazoa; phylum Chordata; class Mammalia; order Rodentia; family Heteromyidae; genus Dipodomys; species Dipodomys spectabilis. The sequence continues at coordinate 5,086,183 of NW_024870757.1, read as the reverse complement.
ACTCCAGCACTCTTTCAGGCTTTCTGGTGATTCATTGGAGATAAGCAGCTCATGGAATCTCCTGCCCAGGCTTGCTTTGGATTGTGATCCTCAGCTCTCAGGCTCCTGAGTAGCTAGGATGACAGGCATGAGTCACCGGTGCCCAGCTTCCACATCAAGTTTCTAAGTGGTGAATAGGAGACAATAGTGTCTGGGATAGTTTGGAACCCAGATCCTCAGCTTGCTGAGCAGACAGGATGACAGACATCAGCTTAAAGACACCTAAGCCGAGACACTTTGCTCCAAGGGGTTCCTTGGCTCCATGTGGTACAGCGCTAGCCATGAGCCCAAGATGAAACTCAGCGCCTAGGTTCATGATGGAGAAAACTAAACCAAAACAATTGTCTGCAGGAGACAAGTCACTAGAATTCAGTACATACATAAATTTGGCCCTGCCTTGGGGATATATCTGAGCTTCAACTTTCTCATCAGCACAATCGTCTTATTTGTGGAGCTCTAACAAGGACCAGATGAAAGAATACACCCCGTGAAGGGCTCAGTACATAGCACCTTGTAAAGGACTCAGCACACAGCAACCCGTGAAGGACTTAGCACCCAGCACCCCAGGAAGGACTCATCACATAGCTGTATCTCACAAGCTGTCATTAGAATTCGGATGCTTTCATTAGTATCATCATTCTTTCAGAAACCCATCACAAATCACACAAGTTCACATCTAACCATTTAGAGGTGTGGTTAATGGGGGGTAGGGTCGTCAGCTTCAGGGATTGCACTCATAGATTGGGGGTACTGTCCTAAGACCTTTTCCTCAAGGTTAGAGCTCTACCATTTTGAGCCACAGCTCAGAGTCTCTCAGACTTCCTACCAGGGCTGAGTTTTCAACCCACCAGTGTCAGATCTCATCCCCCAGCAGCTAAAGGGGATCCAGCAATGTCTGGCTAAATGGAGTTGGTTTGCAGCAGTTGACCACTGGCTAAGTCAGGTTAGATGGCAGCCATCAGCTTTAGACCTTCGGTTTGCTCTGTCATGAGATATTTGAAAACCTGGCCTTCTATAGTTGCAGTGAGAACTTTCTAACTTGTTTTTTGGTGCTTGAGTGACAGCACCTCTTCTGGCTTTTTCTGTTCATGTGATAGTGTGGAAACGAACCCAGGGTTTCATATATACTAGGCGAGCACCAGGAGTGACAAGTGTAGTAATAGATATGTAGATTGTTTTATATATATATATATATATATATATATATATATATATATATATATATGCATAAACAAGAGAGCGAAGTGTGTTTATTATTAAATTATATATACTATATTACTACCAATTATCGATAAATTATTTCTTCCTTTATTTAAGTATTATGGTTGAATACATAATAAAGTATCAATTATAACATTCCATTAGCATTCACATGAACAGGAATGAGTTTGACAGGGTCTCCCTCCATTTGTGGGTGGCAGTCCTAGCATTCAAACTCCAGGCCTGGGTAGTTTACTTCGAATGCAAACCATTGGAATGACACTGTGAAGATTGCAGATTGTTACGATTTTAAAAAAGTACAACAAGAAGACAAGAAAGCAAGGTGCCAGTGGCTTCTGCCTGTAAACCTAATCCTAGCTCCTCAGGAGGCCGAGATGTAGAGAATGCCAATTTGATTTCAGCTGGGGTGGGAAAGTCAGTGAAACTCGTCTTTCTAAGAGATCACAGGAAAAATAAGACATGAATGGGGCTGTGCCTCAAGAACAGAGTGCTCCCCTTGAGCAAAAGGAGCTCAGGGACATGGCCTAGGCTCATAGTACAACCCTGGACCTGCCAAAAAAACAGGGAGGCAATAACTCCATATATCGGTGTATGGATGATGGACATTTATCAGGTTGCCCATGCCTAGTCCCCAACCTAGGCAAGCTGGGACATGCCCTCAAAGAGTACTAAGTCTGAGCAGGCAGCTTGAAAAAAGCTTCTTCTCTGGCATTGAAGAATGGAAGCCTTATGTTCTTGCTGAGATGTCCCATCGGGATACCTAGTAGCCAGTCACTGCCTCCAGGGAGACCACAGTTCCTAGGCTGTAAGAATTATCAAAGGTGCTGGCTCCATATTCTGTATCCCTCTGTAGGATGTGAGCCTAGACATCTGGGGCTTGGTGGTTATCATTCATTTATCATTCCTCATTGCCAAGTCACAGGCCGGTCCAAAGTCTTGGCAAAGATATGAAATAGTCAGCGATTTCTACCCTGAAAGTGGTAAGCCAATAAACCCCGCCCTCATAATTCCCATTAGAAGTGAACTTTGGGCTGTGAATGTGTCTTAGTGGTAGAGTGCTTATGTAGCACCCACGCACGAAGCCCTGAGTTTGATTACTCATTACCACAGAAACAGAAAAAGCCAAAAGTGGCACTGTGGCTTAAGTGATAGAGTGCTAGCCTTGAGCAAAAGAAGCTAAGGAACATGCCCAGATCCAGAGTGCAAGCCCCAAGACTGGCAAAAAAAAGTCAGCCTGATGAGATATATTGTTCTGGGACTCAGAGGAGGGCCGAGGTTATAGGTAAGAGGTAGGGTAGAGGGCAGGTGCTCGTAGCTCACCCTTGTAATCTTAGCTACTCAGGAGGCTGAGTTCTGAGGATACCAATTGCAAGCAGGAAAGTCTATAGGAGACACTTCTCTAATTAAACAACCAAAAAGCCAGAAGTAGAGCTGTGGTTCAAGTAGAAGAGCGCTAGCCTTGAGCACAAAAGCTCAGAGATAAGAAACCATCTGGACCATGAATTCAAACCCAGGACTGGAACACACATGCATACGCATGCATGAGCTCGCGCGCGCGCACACAGACAAACACACACACACACACACACACACACACACACACACATACCAACATAGAGCATTTTCCAGTCAGCCTTCACAAATTCCATCTCTAGCAACTCAATATTTTAAAAAAGAGGGAGAAGGGAAGGAAAGACTTGCTCCAGGAGGTGATATAACCAGTACCAAAATTCCACAGGAGTTCTAAGATGTGGAACAGGATAGAGAGCCTCAGGCAGAAGGTACAGCATGGGCAAAGGTCCTGAAGTGTGGTGTAGAGCAGATGGTGTGGGTGGAATGAAGGTTCTGTGGCTTCAGACAAGTATGGAAGAATATTCAAGGCTGGGTCAAGGTTTGTACTTGAGTCACAAGTAGGGCAGAGGATGGGGTCCCAGAATGGGGCGCAGGGGAGGATTAGCTTGTCTTTTCACCATGGACCCCAGTCATTTCCTGTGTCTGGAAGCCTATTTTTCACAGCTCTGGACCCTCAGGCCTCCTTGGCATGGAGGAGTCAGGGCAAACGCAGGGAAGAAAGCTTGCTTAAGAAAACTTCTAGCCCAAAGCCACCAGTGGCTCAACCTCTGTAAATCCTAGCTACTCAGTAGACTGAGATCAGAGATCGTGGGTCAAGCCAGCTCAGCCGAGGAAAGTTAGCGAGATTCTACTTGATGATGAACTACCAAAAGCCAGAAATGGAGATGTGGTTCAATTGATAGAGTGCCAGCCTTGAGGGAAAAAGTTAAGAGACCAGAGCCCAGACCCCTGAGTTCAAGCCCCCGTATTGGCACTTAAAAAATAAAGAAAAGTTTTCAGGAGCTCCTAGTCCACTGTGGTGAAAGGCTAGATCAGTCGAGCGCTGGTGGCTCTCTTCCTAGCTCCTCAGGAGGATGAGATGTGAGGATCGTAGTTCAAAGCCAGCCCGGGCACGAAAGTCCAGGAGACTCTGATCTCCAAGGAACCTCCAAAAACCAGAAGTGATGCTGTGGCTCAAGTGGTAAGCTGAAGATATGGGGCACAGCGCCCAGGAACAGAGTTCAAGCCCCATGACCAACACTTGCCTGCCTGGACCTCACTCTGTGGCTCTAGGCAGGGTATTTTCAAGTGGGCCTCTGAGGGTCTCCCAATGTCTAGGTGTGCTACAAGTCTTGAGAGCAGCCTCTTTGGAGGCCTTTGCCTACAGAGCAGGCCACAGTACCAGAAAAGGGTTGATCTTTGGGGCACGGAGGTCATTGGTCGGGTCATCAGAATGTCATCAAAGCATGGATGCAGTGTCTATCTGAGTATTAAATCGATGTCTCAGACCATGATTCTGGGCTAGGAGGGGCAGGAGCTGCAAAATGGCACACCATTTAACACCCACTCACACGGGTATCACAAGAGTGAGAATCTGTCAGGCACACCTTGGGTGAGTGTTGAGTTGGGTTCATGAAAGACTTGTAGGCTCAGGAATCCACAGCTGGCTGGGTGCTGCTTGTAGCAGTCGCTATCTCTGGAGTCCCAGGGCTCGGAGCCCTGCTTTTCTCACCAGTGCTCAGGGGGCAGATGAAGGTCTGTAATCATGGGCCAACTACAAAGGAGCATCCCTAGTGTCCTTCCCTTGGTCCTGTGGCCCCGTGCTCGGATGGAGGGGCAGGTTCCATGGAACTTACTGTCATGGCCCAGAAACCTCAGCCCAAGAAGGACTTAGGGAGAAACCACTTGATCTGCCTTCAGAGTTTTCTCTGACTAAGCCTTAGGACTGTCCACAGTTGTAGCTCAGCTCATCATTACCACCTTCCTCTGTGTGATGTGTGTGTGTGTGTCTGTGTGTGTGTGTGTGTGTGTGTGTGTGTGTGCATGCCTCTTGGTACTAGGGCTTGAACTCAGGGCCTGCGCTATGTCCCTGAATTTTTTCATTCAGGGCTAGCACTCTACCATTTGAGCCACAGCTTTTCTTCCAGATTTAAGGTGGTTATTTGCAGAAGAATGTCTCACAGACTTTTCTAGCTGGGATGCCTCTGAATGGCAATCCTCAGAACTCAGCCTCCTGAGGAGTTAGGAATATGAGAGAATGACCTATTAGCATCTGGCCACATTTTCCTTCTTTGCTAAAACATAGTACCTCTCTCTCCCAGCCGAGCACCCATGTACAGCTATACTTCCTACCTCAGGTGTCAGAAGAAACATACCCTCCCCTGTGGACAAAGAAATGGGATCAGGTTTGGGCTTTATGTTCTCTGCACACTCAGGGGCTGCTGGAAGCTGATATGGATTTCAGAGATCTATGCCAGGGCAAATAGACAACTGTTGGAACAGAAGAGAGGATGAAAAGTTATCTTTGCAGCTGGGTGCTAGTGGCTCATGCCTGTAATCCCAGCTACTCAAGGCTGACAACTGAGGATCTACAAGATTCAAAGATAGCCTGGGCAGACTCTAATCTTCAATGAATCACCAAAATGCTGGCAAGCGGAGCTACCCTAGTTCAAGTGGTTCAGCACCAACCTTGTGCAAACAAGCTAAAGGATACCACCTAGGCTCTGAGTTCAAGCCCCGGAACACACACATACACACACGGGCCTGTGCACATGCACACATCAATATCCTTAGGACAAATCAATGGCTCATACCAGCAATCCCAGCTACTAAAAAGGCTGAGCTCTTAGGGGGGCAGCTTGAAGCCAGTCCAGGTAGGAAAGTCTGTGAGACTCTTCTCTCCACTAAACTACTAAAACAGATAAAAAGTGAACTATGATTCAAGTGGTAGAGTGTTAGCTCAGGGACAGTGCCTACGCCCTAAGTTCCAGCTCTGAGATGTTTTTGTTTTTGTTTTAATAAACACCCTTTGCCATCCCAACCCCTACAGGCAATAAATTCAGATTTTGGTCATCCTAGATCTCACTTCAGTTCCTGCCACTTCCACATCACTGCCAGAATTGGCTGGTGTGTGGCCAGCACTGGGTTAAGAAGTGAAATTACACAGGGGGGAATAGCCAGGTCAAGGCTAATGCCACAAAACATTGAGGTACTGGACATACCAGTCTCTCATCCCCCATTTCCCTGGCCCTGGAATCTAAAGTCTGTGCCTCTGTATTTTGGGCATCTGGAATTGTCTAGAAGGGCCTGAGGGGCCCAGCTGGGGCCAGAAGATAGACTTGCCTGCGATAAGGTACATTGACATTTCCTAGACAACAACGGATACTTACAAGCCACCTTGGCCTCACCTCCATGTAGCCCCAGATCCTCCTTGTTTGGGCAGCCTTCAGTCAGCTATCAAGCTCAGGTTCGCCAGAGCCACTGGCAACCATCCTACCCCCACTCCACTGCCAGCCTGCTGAGAGGGACATGCAGCACGAGGCCCAGCTGAGGAAAAGGACAGGACATCTCATGAATGAGTGCCACCCCTCCAGAGGCAAGAGGAGAACCTATGCCAGCCAGACCTGATGACCCAGAATCCCCTGGAGGCATACAAAGATATGGACAGCTGGACATGGGCCTCAAAGAAAAGCTGGAATATGCAGGTCTCTGGCGATTTAGGACTCGTTGTAGACACTGATAGGGGGCTAAAGGCAAGGTTGCCGTGGAGGAGGGGCACCATCCAAGGTCAAGAAGAGATAGACAGGTGCCCAAGAAGGGGACAGAGAAAGATAAGAGAAAAATACACACAAAAACACACAGGGGTATCCCAAGGCCTCCTTAGTCACTGAGAACCTGAACATCCCAACCCCCAAGAAGATGTTACTAGTATCCTCAGACCAAATGTAGAGAAAACAGAGCCTCTCACACATCTGGAATGGCTCATAACACAGCATGGCATTTCCTACTGTACACACCGCTACACATAAAACTCAGCTACCTTATTTTTGGTTGTCAGTCATGGGGTTTGAACTTTGGGCCTGTGTGCATTTCCTCAGCTCTTCAGCTGAAGGTGCACACTCTACCACCGGAGCCACAGCACCACTTCCAGTTTTCTGGTGGTTCATTGGAGATAAAGTCTCACAGACTTTCCTGCCCAAGCTGGCTTTGAACTGCGATCCTCAGCTCTCAGCCTCCTGAGTAGCTAGGATGACATTTGTGAGCCACTGGTAGCACCTGGCTTCAGCCACTTTTCTACAACCAGGGGAAACCCAACTTGTCATGCCACCAACCACATGCAACCCTTCACTTTAGACTTTGACACCAGGATCCCAAACCATTATTCCATGGATGGAGAAAATATAATTGACACTACCCTCCCACCCCTGCTCCCATTCGCCCACTTCCTGCCTAAGACAGGCCACGACCTCTGAGTTCTTGGTAAAGCAGCCCCTACCCTGCTGTGACTTCACACTTGGGCAAACCTGGGGAGTTCTTAGAAATGTCTGTACACTGAGGCCAGCACCTGGTCTCCCAACAACCGCACCCTACTCATTCACCATCTCTTGCAGGCAAGGGATGTCTTTCTGTATTTTTTTTTTTTTTGGTTGAGAGGCTTGAACTCAGGACTTGGGTACTGTCCCTGATGATGACTTTTCCTCTAGGCCGGGGCTCTAACATTTGAGCCACAGCGCCACTTCCGATTGAAGATTGGAGATGAGACTCTCAGGGAACTTTCCTACCTCGGCTGGGAAACAAGATCCTCTGGATCTCAGGCTCCCAATTAGCCAGGATGATAGGCGTGAGCCACCAGTGCACGGTTTATGGTTTCTCATTCTTTATAATTTCCACCTAGTCCTTCTCTAGACACTACCACCTAGACTCTCCTCTATTTCCCTCAGGGACAGCAAAGGGAGGCTCAGAATCTGGGTAGGGCCATGGGCATTAAAGGGCTCCCTCCACATCTGTACCCCTCTCTAAGCTCTCATCTGCCTCCTCTGGATGGCCTGGTCGTCCGGAGCAGATCAGTCCCAATAGGACTTCTGGAGCCTGCCCTGTATCCCCCTGCCCCAATCAATGGGTACGTGAGGATTTCTGGGGCCAGCTCCATGTCCCAGTGGAAGATATTGGGAGTGTTGCTGATAACTGGGTCCAGGGGTGCCCAGGGCAGGAGTGTCCAGATCCTTTCTGTCATAGAAGGAGACACAAAGCATGGATGGATCTACTAAGAACTACAGGGCATAGCCATCCACCTGTCACCAAGGTCCCTTGGAGTGCTGTTTTATGTTGACATTCCTGGGGCTTGAGCTCGGGGCCTGGGCACTGTCCCCAAGCTTCTCTTGCTTGAGGCGATTACTCTTCCACCTGGGCCAAGGTGCCACTTTCGGCTTTTTCTGTGTATGTGGAACCTAGGAATCGAACCCAGGGTTTCCTGTGTGCTAGGCAAGCCCACTACTGCTAAGACACAATCCCAACCCTGGATAGCTCTTCTTCTGTGACCCCTCGGGTCTGTCTTGGGACAGTTTTGAACATCTGTACCGAGTTACCAGCATTCCTGGCTGGAAATGAACACACTCAGCTATGTTGTCCTTTATCTACAGCATCATTGCTCTTTGTGCTCCCTGTCAGATCCTCCTTGTTCAGCAAGATTCCCTTTCAACTGTTGCCTCTAAGAAGTCCACTTCAATTGCTCTGGCAGAGGAGGATCTTCTCCATTCTGCAGGCTACCAGTCTTGTCTCATTGTGCCTTCCGGCTGTTGTGGTTTGAGAGCACACAAAGGAGAAGGACTGGCTTACACCAACCAATTTCTGAAGGCTCTGATACACTACCCAGGGACTGGTGCTGTATCGCCCTCTGTGAGAGGGCACTAGAGACCCAGACAGTCTGGGGGCAACAAGATTGGGCCATCATTTTTTGTGGGCTTGAACTCAGTATGTGGGAGCTGTATCTCTGAGTTTTGGTGCTCAAGGCTGCTGCCCTACCAATTGAGCCAGAGCTCCACTTCTGGCTTTTTGGTGGTTCCATGGAGAGAAGAGTCTCACCAGCTTTCCAGCTTATGGCTGGCTTTAATCTTTGATCCTCAGATCTCTCCCTACTGAGTAGCCAGGATGTCAAGCATGAGCCTGAGCCAAAGGTAATGGGCAACAGAGCTTTCTTTTTTATTGTGAAAATGTCATACAGAGGGGTTACAATTACATGGGCAAGATAAAGAGTACAGAGCCCTTCTTTTCAGTTTCTGTTTATCTCATATCAATTAGCAAGCCCTAATTAAAAGTCATTTACAGGGGGTCAAGTTCCTTTCCTAGGTCAGTTAATCTAAGGAGATAAAGAGTCTTTGAAAAGGATAGTTTGAGTTGGCCTAGATGAGTGTGTGTGTGTGTGTGTGTGTGTGTGTGTGTGTGTGTGTGTGTGTGTATGTGTGTGTGTGTGAGTGAGAGAGAGAGAGAGAGAGAGAGAGACAGACAGACAGCCCGACAGACAGACAGAAAGACAGACAGACAGACAGAAAGACAGACAGACAGAGAAAGAGTATGAGTTCCAGGGATACCTACCCCCGTCTCTGCAGTGCCTCATCCTCCTAGTGGTGTGTCCATCCAGGATCCCCACCCCAAAGAAGATGGGTAGGGGAGGGTACATGAGGTCACATCGAGTGGGATGATCTGAATTCTATCCTGCAACTGAAGCCTGGAGAGATAATGGAGAGGAGAGGTTTAGAGGAACATCGAGGGAAGCCCCTTACCTTTGGCTACAAGTACTAGAGAGAAGACTGAATCCATCCTTTCTGGTAGTAAGATAACAAGTGCCAAATATTCATTTATTATTTTTTGTGAGGCCTAGGGCTTGGACTCAGGGCCTTGGTGTCATCCTTGAGCTTCTTTTTAGACTGAGGCTATATGACTTAAGCCACACCACCACATCTGGCTTTTTTTCTGGAGGGGGGGAGTTGGCTTATGGGAGATAAGTCTCTCACAGACTCTCCTGCCTGGGCTGGCTTTGAGTCACGACCATCAAACCTCAGCCTCCCAAATATCCAGGATGACTGGTGGGATCCACCGGCACCTGACTGCCACCATCCATTTATAATCCCCTAAGGCCAGTGCCGGGCCACCTGCACTGCACCCCCATGGTTGTGAGTGGGAAGCAGACATGGGTGGGTTTAATACTTGAACAGCCTACCTACCTTTGAACATTGTTCCGGGTCAGTTTGATGGAGGCTTTCTCCTTATTCACAGCAATCACTTGGCTCTGTCACAATAACAAATGTCCTCTAAGAGGTGTCAGGTCTGGGGTCTTTTCTCTGCACACCAGCCCCCCCCCCCAAAAAAAAAGACACATCCCAGCCAACAAAGTAGAGAAAGAGTGAATTCATTTTTTTTAATAGCCAAGGTCTGGCCAGATAAGGGGTGGTGAGAATCAGAGGCCTGGGATTGTGCTGGGTGGTGGGAAACCCAATGCCTCCTTATCCATTTTCCTTTCACTATCTTAACAAAGGGTAGTGGGGAAGGACTCATGGGATGGATGGAAAATGAATAACCATCATGATCTAGCCCTGGCTTACCTCAGGGAGCTAGTTCAATCAAGTTAGGACATTCAAGTACAATCTCATATGGGATCCCCTGAACTGATTTGCATTTCTTTTATGACCAGTGATGCTGAGCATCTCCCTTCTCTTTCTGAGAGGCCACACTATTACAGGTTTGTAGTGTCTCAACAGAGGCATAGAAACTTGTAATATTGTGTTTTTTGTAGTAAATTCACTTCACTTGGAGCTTCCAATGACTCCTATAATTTATAGTAAAGGTTTATACTATTTCCCTTACTGATTAAAAAAAAAAACACTGATTTTCTAAAAGCATATGAAAAAATCCCTTTGTCAGGGGTCCCTGTGAATACTAAGGAAAATTTTTTACTGGGAAATTTTATTTGATTTCTTGTTCTTTACATCACTTAAACACATGTTGAATTTTTGGTTTCCCCACCAAATCTTCAACAAACCAGAGACTATGTAGCTTCATTGGATTTTGCTTCAAAAGTTACAAAATATTTTGACATATTTTTGATTTGGTGTTTTGGGCATTTTTGGCTTTTGGAATGCTAGTGGGCCAGTACTCAGGCTTGAACTGAAGTCCTAGAGCTCTCGCTTAGATTATTTTACTCAATGCTGTCACTGTGCAACTCAAACCACATCTCCACCTCTGGCCTTTTGCTACTTAATTGAAGATAAGATTCATGAGGATTTATTAGCTTTGGTTGGCATCAAACTGTGTTCCTCAGATCCCACCCTCCTGAGCAGCTAAGATTATAAGAATGACCCATAACCTGGATATATTGTGCTCCCTATGAAACCTAAACAAGGGCACATAATTCTGAAGCATGTGTGTATGGTTATGTTTTTCTAAATTAGTTAGAAAAATATAGCCCTTTCTGTGTGTGTGAATGTGCTGAGGGAAATGAGGATGAATCTTCTGATTTTGAGGAAAGATTTCACCTAGGGCTTTTCACATACTGAGCTACGCTGTACAGCATTCTTGAGATCAAAGATGAGGTAAATGATGTCATCATCCCATTCATCTACACCCCTTGCTAACATATGCATACACTGTGGAGTTGTCATGAGTATTTTGTGTATGAGAGCCAGTACTGAGGCTTGAATTCAGGACCTAGATACTGTCCCTTAGCTTTTGTATGCGATGCTAGCACACTACCATTTGAAACACAGCTCAGCTTTCTTCTTTTACTGTTTAATTGGAGGTAAGATTGTAATCTGCTATCCACTGAAGTGCCAAGCCTCAATCCCCTGGTGAAAATCACAACTGGTGTGCAAAGAAGAAAGTTGACTTTGATTCAGAAACCTCAAAGATACCAAGTTTTAAAGGACAAAACTTCTCTTTGTGCCAACGTCCAGTTACTTTTTAACTTGTGTATCTTCCTCACAGTTATACTAGAAGGATCAGTACCAATGGGGGGAGAAAAGGAAATTAACTCTATACTTCTCTTTTTCTGAACTAACAGGACACACATGGGACTGGCTAAGTTCCACTTGGTAATGTAAACATGACAGACGAAAAGTGGAGATATATCTATACAATTTCATGGAAATTTTGTGAGGATGCTTATATGCATCTGTCCAAATAAATGCACAATGGCTCATGCCACTAATCCTACTAATCAGGAGGGTGAGATCTGAAGATCACAGTTTGAACCTAGTCTACTTTGTAAAATTCTAAAGACACTTATCTTCAATTAACCAGCCAAAGGCCAGAATTGAGCCTGGGGCTCAATTGGTAAAGTGCTAGAAATGGGACAGCACTCAGGCCCCAAATATAAGTTCAAGTTGCGTCCTTTCTTCTGTCTATATTCCTTTAAAGACCTGCAAGACAGTGATTTTCTAGGTGAGGGTTGATGCTGGCTCATTCCTTTAATCCTAGTCTCTCATTAAGCAAATTGCTAAGGCTCCACTAGCTTATGAGGCAAATTAAATGTTCTGGCAGCCCAGTCCTAAGGAATTAGCTGGGGAGTGCACTTCTTTTTCTCAAGCCAAGCTCCTTTGATAAGACCCCAGTGAAACAGTCTCAGAGATGTACCAAGTATTCCAATATTATGCCAGGGGGTCTCAGCCCTGGGTTTGAAGGAGGAACACTCACTTTTTTTTGTCGCTCATGGGGCTTGAACTCTGGGCTTGGTTGCTATCCCTCAGCCCTTCAGCTCAAGGAAAGAACTCTACCACTTGAGCCATAGTACCACTTCCAGTTTTCTAGTGGTTTATTGGAGATAAGTGTCTCATGGACTTTCCTGCTGGGGCTGGATTTAAACTGTGGTCCTCAGATCTCTGCCTCCTGAGTAGCTAGGATGACAGGTATGATTCACTGGCACCTGGCTTAGGAACACTCACTTTTTAAACAGAATATCCAGCAACTGCTCCATTGTACCCCACTGTCTATAGTGGTGGAGTAAGTTTCCAACATGGAAGGGATCACTTTTCTGGTAGGCAGGGACCAGGTCCATTATCAGAATTTGCAGCAAACATGAGTCTAGGTTCCATATATTATAAGGCATATTCAGGGTTTGGTCTGACTCATTTTGACACTGAGGTGGTAAAAAGGAATGGATCTTTGAAACATGGAAATGGGAGTACACCTCAAATTGAGTAATTGTAATAGAGTGGATTGAAAACTACACAGTAAATATTTTCTCAGTCTACACATACAAACACACACAAGAAGAAGGTTTTAGTGTGGACTAGGATGAGATTAAAGAAGTTTCCTGTCATAATTGTACCTGGCCTGAGTTGCCTTGTGATTCCCTTGGTTTCTTCTTATAAAAAGGCTTGAGACATTGTATTTGTGGTTTGGCACTGATCCAATGTCTGCAGCATCGAGTGAGGCACTCACACTTCTCATGACTGAGACCTGAGTCCCTTGAACTTTGAAAACAACACAGGAACATCTTTCTTTTTCCTGAGCCACAGGCCAAGTGAGCTGGCTTTAGCTGACTGTCAGTTACATTCACCTGGCTCTCAGAGTTCCACATTCTATTCCATTGTGAGGGAGGTAGTGTCATCTCTTGGAGACGAATGATCTAAGCTGCCTGCTCACATAAGACCATCCCAAAGACAAACTGGAGGCTGAAATAGCTCTTTCTACATCACTCTATACACATGTGGACATTGTCAAATCCCAACATCCTCAGCTAGGCCTAGATACCGGCATGGCCTCAGCTTCAAAGAGCGTTTCCAAGGTCAGATCCATGCCTTATTTCTCACTTATTTCCCTCATCCTGCACAAATCATTTTGCCTCTCAGGACCCTCTCAGTCTTTCATGTGCTTCTCACATCTATTTTTGACATCTATTTCCGAGGACATTTTTAGGTTTTTGTTTCCTAATCTTCCGTTTGCTCTTGAAGCCCCTGTGTGCTGTCATCTTAAAAAAAGGTAAGTACTTAGAGGTGTGAAAATCAAACAAGTATTGAAAAACAAACATTACACATACAGTCAGACATTTTTACAGGTGTACATTCTTGTAAGATAAAAGAGTATTTTTGATAATTTTGTTATATTTTATGACAGAGGGGAAGGGGAGGAAAGAAAAGGTGCTGCATTGTCTTCTCATAATGCAATGATTATTATTTAAAAATAGTATAGTTGAAGGAATATAAGATTTAAAGGTAAAAACTGTGCTCCTGTTCTTTTCATAAGCTAGTCATTTTAAAAGTATTTCTCACTAAAGTCTTGTGGTCTGTGTCCCATGAACTATCCTCCTCCTTCAAAATAATCAAGGAAAAACTTTACAAATAAGTGGGCTGTTTTCCAATCTCTGGATAAGAATTTAAGGTACAACATTGTCTGCGATTTTATGCATGTACATGTGTGTGGGAGTGTGTGTGTGTATGTGTGTGAATGTGTCTGTACATATATGTGTGGGAGTGTGTGTGTGTATGTGTGAGAATGTGTGTCTGTGCATATGTGTGTTTTAGGAATTGAACTCAGTGACTAAATGAAATGCAGAAGCATCTTTTCCTTGACTGTAGTGCTCTACCAATTTTGCCACAGTTCCACTGCACACTTTTTTGCAGTGAACTGCAGAGGAGAGGCTCATAAAATTTCCTGCTTAGGTTGAACTAAATCTCAAGTCTCAACTTCCTGATTAGCTAGAGTTATAATTATGAGCCTCCAGAACCTGGTGATAAAGCATTGTTACTGGAGTCATTGGGGTTGCAAGTTTCAGTCCAGCTTCACAACATTCTATATCATAAAACAGCAACAGAAAAACCCTAAGTTAAAATACAATAATAACATGTAATTACAATAAAATTTAGTGATATAGTCTGCTAGCAAAACTTTCAGGAAACCTTGGTCTTAATGATTCAGCAACACAAAATCAAACAAAATGAGAATTTCAGTAGACTCTATGAATTTTTTAATTCCATCTTATTAATTTCAAAACATAAGAAACAAAAGCATTCATACTTATAAGGAGAATGTAAAAAAGATAAAAGATGGCAGATTAGGAGGAAAATTCTACACTGAAGGAACATTTTGTCATGGTGAATATATGGTGGTATTCTCATGGTGAATATATGATAATGTTCTTCAGAGCAGCAATAGATAAATATATATTTACTACACATAGTCTAACTTGTCTATCCTTACCAACTTCTAATCTTCTAGCACACATTATCAATATATTCCAAAAAATAACTAGCAGAGTCAGGAGGTTGCCAAAATACATAAGCTTCAATGTGTTAGGTGATAAACGTGCTAATTGTATTGACTATTCTATATATTGAACATCTAGGGTGTTATCATTGTATCTCTAAATATGTACAAACACTACTTCAAAGTGAAACGAAATACAAGAAGGGTTTGAAGGCATATGCCTGTAAACATAGCTATTTGGGACAATAGTTCAAGACCAGTGTAGTTTTATCTGCAATGCTCCCCAACCACTGTCTCTGCGTGATGGAATACGTCTATCATCCCAGGTCCATGGGGATCTGAGAGCAGGAAGATTTCAATTCCATGCCATACTAGGCAAGAACTTCCACATGGCTCCATCTCAACCAAAGAAGGTTTAACACTGGCTAAGACCTATCTCCCCTACCCAGGTGAAAATGAAAATAAGAGCATTGTAGTATAAGAAACAAACAATATTGAGGGAGTTCCAGGGAGATGGTGGAGGAGAAGCTGGAGGCTAAACAAGCTCTTGCATAGAAAGCAGTTTTAGAGTTCCAGTGAACAGTCCTAAGCCAGAGAACCACACCAAGTATGCCATCACAGGACAGAGAGTTAGGCCAGAGAGGGAAAATCCAGGCAAGGAGACAGATCTGAGCTCTTGCCAGCAGCCTCCACCACCACGGCGACAGCCATGATGGCAGTGGCCGACCCCCCATACCTGAATCACAGAGAGTGTGGGACAAAGGAGCCAGACGCAGCAGGCAAGCAGATTCTACTCAACACCAGCAAGAACCGACAAGGAACAGACATATTCATCCTGCAGTTCACAAACCAGAGACCACCCAGGAACCTAGAAGCCTGACATCCTCACTCCTTCTCAGGGAGCAGAGGAGGGAAGGCCACCCCTCCCCCCCCAGTACTGGAGATCTCCATCTTGGATACTGACAAAGCTTGGCGGAGCTGCAAGCTCCAATTCAGGCCTTGGAAGAAAACAATACAGTCATTTAGCAGGTCACAAGAAGCTAACCTGACCTGACCTGCCAGACTCAGCTACATCCAGGGAAGTCACCCCGCTCAGGTGCCAGCCCTAGGAATGGCTTTCTTCACTGGGTAATCAGAGCCAGAGGCTGCCCCTCCCTTTAGCAGCTTTGACAATCAATTGAAATTCAATAAACAGAAACTCTGAGAATGGCTCCAGGCTGGGCTCTGTGAGTTTCTCACAAACTAGCCCCCAGGAAAAGCTACTGTTTGATGAAATGCTTCAACTCTACCCAGAACCTAGCCTCATCACATGATCTCCAAACTTGAGGAAAAAGCCATCTCCCTCTTTTGTGATACTCAGAGCAGATCTACCTCCCATTGAACTAACCTGGGAGGAGGATCGCAAAATCCTGGGTAAAGCAGAGCATTTTTTTGCCTGTTCGAACAAACGGACTTAAGAAATCAACCAAGAAATAGGACCACAAGCAGACCAGAGTCTCCAACAAGAGGCTGCTTACAGACACAAGGGAGATACAGAATTTTGCCCACCCCTCCCAAAAAAAATCAAAGAACTTTTTTTCTTCTTCTTCTTCTTTTTTTAACTTTTATAAATTTTTTTTTCTTTTCTAAAACTTTTTTAAATTTTTAATTTTTACCTTTTTTGAAAAAGATTGTTTTCTAGTAACTTTTTTTCCTCTTATAATTTTTATTTTAGGGATACATGTGTGTGCATTTTTCTTTCTTTTTTTTCTTTCTTTTTCTAAAAATATTTTTCTTTTTGTTTTTTGTTTAGCTCTACTGAACTTCTGATCTTTTTTTTTCTTCCTTTCTTATCCTTTTCACCTTTTCTTCTCTTTTGTTCTTCTTTTGTGACTTAATTATTGTTCTGCACATCCTCAGATAAACCCGGAGTTGACTATTAGACCCTATCCCCCATTGCGTACACACGTAATCCACAAATTTATTACTCATTTCAAAACTTAAATTCCTTAATAGCAGTACAACTTCTTTATACCTTTATAATATTTTAAGTATTTTTATTTTTAAGTTTTTCACATCTCCTTTATATCCCTCCCCTTCTCTCATTATATTCACTTTCTTCTCTGAATAGTTTGTTTTCTGTTTACATGATATTAATTTTTCCTCTTCTATTTTTTCTGGTCTCTTTTCTTTTCCCTTTCTTCTTTTTTTCTCTCTTTCTACTTTCATCTTATCCAACCTATTTCCTGCTTTGAGATTATTAGGACTTAGTTAACTCTCCCTGTGCCTTCCCATATCTCTCTATTCCTATTTTTTACCCACATCTCTCCCTAACCCTAATAATTTCTGGTTTTCTAAATGTTTCTTTGCGGTTGGTAGCGCATTAATATATAATTGCTTGATGTTGAATAGATGTATCTGTTGAACTACATTGTATCTGCAGACTATTGACTGTGCATATTCAGACTTTGGTTGATGCTTGCCTTAAGAAAGTGTTCTAGACAAAACTGGTGTTATTTTCATCCCAAACGTGCAGAGTAAGCCGGAAAAACACAAGAAAAATGGCAAGTCCCGGTATCTCAACTCCCACTCATGATAATAAGGGGAAAGAACAGATAATGAGTAATCCAGAAGACAGTTCACAAATAGCTCTACAAACACTGCTGGCAAACATGATAAATGAAAAGATTGAAAACATTCAAAGGACTCTGTATGAGCGTGATAGGGAGAGAGAGGAGGCAAACCAAAGGTCAATGCAGGAAAAGAATGAAAACCTACAAAGGAATCTGTATGAGTGTGATGGGGGAGAGAGCAGGCAATCCAAAGGTTTATACAGGAATATCATGAGCATGAGGAAGCTACTCAAAAACTGATACAGGATTTGCTTGAACAGATTGAGAATACTCAAAGAAAAAGGCAGGAATGGAGTGAACAGGCTGAGAACACTAAAAGAGAACTACAGGAATGGCATGAACGGGAGCGGGAGGCGGCTAAGCAAAGAGTAATACAGGAATTGAGAGAGCAAGATAAGAATACACAAAGATCACTAAAGGCATTCATGGGATCCATTAACAAAGAGCTGGAGGAAGTAAGGGAGACCACAAAGGGAATGCTGAGTGGAACCCAACAGAAGGAAAGGGAGTCCAAGGAAACCATAACCAATGAACTAAGTGATTTGAGAATAAACACTAAACACCAAATTAAAGAAGTAAAGAAGTTCATACAAGATCTAAAACAAAGCTTCAACAAAGAATTTGAAGCCATCAAAGCTGAACAATTAGAAGGAAAAGAAATAATAAACAAAGTAGAAAGTCTTGACAGCAGGTTAGACCATGCAGAAGATCGAATTTCAGGGATTGAAGACAGTCTAGATATTATAGAGAAAGAACATACAACCATGCAAGACAAGCCCAAAAATATGATAGATCTATCCAACACTTGGAAGACACCATCAGAAGGCCTAATCTAAGGATAATGTGTGTAGAGGAGCACCCAGAAACAGAAGTTAATGGTCTAGGAAATTTGTTTAACAGGATCCTAGCAGAGAACTTCCTAAACATGCAAAAAGATAGGCCTATTCAGATACAAGAAGCTGTTAGAACTCCAAATAGACCAGACCAGAATAGGACATCCCACTGTCACATTATAATCCACACAGGATCAATCCAGAACAAGGAAAAGATCCTTAAAGCTGTCAGGGAGAAAAGGTTAATCACCTATAAAGGGAAACCAATTAGAATCACCTCAGATTTCTCAGCAGAGACAATCAAAGCAAGAAGAGCCTAGAATGATATATGCCATGCCCTAAAAACAAACAAATACCAACCAAGAATACTGTACCCAGCTAAACTCTCCTTCATAACTGAAGGCCAAATAAAAACCTTCCATAGCAAAGAAAAATTGAAGCAATCTTCTCCACCAAACCAGCCCTACAAAAGATTCTTAAAGATGTCCTACACATAGAAAACCAACAAGACCACAATAAAGGCCAAGAAAATGCACCCAAACTGAGAATCCAAAACCATTAGGAGAACACAGTTTTCACAGTCCCCAAGAAGGTGGATAACATGGCAGGAAATCCCAAATACCTCTTAGTCCTATCTATCAACATTAACGGACTTAACTCTCCAATTAAGCGACATAGACTGTCTAGTTGAATAAAAAAAAACAAGATCCTTCTATATGCTGCCTTCAAGAGTCATATCTTGCACATAGAAACAAACAAATTTTCGATGTTAAAGGCTGGAACGAAATTTACCAAGCAAACGGCCCCCATAAACAGGCGGGAGTTGCAATCCTAATATCAGCACCACATGGATCATTTTCTAAAGTAGAACACATTTTAGGCCACAAAGCAAACTTGTCCAAATTCAGAAACATTGAAATTATATCTTGCATTCTCTCTGAACACAAGGGATTAAAATTAGAACTCAACACCAAAAGCCATCAAAGAAAATCCGGAAACACATGGAGTATGAACAACACACTGCTGAATCACGAGTGGGTCATGGAAGAGATTAGAAAGGAAATTCAAATGTTCATGCTATTCAACAAAAATGAACACACAAATTACCAGCTCCTCTGGGACACAGCAAAGGCAGTACTCAGAGGCAAGTTTATAGCTCTGAGCTCCTACATCAACAAATAGGAGAGATTTGAAACCAACAATTTAATGACATATCTAAACCTTCTTGAAAAAGAATAGCAAGATGAACCCCAATCCAGTAGACGGAAAGAAATTATTAAAATTAAATCAGAATTAAATGAATTAGAATCCAATAAACAATAGAGAGAATCAACAAAACAAATAGTTGAATCTTTCAAAACATTAACAAAATTGAGAGACCCATAGCAAATCTTATCAGAAAAAGAAGAGAACACACCCAAATAAATAAACTGAGAGATGAGAATGGAAACAGCACCACGGAAACAACCAAGATTCAGAACATTATAAGGGAATACTTCTCAAAACTTTATGCTAATAAGTTTGAGAACTTAGCAGTAATGGACCTTTTCCCTCAAATATTGACATGCCAAAACTAAACCAAGATGAGTTAAACTATTTTAACAGGCACATATCAAGCATTGAAATAGAAACAGCAATAAGAGACCTCCCAGCTAAGAAAATTCCAGGAACAGATGGTTTTACAGCAGAATTCTACAAGGCCTTCAAAGCAGAGCTCACACCAATACTCCTCCAACTCTTCAATGAAATTGAAAGAGAAAGTTCACTACCGAACACATTCTATGAAGCCATCATAACCCTCATCCCAGAACCAGGCAGGGACTCATCAAAGAAAGAGAACTATAGACCCATTTCATTGATGAACATTGATGCAATACTTCTCAACAAAATTTTGGCCAATCGACTTCAACAATTCACCCAAAAAATCATAGAACACGATCAAGCAGGATTCATGTCAAGGATGCAAACTTGGTTCAATATACGCAAATCAAATAATATTATTCATCACATCAACAGGAGCAAGGATAAGAACCACATGGTTATCTCAATAGATGCAGAAAAAGCATTCGACAAGATGCAACACCCCTTTATGATGAAGGGTTTGGAAAAATTAGGAATCCATGGAACATTCCTCAATACAATAAAGGCTGTAGATGACAAACCTACAGCCAGCATTATACTTAATGATGAAAAACTAAAGCCATTTCCTTTAACTCAGAAACAAGACAAGGATGTCCACTCTCTCCACTTCTCTTCAATCTAGTATTAGAATGCCTAGCTACAGCAATAAGACAAGATGCAGACATAAAGGGGATCCAAATAAGGAAGTAGAAGTAAAACTCTCCCTCTTTGCAGATGACATGATCTTGTATTTAAAGAATCCCATAGACTCCACTCCCAAATTACTGAAGCTGATTCAAAACTTTGGCAAAGTAGGAGGGTATAAAATTAACCCCCCAAAATCAATGGCTTTTCTGTATGCCAACAATGAGAAAAGTTTTGATGAAATTAGAAAATCAACTCCATTTGTAATAGCCCCACAAAAAATAAAATTCCTAGGAATTAACTTACCCAGAGAAGTGAAGGACCTCTATGATGAAAATTTTAAAATCTTGAAAAAGGAAATCAAAACAGAAAATGGCAAAACCTCCCATGCTCCTGGATTGGAAAGAGTAACATCGTGAAAATGGCAATACTTCCCAAGGCTATCTACAAATTCAATGCGATACTTATCAAAACTCCAACCTCATTCTTCAAGGAAATAGAAGAGGCAACCCAAAAATTCGTATGGAACAATAAAAGACCCTGAATAGCAAAAACGCTCCTCAACGGAAAGAACACTGCTGGAGGAATATCAATACCAAATTTGAAACTCTACTATAAAGCCATAATAATCAAAACAGGTTGGTACCAGCACAAGAACAGACCTCAGGAACAATGGAATAGAATTGAAAACCCAGAAATGAACCTAAAGACCTGTAGCCATCTAATCTTCGATAAGGGAGCTAAAATAATAGAATGGAAGAAAGACAGCCTCTTCAGTAAATGGTGCTGGCAAAATTGGTTAACTACCTGTAGAAAACTAAAGCTAGAACCTTATATATCACTCTGCACCAGAATCAACTCCATATGGATCAAAGACCTCAGAGTCAAAGCATACACTCTGAAAACATTACAGGATGGAATAGGAGAAACCCAAGGTCTTCTTGGAGCAGGCCGAAATTTTCTTAATAGAGACCCGAAACACAACAAATCAAAGAAAGGTTGGACAAATGGGATTCCATGAAGTTGCAAGGCTTCTGCACGGCAAAGGACATAGCTAGCAAGATCAATAGAAAGTCCACGGATTGGGAGAAGATCTTCACTAGCCAAACAATGGACAAGGGTCTCATATCTAAAATACACTCGAAACCCAAAAAATTAAATCCCCCAACAACAAATCCTCAAAGAACAACTGCCCAATAAATAAGTAGGCTAAAGACTTAAAGAGAAACTTCTCTGAAGAAGAAAGAAGGATGGCTAATAGAAACATGAAGAAATGCTAATCTTCCCTAGCCATAAAAGAAATGGTAATCAAAACAACATTGAGATACCACCTCTCCCCAGTTAGAATGGCAAAAATAGAGAACTCTTAACAACAGATGCTGGAGGGGATGTGGACAGAAGGGAACCTTACTGTATTGTTGGTGGGAGTGTAAACTTGTTCAACCACTTTGGAAAGCAGTATGGAAGTTTCTCAAAAGACTTCACTTAGAGCTCCCCTAAGACCCAGCAATCCCACTTTTGGGCATTTACCCAAATGTTTACAAACAAGACCACACTAAAGCTACCTGCATAACTATGTTTATTGCAGCATTATTTACCAAAGCTAAGATATGGAACCAACCCAGAAGCCCCTCAGTAGATGAATGGATCAAGAAAATGTGGTATATATATACACAATGGAATTCTATGCCTCCATCAGAAAGAATGACATTGTCCCATTTGTTAGGAAATGGAAAGGCTTGGAAAAATTGTATTAAGTGAAGTAAGTCAAGCCCAAAGAAATATAGGTCCCATGATTTCCCTTATTTGCAATATCTAGTATATGTAAGAGTCAAGCAGAAAAGGTCAGATAATATGATGTTAGGAAAATGAACCCTTAGATATGTATTTAAATGTTTTTTTTCTTTTACTCATTTTTTTCTAACGCATTTATAAGATTATTTCCTTGTTGCTGTTTATTTCCCTCCCCCACAGTATAACCCCTGCTTTCCCTATATTTTATGTCGGTAAAACTTGTGGAAGAGAAGAGGGAAACCAAGTCGTTTAAGGATACAGGTGGACCGGTTGCAACACTGAAAAGTACAAGTTGTCATGTCGAAAACGAACTTTACAACTTTGATGTGGCGGGGGGTGGGGGGAGGATTGGGTTGGGGGACTGGGAGAGGCTGGGAAAGGATGTGAAGGGTAAACAAAGGAGGAGGCTGCAATGCTTGATTAGAAATGTACTCACTGTCTTGCCCATTTAATTGTATCCCCTCTGTACAGTATGTTCATAATAAAAATAAAAAAATGAAAAAAAAGAAACAAACAATATTAAACCTGCCAAAATAAACCATCATGAACAACACACAACTAGTGTTTGTTCCTCATACCTTTCATCTGAACTATAGCTTGGATTATATATGTGAACCAGGGGCATTAAGCAGTTCATCATTTTACAAATGAGTATTTGAGTGTCTGCTTTGACTCCCAAGGTTTTGATCCATTTGGAGTTGATTTTGGTGCAGGGTGATAGATAAGGATGGAGCTTTAGTATTCTATAAGTAGTTAACCAATTTTGCCAGCACCATTTACTGAAGAGGCTGTCTTTCTTCCATTCTTTTTTTAGCTCCCTTATCAAAGATGAGATGACTATACATCTGTAGGTTCATTTCTGGGATTTCAATTCTATTCCAATGGTCCTGAAGTCTGTTCTGTTGCCAGTACCAAGCTGTTTGGATTACTATGGCTTTGTAGTTGAGTTTGAAATTTGGTATTGATATTCCTCCAGCACTATATTGTCTGTTAAGGATCGTTTTGGCTATTTGGGCTCTTTTATTATTCCATATGAATTTTTGGATTGCTTCCTTTATTTCCTTGAAGAATGAAGTTGGAATATTGAGAGGTATCACATTTGTAGGGAGCCTTGGGTAGTATTGCCATTTTAACGATATTAATCCTTCTAATCCAGGAGCAAGGGAGGTTTTTCCACTTTCTAAGTTCTGTTTTATTGTCTTTTTCAGGTCTTTAAATGTTTTCATCATAGAGTCCTGCACTTCTTGGTTAAGTTAATTCCTAGGGATTTTATTTTTTGTGGGGCTATGATGAATGGAGTTGCTTTCCTAATTTAAGCCATGCTTTTCTCATTGTTGGAATACAGAAAAGACATTTTTTGAGGGTTAATTTCATACCCTGCTACTTTGCCAAAGTTTTGAATCAGCTGAATAATTTGGGAGTGGAGCCCGTGAATAGGAGAAACCCTAGATCTCCTTGGCACAGGACAAAATTTTCTTAATAGAGACCCAGAAACACAAATAATCAAAGAAAGGTTGGGCAAATGGGATTGCATGAAATTGCAGAGCTTCTTCATGGCAAATGATATAGCTAGGAAGATCAGTAGAAAGCCCACAGACTGGGAGAAAATGTTCGCTAGCCATACAATGGACAAAGGTCTCATATCTAAAATATACCTGGAATTCAAAAAATTAAATCGCCCAACCACAAATCCTCAAAGAAACAACTGCCCAATAAATAAGTCGTCTAAGACTTAAAGAGAAACTTCTTTGAAGAGGAAATAAGGATAGCCAATAGACACATGAAGAAATGCTCAACTTCCCTAACCATAACATAAATGTAAATCAAAACAACATTGAGAGACCACCTCACC
Source organism: Dipodomys spectabilis (assembly GCF_019054845.1). Classification (NCBI taxonomy): domain Eukaryota; kingdom Metazoa; phylum Chordata; class Mammalia; order Rodentia; family Heteromyidae; genus Dipodomys; species Dipodomys spectabilis. The sequence goes on along the minus strand of NW_024870757.1, from coordinate 5,062,040 downwards.
CCAGTTAGAATGGCTAGAATCAAGAACTCTAATAACAGATGCTGGAGGGGATGTGGACAGAAAGGAACCTTACTGCATTGTTGGTGGGAGTGTAAACTTGTTCAACCACTTTGGAAAGCAGTATGGAGGTTCCTCAAAAGACTCCACATGAAGCTCCCCTATGACCCAGTAATCCAACTTTTGGACATTTACCCAAATGATCACAAACAGGACCATAAGAAACTACCAGCATAGCTATGTTTATTGCAGCATTATTTACCATAGCAATGATATATCCAACCCAGATGTCACTCAGTAGATGAATGGATCAAGAAAATTTGGTCTATATTCACAATAGAATTCTATGCTTCCATCAGAAAGAATGACATTACACTTTTTGTAAGGAAATTGAAAAAACGTGGAAAAAATTATATTAAGTGACATAAGCCAGGCCCAAAGAAACAGAGGTCCCATGTTTACCCATATTTGCAATAACTAGTATATGTCTGAGACAAGCAGAAAAGTTCAGATAAGTGGATGTTAAGTGAAATGAACCACAAGAGAAGGATCCAAATGATTTTTCTTTCTTGTGATTGATTCTCACATATTTATAAGATGATTTCTTTGTTGCTTTGTATGTCCCTCCCCTACCATATAACCCTGCTTTCACTGTATTTGATTTTGGTATAATTTGTGGAGAGGAATGGAAACAACAAATGGTTTAAATAGGAATACAGGTGGACCCGTTGCATCAATGAGATATACAAGACGTTGTTGAAAAACAAACTTTACAACTTTGGCCGGGGGGGGGGGGGGATGGGGAGTGCGGTGTGTGGTGGTGGGGTGTGTGGGGGGGAGATAAGAAGGGATCAGAAGGGGAAACAAAGGATGGGGCAACAATGCTTGAGAAGAAATGCACTCATTACATTGCCCGAGTAATTGTAACCCCTCTGTATTGTATTTTCACAATTAAAAAAAGACTTTTTGAAGACAGGTGTCAATGGCTCATGCCTGTAATCCCAGCTTCTCATGAGGCTGAGATCTGAGGATTGCAGTTCTAAGCCAGCCCAGGAAGAAAAGTCCCCATAAGACTCTTTTTCCAATTAACATCTCAAAAGCCAGAAGTGGCTCCTTGCCTCAATTCGTAGAGTGCTAACTAACTTGAGCACAGAGTCTCAGGGACAGTGCCCAGGCCTTGAGTTCAAGCTGCACAATTGACAAAAAATAAACATTTCAAAGTCTGTTACTTGTGAATTAAAATGTCAGCATTGGTATAGAATTCTATAATCTTCTACAGATTTCATTATATTTGTGGTTAGAAAAAGTAGCACTTGAATAAAGGACTTTTTTTTCATAAATTAGGACAGATTGTTCTCTAACTAGAGGAAATTGCTGGACTCATACATAATATTTTGGTTGGTTTTTGTTTTGTTTTTAGGACAGGATGAGAAACCTTATTTCTGCCAATGGCCATTTGGATATGTATAACATCATTCACAGGCCATGCAGAATTAACAGTAAAGACAGGACACAGTCAACTGGCAATAAACTTATTTGTCTTTATGCCATGTTCCAAATGATTTGTTTAGCTTATATTTCCCCATGGCCTATAGTTTCCTATTCCTGATTTCCTCAAAATACAAGCATGTTCCACCAATTCAGATTTGAGCCAGGCAATATGTAGTATTAGTGCCAAGAGTCGAAGAAAATTGTAATACAACCAGGGAAGCACGAAACCAACACTTTAGCAGCTGGACACTGAGGACTCAGGCCTATAATCCTTGCTACTCAGGAGGCTGATGATCACAGTTCAAAGCCAGCTGGAGTGAGAAAATCTGTGAGACCTTTTTCTCCAATTAACATCCAAACAGCCATAAAGGGAGCTGAGGCTTGAGAGGTAGAGTAACCTTGATTACAAAAACTCAGGGATAGCACCCAATCCTGAGTTCAGCTGAAAGTCAAGCACAAAAACAAAACAAGCAACAACAACAAAAAAACCGGGAGAAAGCTCAGTAAGGGTGGCATTGTCTACAAGACAAATGTACACATTACATGAATTGTGAAATGGTAACATCGCTGTACACACCTTAGTAACAATTACATTTAAAATATAATCTGAGAAATCCCGAAGCCATGGAGCCTAATGATGCGCATCTACTTTCTAGAATTTCAAAGTCCCATTCTCTAACCTGGTAGCACACAGGTTGTAGCCCAGGGTGATGAGAAAATATGAAACCAGAGATCCTTTCAGATTGTCCTACCAACTCTTTTATTACTTTAAGCAAAAAAACAAAACAAAGCAAAGTAAACAAAATAGACTTTATGGTTAATTAAGCTGCAATTAAATATTCCAGGCCAAATTATATTGTTAAATGATGAGTTAGTACATATGTTTTGTAGATACTGAACTCACATGTGTCACAAAAATATCCATGAATTCATAACTAGAAACTTTGAAGTGTAAAGTATATTAATTAGGTGAGTTTCATTAGGTAGCCAATGAAGAGAACACCGCACTGTATTCAGTCAGGTAAAATCGTTTATTTACTGAACTGCTGCCCATGCCATATATGGTGGAAAGGCATGTACAAAAAAATAGAGCGACCCAACCTTGAGCCAGGATTCATCTAGGCGAAGGACCGAATGAGGTGTGGCCAGGTGGGGGAAAAGTCTGGCCACACTGGATCTAGATGTGACTTCAAGACCTGGGACTCTTCTCTGGTCAGATGGAAAGTGTGACCAGAGGCTGACCAGGTTGTGACTTAGCAGGAGGGGGAAGTGGCTGCCTCCAGGTGTGCCAGATACCTAGATAATACATGAAGGGTGGAAACTAAGCCAAGAAGTGGGGAGGTGTCTGCATAGAGTCTGCATGGCCTGGAGCAAACCTAATACCAAATACAGGTAGTACCTCTGCCATGTGACTCTTGACTCCAAACAGTTCATTCTCAATTATTTTCTTTCTTTCTCTCCTTCTTTCTCTCTCTCTCTCCTTCTTTCTCTCTCTCTCTCCTTCTTTCTCTCTCTCTTTCTTTCTCTCTTTCTTTCTTTCTTTGTATCTTTCTGTCTTCCTTCCTTCCTTCCTTTTTTCCTTCCTTCCTTCCTTTCCTCCTTCTCTGTCTCTGTCTCTCTGTCTCTCTGTCTCTCTGTCTCTCTGTCTCTCTGTCTCTCTGTCTCTCTCTCTCTCTCTCTCTCTCTATTTCTCCTCTCACTCATCCTCCCTCTCTCCCCTACTGAACACTTTCTGAGTTGAACTCACAGGCTTGGAAGAGCAGCTCAATTGACGAATGTGAAATTTAATTTAATGTTACCTTACACCTCAACAGCATGGCATCTCATGCCATTTGGAGGAGGAAAGCAAGCACGCTCACTGCATTTTCTGAGGTCCATCCTGGGAAGGTGTGGAAGATTCCACCCTCCTCTTGGGGAAATCTCAGCCCAGTTTCTGCATCAGGAGATGTGACTGCCTCCAAGTGTGCCAGTTACCAAGTGACGCAGATACTAGTCAGAGACTTAGCCTCGTGTGGTGCTGAGATTAATGGCATGATTCACCATGATCCACTAGATTGTTAGGATTGGGACTTCCTAAATTTTTGGTTAGGCTTTGTTCAAATTGTGATCTATTTATTTCTGATTGCTAACCATGATTAAACATGTGAGCCAGCACATCAAACCATTTAAAGTCCTTTATCACACATGGAAGACATGAAGTTTCTTTTCCCAAGTGACATACAAGTTGACAGACAGCAAAAGTAAATCCTTAATTCTGGTCTAGATGTGTTTTTAATGTGAAACAAAATTACTTAGCAAAATATCTGACTACTGTGATTATACTTTCAAATTTACCCTATATTTCAATATCAAATCACCTATATTAGCCAATGATTAACTCAAATTACCTGTAATCATTTATTTCTGTCATATCTTCTAAAGGTAGGCAGAACAAGAAAGACTAGACTTGTTAGGGGCGGGGCCTCTTGTGGAGTAGGTGGGACTTTAGGATGGAGGCTGGCAGGTGGACAGGTTTTCAGTGGAAGAACGTGGCGTCACTGTGGAGGAGGCTGTTTGGGGCAGAGCTTGGAGGAAGAAGATCATGGTTACAAAGGAGGAGGTTACTTAGAGGAGAGGTTCTGGTGGAACATTGTGAGCCCTAGTGGGTATGTAGGGTGGTGATTCACATAAGGCAGGGAAGAGAAAGGAGCCTGACAGAAGTTGGGGTTTCTGATGCAGTAATGTGGAACTATTAGGGAGAGGCTTTTTGGGGTCTGGTTTTGAGAGGATAAGGCGATGCTAGAAAAACGTGGGCTAGAAAGTGACGGGGTTCCTCGTGGAGAATGGCAGGCCTTTGGAAAGTGTGTTAGGGTGGAGGTGGGGTTTCTGGCAGAGCAGGATGTAGTTGCAATATATGGAGGAGTTTTTCAGAACCAGGGCTTTGTGACAGCAGGGATAGGATACAGTGAACTAGACTGGTTAGGATGGGGTTTCTGGTGTAGCCAGTCACCACTTCGAAAAGAGGAGTAAGTTTGGGTGGGGAATTAAGTGCTGCAAGGCAGGACAAGGACTTTGGACAGGGTTTCCAGTAGTGCAAGGCAACCTTCACCAAGGGACTATTGAGGGACAGTGATTTACAGTTGAGCCTGTGAGGCTTCCAGAGGGAAGCCAACTGGTGCAGTGTTTTCCAGTGGAGCAATGTGGGTGTTGAGAGATGGGATAGTGTGGTGGGGGTTTTCTAGTGGGGTTTTTCTGGAGCAGGGCAGGGCTTGGATCCATGGGCCTATTGGAGGAAGGGCTATGAAAAGGAGTGGAAGGTCTACAAAGGTGTAGGATATTATGGGCAGGATATCTGGTGTAGTACCGTGTGTATCTGAGGGAGGACCCAATAGAGGGAGGTTTATCTGGGGAGCAATGCAGGGCATTGAAAAGGTAGATATGGGAGGTGGAGAGGCTTGTGGTGAAGCAAGGCTGGCATTCCAGGCAGGAGATGGGCTGTGTGACAAGCTTCTGACCAACCAAGGTGGGGCTTCAAGGGCAGTTATAGGGAAGTGGACGTGTTTGGTATAGCATGATGGGCTTTGTGGGAAAGATTATGTTTAGGGCTAGATTTAAGAGGTTAGGCCACTTAAAAGTAGGCTAGTTATAGGCAGAGTTACTGATGAAACAAGGTAGGGCTTGAGGAAGAAGTCTGCTTGGGGGTGGGGAATGAAAGAAAAGGGAGGAGCTTGGAGGTACTACGATATGGGAGCAATGGGAATGTGAGGGACTAGCGTAGTTAGGGATGAGTTATATGGTGGATGAAGTGAGAATTAGAGGGAAGAGCCAATGTAGGTGTGGTTGTTGGTGCAGCAAGGAGGGACATAGAAGGAGGCGATATAGATGTGGCCTGGTTTCTGGTGGTGCAGAGCAGGGATTCCAGGAAGGGGTGGAGTAGAGGAATGCTTTCCCTGTAGCAGAGGAGGACTTTCAGGAAGGTCGCAGTCAGGACTTTGAAAGTTTATAGCAGGACTACCAGGGGGTAGGTTACTTAAGGTTGTGCTTTTTAAGGAGGAGAAATGTGTTTCCAGTGGATTCAGTCAAGTTTTATAGGAAGTAGGGATAGGAAAGTGGCAAGACTTATTGAAGAGTGGAGCTACAAAAAGTAAACCGTTACTGTTAATAGAACACAATTTTCTGTAAGTTTTGAATTATATTACTTTTATGTATGCGAGAGATACTGGAGAAAGTAACCAAGTAATAATTCCTTCCTAGTGAAATTTTTCTTTATTCCAATTGAGTGAAAATAAAACCACAGGTCACATTAGGCTGAGCGACACAAAGTGGACTAAGACACATAAAGCATTGGAATTGATTCCCTAGCACAACCTTTAAGGACCACAAATAAAATTTTAAAATGTCTCACTTAGTCACAATGGACACTCTATTGTCTTAAAATTGTTAATGAATAGAACCTTTTCTCTGAGCATTTTAGAAATCATAAAAATAAGTGGCAATGTTTTAACTTTATATAACATTGGAAAGTATACTAAAAATAATTAGGAAAATCTAAAATTGTACACAGAATGTTTGTTCTCCAGCAACAATTTTAATCTAAAAGAATTTAAAACCAGAAAATTGCCAAATAGTGAGTTTGCAGCATTGTTTCTTTTTAGTTCTCAAAATGGTGACTTAAGCATTGTGTCTTTATCATTGGATGCATCGATGTTAAAACATATCTAAGAATGTGAAGCACTACTATACAAACCCTGAAGAAATTCAGAAGGATCTGTGAAATGATGTTGCAATAAAATTGATGACTAATTACAGTAGGAATTGATCTTCACTAGGCCCAAAAATATTTTCCAGAAAAGGCTACATTGAAAAAAAAAACAATGAAAAGAAAGCAGGGAGGCAGACTTTGAAGTAAACATTATCCAATGAACAACATCTATTGAGCCATGATTGCAATCTTCTTTTACCTAAGTTACAGTTACTGACCCATGTTCTTCCCTAATGCCAAATAACAATACCATGACAATGCAGTAATCATTTTCAAGGCATTAGACTTTACAGAAAGAATTCAATGAATGTATTGCTAGAAAATAAAGATAGATGTCTGAGATAAAGATTGAAGAAAATATCCTGAATTTCTGTCCCTTCGAGGTGAAGAGGGGTACAAGCCAAAGCACAAGGAGAACGGATGGAAGTACAGTAGTGCACACCAGTAGTTCCCAAGGTGCAATGTTGAATGTAACAGGGGAGAAAATCAACATGACCATCAAAGGACTTAGCACTTGAGAGTAGAGGGAATTACATGAAAATACATGGAGAATTACAAAGGATGCCCTTGCATATTTGGCAGAAGTGTGCATGGCATAGAATTCTAAAATATGTGGAGATATTATAAGAAACTACTTGTACTCAAATGGTGCGATGATCAGTAATAAACATGATTACAGGACATTGAATAATCATAAAGGTCTTGCTTCAGTAGTAGATAAATTCTGTTTTGAAACACCTAACACACTATAAAACCAAGAGAAGAAGTTTCAAATTATATATAAGTGACTTGACTGCAACAAGAGAGTTCAAAAAATAAAATCACATAATGTGGATGCAAAAGGTTAACATTATAAAGGTAATCTTTAAACAATTCATATTTTATGTGACTAGTACTGATAATAAATTATTTTTTTCCTTACATATTTTGGATTCAGAAAACAACAAACAACAAAACAAAACAAAACAAATGACCCTTGACAATAAAGCTGGATGCCAGTATCTCTATCTCACTAGGCTGAGATTGGAAGCTCATGGTTCACACACATGGCTGGAGTAGCAATCCATGAGACATTTATGTTCAATTGTTCAATCAAAGACAGAATGAAACATTGGTTCAAATAGTACAGACTCAGTCAGTCATGAGTGAAAAAAAAAACTAGCAAGAATTTGAGGCTCCAAGGCAAGTTTCATTACTGCACACACATGCGCGCGCGCACACACACACACACACAAACCCACACACACAAATGGAATCAGAGAGGAAGAGGGAGAGAAAAAAGGGATTGTTAATAGTTTAAAAAGTGAACCTTTCTGATGGAGGCATAGAATTCCATTGTGTACATATACCACATTTTCTTGATCCATTCATCTACTGAGGGACATCATGGTTGGTTCCATATCTTAGCTCTGGTAAATAATGCTGCAATAAACATAGTCGTGCTGGTAGCTTTATTGCGGCCTTGTTTGTGATCATTTGGGTAAATGCCCAAAAGTGGGATTGCTGGGTCATAGGGGAGCTCTATGTGGAGTTTTTTGAACCTCCATACTGCTTTCCAAAATGGTTGAACAAATTTACACTCCCACCAACAATGCAGTAAGGTTCCATTCTGTCCACATCCCCTCCAGCATCTGTTGTTGTTAGAGTTCTTGATTATAGCCATTTGATACAGGTGGATCCATTGCAACAATGAGATGTACAAGTCGTTATGTGGAAAAACAAACATTACCACTTGGGGGGAGGAGGAGGACCTGGTAGGGGACGGGGGACTGATGGGAAGGGATGGGAAGGGGAAACCAAGAGGAAGGCTACAATGCTTGATAAGAAATGTAATCATTATCTTGCCCATGTAATTTTAACCCCTCAATACAGTATTTCCACAATGAAAAAAATAAAAGTTAACCTATCTGCCAGGACTATCCTAAGCATACATTAATTAATGAAAATGAGGGAAACCATGGATCCTATGTTACTTTGAGTCTGGCTTCCTTCACATAATATGATTTTTCCAAGTCTTTCCATTTTGTTAAGAAAGAGGCTCTGTCATTCTTTCTGATAGAAGCATGAAATTCCATTGTGTATATATACCACATTTTCTGGATCCACTCATCTATTGAGGGGCATCTGGATTGGCTCCATATTTTAGCTATGATAATAATGCTGCAAAAACATAGTTGTGCTGGTAGTTTTAGTGTATGTGTATGACAAAGATATGACAATAAGTATATATCTAAAGGTGGAGGCATGAATATATTAAAAACAGGAATGAGAAAAGGATGTCCACTCTCTCTACTACTCTTCAATATAGTAGTGTACTTTCTAGCAAGAGCAATAGGCAAGAGAAAACCATAAAGGGGATGCAAATAGGGAAGAAGTAAAACTATCCCTTTTCACAAATGAAATGATCCTGTATATAAAGGACCCTATAGCTTCCTTCCTCAAGTTAGTAAAGGTGATGCTAACTTTCAGCAATGTAGGAGGGTATAAAAACCACAAGAATCAGTAGATTTTCTGTGTTACCAACAATGGGACTGATAGATTAAACCATAATATTCTGCAATTGTGGCCAGCCTGGAGCACATTTTCCCAAGAATATTCTGTAGTGTAAAAGAGGAACAACTATCAAAATAAAGGTGAAAATACTTGTCTGCTACAGACTGATTCATGTTGCTTATATCGGTTGTTGTTTTCATTACTTCAAACACATGGATAATTTATATTGGGATTACAAAAATTGCAAAGGATTAATGGAATCAACATTCAGTTTACTTTCATATATCCAATATAATACACTTAACCCCTTACGGAAAATTAAGTCCAACTGTATAAACAATGTCAGGAATATAAAATAAGCCCCAGTAAGTATTATCTGGCACAAATACACCATCATCTACTCAGAAATTCAGTCTCTCTATAAATATTTATTTGGTACAAAATAATAAAAATTTAATTAATGAATATGACTTTTAAGTGTCATCTGAAATACTCCTCGTGTATATAATTTATATAAATGTATAGATGTCACCTAGACAGGAATTTAACATGCGTGTAGAAATCAAATTTCCACAATTTAAGCTAGATGAGAGGAGTCATACCTTCGTGTACTGTGTGGTGTGAATTTTACCACAAGGCTGCACCCTTCAACCTAATACCAAATTCATGTGCAATAATTTCCTATTTGATGTTGAGTGCTAAGTGTAGAATACAATTTGAATTACCACATCAATTTACATAAATGAAACAATAATGATGTATTGTTTAAATTTTAATGCTTCTCAATTTTACAATTCCTGAAATATATCATTAAAATTAGTTTCACATTTTTCTTTTCTATAGCTACTAAAATTATACATTAAACATTCAATATTAAGAAATCAATAATAAGTAACCTATTATTATAATGATATACTATTAAACTGTGATTTGAAGTATATTTCTAACAAATTGTGATGTAAAAAACATTTAATAGAATTATGGGTAATATTTTTTAAACTCACCAGCTTGTTATTTGTTTCCTAGTTGTGTCATTTGTTATTGTTCCAAGTCATCTCTCCATGTTCATTGTTTTTTTATATATTTTTTGGGGGGGCGTCCAGCCATGGGGCCTGAACTCTGGGCCTGGGCGCTTTCCCTCAGCTCTTCAGCTCAAGGCTAGCGCTCTACCACTTGAGCCACAACATCACTTCCACCTTTTTTCTTTTTGTTTATGTGGTGCTGAGGAATTGAACCCAGGGTCTCAGGCATGCAAGGCAAGTGCTCTACTACTGAGCCACCTTCCCAGCCCTCCACCTTAATTGTTTAGTTTTCTATTTTACCTCTATTGGTTTGCTGATTGTGCATTTTCCCCTTTTTAGTGACTGACATGAGGATGAAAATCTGTATGATAGCTTATTACTTCCTATGTTACTGTAAAATTCCTGTTGTCTACAGCTGTTCTACTCTTCATTGTATAATACAGTATTTCCCCCACTTCCATCTCCTGTATTTCTGCTCTCATGTATGTTATTTTATTATTTAAATTTTATTGTCAAGATAATGTACAAAGGGGTTATAGTTACATAAGTAAGGTAATGAATTCCTTTTTTTCTAACTTGTTATCCCTTCCTTCATTTTTCTCCCTCTTCCCTCCCAAACCCCCCAAGAGTATTTCCAATATATTGTCTTGTGATTATCACTTTTGCATAGGTTTCCCCTTTGTCCTTTGTCTCTCCATTTTTTTCACTTTCCCTTCCCTAGTTGAGACCAACCTATTTACAAAACCCAGGGTATCAAAATCAAATATAGTGATAAGTCAGGAAAACACAAAAGGTTAAAAAGAAATCACATAGTACATTAAGAACAACAACAACAAATAACATGTCTTGGAGTTCATTTCGCTTGGAATCACCTTATATGGTCATATGTACTTAACAATTGAGCTATTCTGCTCATCTACTAAGATTATCCTTGATGTACACAATAACCCTCCCCTATTACCCAGTAATCCCACTTCTGGGTATTTATCACAGTGACCACAAACAAGGCACAATTATGTTTATCACAGTATTATTTACCATAGCTAAGATATGGAATCAACCCAGATGCACCTCAGTAGAGAATTGATCACGAAAATGTAACACACACACACACACACACACACACACACACACACATACACACCTATATACACATGGAATACTATGCTTCCATCAGAAAGAATAATATCACCTCTTTGTCAGGAAATGGAAGATATTGGAAAAAATCACATTAACTGAAGTAAGCCAGACTTAAAGAAACATATGTCCAATGGGTTCCCTTATTTGTAATAATTAGTTTATATCAAAGATAATCTCATGTATTTTAATTTGACATTTTGTTCTATGTTGAGCATACAACATTATTGCTATCTTATTTGTTATTATTTCTACAAACCGGCAGGTATATTTAAAGAATTATGTTAATCTCATCCATTACTGAAGGAGAACAACTAAAAGAGCAACCCCTACAAGGAAGAACAACTCCTACTTAATTAGCTTCATTCCTATGTAAAGCCAGTGTTGTCCGCTGCATCCTCATATTGTACATTACAACTCTACACTTGGTCATCCTGTATATCTACTATCATCTATATTGTGACATAAATGCCCTAGAAATTCCAGTTTGCTTTACTTTTTGAAAAATTTCTCTGTTGTTTTAGGTTGGTGTGTGTGTGTGTGTGTGTGTGTGTGTGTGTGTGTGTGTGTGTGTGTGTGTGTGTTTGGACAAAGATCAGAAGACAACATTTTTCTTTATTTAGAATACATCTTTCAGGTCATTGTAAGTTGTGGCTAACGGGAGAAGTCTCTTGCTAGTTTAGGGATGAAACAAAAATATATTTGTGCATGCACCACAGTTGCTTTATTAGTCTGTAGTTGAACACATAACTTTGATTTATATCTTGCTTGTTGTGGATAATGTGAATAACAATGAACTATAGATGTATTTACTAGTTACCCAGAGAGAAATAATCATATGATTGGTGGGTCAGATGATATTCCAACTCTGTATTTCTTTAGAAAACTCCATACTACTTTCTAGAATGAGAATAATAACTGGTATTTTAACCACGAGTGTAGAAAATTTCCTTTTCTCCACACTATCACCAACATAATTACGTTTTGAGTTTTTTGAAAAGGCAGGTTTTTATTATGTGCAGTACCCAGACTGGCCTTAGGCTCAAATCCTCTTACTCCAACCTTCCAAATGCTTGGAATTACAAGCCTTTACTACCACACCAAGTTCCTTTGATTTTTTTGATGAGTTATAATAGTTATGAAGTAGTATCATAATAATTTTGAATTGCATTTCTCTAATGACTTCTGTTCACAAAGCATTAATCCAGCATAGAAGTGGTATTAAACACAACTTTGTAAACCCACTGGTGATTTTCAGGGCATTTTGCAAAATATGGCTATTCAGAACTTTTGTCGATTTTTAATCAATTTCCTTGTTAATCTCATCTTTAATCTCTATATACAAAATCAATAATTAATTCAATATAGTAGAAAGGAAAACAATTGAGCAACTCCTCACAATTTTCAATTTTCAATAACATGATATTGCTTAAATCATTTTCTGTTTACACTTGAGACTATATAACTCAATTTATTTAGATCTTTTACAAGGCTCTCTGTATTTTATTTATTTTATGCTGATTGCTCTTTCCAAATCCTGTATGTCTAATTCTCCTTGGTTTCTTGCAGTCTCATGTAGTTCAGGTTTCAAACTGAAGAATAAATTGAAGGAAGCAACCCAAAAATAGAGTTCCTCTCATCTGATGATGCCTCTACAAGAATGAGGAAAGAGTTCATCCTGCTAAGGACCTTTGTATGATAGGATATCAAAAGGAGAATTCATTCTTCTATGTCTTCCCTGCCTTTGCAATTTACCTTAAATGATGTAAAACTCAATATACTGCTCAGTTACTTTTACGTTTTATGAGTTTTGCACATTATCATATGGACTTCACCCCAGTCTACAGCATTCCTTCATTATTCTGTCACTGATAGTTTTACACTATCAAGACATAAGATAACCAGTTTGATTTACAGCATGAGAAGTTATCCAGCTGGTTTCCTTGGAAGCACAGCATAGTCAATAAATAACATTACTTCTGGTTGCTCACTACATGTAATGATTCCTGTGATATATATCACATTCTGTTTAATATTAAAAAAAAAACTACTGGGTAAACTGAAAGCTCATTCATAGAAGTTTATGTTAAGTATTTCACAAGTTTTATGTCTCTTAGGTCTTAAAAAATTTGCTGTAATGCTAATGTTATTACCATTTTAGTGTTGAGAAAAATTGTAATTCAAGGCACTAAGTGCATTGTCCAAAGACATATAGTGAGGAAGGAAATGAGTCAAAGTTTCCAAAAGCCTTTCAGCAATACAAAAATATAGGTAAAATCTTTCCATTCTCTTATACTCTCAATTCAATATTCATATTGTCCAATAAATAATAGCATAAAAAATATTGCCCATGGTAATTGTTTTCTATCACATTTTGTCTTCAACACAGACTGAGTTGGTGACTTTGGGTTATCATGCACAGTGCTGAGATTATAAATTGAGGTCCAAAGAGAGCCAAATTTTTCTGTCCCACAGTTCCAGTATCCTTTTTAAAAAGTACTAAAACTTTTAAATACCATCACTTACTGTCTTTTAAGTATCCCAAAACGTAAACAATTCACATATAGTCACTCCAAAATGCTTTAAAAGTAGGAAATAATAAAACAGGCCCTCCTGAACTAAAGTTTCTTCTACATTTAAAATTATTCCTAAAGCCTTGTACTGGTTTGTCATACCTGTAATCTTGTCTACCCGGCATATCTACAAAGGAGCATGGGATCTGTGGATAGGAGTTGGAAGCCAATTAAGGCAAAAAAAAAATCAAAATATTATTTTTCAAAAATTTAAATGAACTAGCAAAGGTCCAGGAATGGAGATGTAGCTCATATAATAGCTCACAAAGCTAGAGAGGAAAGGCCTTGCAAATCCTTGAAGCTCTGAGTTCAAACTCTGGGCATGCCAACATGCACACACACACACACATGCACACGCACACACGCGCGCACACACACACACACACATACACTTATTCAAAATATCTTCAGGTCAGTATTTTGCATTAATTTCTTGTTTAATGATATTATATGGTTAAAATAATGGAAATAAACTCTTCCATCATTTTTAAACGTTTTTTATTGTAAAAATACTATACAGAGGGGTTACAGTTACATGAGCAAAGTAATGAGTATATTTCCTATCTAACATTGTTACCTCCCCTTTGTTTTTCCCCAACTACCTCTCCCTTACACCTCCACAAGTACACACTTCACCCCCCCCCCCCCGCACCCTGCCTAAATTGTAAAGTTAGTATTTCAACATAGTGTCTTGGGCAACTCATTGTTTTAATGGGTCAAACAGTATCTCTATTTGAGCATTTTGGTTTTCCCCTTTCCCTCTCCAAATTAGAGAAATGTATATAAAAGATGCAGGTGCATCACACCAAATACAGTGAAAACAGGGGTTATACCGTGTGGGACGACCAAATTAAAAAAAAAAATCTCATCGTACATTATAAGTGCATTAGAAACAACAGCAAGAAAGGAAAAACACACACTTGTGTCCCTAGCTTGGGTTCATTTAGTTTAACATCACCTTATCTAGTCATATGCACATAGCTTTTGACCTTTTCTGCTTTTCCCAGACATATATAACTTATTGCAAATAAGGGATACCACGGGACCTATGTTTCTTTGGACTTGGCTTATTTCAGTTAATATAAATTTTTCCAAGTCTTTCCATTTTCTAACAAATTGGGCAATGTCATTCTTTCTGATGGATGATAGAATTCCATCACACACACACACACACACACACACACACACACACACACACACACACACAATGTTTTCTTGATCCATTAATCTATTGTGGGGCATCGGGGTTGGTTCCATATCTAAGCTATGGTAAATAATGTTGCAATAAACATAGTTGTGCTGGTAGTTTTAGAATGGCCTTGTTAGTGATCATTTGGGTGAATGCACAAAAGTGGGATTGCTGGGTCATAGAGGAGCTCTATGTGTAACCCTTTGAGGAACATCCATACTGCTTTCCAAGTGCGTGAACAAGTTTACACTCCCACCAAGAATATAGTAGGGTTCCCTTCTGGTCACATGCCCTCCAGCATCTGTTGTTGTGGAACGCTTCATGAATTTGGGTGTCATCCTTGCGCAGGGGCCATGCTAATCTTCTCTGTATTGTTCCAATTTTAGTGTATGTGCTGCCGAATTGAGCACAGAACATTTTTTATATATAAAGTGGAATTGATTTTTTTAAACTAGATAATTCAACAAAAAGCAAGTTCAAAAGAATTGTGAAATTTTAGAACCAGATATTTTTTACATAAGCACACATTTAAGAATAAAGTCAAGATTGATATGACAAAAACAAAATGAGTCCAGATGTTTGTTGTTCAAGAGATGTGTAGGAGGAGGAATTCAATTATTCTATACAGGGCACCTCTCATAATGAACACTGCAGCAAGTGTTAAGGTGTGTTAAAAGTTTTAATGTTTTAAATATGTTTAATTTTGGTAACCCGCTTATATATGCCAAAATTAAGACTGTCAGGTCATAAAACTTTTCCATAAAGTATTTAAGATTTATGGTAGCTGACATATATTACTAAGTATGTACATTTCAGAGTTTATAGAAAATTTATTAATGAGAAGTTGCAAAGTCTTTGTGTAAAGAAACAGAGCAAAGAGATAAGACTTTAACTACACAATTTCTGTTGAAACTTTAGGGCTTCTTTTCTTTATATGTTAGCAAGGAACAAATGATTATATAAGCCATGTATCAGTGATGAGTGAGACATAAAAAGTTATCTTACAGTGTAAATTTAAAGGGTACTCATAGCTTATAAAATTCTTGTTGAACATCATAATCTTAGCCAGTTTTAAATGTACAGGAATATGAGCAAATTGTAAAATCTAATATGTAGTATACATCAACTATTGGAAATACTGGTATTTGGCTTTTATTTTATTAATCATTAATATTTAATTATTGGTTTTCTTTATTTTTTGCATTGTTTTCTTTTTTGCAATATAATACAACTTTTTTAAGTCATCATTACGAGGTATTTTGAAAATGTTACTGGGATGACCATTTTTTATAGGTGCATGTGAATTCACAGCGATCAAAATTAAGAACAAAATATTGATTAAAAATTTTCTCAATTAGAGTCTGAATCAGGAGTGTTGATAAATGTCCACACATAAAATCTTAGCCTTAAGCTGAAGCAGTGGTTTTACAGAGTTGAGGCCACAAAAGTGAGAGACTGTGTTTTGATTAGTTTTTTGGTTTGGTTTTTGTTGGTTGTGGGGCTTGAACTCTGGGTCCTGGGTGCCATCCCTCAGCTCAAGTTGAGTGCTACCACTTGAGCCACAGCATCACATCTGTCTTTTTCTCCTTATATGGTGCTGAGGAATCAAACCAAGGGCCTCATGCATGCAAGGCAAGCACTCTAACACTGAGCCACCTTCCAAGAACCGGAGAGACTGTTCTTTTAAAAATCATCTGAACAACATTTACTTTCTGCTTTGGGTTATATAATGAAATACATGAGTATCTTTTTATGTTTTTGTGAATTGTCATACTTCTAAATTTATACTAACTTCAGCCACTTCATCCTTTTCAAAGTCATGAAATATCTCTGAGAGTTTGCTTCTGTGAAAACTGTTTTTGCATTTATAATTTCTTCTGAGTAATCTTTAATTTTTATCAAAATTACTTTATATTTTTATATTGATGGATTATCAGACATCAAATACCTTCAAATGTACATGGAGAGTCTAAAGATAGCAGTATGAAGGTTCTCATACAGCTCTTGTTTATCTGTTATGCACTTCCAGTATTATGATATTTCTCTCTCTCTTTCTCTCTCTCTCATTTTCTCTCTTTCTCTTTCATGCTCCATGTCTGCTATTTAGAATTTCTGCTGGTCTACTATTATCCTTCAGGATCCACTGGTTTTGTGGGAACATGATAGGGACCATCAGTTACCCTTGCACTCTTTAAAAGTTATAAGAGTAACGTGATATTATTCTTTGCCATTCTAAATGGCAAAACAACAGATCTAGGAATTCCTTTTCACTTTTATTTCTATTATAATTTTATCTCATAGGCATCCATTTGTGAGCTAAAAGTTCTTTTTCTTTTACAAAGAATGTTTTTCTTTTATTATCAGTCAGTAACCAAAACAAAGCTATCCTAGGGAAAGTAGGCTGAAGTTGTTCGCAGGGATGAAAAACAAGGTAATGGGGGAAATGAGCACAGATCCTCAGAGCAGTTTATCATGTACACTTTGTGAGAATGGCAATGTGCTGGGAACTCTAGATTAAATCACTGAACAGCTGATATATATACACATATATTTATATATTTATATTTATTTATATTTGCATATATGTGTGTATATGCCCTTATATATGTACACATGTATGTCACTATACACACAAATATACACATACATATACACATGTATACATGCACACATGGAGAAAGACACATAGATACAGCCAACACAAGTTTCACTAATTGTTGAATATGCCTTAGATGGAATGCATGGAACCGAATATGTTGAAGATGTCTTTGTCTCTAAGAGGTTTTTTTCCACTTATCTTATCTCCTAAAATTGGTAGTTTTTGCCAGAATCGACTTGCAACATGCCGTACAAGTGATAACAAATCACTCAGAAATCTCAGTAAGTAAAGGTCTTATGGTGTCTCCTTGCTCCCCATGGAATTCTTGCTCTTGTAGACAGTCTCAAAAACCAAAGCAGAAGAATATCCTGGTAAAAAATAAGGTTATAAGGCTTTAAATGGCATCCTTCCTTGAGCTTTTTTACAAAAGCTACCATCAATTCCTTGAGAGCTTGTTTGGAGGTTCTAGCAGGGGAGCTCAGCTACCCGTATATCCTTGACCTAAGACCGATCCTCCTCTATTGGGGATGGTCGTATATCCTTGACCTAAGACCGATCCTCCTCTATTGGGGATGGTCGTCCTCCTCGACCGAATGCACAGTTTCGGAGGGACACACATGTAGCGGTGAGGGAGGAAGGGGACACCCACCTCGCCAGCCAGAGCAGCCGAATCAACCCTGGCGATCAATGGGGTGACAGATGTCGCAGCAGATCGCCCTCACATCCAACTACCATCAATTCCTAAGCAGATGAATGAGGCCTCAGAAGACTGGACCTCAGGTCAACACTTAACCAACCCATGTGAAAAGTCTAAAGTTAGAAATGCTGACTGAGGTCTTCCATTTCCTGGCCAAGAAATTTAAAAAAAAGAAAGTTTTTTAATGTATTAAAAATTGAAAATAATTTGTAACCTGTCAATAAATGTGTACAATACAATTATACCAACTGACAAAAGATGATGTGCATTTCACTTATGTGCTTTTGGACTTGGTGAGTGACTATAGGTGTGTCTACACAAGTAGAATAAGCATAAATCAAGCCAGCATTTCTTCATTTAAGATACAAGGAAAGGATACAGGTTGACCCACTGTAGCAATGGGATGTACAAGACAATACCAGACGGGGGTAAAGTGGGGAGTTGAGGAGGTGTGCAGGGAAGGTATGGTAGGAGAAAATCAAAGGAGGGGGTAACAATGCTCAATAAAAAACGTACTCATTACCTTACTTATGTAACTGTAACCCCTCTGTATATGATATTTACAAAAAATATATTTAAAAATACGAAGAAAACTTCTTCTATACTTATATGAAGTATTTGTCACCCAATATCAGTACGGTACTGGTTTTAGGACCACAGGCATATTAAAATTTTGGATGCTCAAATTCTCTACATAAACACAGTATATTATTTACATCAGAATCTGCCCACAACCTAGTGCAGTATGATTGCTATTAAAATTTTTACTACATTTTATATTTGTAGTGGAAAAGTATATGCACTATCAACGGATACAAATTTTTCAGATAATTTTTGTCTGCATATTGTGGATGGAATTGGAAGAGCAATTATGAAAAACCCAAATTTCATCACCATGAGCTGTCTGTAAAATGTAACAAGGATCTAATACAGCATAATTGAATGGTGTGGATCTTCAAGAAAAAGTACTTGAGTTGAGACATTATCAGAAAGTGTAAGCAGGCAAGGACTTTTTAGAAATGCAGTTATTAGATTTCTCATAGAGAGCTTTCATAACACTTTGTGAAACACAAGTCAGAACCTCACTGAAGTGTAGAGAGATTTCCCTCACCTTTCTGTCAAGCTCAGTCATTATCAATCAATTTATAGCTAATCTTGTATAATCCTCTAATAAGAAAATGTTTATGGAATGTTATATGCAGAAAAGCTGGTAAGGATAACTTTTTCCAATTAGGACTGAAGGATTGACCTGCCCTCCCCACCACGCTATTGTTCCAGGCCCATACAGACTCCAGGCAAAATCCCAGGTATGTGTGACCTCCTTGGAAGTGCAGGGAAATCCACGTAAGCCCATTGTGGGCCAAACTGAAAGTTCCCCACCTTCCTTGACTTAGGGGCTTTTCATTAACTTCTACCTCCTTGTTCAGACCTCCTATAAAAACCCAGATCCTATCCCAGCTCCCTCACACAACCTCCCAATGCACTGGAAGGATGGTGCCCCTCATTGTGCCTCAATAAACAATCCTCACCTGTTGATGATGTAGTTTAGCCTATTCCTTTTCCATTCTCCTCCATTTTCCTAACATATGGTTCTGACACCCTGGAAGACTGGGTGCCCTCTGCCCAGGGGTCACACCCCTCCTTGCCACCCCTCATGGAGGCTTTCTGCTACCTTCCTCCTCCTTCCAAGGCCTTTCTCCACTGGGAGGACAGAGCCCTCAGAGCTTACTTTGGGCTAAACAGCCACATGAAAGACCTCTTGATCTTTGCCTTTGTAAACAGTGCAAGCAGTGGACAGCAACCCTGCTGTGGCTTGAGGAATTATTGGCCACCTGCATAAACCCAGAAAAGGTCTCTCCCCCTATTCTTTCTCTTTTACTCTGTTCCTGGACTCTTATCTCCAGGCTGGAGGGTCTTTGCCTTTTGGTCAACTTCACTCACCATGTAAAAGCCTCAGTACAAGATTACCAGCCCAGTCTGTGGTGGAGGTGCAACGAAACGGACCCCAGGAATCCAGGATTCCCTTCCTTCCTTCCTTCCTGTCTGTGGGAATCCAGGAGACTCCAGGAGTGTCTCTTTTCCTGACATCATGACCCCCTGTAATTAGGACCTTTGGGGATGCTCTATCCTAATTACTTGGATATGTCCATCTGCCTTCCCAAAACACCAGGGATGCCTGGAACAACGGGACAGACTCAGTAGTCCTACCAAATTTTCCAAATTTTCTCCCAGAGACACCCCATTGGTATGGCTGTGGTCTAATCTTAAGAAACTGGGCTGACTGATTTACAGTAAAAAAATAATCTGACGTGTTTTTCTTCCAAAATCTGGTCTCATTATCATGGCCAGCACTGGCCTAAATTCGGAACCTTAGGTTTTCCTCTTAGTGATTTAAACAATTCTCCAACAAAACGGTGGGGAGTCCCAGGTCCCCTATACATAAGCCCTCCTCTACCTCTGCTCCAGAAAACCCCCACTCTGCTTATTCTGTTCTGTTCACCAAGTCCTTCTCTGACCTCCACTCCAGAGTTCCCCCTACCCGCTCTCCAGCCTTGCTCACCAAGCCCTTCTCTGCCATGATTCTCCTATCTCCTCTAAAAAGTAACTCCTCATCTTGTAGCAGCTCAATCTGTCTCTCACCCCTTTTCTCTCCCCCTCTCCCTTTCTCTCTCACTCTCTCTTTTCTTTGATGACCTCTGGCACCAAAGATCCTTTTCTCTTTCCTTGCCCTTCTAACTGCACTCTTGCTATTTGCAGTTGGTCCAGCTTATCTAGGCTAAGACTGTCTGCCTGTGTCAAGCAAACTCCTTCTGCTCACCCCTGTCCCTGTGCTTTCCTGTCTGCCTACCTGTGTAGCTGACACAAGGTGAGGATGGGCATAGGCCTCCAAAGATAAAACAGCAAGGGCTGGGAAGGTGGCTCAGTGGTACAGTGCTTCCCTTGCATGCCTGAGGCCCTGAGTTCAACTCCTCAGCACCAAATAAGCAAAAAGAAAAAGCCGGAAGTGGCACTGTGGCTCAAGTGGTAGAGCACTAGCCTTGAGCTGAAGAGCTGAGGGACAATTCCCAACCCCACAGTTCAGGCTCCACGACCGGACCAAAAAAAAGAAAAACAAAAAGATAAAACAACAAGCTAACAGCCCTGTTAAAAATCCCTCTACACAAACCCCTCCATACTTATACACTTCTCAATCCTGTTCTATGGCTAATACACCTTCTTCCCTTCCAGACCCTAAATAAATAGGCCTCTGCTCTGGAACTTTCGTTAACCTGTCACTGAAAGTGTATGGGTGTCAAAAACACTGAGGACAGCCTCTCTCTTTTACGGCTCTCTCCCTTTATCACACTAAAATCCCTAAAAGAAACAAACCAGTTCTTTTTCTTTTTGGACTTAGACAATAATCCAATCCTTTTCTCTTTCCTGAGTCCACTCACATCAAAATCTTTATTCTTAATTTCTTCTCTAGGAGACTGCAGAAGAGAAATCCCTCCCTCTCACATCTTCCAATAACTCTCTCTATCCACTCACTCAAACACTCACTTTTCAGCACCTTCATTATGCCACATCATCCCTTTAAATGTCTTCATGTTAAAAGTGTTATTTCTTCTCCTTACAGTGGCTGTTCAGCCACCCTCTCCCCCAATTCTCTCTACATGCCCTGGAAGCTGACAGCTAGAAAGAGACAAAGACCACATAATGGATTTTTCTACAACCTCCACTCTTCCACCAACCTTACTCCACTCTCCTCTTCACTCTTCTAGGGGTTAAAATATTTAAATCATATAATATGCCTCATCACCAAAATCGATTTAAAGATTTTCTGCTCTTGTTATTAATGTTTGTTTAAGGGTGGAAATTCTGTTTGTCAAAATTTGCCTTGCATATTGTTTGGTATTGCCTACTTTTCTGACATTGACACGTGTTTTTATCATATTGGGCAAAACAATATCACTTTGCCACTGGAATTAAAAAAAACCCATATGGTTGGTTTTCATTTTTTTAAAAACTTAAGTGCACCTTAAAACTTTGGTTTAAGTATAAGTGTGTGAACCTGTTCAGCATAATCATATTATAATACATAAAACCTGTGTAAAAAGTTATCTTCTTCTATTTCTTGATACAGATATTTCCTATCAAATGTGCTGTTTGTTAAAAGAAAACATTTTTATCAAGGGTAGTAGTAAAAGGAATGAGACCCAGCTCATCTACTAACCAGCTGTGATGAAAAATACCAGTAAGGAGGTAAGAATTGTCTTAAAATGTTTGTTCCACATATCTGTTTCTGTCCTCAGAAAGTTCGAGTATGTAGGAGATGGTATGAGTATGCCTTAAAAGACAGCTTATGAGTAAAGTTTGTATGTAATTATTGGCTGTGATTTAACATTAAAACTAGCATGTTATTCTCTATATCCATCTAAAGTCAAGTGTCTTTAGCCAGTCTGTGTATAATGTTGTAAGTAATTAACCATTCATCCGAGGGATGCAGTCTAGCCAAGATCCTGCCTGAAGCATGCTACCGCCTCCATGGTATACTGGACTCCTGCCTGACTCGATCACACACAGCTGATTCTTGGTAAAAGACTCCTTTAGATTTACAAAAACTAGACTCTTGTGGGACACTCTCTATAAACCTTACCCAGCCTGACCTGAAAAAGCCAGCTATGTTGTTAGGCTATTAATACATGTATAGGCCAGGAGAGCCTCTTACACACTTTGGTTATAAGGTTTCCCAGGCAGTCAAGCTATACTCAAACCCTCATCCTAGCTATTGAGTTGTGTCATTGCAGAGTTCTGGCAAGTATTTGTTGATCAATTTTTGACAGGGTGCACATAAGCTCTACTTGTTCCCACTGATCTCCTTGTTACTTTGATTGGAAATTATAAAGTGTTTTTGTGGCAAAGATTGCAATTCAAAGCCATCCCAGGCAAAAAATCCCTGAGACTCTATTCCTATACAACCAGCAAAGAACTAGGCTGGAAGCTGGCTCAAAAATTAACCATCCAAATGCTAAATGTGGCCCTGTGACTCAAAGTGGTAGGATGCTAGCCTTGAGCAGAAGTGCTCAGGGAAAGTGCTCAGGCCTTGAGTTCAAAGCCCATATCCTAGCCACAAGCAGCTAGATTCCAGGACAAGGCGGAAAAGTATAAGAGGAGATGATGTCACATCAGCCACTTTGTGCCTGTCCTTTCAAAATTAACCAGAGCCAGGAGGTCAATAGAAACAAGTTGAGAAGCCTGTCCATCTAATGTCCATATCTGTCTAACTTCTAACTGGACAAGAATTTACATTCTTGCCTTTGTTACCAGCTATTTATAGGAAATGATCAAAGTCTCTCACCAGGCCCTTTACCTTAACTACTCCAATCCAGCCCTAGTTTCTGACTGGCTATGGGCTCATGATCCAAATGAAACTTTTCTGGTTTGTGCCCTGGGTGTGTTTTCCTATGTAACTCATATCAACCAGTCAGCCTTTTGCTTGATCACAGCATTTTCAAGTTTCTCTCTAACAGGATAATAGTCCTGACTCAAGACCTGGGACCATGTCAAGGCCATCCTATTACTGCAGGCAACCAGAGGCTTTGCTTACACTGCCTTGGACCGAGCACAGACATGGACCTGAAGACCCCAGCCCCAGTGACTTCTCGACACCCCCATGCCAGCTGAAGGCAGCCAGAAAAGACCCCTTTTTATACTCCACCTTTTATACTCCAGGTTTCAAAATGATTGGAATCTGCTTTGTTCTCATAACTCCATGTTAATCCTCTATCAGCCCAGTTCTTTTTATGTATCCAAAGATCCTATATGAAGAACTTGCCTCTCCCCTCTTGGCCCTATCCTTTTATGTATCTGAAGATGGAATATGAAGGATTGACCCTCACCCTACTATCCTAGGCCCATATAAACTGCAGGCAAAACCCAGGTATATGTGAACTCCTTTGAAGTGCAGGCAGGGCAATCCACCTAACCCAGCTGTAAACATCTCATTGTGGGCCCACACCTTCCTTGAGCTAGGGGCTTTCCATTAATCTCTACGTCCTTGCTCAGACTTCCTATAAAAACCCGATCCTGTCCCAGCTCCCTCACACAACCTCCAAACCTGCTGGAAGGGCTGTGCCCCTCGCTGTTCATCAATAAACCGTCCTCACCTGTTGATGATGGAGTTCGGCCTATTTCTTTTCCATTCTCCCTCATTTTCCTAACAAGGGCAGTCTGTTTTCTATGATCAAGAAGAGAGAAAATTAGATAAGCATCCATTTACAGCCTTCTGAATAATTCTGATTCTGCCCACGTCAGTTATCTATCCATACCTATGTCCGAGTGAGAGGATTTTAGAAGAATTTAGTGTTTTAAAAATTAAAATTAAATGTAGAATGAAATTTGTTCCAATGCATCACTTTAAGATATTTAGAAACAACTGAGAAACCTAAAGGTCTATAAGATTTTTTTTATTGGAAGTGAAGGGGTTGTGGAATTTGGTTCTCTATATTTTAAGCAATTTGCAAAAAGAATTGGCAAAATAAAATTTACATTTGCAGCAGACTTGACACATAAATTTTTGTATATTGAAAGAAACACAAGCCATAACAATATGTCAATGCTATCCTCTTATTTATTTCTAAACGTTTATGATTTTTGTCTCTTAATATTAAAACTTCAAATTTGTTTTAATCTTTATCAAGTTGTGCAAAGGGGTTTCGCTTCATCATGTCAGTGTTTAATAGAGTATATGTGCATTTCAATGTACAATACATCTGGAACATTGAAATCTTTCCACTTTTCTTCCTTCCCTTACCCCAACACCACCTATCCCTTCAAGTATCCTACTTATATTCTCACATATGTACATTGAGTGATATGACTGTATTAGTCCACCATTTCCATTAGGGCAGAAGTGCCCTACTCCCTTTAAGCCCAGATCTCCCTTTTAAGACTTGTTTCAACTTCATGGTATTTTGTTAAATTTCTCTGCTTTTGGCATTTGGCTTTGGGCTAACCACATTCTCTCTTCCATGTTTAACCTACATAAATGAGGTTATTTCTCCACATTTCTAATCTCTGAATGGCTGAGATGGGTCTCCTTTACTATGCATCTGTCTTTTTTTTATCATAATTTGTGATATTAACTCAAAACTGCTTTGCCTTTTGTCAGCAATTGGGCTGTTATAAGAGAATACTTCAAAGTAAGTGGCTTAAAAACAACAGAATTTTATTACCCATATGCTAGAAGCTTAAGCATTGATTATAAAAATGCTTGTTCAAAGCAATTCCTTGTCTTTTGGGGGTCCACTTTCTGGTTCATCACAATCTATTTGCTGGACATTCATATGGCAGAGTAGTTATATTGGGCTTCTTTTATCAGGATCATTATTGTAATGCCATCTCTGAAAGGTTGATTCTAATGTCACCAGCCGGGGGAATAGAATTTCCACATGTGCATATGAAAGGAGTTACAACGTCCAATACACTTTGCAATTTTTTCTTTAACTCAGTGTAGTGTATCCTTTGGATATTATTTCATAGAAATAATAACTTAAGGACAAGTTTATATCATGTGACTTATGTGAATGATTCTTCTTGCAATGGGAATAATTAGAGTGATGGCAAAGTGAAGTATGATTGTTCAGTGGGTCTTGAATCACATCATAGGTAATCATGTAAACGTGGTACAGCCTATCTACGGCCCTTCTGATGTATTTGAACAAGCTCTGATGAGTTAATCGCTTTCAGAAATATTCGATTGAGCCAACAAATACAGATCTCCTTTGATTTAAATCATGGCTTGCTTGTAGGACTCAAACAGACACCAAAATCAGAGGATGCTAAATTCTCTGATAAAATATATAATAAAATTTTTATAATTAATATAGCATGAAGACTGTAATATTAATAGCACTATAAATACTTGTATGCATATTATATAATATATTGACATCCTTTGGTTTAATCAGTTTTTAGAATATTTATAACTAAGTGTAAATGGTATGCAAATAGTTATTTGATGATGTATAGAAAATAAGAAAAAGATTTGCATACATATTATTACAGATGCAAACATATTCACCTGGTTATATATGATCCTTCATTTGTTGGTTTCATTCATGCATAGAGAACATACAAAGAAGTGAAAATTGCAAACTTGAACTTACTAAAGGATTAATTACATGAAGTTTATGTTGGGCTAAATAGATTTTATAAATTAAATTGTTTGTCCCTTCCTTTCTCCCACCCTTCCTTCCTTTGTTCCTTCATTCCCTCCTTCCTTCCTTCCTTCCTATTTTCCATCCTTCCTTTCTTCTGTCCTTCCTCCTTCCTTCCCTACATCCCTACCTCTCTCTCTTTCTCTCTTTCCTTCTTCTTTCCTTTCTTGCCTTTTTCTTCTTTCTTTCTTTTTTCCTTTCTCTCTTTCTATTATTCTTCCAATCTTCTTTTCTTTCTTTTACTCAGAATATTTTTTATGTTTATAGAAAAATACGAACTGCTGTACTCTAAGGTGTTATGAGTAATTATAAATATTAACTAGATTGATATTAATTTTAATAACCTATATTATATCTTAAGACATATTGTACTAAAAACAACTTCACAAATGTTGCAAGATATGTAACAAATATTACTGTTCCTGATATTGTTTATTTCTTCAAACTAAAATAAGCATTTAGACATATATTGTGTGTGTGTTTGTGTGTTGTTCCTGTGATTTTAACTCAAGACCTGTCCCCTAGTTGTTTTTATTTCCCTCAAGGATATTGCTCTATCATTTGAGCCACAATTCTATTTCTGGCTTTGTGTGTGTGTGTGTGTGTGTGTGTGTGTGTGTGTGTGTGTGCAGGTGTGTGTGGGTTTTGTGATGTGTGTGTGATTAATTGAGATGTGTCTCACAAACTTTCTTGCCAAGGCTGGCTTTGAACTCCAGCCTCCTGAGTAGCCAGGATTACAAGCTTAGACACCCATATGTATCACAGATTTCATATATCCAAGAATACAATAAATTTCATATTATTTGAATGCTAGAGGATCAATTTAACAAATAACATAGATATTTATTTAGTTATTAAACCTGAACCTGTACTGTGAAAAAGTTTTCAATTTTTTGAAAAAATATGCACTCAAAGATTTAAATGACAGAGTCTTTGGACAAATTGAAATACTCTATTATTCAATAGCAAAAAAGGGATCATTAATCAAATTTCTCATGTAAGCTAAAGGCAATAGGCTCTATCAGGCTGAATGAAGCAATTTTTCATTAAATTAAATATTATCTAATGTGGTCACATGATTTTCTCTTCTTTTTAACCTAAAAGTTTTTGACACAAAAATGTAGCTTCATACATTTTTTGATTATTTAAAAATCTTAGTTACTGGTCATATATTTCTGATACTTGATTACCTAGTCCTTTTACAGAAACAGTGAATTTCATTTATTTTATGTCAGCAGTTATTTTTACAAATTGAATCAATCTCAGTATAAGATAACTAAAGCAAGATATTCCATCACTTATCCAATTATTCCTATAGACTTGAATATAAGTTATTTTTGAATGGTAAGAAATTCATATTATACCTACACTCTATAGAATAATTAAGATAAATGATTATTTTTCCTTCAACTTGAAGGAAAGAACCTCATTATAAATAATAAATACTTGAATGGAAATGCTATAAAATTATGAAAAATTCATGTCATTATGAGTTAGATGAAATAGTCATTTTTGAAGATCACAACATGGAAACTCTTGAAGCTTCTGCATCTGCTAAATAAAATGTATTTGCATTCAAAATATTTCATTCATCTCTCCAGTAATGGTATAACCAAATCACTGCTATGCCAAATAGCATCTCTGATATTTAGGAACAGAAGTTATCACAACTGTATAGAAAGATCTACCCACTACACTAGAAATTAAATCTGAAATCATAAAGGATTGTGATTAATAATTAGCTTTCACTACATTGCCATAAAGAGGTGAACCCTTTCAAGTGGGCATAGTTGAAGAGATTAGGTCACTCAGAACTTGAAATCAAAGAGGATGTTAAGATCAAAGTCCTTTCTTCCTCTTCCTTCTTTTACTTCTCCTTCTCCTTTTCCTTCTCCCTCTCCCTCTTCCTCTCATCCTTTTTCTCCCTTTCCCACTCCCATTCCTCCTCTTCTTTACTTCCTGGCTTCCATGAATACAAAAAGGCCATCACATGTTCCTGAGCAATGAGGATAAGAAATGTAAATTGAAATGTATAAAATCAGAAGCCAAGATAAAACTTTCCTCCTTTTAATTAATTTTATGAAGTATTTTGTCATATTGATAGGAGTCTGACACAGCATGCTCTCATTATTATAATGGATAATAAATTGACCGAAATTGTCCTAATGAAATGAATGAATTAATATTATATTTGGAGAACCCTACATGAAAATATCAGATGCACTTCAATAAGAGGCAAAAAATATGTTCAGATGAATATGGCGGAGGAGAAGCTGGAGGCTAAACAATTTCTGGCATACAAAGCAGTTTTAGTGATCAAGTGAACAGTCCTAGGCTAGAGAACCACACCAAATATTCCATCAGAGTACAGAGAGTGGCCAGAGAGGGAAAATCAAAGCAAGGAGACAAATCTGAGCACTTGCTGGTAGCCGCAACTGTGGTGGCTGCGGCAGCAGCAGCGGTGGCCATAGCCTCCATACCTATAGCACAGAGAGTCTTGGGAAAAGATGCCAGATGTGGCAGGCAAGCAGATTTTACTCAACACCAGTAAGAACTGAGGAGGAGCAGATATCTTCATCCGGCAGATCGCAGGCCAGACACAGCCCAGGACCAAAGACTCGGGAGTGGGTAGAAGCCTGACATCCTCACTCTAAGGGAGCAGAGGAGGGAAGGCCACCCCTCCCTGCCACCACCATCAGAGATCTCCATCTTTGATATTAAAAAAGGACCATTTGAACAGCTATCTCCAACTCAGGCCTTGGAAGAAAACAAGAGTCATTTAGGAGGTCACAGGAACCTGACTTGAACTGCCTGGCTCAGTTCCCCCCAAAGGAAAGTCAACCAGCCCAGGCAAGGAAGCCTCACCATTGGAGGAGTGACTTTCTTCTCTGGGTAAACTGAGCCAGAGGCTGCCCCTCCATACAGCAGCATAGACAATCAATTGAAATTCAGTAATCAAAAACCGAGAATGGCCCCAGGATGGGCTCTGTGAGTGTCCCAGGAGCTATTACCTCAGGGAAAAGCTACTGTTTGCTGAAAGACCTCAACTTTACCCAGAACCTAGCCTAAAAACAGCATCTCCAAACTAGAGGAAACAGCCATCTCCCTCTTTCGTGATACTCAAAGCAGATCTCCCTCCCACTGAAGTAGAATGGGTGGAGGATCACAAAATCCTGGGTAATGCAGAGCATTTTACTGCCTGCTCAAACTCACTTAAGAAACTAATCAACCCACAGAAAAAACAAACACCACAAGCAGACCAGAGACTCCACCAAGAGATTGGTTATGGACACGGGGGAGATGCAGGATCTTCCCATTCTACCCCCTTCCCCACCCCCCTCAAAAAAAATCAAAGAACTCTTCTTTGTACCTTTTCTTAATTTTTCAAAAATTGTTTTCTATTAATCTTTTCTTCCTTTCATAATTTTTATTATCGATGTGTGTGTGTGTGTGTGTGTGTGTGTGTGTGTGTGTGTGTGTGTGTGTGTGTATGTGTGTGTGTGTTTTATCTCTTCTGATCTTTTGGTCCTTTTTATTTTTATCTTTTCAATTTTTTCTCTTTCTTTTTGGTGAGAATTAATTGCTGTTCTGATCATCCTCAGATATTTACCCATCGTCGATTATTAGACCTTATCCCCCATTGTGTACACACTTCATGCAGCAATTTATTACTCAATTCACAATCTCTTAGGATTAAATTATTTTAAATTATTTTATTTTTATTTTTTGTGAACATACTGTAAAGAGGGGTTAAAATTACATGGACAAGATAATGAGTACATTTCTTATCAAGCATTGCAGACTCCTCCTTTGTTTACCCTTCACATCCCTTCCCAGCCTCCCCCGTCCCCCCACCCAATCTTACCCCCCACCCCCCCCGCCCACACAAAAGTTGTAAAGTTCGTTTTCGACATGACAACTTGTACTTCTCATTGTTGCAACCGGTCCACCTGTATCCTTAAATGACTTGTTTTTCCCCATCTCCTCCACAAATTATACATTCATCAAATATAGTGAAAGCAGGGGTTATACTGTGGGGGAGGGACATACAAAGAAACAAAGAAATAATCTTATAAATGTGTTAGAAACAAATGCATGAAAGAAAAAAAAATTTAAATACATATCTAAGGGTTCATTTTCCTAACATTATATTATCTGACCTTTTCTGCTTGACTCATACCTATACTAGATATTGCAAATGAGGGAAACCATGGGACCTATGTGTCTTTGGGCTTGGCTTAATTCACTTAATATAATTTTTTCCAAGCCTTTCCATTTCCTAACAAATGGGGAAATGCCATTCTTTCTGATGGAGGCATAGAATTCCATTGTGTATATATACCACATTTTCTTGATCCATTCATCTACTGACGGGCTTCTGGGTTGGTTCCATATCTTAGCTATGGTAAATAATGCTGCAATAAACATAGTTGTGCTGGTAGCTTTAGTGTGGTCTTGTTTGTAAACATTTGGGTAAATGCCCCAAAGTGGGATTGCTGGGTCATAGGGGAGCTCTATGTGAAGTCTTTTGAGAAACCTCCATACTGCTTTTCAAAGTGGTTGAAAAGGTTTACACTCGCACCAACAATGAAGTAAGGTTCCCTTTTGTCCACTTCCCCTCCAGCATCTGTTGTTAGAGTTCTTGATTTTGTTCTCTTTTTTAACTTGGAAGTTATAGATTATATCTTTTTATACTCTAACTTGGTTCAATGATCTGCTGCCTGTTATTTCTTCTCTTCCCCTTCTTTTGCCCATCTACTTACATAATTTTTATTTAAAGAGACAAACTTGAGCTTGCATTTCTAAATTCTCCTAAATTATCTGAATTTCTTCATACTTCTGGCAGCCTCCTTAATCTATCTCAAGGGAATATTTTGTCACTACCATTTTTATCCTATATGATATCTTCCTGCCTAATTCAGTGCAAAATATACATTAGACTCATCCAGATATCTCAACACTTGTACCAACATAAAAGACTATGTTACTTAGAAATCATTATTTTAGTATACCTGTGGAGGTGGCATCTGTAATTTTTGAATGACCCTAACTGATACTTACATGCAATCATGTTTTAAACCAATATACCACTCAGAAGAATGAATCACTAAAATGTGGTACGCACACACACACACACACACACACACACACAAACACACACACACACACACACACACACACACACACACACGGTGGAATTCTATGCTTCCAATTCATAAGGAAATGGAAAGACTTGGAAAAATCCTACTAAGTAAAATAAGCAAGATATAAAGAAAAAGATTCCATGGTTTCCCTCATGTGTAATGAGTAGGAAGTGTCTAGGGTAGTCTTAGCAGATGAGCAGAATGGCTCAATACCTATGTATATGTGACCATATAAGTGGATGATGAGCAAAATGAACTCCTAGTGCTCCCCTCTGGTTTATCCCCTGCTGTATTTAATTTCAGTATCCTGTGTATTGTATACATATTTATCTTAATGTTGCAAAGGAAGAGGAACAACAAAATGGCGACACAAAAGACAAAGGGCAAACCAATGCAATAGCAATACTCAGAAGACAACATTTTGGAAATTTACATTACTACTTATGAGGGGTATTGTGATTGAAAATTGTGATTAAAATGAGAGGGAGGGGATAAAAAGTTCGACATGTTATGTATTCTCTACCTTTCAATTACTGCAACCCCTTTTATATATTAAATGGACAATAAAATTAAATTTAAAAACAAGCTACATAAAATATAATTTCACTGTATTGGCATAGTAAATATTATTCTATGTGTATTACCTTTTTAAAAAAATGAACAATATTTGGCTTCTAATTTGAATTAATTGTCCCTCTCTTTATCAGAGGGTCATCAACTTGAATGTTATCAAACTATACAAAATTTTCAGAATATACTTGTCATTATTTTGAAAAAAACATTATTTTAGTATTGTCTCATACTACATAGAAAATAGTTCAATTCTCTGGAAACTCCTAACTTTTAAAACTAAATATTGGTTGATAGGACAGAGTATATGTGATCTTCAAAATTCCTATGACTACTAACGACTCATTTTCAAATTCTGAACATGCCATACCAGAGATATTTAAAACAGTGCCTGTATGCATTTTATTTAATTCCACAAAAAATGCAGTTTCCAATGGGGCGTTACATAGTTAAAAGTCAACAGAAAAACTAGCCACATTCTGGTAGAAGATAAAACTATGAAGTATCTATAATAATTAATTCCTCTAGAGTAAACATTTGTTCATCAGAGTAAGCTATTATTTTTATGACAATCAATCCCAACATTTTATGCAGTGAAGTCATTCTAGCCCAACACTTTCCAAATTGTAAGGTGCACCTTAAAATTCCCTAAATTCACAGCATGACTAGCTTATCATTATAGTGAAAAAATTCTACACTTCTGATAATGAAATGCCCTTTCGATTGCTGAAAAAACACTACACTAAACTTTTGTGCATCGTTTTACCTCAAGTGGTATTCTTGAGATCAGAAAACTTGCAAATATTATTTCTACTCATCTTTTTATCTATCATAGATATTCAGGAGACTAAGATCTGAATATTATGGTTCAAAACCCACCCAGGCAGGAAGGTTCCTTAGATTCTTATCTCCAATAAACTGCTCAGGAAAAGCCAGACACAAGTGTTACTGAGTTTCGAGTGGTAGATCAGTAGCCTTGACCAAAAACAGGCTCAGGGACAGTGCCCAGGCCCAGCGGTTAAGCCCTAGGACAAACAAAACAAAAAAAAAAAAAACAAAATGAAAACAAACCCCAAACCTAGCATTTTTCTCATTGCATGCAGAGGTACGTAATTAAGGAAATGTCTTCCTGTGTTATGTATAGGTAGAAGAAAAAAGATGTCGCACAATAACTCTCTTCATACCATGTTACACCAAAGCCTCAAAACATTGCTCTTTTTCTAAATTTATAAATTAATATTATCCATTTGTTGGCAACTGTTTCTAGCATTATCATGTTATACATGAACTGTTGGAATTTTCTATTAACTAAGTCCTTTAACTCGCTTGAAAGAATATTCTAGACAAATAGAATGCCAGAATAATTTGTAAATTTGTAAATTAAAACTTCTACTTAAAAAGAATTTTGTAGTATCCTGTAGAATATAAAATTACAAACAAAACATGTTTATTTTAAATTTAAATTCTCATTTAGCCAGGTTTACAAAGTCCTACATTAGAAAATTTTGCTATTTCTCCAGGATTAAGCTTTTGTAATCCTTCATCATTTCTGTGGAAACCAACAGAATGATGCTTACTTTTTTAAATTTTTGGTTTGGAATCATGAGCTATTTTGCATCTAGGAATGTTCTGTAATGAAGAGAGCATTTAAAACATGACTGAGGATGATATATGGGTTGCATTTCAATAGGAAACTTGACTTCTCAAAACATAATGACAAAATTAGCCCTAACTTCCAACTGTGAATTCCTGTCTTGTTTTTTGGTTTGTTTTATTAAGCAAAATTATACTAACTAGTTACGGGAAGGTATCACTATGTAATCCACTCTCTAATCTCCTGTCTTAATCTGAATGCTAGAATTTCAGGCTTGTATCACATTGTCCTAGCATAGTTTGTTGGTTTATTTAACCTAGAAGCGTACTAGTAATTCTGAACTTCTCCGATGATCTTATCCACTAGACTGACTGCTCAAAGTGTTTCTGTACAATTTTCAAAGATGTTCTAACATTTGACACAGGGTATGAACATTTTCAGATGCACCTGCAGGGGTCTCTGATTCATTCCTCCATGGATCCTCCATGATGATTACTTGCCTCTCTTACTGTGTCTGGTCCCTACCTATGTAATATTATCAAGCTTTTTGGGGGAAAGTTCACTTGAGGAGTTTCTAATATTGAAAATTCTGACTTGATTATAGTCTTACTCAGGACATATTTTCTATTATTTTCTAACTCTTCTACACATTCTGAGAGTTGTTTCATATGTGTGTTTGCACATGTAAGTGCTTCTGTGTGTATGTGAATGTTTGTATGTATGTATGCAAAATCCTCAAGCTCTTATTCAGCAATCTTGCTCATGACTAGTATTACATCACTTGAGCCATTCTTCTAGTGTAACTTTTGGCTGGTTAATTACAGGTAGTGTTGCAAAGACTGTTCTGCCCAGGCTGGATTCAAACTTAACTTCGCAGACTCTTTTACATTCTTAGTTTTTATTTTTTCCAGGAGTATCATGTTTTAAACTAGAAACACTTTCGTGAATGTAAAGTCTAACCTGTAGCCCAGATTTTTAACTCAAGAATTCATACAAAGGTAGATGAACATACACATTATATATCCTGAGTGTACACTGCTAGAAATGTGATCTTGAGCCGGGTACTGGTGGCTCATGCCTGTAATCCTAGTTACTCAGGAGGTTGAGATCTGAGTATTGCAGTTCAAATCCAGCACCAGTAGGAACGTTTTCTGAGTCACTTATCTCAAATTAACCACCAGAAAACTGGAATTGACACTGTGGCTCAAGTGGTAGAACTCTAGCCTTGGGTTTAAGACCCACAACCATCAAAAAAAGAAAGAAAGAAAAAGAAATGTGATCTTAGCCACCAGTTCATTGCTAGTATAATTCCTGCTCTCTCAACATGGCCTTTTTTTTCCAGTTAAGTCCATGCTTTTATATCTGACTTGCTTTGTGAACAGAATTATTCTTCTATACTATGTTATTACAAATTTTCATGATTAGCTACCATGATTTAGATCTAGTGGAAAACAAGAGTGGCCTCATCCTTCATGTTCCACTTAGTAGTAATGCTTTCTCTATATCACTCCCATAGATCTACTTACTGGCTTTGAATTTATTGTTTCAATGTTGTCTTATTTGTAGAGTCTTCTGTAGTCTATTGAACTATTAAACTTAAGCACAAAACTTCTTTTTCTTGTATTATTCCTATTGTTTCTCCTACTGTTAACTTATGTACACTTGGGAAATAATGCACAACACACACACTCACAAAGAAATGTTTCTGAGAACCTTCTTCCCACTTAAAATTGGTCTTAATTACAGTGCAATTAGGAAATTTAAACTTAAACTACTCCAGGAAGTTTTTTTCATGTTTTTTTGTTGTAAAAATGGTGTAAATAGTGGTTAGAGTTACATAAATAAGTAAATGAGTACATAATCTATCAAGCACTGTTACCTCCTCTTTTGTTTTTCTCCTGCCATCCCTTTCCTCCCCACCGCCCCAACTCCCTTCTCCCCTCTTCAAGTAGTAAAGTTCATTTTCGACATAGTGCCTTGTACAACTCATTGTTACAATGGGTCATACTGTATCCTTGTTTCAGCATTTTGTTATTTCCCTTCCCTTCCCCACATTAATAGAATGTATATGCAAGATACAGGTTGCCGACAACAAATATAGTGAAAACAGGGGTTATATCATGGAGGAAGAACATAGAAGACAACCAAAAAAAATACATACTACATGTTAAATACATTAAAAACAATAGCAAGAGAGAAAAATCAAGTTGTGTCACTATCTTGGGGTACATTTCACTTAACATCATCTTATATGGCCATGTGTACATGGATAATGTTTTATAAGCGATTTAAATTCCATATTTTCTCTTTAAAAAGTTATTTCTGAAACACAAGTTACCTCATGTCCAAAGATGTACTTGTGCTATTTAAATGAAACCAGAAAATATTAATTTTACTTGGAGCAGCATCATAGATTGTTACTGGAGGTAAGTGGAAGGAACTGTTACTGGAAGTGGAAACTGATCCCAAGAGAGGAATTGAACATAGAGAAATGAAAAAGTTCAAGTTAATTTGTGCTGTCCTTTTTATGGTACAAGAAAAGAATCCAAGGCCTGAAGGAAACTCTGTCCCTTACCTTTTCGAGTGTGTCCTTTACTCATATAAAACTTGTCTGTAAGCTTCCAGTTGGGAGTATTACAAAAGGAAACAATATTCCATTTCAAGGCCAGCATAGAATAAAAGGAAATAACTTTGTTTTAAAAGTGTTCTAGTGCAAAGAAACAAAGACATGGAGGTTTTAATGTGTCTTATGCACGGATATTTCTCTCCTGAGATGATTCTCCTATTGTAGAAGTCAGTTATCCATTTCTTTATTCTGGTCCTGGGTCCTCCACAGCAATAAGGATTCCAAAAAGCAGGATCCAGTGAGTATAATCAGCAAAAGGAGCCTCTTCTCAAACCAGTGCTTTAAGGGTGGTCCTGAAGAAATATGTGGGTTTTTCATTTTCTTGTTTGTTTGTTTACTTTGTGCTGGTTCTGGGGCTTGAACCAGAAGGTGGACCCTGTCCCTATACAGTTGTCTTTCCTGCCCACCTACCCCCTAAACTACTACTCTACTGCTTGAGCTAAAACTCAAATTCTGCCTGTTTTAGTGCTTAATTACAGATAAGAGTTTAACAGGCTGTCCTGCCTGGGTTGACTTTGAACTGAGATAGTAAGAAAGCCAAGTGACATCAACTGTATGGACTTCTCTTTTGAAACAAGAATTATTAGATGAAGTTTATAATAAAGTTAATATTTGACCATTTTTAAAAGAAGAGAATATGTCAAGCAAAGAAGCCATAACTTAAATAACTCAGCAAAAGTAGGTGCACTGAATCATTTTGGAATTATTTTTTCTGTTTGGGAAGATTACAATTGACTTTGTTGTTCCTTTTGGGGAAACTTGAAGTCATATTTGCAGTTTTTGGTGGTCATGGGGCTTTAACTCTGATGCTGGGCCCTGTCCCTCAGCTCTTCCGCTCAAGTTGAGTGCTCTGCCACTTTAGGTACAGCACCACTTCTGGATTTCTGGTGGTTAATTAAAGATAAGAGTCTCATGGATTTTCCTGGCCAGTCTGGCTTTGAACCACAATCCTCTAGTCTCAACTTCTTCAGTAGGTAGGATTATAGGCATGAGTGACCAGCATCCGGCTTATATTTGCATTTATGTGCACTTAATGACACTATGTAGACAAACAATGGAAATTTGAATCAATGATGACATTGCAGCTTTTCAGAAAAATTGAGGTAGCAATAAAAATATCCTCCTTTTCCATGTTGTTACATTAATGACTCATGTTATGGGACTCTTACATTAGCATCCTCTGTTGTCTGCGTATGTGGACTTAGTATCAGAAATGACTGAAGATTTTAGAAAGCAAAGGAGTTCAGGAATGAAAGAACAGCATAGAAGTATATACCACTTATCACACAGAGATTAAGAACTAGCCTAAGGAATTAGAATGCTAAAGACAATGAGGAATAAGCCTAGTTGATAACTAGTTCTTCAATAACCAAAAATGGTTCCCTAGAACAGATTGTGGTATAACTTAGTTATTATCATTTATTCCTTCCATGTGAAGTTATTCCTTCTCTTTTCTCAAAACTATTAATTAGTCTATTCCTTTTTGATGCTATAACTTACCAAAAAGATTTCCAAATCTCACATAGACTACCCTTCTCATTGTGATTAGAAATGACGGCTCAAAACCTGGAATCTTTGAATTTCCAGGATTAATCTCCACCTGATATCTAAGCACATTCTTGGCATTAAATTGCCACGACCTATTAACAGAACATTGTTTTTTGTTTTTTGGGTTTTTTTTTGTTTTTTGGTGGGGAGGGGGGGTGTCTGGACGCGGAGCCTGAACTCTGGGCTTGGGCGCTGTCCATCAGCTCTTCAGCTCAAGTCTAGCTCTCTACCACTTGAGCCACAGCGTCACTTCTGGCTTTTTTCTTTTTGCTTATGTGGTGCTGAGGAATCGAACACAGGGCCTCATGAGTGCAAGGCAATCTATACCACTGAGCCACCTTCCCAGCCCTTTTGTTAAATAATAGTAATCTAATATAGGTAAAATAAATTACGGACTATTGTTAGGCATCAGTTGGAATGATCAATTGTATATTCCAAGTATGGGTTATTTATTTTGCATTTACTAGCTAAATGACTTTTTGCCAATCTTGGGACTTGAACTCAGGGACAGGGAACTGTTTTTTTGTTTGTTTGTTTGTTTGTTTGTTTTGGCTCCAGGCTAGCAGTTTACCACTTGAGGCACAACTCCACTTTCAGTGTTTCTTTTTCTATTTATGTGGTACTGAGGAATCAAACCTAGGGTTTGATGCATGCTAAGCAATAACTGTTCCATTAAGCCACATTCCCAGAGCCCTAAAAAAATTCTTTTCGTTTTTATATTAATAAGTTTTTTTATTGTGAAAATACCGCACAGAGGGGTTACAATTTTATGAGCAAGGTAATGAGTACATTTCATAGCAATCATTGTTGCCCCTCTCTTCCCCTTACCATCCCTGCCATCGATTCTCCCCCTCCCACCCCCGCCAAAGTTGTAAAGTTTGTTTTTCAACATAACCTCTTATACATCTCATTGTCGCAATTAGACTTGATTAAGATGGCATTACTTTTTCATTTCGTTACTGTGTATTATAATTTAGGCCAGGTGGTAGAAAAAGAAGTGGAAAACAATACTAAGTCCAGTAAGGCTGACATTCCTATCACATCACTAAGTAAGTACAGTGTTAAGGCCAGCAGGACACATAGGGCTGATGCATGTGACATTATTATGTAAAACACTATTGGTCATCATCTCCGACATCCATAACATTCTGCTTCCACTTTCAAGATAAAGAGGCAAATATCTAAGCCTTTTTAATTGATAGAGTGTGTTTCCTAGGAAAGAAGAAGGAGGATGTGGAAGGTGATGGTGGAAAAATATGTATATTAGCTCTCTGTCCACATTTTTTGCATTTTTAAAAAGTGCTATTGATGAACTCCCTCTTACATGTAATTGACTATACTGTCTGCACAAGATGCAGAGAAATGAAACATTTATTCTGGTGGATAGTAACATATATTAACAAAATCCATTTCTGGAAAAAAAGATACTAGGTAAGAAAGTATAAACTATTGTCTATGAAATGGTTTCTTTTCTTGGAGAATAAACGGTAGTATTGAAATGCTTACTCCAGCTTTCTTGGAAATTTTATGCTGTCTCAGTATCAAAATGTTCTCTAATTCCTGTAACATCCAAGCATAAAAGACATGATTTGAAGATCTCAGTAGTTTTAAAAATAAAGGTACATAATAACTTCCTTCTTGTAGAGATTTGTGATAGCGAGTATGATTGATTGTATTATAGTTCTCTTTTTCCCCCCCTCTTTATCTCAAGTGTTGTATATATGGTCATATTACTCTATGTCCTGCATCAGCGTCCTGTTGGTGAGATTTACCTGTACTTTGCAATGTCAAGCTGGTTCATGTGACTTACATTCAGCTTACAAAAATGAACCAGAAGTAGTGAAAGGCTATTTCTAGGGGAAGATTTCTGTCTCATTGTCTGTGTCTAATAGCTGAATTGTTTTCCCTTAGCTATAAAAATAGCATAGTTTCAAAATGAGTCTTCTTTCAACTTATATACTAGAAGAATATATCATGTGAAATTGAGGCAAAACTCAAATACAGCCTCACCATATAACAAAAGCAGAATTAAGCTAATGTTAGAATATGATATTAAGATGTTAGTTTCTTATATTTTATACCTTTATGTTAGTTGACTATAGCATACTAGAATTTAATAAATACAAAACAAGAACTAAACAAATAGATAAGATTTCCTGTTGGACATTATTACAATTTTTTTATAAATAAACATTCTCCATGTGATCATTTATGGGGTTATCTATTTTCTATAGATGGGTTTAATCATTTTAGGTCATTGTATCTAATATCCATAATCATTATCCAGACCTTGTGATTGAGGTGAGGAAGAACAAAATATCTAGATTTCTCCTTCTCTTTTCCTCTTCTCCTTTTTGTAGTGTGAATTCTAATCCTTTCTCCAAATTCTCCTATTAATAAAGGAAGAATGACATGTTGTGGATATCAAGCAAAAGGCTTCAAATCAAGAATTTCATACTTTCCTGGAGGAGGATGGGAAGGGATGGGAAGGAGAAAAAAAGGAGGAGCTACAATGCTTGATAAGAAATGTACTCATTATCTTGCCCATGTAATTGTAATCCCTCTGTACAGTATTTTCACAATAAAAAAATAGATGAGAAGGGGTACCAAGATGGTGACAGGGCAGTACGGAAACGCCATAGCTCTCCCCAACCCAAAAGAGAATTCAAGTTCCGATGCTTAATCTCCCCAAGAGACTGACAACAACAAAAAGATGAACACCCAGAGAAAAACAGAAGGTGGAAAATAACAAAAAAGAAAGAGAGAAAAAGAAGAATTTCAGAACA
Organism: Dipodomys spectabilis; assembly: GCF_019054845.1. Taxonomy (NCBI): domain Eukaryota; kingdom Metazoa; phylum Chordata; class Mammalia; order Rodentia; family Heteromyidae; genus Dipodomys; species Dipodomys spectabilis. The sequence continues at coordinate 5,021,635 of NW_024870757.1, read as the reverse complement.
GAGGAGCAGGAAGACTCCTCCCTCAACCTTTACTGGCCGCGCAGCAGCACACCAAGCCATGGCCAGACCACCCAGCAGGGGCTGTCCAAGTCCCAGAGATACAGGAGTTTGTCTGCAGATAACCTGCGCAGAAGCAGCCCGAGGTACTAGTGTCAGACCCACTGATCGTGATGAACGGAGAAACCTCCTAGCCGGGAGCTTGAACAAAGATCCCACCCCTCACTCTCCATCTGAGCAGAGAGGGTCCATCCCACCAAAGCCCCTCAACCCCATGGCAGGAACCCCAGAACTACATGGGACTCCCACCGAACACCAGAGCAGAAGACATGCAAGGAACTGGTGCTGATCCGGAGAGTGCAAATGCAGACAAACCCCAGTACTCAGAACCTGCACGGAGGCCCCTCCCCCACCCCTCGGGCAGAGGTTAGAGGCCCATCTCATGGTGCAGACCCAAACAGCATCAAATTAGGCAGAGACAGAAGAGAATCACACAGAGCTACCACCGCCCAGCCCAGCCCACATACACCTCAACTGAACTCTGATTGGAAAGGCAACCAATGACCTACATCACACAGAAACAACTAGCTCCAGGGTGAGTACCCCGCAGGGGACTCTGTATCCCTCAAGAGAGACCAGGGCTGGTGGGAATCCCCAGACCATGAGCCAGACCTCCTACCCCAACACCTGTACCACAGGACCCACTAAAACTGGGAACTGTTGGAGAGCTCCACCAAACCGTGTAGCACACTCAGCTGACCAGGCTACATCAAGAGCGCCCCTGGAAGGGAGCTTAAACGTCCAAGCCAGGAACAGCACCCCTGGGTCAAGATACCCAACAGTGGAAGAAATTTGAACTGTGTACCCCAGGCTGTGTAACCTAGGTGGGATACACAGCAGCACATCTCCAACCCGCGTTCCCCAGGCCTTGGGCCGGGACCAGGCCTGGGGATCCAGTGCCTGAGCAACACAACCAACCTTTCACAACTGAAGTCAGAAGCTGAGCATAAGCCTCAGCAGAGGGGAGAAAACAAGGAACTGCACCCACTGGGAAGCACGCCTGTGAGAGCAAAAGACCAGGGGGGCTCAGGACAAGAGAAGCCCAAACCCCACCAGAACCCGATCCATATATTCTAGGTTATTAGACAACACAGGCCACCAGGACCTGATAGTAGGCAGGAGCTCAGGCTGGTAAGGTGGCTCAGCAGTAGAGTGCTTGTGTTGGGTGCATGAGGTCTTGGATCTGATTCCTCAGCACCACATAAGCACAAAGGGTCAGAAGTGGTGCTGTGGTTCAAATGGTAGGATGCCATCCTTGAGCTTAAGATCTGAGGGACAGTGCCCAAGCCCAGAGTTCAAGCCCAAAACCAGCCTTTCCTCCACAAAAAAAACCATCAGGAGCCCATAGCAGACTCCAGCATCTGAGAGAGTTCATCCAGTACATCCAATCTTGCCAAGAGCACCCGTAGGAGCAAACAGGAGCAGTCTAGGCCGCTCAACCCTTCCAATGACGAGAGCTGCCAGTGATCTACAACAAAGAGCTGAGAACCCTATGTGGGTCAGACCAGCAGCTGGAGGTCGGCCCCCAACAGAACCGAAATCAGGTACAAACGCTCTCTACCAACACAGAAACAACAACCAAGCAAAATCAGACACATATTGACCAAAACAAAATTTCAGATTAGTCTCCAATAATCCTGGACCCACATGGGAAAATCACAGAGAAAAATTACAAGATTTATTAATAGCCAGGATAGCAAGGTATCCCCAATAGCCAGCAGCCACACAGGGGAGAGCCCCAGTGGGAGCAAAGCAGGAATGAAAGACAAAAGCTACATCCAAGGGATGCTGGAGACAATGACTCAAAAAACAAAGCGAGAAATAGACCAGAAATTAAAGAACATGGGGACAAACTATCGAAAGAGATGCAGGATCTCAAACACGAGGTACACACAAAAGTAGAGGAAGTACATACCTCACTCAGAAGTGAGAAAAATGCCAAAATAGGCAATACATACCTTATTAAGAGGTGAGATCAGTACTTTGAGAACCAACACCAAATCCATAAATGAGTCCATTTCTTCCTTGCAAACCACAATGGAAGCCACAGTTAACAGAGTGAACGAAATGGAATGTAGAGTGTCAGATACAGAAGACAGAATACACCAACTGGACCAAACAATGACAGATATGGAAACATCACTTAAATTATGCCCAAGGGAAATTCAAGAGCAAGCAGATAGTGCCAAGAAATTTAACCTTTGTATAATTGGAGTGGACGAAGGTGAGGAATATCAAAGCAAGGGAATGCAACACCTATTCAACAAGATAATCAGTGAAATTATCCCCATCTCAAAAAAGAACATCTTACCTACATAACAGAAGCATATAGAACACCTAACAAGCAAGACACCAGGAGAAACACTTCTAGACACATTATAGTAAAAATGATAGACCTGAATAATAAGGAAACCATCTTGCATGCAGCAAAAATGAAGAAGGAGCTATAATAAACGGGAAAAAATTAGAATCACTGCAGATCTCTCCACACAAATACTGAATGCAAGAAAGGCCTGGGAAAGTACCATACGAGCGCTGAGAGCCAATAACTGTCAACCCAGACTGATATACTCGGAAAAGCTAGCATTCACATTCTATGGAGAGCTGAAAAATTTTAATAGCAAATAAAAACTAAATGAATACATAAACATTAAGCCAGCATTACAAAGAATACTAAGAGTGGGAACACAACCTGAAGAAAGCAACCAGGAACAGGGACATGTACCCAGTCATTAATAGAAATCTAACTGAGCAAGCACAGGAGGAAAGGAAAGAAGAAAAACTCAGGGAAATTGGGAATGACAGGGATCAAAATGCATCTTTCTATACTATCTCTTAATATTAACGGGCTTAATTTGCCAATCAAAAGAAAAAGAACTGCGGATTGGATTAGAAAACATGACCCATCCATCTGTTGCCTTCAGGAGACACACCTCTCAGCCAAACATACAAACAAACTCAGAGTAAAGAGTTGGAAAAGGATCTACCAATCAAATGCCCCCAGTAAGAAAGCAAGTGTAGCAAGCCTGATATCTCAGAAGATAAACTTTTCATTATAATCAATACAAAAAGACAAGGCTGGACACTACATATTAATACAGGGAACAACCCAAGAGGAGGACAGTTCCCTCTTATATTACCAACTTATATTCCCCAAACATTGGTGCACCCAGATATGTTAAGCAAATATTCTCAAACTTACAGAATAAAATAGATCCCAATATGATAATACTAGTAGACTTTAACACCCCACTCTCGCCAAAGGACAGGTCTACCAAACAGAGGATTGGAAAAGAAGCTACTGAATTAAGTGAGGCCATACTTCAACGGAATTAACTGACATCTACCGAGTATTTCACCCTAAAACAACAGAGTACACATTCTTCTTAGTAGCTCATGGAACTTTCTCCAAAATAGACCATATCATAGTTCATGCAAGGAACTTAAGCAAATACAAGGGGATTGACTTAATCCCCTCTATCCTATCTGACCACAGTGGAATCAAGCTAGTTCTCAATAACAAAGCATACAGCAGAAATTATTCTAATACATGGAAATTGAACAGCACACTTCTAAGCAATGGCTAGGTAACAGAAGAGAACAAAGAAGAAATAATTTCCTACAACTCAATGAAAATGAAAACACCGCACAAAGAAACTTGTAGGACACATCAAAAGCAGTCCTGAGGGGAAAATTTATTGCCCTCAGTGCCCACATCAAGAAAATAGAGACAGACCAAGTAAATTATCTCATGTTGCAATTAAAATAGCTAGAAAAACATGAAAAAAATGCAACCTAAATTTACTAGAAGGAGCCAGATAACCAAACTAAGACTGGAGATTAATGAATTAGAAAATTGTAGAACCATAGCCAGAATTACCCAAAGAAAAAACTGGTTCTTTGAAAAAATAAATAAAATTGGTGGACCGTTGGCAAGATTAATTAAAAAGAAGAGAGGAAACCCATATTAACAGGATTAGGGATGCCATAGGAAAATTCACAATACATACACAAAATACCTAAAACAATCTTAACGGACTAATTTCAAAAGTTATACTCTCTAAAGTAAGAAAACCTGGCAGAAATGGATGCATTTTTAGAGAAATACAAGTTGCCCAAACTGAGCAAAGAAGAAGTAAATCATTAAATAAGCCAATATCCTACAACGAGATACAGAAACAATCAGAAGTCTTCCAACAAAAAAAGCCCAAGACCAGATGGATTCACAGCAGAATTCTGTAAGACCTTTAAAGAAGAACTAATGGCCATAATCCTCAAGCTCTTCAGAGAAACAGAGAAGGAGGGAGCTATCCCAAACTCATTCTACGAAGCCAATATCACACTCATCCTCAAACCAGGCAAAGACCCAACCAAAAAAGAGAATTACAGGCCAATTTCCTTGATGAACACAGATGCAAAGATCCTTAACAGGATTCTAGCTAACAGAATCCAGAAACATAAAAAAAAATCATACACTATGATCAGATAGGCTTCATCCCAGAGATGCAGGGATGGTTTAACATACATAAGTCAATAAATGTAATCCTACACGTCAACAGAGCCAAGGTCAAGGTCAAGAACCACATGATTATCTCCACAGATACTGGAAAGGCCTTTGATAAAATTCAACATTCATTCATGGTAAAAGCTCTGGAGAAAATAAGAATAGAAGGAACATTTCTTAAAACAATAAAAGCCATTTATGACAGACCAATAGCCAATATTATACTTAATGCGGAAATGCTAAAACCAATTCTCTTAAAATCAGGAACAGGGCAAGGATGCCCACTGTCTCCACTCCTCTTCAAAATAGTCCTGGAACCCTTACCCAGGTAAATAAGGTAAGAAAAAGACATTAAAGGGATCCGCATAGGAAAAGAAGAAGTTAAACTATCCCTTTTTACAGATGACAAAATACTATACCTTCACGATCACAAAAACTCCATTCCCAAACTCTTAGAAATCATAAATCACTTCAGCAAAGTAGCAAGATACAAAATCAACCCATAAAATCAGTTGCCTTCCTGTACACTGACAATGTACAAGCAGAAAGGGAGCAACCCCATTCACAATAACCTCCCCCAAAATAAAATATTTAAGAATTAACCTAACCAAAGATGTAAAAGAACTATTTAATGAAAACTATAAAAATGTGGTATATATACACAATGGAATTCTGTGCCTCCATCAGAAAGAATGACATTGCCCCATTTGTTAGGAAATGGAAAGGCTTGGAAAAATTATATTAAGTGAAGTAACCCAGGCCCAAAGAAACTTAGGTCCCATGATTTCCCTTATTTGCTAAAACTAGTATATTCTGAGTCAAGCAGAAAGGTCAGATAAGTTGATGTTAGAGAAATGAACCCTAAGATAAGCATTCAAATGTATTTTTTCTTTCAGGTGATTGTTTCTAACACATTTATAAGATTAGTTCTTTGTTGCTTTGTATGTTCCTGCCCCATGGTGTAACCCCTGCTTTCACTGTATTTGATGTTGATATAATTTGTGGAGGGGAAGAGAAAAAAACAAATTATTTAAATAGGGATACAGGTGGATCTATTGTAACAATGAGGTATACAAGTCATTATGTCGAATACAAACTTTACAACTTTGGTGGGGGGAAGAAGGATTGGGTTGTGGGGGCGGGAGGAGCATGGGAAGAGATGGGAAGGGGAAACAAAGGAGGAGTCTACAATGATTGATAAGAAATGTACTCATTATGTTGCCCATGTAATTATAAACCCTCTTTACAGTATTTTCACAATAAAAAAATAAATAAAACTATAAAAAGTTAAAGAAAGAAATTACACAAGATACTAGGAATGGAAAGACCTCCCATGCTCTTGGATAGGCAGACTTAATATAGTGAAAATGGCAATACTGCTTTCAAGTATTTTCATTGCCTATTTTCATTATTGCCTTTGTTCTGGTTTTCTTATCAGGAACACAGGGTTACACAAAAAGATCTTCCTAAGATATAGGATCTTAGGCAGAAAAAAATAAATGTATAATTAAAGATTTTCATCTCTTAAGAGAATAAAAAGGTCAGAAGACATTTTGTTATTACTTGCATGGTTCAGATGACTTGAATGTTTTGGTTGTTAAACTAAGTGGAATACATGTAAAATGTTACAGTTGTTCCAAACGATGATACTTTTCTGCTCCAATAAGATGAAACCTCTGACAAGGTTAGAGGGCATATCGATTTTGGGGGAGAAGTCTTAATTTTAGAATGCCAAGGTAGATACCTAAAACAGCACTGTCTATCACATATCTGCTAATTTTATACTATGGCCTATAAGTTTATAAAACTACACATATGAATTGAATGAGAAATGTTTGATTTACACAATTGACTCAAAAACAACTAAAACCAGAAAACACTTCTATATATTTATATAAACTAATATATCCAGTGAGGATTTAAAAATTTTTAGAATATATATTTAACATTTATGTCAAAATATTGTTTATTTGTAAATGTTTATTTTTAATTGTTGTCAGTCGTGGGACTTGAAATCTGGACCTGGACACTGCCCCTCAGCTCTTCAGCTCAAGATTAGTGCTCTACCACTTGAGCAACTAACAGTTTTCTTTTGTCTCATTTGAGGTAAGTCTCATGGACTTTCCTGCCTAGGCTAGCTTTGAACCATGATTCTCAGCTCTCAGCCACTTTAGTAGCTAGAGTTACAATCATGAACCACTGGCGCCTAGCTACAATACAGTAGATGGAAAGAAATCATTAAAATTACACCAGAATTAAACGAATTAGAATCCAAAAATAAAAATTGTAAGAACCAAAAACCAAAGAGTTGATACTTTGAAAAATTAAAAAAATTGACAGATCCTTAGCAAATCTTATGAGAAAAAGAAGAGAACACACTCAAATAAATAAACTCAGGTATGAGAATGGAAACATCACCACAGTAACAACCAAGATTCAGAACATTATAAGAGAATACTTCTCAAAATATTATGCTAATAAGTTAGAGTGCCTGGCAGAAATAGACGTTTTCCAAGCCAATATCGAAATGCTGAAACAAACCAAGGTGAGTTAAACCATCTTAACTGGCTCATATCAAACACTGAAATAGAAACAGTAATAAGAGACCTCCCATCTCAGAAAAGCAGCTTTACAGCGGAATTCTATAAGGCCTTCATGGCAGAGCTCACACCAATACTTTTCCAACTCTTCAATGGAATTGAAATAGAAAGTTCACTACCGAACTCATTCTATGAAGCCATCATAACCCTCATCCCAATACCAGGCAGGGACTCATCACAGAAAGAGAACTATAGACCCATTTCTTTGATGAACATTAATGCAAAACTTCTCAACAAAATTCTGCCCAATCAATTTCAACAATTCATCCAAAAACTCATACACCACCATCAAACAAGATTCATTTCAGGGCTGCAAAGCTGGTTCAATATACACAAATCAATTAACATAATTCATCACATCAACAGGAGCAAGGATAAGAACCTCATGATTATCTCAACAGATGTAGAAAAAAGCATTTGACAAGATCCAACAATCCTTTGTGATGAGGGTTCTGGAAAAATTAGGAATCCAGGGAACATTCCTCAATACAATAAAGGCTGTATATGACAAACAGCCAGAATTTTACTTAATGGTGAAAAACTAAAGCCATTTCATCTTAACTCAGGAATGAGAAAAGGATGTCCACTCTCTCCACTTCAATTTAGTAATAGAATGACTAGCTACAGCAATAAGAAAAGAGGCAATAAAGGGATCCAAACAGGGAAAGATTAAATAAAACTCTCCCTCTTTTCAGATGACATTAGCTTGTGTTTAATGAATCCCACGGACTCCACACCCAAATGACTCAAGCTGATTCTAAATTTTGGCAAAGTAATGGGGTATAAAATTAACCCTCAAAAATCAATGGCTTTTCTGTATGGCAGCAATGAGAAAAGTGTGTCTGAAATCAGGAAAGCAACTCCATTTGTAATAGTCCCACAATCAATAATACCTAGGAATTAACTTAACCAAAGAAGTGAAGGACCTCTATAATGAAAAATTTTAAAAACGTGGAAAAAAGAAAAATTTAAAAACGTGAAAAGGGAAATCAAACAGAAATTAGAAAGTGGAAAAACCTCTCATGTTCCTGGATTGGAAGGATTTACATCGTGATAATGGCAATAATCCCCAAGGCTATCTACTAATTCAATGTGATGCCTTTCAATGTTCCCACGGCATTCTTCAAGGAAAAAGAAGAGGCAATCCAAAAATTTACATGGAACTATTAAAGGCCCCAAATAGCAAAAACAATCCTTAACAGAAAGAACAGTGCTGGAGGAATATCAATACCAAATTTCAAACTCTACTATAAATCCATAGTAATCAAAACAGCTTGGTACGTGCACAAGAACAGACCTCAGCACCAATGGAATAGAGCTGAAAACCCAGAAAGGAACCTACAGACATATAAGCCATCTAATCTTTGATAAGGGAGTTAAAAAATTAGAATAGAGGAAAGACAGCCTCTTCAGTAAATGGTGCTGGCAAAACTGGTTAACTACTTGTAGAAAACTAAAGCTCGATCCTTATATAACACCCTGTACCAGAATCAACTCCAAATGGATCAAAGACCTCAGAGTCAAAGCAGACATTCTGAAAACATTACAGGATGGAATAGCAGAAATCATAGGTCTCCTTGGTACAGGCCTAAAATTTCTTAATAGAAACCTAGAAACACAACAAATCAAAGAGAGGTTGGACAAATGGGATTGCATGAAATTGCTGAGCTTCTTCATGGCAAAGGGTATAGCTAACAAGATCAACAGAAAGACCACGCATTGGGAGATCTTCACTAGCCATACAATGGACAAGGGTCTCATATCTAAAATATACCTAGAATAGAATTGAAAACCCAGAAATGAACCCACAGACCTATAGCACTGTAATCTTCAATAAGGGAGCTAAAAACTAGAATGGAAGAAAGACACCCTCTTCAGTAAATAGTGCTGGAAAAATTGGTTAATCATTTGTAGAAAACTAAAGATGGATCCTTATATATCACCCTGCACCAGAATCATCTCCACATTGATCAGATACCTCGGAGTCAAAGCAGACACTCTGAAATCTTTAAAGGATGGAATTAGAGAAACCCTAGGTCTCCTTTTCACAGGTCAATATTTTCTTAATAGAGACCTGGAAACACAACAAATCAAAGAAAGGTTGGAAAAATGGGATTGCATGGAATTGCAGAACTTCTGCATGGCTAACACATAGCTAGCAAGATCAAGGGTCTCATATCTAAAATATACCTGGAACTCAAAAAATTAAATTCCCCAACAACAAATTTTCAATGAAACAACTGGGCAATAAATAAGTGGGCTAAAGGCCCACTGAAGAGGAAAGAAGGAACGGCAATAGATACATGAGGAAATGCTCAACCTCCCTAGCCATAAGAGAAAAACAAATCAAAACAACATTGTGATATCACCTCACCCCAGTTCCAATGGCTAAATCAAGAAATATAATTGCAAAAGATGCTGGAGGGGATGTGGACAGAAGGGAACCTTACTGCATTGTTGGTAGGAGTGTAAACTTGTTCAACCACTTTCGAAATTAGTATGGAGGTTCCTCAAAGACGCCACATAGAGCTGTCCAATGACCCAGCAATCCCACTTTTGGGCTTTTACCCAAATGATCACAAATAAGACCTTACTAAAGCTACCAGTACAACCATGTTTATTGCAGCATTATTTACCATGGCTAAGATATGGAACCAACACAGATGCCCCTCAGTAGATGAATGGATCAAGAAAATGTGGTATATATACACAATGGAATTCTATGCCTCCATCAGAAAGAATGACATTGCTCCATTTGTTAGGAAATGGGAAGAATTGGAAAAAATATATTAAGTAAAGCAAGACAGCCCCAAAGAAACATACTTCTCATGGTTTCCCTTACTTGCAATCCCTAGTATATGTCTGAGACAGCAGAAACGTTCAGATAAGTAGATGTTTGATGAAATGAACCCTAAGGTAAGGATTCAAATGGTTTTTTTTTTCTTATTGTTTCTAACATATTTATAAGATGATTTGTTTCTTGCATTTTATGTCCCTTGCCCAAGGTATAACCCCTGCTTTCACTGTAGTTTATGTTAATATAATTTGTGGAGGCGAAAGGGAATAACAAATTGTTTATATATGGATACAGGTGGACATGTTGCAACAATGAGATGTACAAGACTTTATATGGAAAAACGACCATTACAACTTTGGCTGGGGGGCGGGGATTAAAGAGGAGAGGGACCGGGGTGGTGAGAAGGGAAGGGATGGGAAGGGGAAACAAAGGAGGTGGCAAAAATGCTTGGTAAGAAATATACTCATTTCCTTGCCCATGTAATTGAATCCTCTGTTTACAGTATTTTCACACTAAAAAATTATCTGAAAAAATTTGCATCAGTTGATAGTGCATATGATTTTATTTTTATTACAAACATAGAATGTAGTAAAAATTTTCATTGCAATTACACTGCACTAGGATGTGGGCAGATTCTAATGTAAATAATAGACTGTGCTTATGTAGAGAATTTGAGCATCCAGAATTTTAATATGCCTGTGATCATAAAACTGATACCTTACTGATATTGAGTGACAAATACAACTTCCGATAAGTACAGAAGCTTTCCTTGTATGTTTTTAATACATATTTTTATTGTAAATGTCCTGTGCAGAGTGTTTACAGTTACATATGTAAGGTAATGAGTACATTTCTTATTGAGCATTTTTACCCCCTCCTTGGTTTTTCCCCTACCATCCCTTCCCTTCACGCCTCCCAACTCTTCCCTCCAACCCCCTCCCCCGATAGAGTGTCTTGTACATCTCATTGTTGCAATGGGTCAACCTGTATCCTTTCCTTGTATCTTAAATGAAGAAATGCTGATTGATTTGTGCTGATTCTACTTGTGTAGACACACCTAAGATCACTCGCCAAGTCCAAGAGCACGTAATTCACATGCACATCATTTTTTGTCATTTTGGTATAATTGTGTTCTACACATTTATTGACAGGTTACAAATTATTCTCAAATTTTAATACATTAAAATACTTTCTTTTTGTCTTATTTTCTTGACCATGAAATCAGCAAGACCTCAGTCAGCATTTCTCACATAGGACTTTTCACATGAGTTTGTTAAATGTTGACCTGAGCTCCAATCTTCTGAGGACTCACTCATCTGCTTAAGAATTGATGCTGGCTGTTGGAAAAGAACTCAAGGAAGAATGCCATTTAAAGCCTTATAACTTTATTCTGTACCAGGGTATTTTCCTGCTACTTTGGTTTTTGAGAGTGTCTACAAGAACTAGCATTCCCTGGGGAACAAGGAGACGCCATATGACGTTTACTTACTGAGATTTCCGATTGACTTGCTATCACTTGTACTGCATTTTGAAAGTCGAATGTGTCAAAACCTACCCATTTGAAGAGATAAGAGGAGATGCTGGGAAGATGGCTCAGTGGTAGAGTTCTTGCTTTGCATGCATGAGGCCTGGGTTCAATTCTTCAGCACCACATAAACAGAAAAAGCTGGAAGTGGTGCTGTGGCTCCAGTGGTAGAGCACTAGCCTTGAGATGAAGAGCTGAGGGACAGCGCCTAAGCCCAGAGTTCAAGGTCTACACTGGGGTGGATCTTGTATTGAGTACATAACAAACTGCTTCATGTATTTGGCAAGTTACCTGTCTCCAGTGTGCCGTAAGAATAGGACTATCATATAAATTAATAAATTACTTTAAAAAAAGAGATAGGAGTGGTAAAAGAATTTTTAGAGACAAATACATCTTCAACATATTTGATTCCAAACATTATGTCTAAGGCATATTCAACAAGTAGTGAAACTTGTATTGTCTGTAACTATGTGTCTTTCTCCATGTGTGCATGTGTACATGTGTGTATGTATGTATTTTTGTGTATAGTAACATGCATGTATACATATATAAGGGCATATACACACATATATGCATTTAAAAATAAATATACATATATAAATATATGTGTATATGTTTATATCAGTTGTTCAATGATTTAATCTATAGTTCCCAGCACATTGTCATTCTCACAAAGTGTACATGATAAACTGCTCTGAGGTTCCGTGCTCTATGATGGGCATCCTTTGTAATCACTTCCCCCATTACCTAGTTTTTCATCCCTGAATATATTCGGTCTACTTTCCACAGGAAAGCATTGTTTTCATTACATGTATTTACTTATAATAAAAGAAAAAGGTCGTTTGTAAAAGAAAAAAGAAAACGAACTTTTAGGTCAGAGGTTAAAAGTATCCTATCCGTTTCAATGATTCCTATGAGATAAAATTTATAACAGTAGTAAAAGTGAAAAGGAATTCCTAGATCTGTTGTTTTGCCATTTAGAATAGAAATGAATAACATCACGTCACTGTTATAACTCTTAAAGAATGCAAGGGTAACTGATGGTCGCTATCATGTTCCCACAAAACCAGTGGATTCTGATGGATAATAGTAGACCAGCAGAAATTCTTTTTTTTCTTATTGTGAAAATACTGTACAGAGGGTTTATAATTACATGGGCAAGACGGTGAGTACATATCTTATCAAGCATTGTAGCCTCCTCCTTTGTTTACCCTTCCTATCTCTTCCCATCTTTCCTCCCCCCCTTCTCCCCCCCCAAGTTGTAAAGTTCGATTTTGACATGACAACTTGTACTTCTCATTGTTGCAACAGGTCCACCTGTATCCTTATTTAAACGACTTGTTTTTCCACTTCCCCTCCACAAATTATACCGACATCAAATATAGTGAAAGCAGGGGTTATACTGTAGGGGAGGGACATATTAGGGTGAGATGGTATGACAATGTTGTTTTGATTTGCATTTTTTATGGCTAGGGAGGTTGAGCATTTTTTCATGTGTCTATTGGCCATCCTTCTTTCTTCTTCAGAGAAGTTTCTCTTTAAGTCATTAGCCTACTTATTTATTGGGCAGTTGTTTCTTTGAGGATTTATTGTTGGGGGATTTAATTTTTTGAGTTCCAAGTATATTTTAGATATGAGACCCTTGTCCGTTTTATGGCTAGTGAAGATCTTCTCCCAATCTGTGGGCTTTCTATTGATCTTGCTAACTATGTCCTTTGCCATGCAGAAACTCTGCAACTTCATGCAATCCCATTTGTCCAACCTTTCATTGATTTGTTGTGGTTCCGGGTCTCTATTCAGAAAATTTCGGCCAGAGCCAAGGAGACCTAGGGTTTCTCCTATTCCATCCTGTAATGTTTTCAGAGTGTCTGCTTTGACTCCGAGGTCTTTGATCCATTTGGAGTTGATTCTGGTGCAGGGTGATATATAAGGATCTAGCTTTAGTTTTCTACAAGTAGTTAAGCAATTTTGACAGCACCATTTACTGAAGAGGCTGTCTTTCTTCCATTCTATTTTTTTAGCTCCCTTATCAAAGATTAGATGACCATAGGTCTTTAGGTTCATTTCTGGGTTTTCAATTCTATGCCATTGGTCCTGAAGTCTGTTCTTGTGCCAGTACCAAGCTATTTTGATTACTATGGCTTTATAGTAGAGTTTGAAATTTGGTATTGATATCCCTCCAGCAGTGTTCTTTCCATTGAGGAGCGTTTTTGTTATTCGGGGTCTTTTATTATTCCATATGAATTTTTGGATTGCCTCTTCTATTTCCTTGAAGAATGAGGTTGGAATTTTGATAGGTATCGCATTAAATTTGTAGATAGCCTTGGGAAGTATTGCCATTTTCACGATGTTAATCTTTCCAATCCAGGAGCATGGAAGTTTTTCCCATTTTCTAAGTTCTGTTTTGATTTCCTTTTTCAAGTTTTTAAAGTTTTCACCATAGAAGAGCAGCAGACATGGAGCATGAAAGAGAAAGAGAGGAAATGGGAGAGTGAAAGAGAAAGAGAAATATCACAATACTGAAAGTGTATAACAGATAAACAAGAGCAGTATGAGAATATTCATACTGCTGTCTTTAGACTCTACATATACATTTGAACGTATTTGATGTATGATAACCCATCAAAATGAAATATAAAGTTATTTTGTTAAAAATAAAAATGTCTCAGGAGAAATTTTAAATGTAAAAACAATCTTCATGGAAGCAAACTCTGAGCTATTTCATGACTTTGAAAAGGATAAAGTGGTTGAAGTTAGTATAAATTAAGAAGTATGACAATTCACAATGATATAAAAAGGTATTCATATATTTAATAACATAACCCAAAGCAGAAAGCAAATGTTGGATAATTAATTTTTTAAAAAACATTCTGTCAGGTGCTTGGAAGGTGGCTCAGTGTTAGAGTGCTTGCCTTGCATGCATGAGGCCCTAGATTTGATTTCTCAGCACCACATAAGCAGAAAAAGATGGAAGTGGTGTTGTGGCTCAAGTGGTAGCACTAGCCTTGAGCTGAGGGACAGCACGTAGGACCCAGAGTTCAAGCCCCATTACCAGCAAAATCAAAATATAAAACAAAACTAAACACAGTCTCTCACTTTTGTGGCCTCAACTCTTTAAAATCACTGCTTCAGCCTCTGGGTAAGATTTTAGGTGTGGACATTTATCAGCATTCCTGATTCAGACTCTACTTGATAACTTTTTAAATAAATATTTTGTTCTTAATTTTCCTCTTCGTAAATTCACATGCACCTATAAAAAATGGTTTGGCCATCCCAGTAACCTTCTCCAAGTACTTCATAATGATGACTTACAAAAAGTTGTATTATATTACAACAAGGAAAACAATGCTACAAATAAGAAAAACCAATAATTAAATATTAATGATTAATAAAACGAAAAACAAAACAATTACCAGTGTTTTCAGTATTTGAAGGGTACTACGTATTAGATTTTACTATTTTCTCATATTCCTGTACATTTAAAACTGCCTAAGATTATGATGTTCAACAAGAGTTTTATAGGCTATGAGCAGTCTTTAAAGTTACCCATTAAGATTACTATTTATGGCTCATCTCATCATTTGTATATGGCTTATATCATCATTTGTTCCTCACTAACATCTAAAATAAGGAAGCCCTATATTTTTAATAGAAACTATGTAGTTAAAAGTCTTAACTCTTTATTCTGCTCCTTTACACAAAGACTTTGCAACTTCTCATTAGTAAAATTTCTATAAACTCTGAAATGTACATACTTAGTAGCATATGTCTGCTACCATAAATCTTAAATACTTTATCAAAAAGTTTTATGACCTGGGGCTGGGTAGGTGGCTCAGTGGTATAGTGCTTGCCTTGCATGCATGAAGCCCTGGGTTCGATTCCTCAGCACCACATAAGCAAAAAGAAAAAAGTTGGAACTGGCACGTTGGTTCAAGTGGTAGAGCAGTAGCTTTGAGCTGAAGAGCTGAGGGACAGCGCCCAGTCCCAGAGTTCAGGCCCCACTAGCAGACTCCCACCCCAAAAAAAATTTATGTCCTGCCAAACAGTCCTAGTTTTGGCATATATAAGCAAATTCCCAAAATTAAATATGTTTAAAACATTAAAACTTTAAAAAAAAAACCTTAACACTTGCTTCAGTGTTCATTATGACAGGTGCCTTGTATAAAATAATTGAATTCCTCCTCTTACACATCTCTTGAACAACAAATATCTGGAATTATTTTGTTTTTGACATGTCAGTCTTTATTCTTAAATGTGTGCTTATGTAAGAAGTACATGGTTCTAAAATTTCATGGCAATTATTTTGAGCTTACTTTTTGTTGAATTGTCTAGTTTAAGAAAATAAATTACACTTTATATATAAAAAATGTTCTATGCTCAATTCAGCATCAAGTACTCTAACATTGGAACAATACAGAGAAGATTAGAATGGCCCCTGAGAAAGGATGACAGGCAAATTCCTGAACCATTCCATACTTTTACAACAACAGATGCTGGAGGGGATGTAGCCACAAGAGAACTCTACTGCATTCTTGGTGGGAGTGTAAACTTATTCAACCCTTTGGAAAGTACTATGGAGGTTCCTCAAAAGACTCCACATAGACCTCCCCTATGACCCAGGAATCCCACTTTTGTGCATTTACCCAGATGATCACAAACAAGACCACACTAAAGCTACCAGCACAACTATGTTTACTGCAGCATTATTTACCATCGCTAAGATCTGAAACCAACCCAGATGCCCCTCAGTAGATGAATGGATCAAGAAAATGTGGTATTTATACCAATGGAATTCTATGCCTCCCTCAGAAAGAATGGCATCGCCCAATTTGTTAGAAAATGGAAAGACTTGGAAAAAAATATTAAGTGATGTAAGCCAGATCCAAAGAAACATAGGCCCTATGTTTTCCTTAATTTTTAATAACTATTTTATGTCTGAGATAAGCAGAAAAGGTTAAAAGCTTTGCACATATGACCAAATTAGGCAAATCAAACCCAAGATAGGAACACACGTGTGGTTTTCTCTTGCTTGTTATTGATTCTTACGTACTTATAACAGGTGATGTGTTTTTTTTGTTTCTTTATATGTTCCTCCCCCATGCTATAACCCGTTTACACTGTATTTGAAGTTGGTACGCCCACATCTTGTATATACGTTCCTCTAATTTGGGGAGGGAAAGGAAAAAAACAAGATGCTTAAATAGGGATACAGGTTGACCCATTATAACAATGAGATGCACAAGACACTATGATGAAAAATGAACTTTACAATTTAGGCAGGGGAAGTGTACTTAGGGAGGGGAGTGTGCTTGTAGAGGTGGGAGGGAAGGGATGGTAGGGGAACATAAAGGAGGAGGTAACAATGCATGTTAGGAAATGTACTCATTACCTTGCTCATGTAAATGTGACCCCTGTGTACAGAATTTTACAATAGAAAACATATAACATGTTCTGAGATGGAAGAGTTTATTTCCTTTATTTTACTCATATAATATTGTTAACAAAGAAATTAATGCAAAACACTAATATGAAGGTATTTTGAATGTGTGTGTGTGTGTGCAAGAGCGTGTGTTCTCATCCAATTGCATGTATGTTGGTGTGCTCAGAGTTTGAAATCAGTGCTTCAAAGTCTTGCTAGGCCTTTCCTCTCTAGATTGGTGAGCTACTATATGAGCTACATCTCCATTCCTGGCCTGTTGCTAATTCATTGAAATTTTTGAAAAATAATCCTATGAATTTATTTTTATCTCATTGGTTTCCAACTGTTATCCACAGATCTCTAGCTTCAGTGTTGATATGGCGAATAGTTAGGTTTACAGATGTGACCAACCAGCGCAAGTCTTTTAGAATAATTTTAAAAGTAGAAGAAAGTTTACTTCACGGGGTCCTGTTTTATCATTTATTTTTAAAGCATTTTGGAGTGATAATATGTAAATTTTTTTCGTTTTTTGGATTCTTAACACAATAAGTGAAAATATTTAAAAGTTTTAGTACTTTTTAAAAAGGAAACAGGAACTATGGGACTGAAGAAATTTTTCTCTTATAAGCTCAGCTCTGTGCATGATAACCCAATGTCACCAACACAATCTGTGTTGAAGACCAAATGTAACAGCAAACTATCACCATGGGCAATAATTGCTATGCTATTATTTCTTGGAAATATGAATATTGAATTGAGAGTGTAAGAGAATGGAGAGATTTTACCTACCTTTTGTGTATTGCTGAAAGACTTTTGGAAACTTTGACTCATTTCTTTGCTCAAAGTGTGTGTTTGAGCCATGCACTTACTGCCTTTAATTACAATTTTTCCAAACACTAAAATGGTAATAACATTAGCTTTATAGAAAATGTTATCTTAAGAATTAAGGGAAATAAAACTTGTGAAATACTTAACACAAACGTCTATGAATGAGTTTGAGTTTAGCCAGAAGTTTTTAAAATACTAAAAAGAATGTGATAAGTATTACAGAAACCATTACATGTAGTGAGCAATCAGAAGTAATGTTATCTATTGACCATGCTCTGCTTCCAAGGAAGCCAGGTGGATAACTTCTCATGCTGTAAATCAAACTGGTTATCTTATGTCTTGTGTGTGTAAAAATATCAGGGACAGAATGATGAAGGAATGTTGTAGACTGAGGTGAAGTCCATATGAAAATGTGCAAAACTGATAAAACATAAAAGTATCTTAGTAGTAAATTGTGTTTTACATTATTTAAATTACATCACAAAGATAAGAAAGACCTAGAAAAATGAATTCTCTTTTTGATGTCCTATCATAGGTCCTTGGATCAACTCTTTCCTCATTCTTGTAGAGGTATCATCAGATGAGATGAACTATATTATTTTTTGTTTGCTTCCTTCCATTTATTCTTCATTTGACACCTCAACTAATTGAGACTGAAAGAAACCAAGGGAAATTAGACACACAGGCTTTGGAAAGAACAATCAATGTAAAATAAATAAAACACATACAGCCTTGTAAAAAGTCTGACTAAATTGAGTTATATAGTCTCAAGCGTCAACAGAAAATGATTAAGAAATATCATGCTATTGATAATTGAAAATGATAGGAGTTGCTTAATATTTTTCCTTTCTACTACTTTGAATTAATTATTGATTTTGAATAGAGAGATTAAAGATGAGATTAACAAAAAACTAGATTAAAAATGGACAAAAGTTCTGAATAGACATATTCTTCTTAAAGCCCTGAAAAATCGACAGTAAGTTTACAAAGTTGTTTAATACAACTCCTATGCTGGCTTAATGTTTTGTGAGCAGAAGTCATTAGAGAAATGTAATTCAAAATTACTATGATACTACTTCATAACTACTATAACTTTTATCAAAAAGATCAAAGGAATCAGGTGTGGTGGCAAAAGATTTTAATTCCAAGCATTTAGGAGGTTGGATAAGTCTAAGGCCAGTCTGGGGTACTGCACATAGCAAAAACCGGCACTTTATTACCTTTAACAAAGGTAATAATGTTGGTGAGAGTGTGGAGAAAAGGAGATTTTCTACACTCTTCTTCAAAATACAGATTAGTGTTCTCCTTGCAGAAAGTAATATGCAGTTTTCTATAGAACTCCAAAGTTAAAATATCATCTGTCCCACCAATCATGTGATTATTTCTCTCTGGGTAACTCAAATATATCTGTAGTTCATTGTTATTCACATCATTCACAACAACAGCCAATATATAAATCAAAGTTCAGTGTTCAACTACAGACTAATAAAGCAACCGTGATACAAGCACAAATATCTTTCTCTGTTTCATTCTTAAAATAGCAAGATACTTATGCCATTAGCCACAACTTACAATGACCTGAAAGATGTATTCTAAATGAAGAAAAATAATGTACTCTGATCTTTGTAAACACACACACACACACACACACACACACACACACACACACACACACACACACCAACCTCAAACATTAAGAGAGAAATTTTTTAAAAAGTAAAATAAATTGGAATTACTGTGGCATTTAGGTCACAATGTAGAAGATAGTAGATATACTGGTTGAAGCGGTATAGAGTCGTAATGTACAACATGAAGATACAGGGGACAACACTGGCCTTACATAGGAATGAAGCTAAATTAGTACGAGTTGTTTTTCCGAGTAGGGGTTGCTCTTTTATTTGTTCTTCCTTCAGTAATGGATAAGATGAACGTAATTCTTTAAATATTCCTGCCTATTTGTAGAAATAATAACAAACAATATAGCAATAATGTTGCATGCTCAACATAGAACAAAATGTCAAATTAAACTACATGAGATTATCCTTGATGTAAACTAATTATTACAAATAAAAGAAACCATGGGACCTATGTTTCTTTAAGTCTGGCTTACTTCACTTAATATGATTTATTTCCAAGATCTTCCATTTCCTCAAAAATGAGATGGTAGCTTTCTTTCTGATGGAAACATAGGATTTTGTGTGTGTATGTGTGTGTGTGTGTGTGTGTGTGTGTGTGTGTGTGTGTGTGTGTGTGTGTCCAGTCGTGGAGCCTGAACTCTGGGCCTGGGCGCTTTCCCTCAGCTCTTCAGCTCAAGGTTAGCACACTACCACTTGAGCCACAGCGTCACTTCCGGCTTTTTTTCTTTTTGCTTATGTGGTGCAGAGGAATCGAATCCAGGGACACAGGAATGCAAGGCAAGTGCTCTACCACTGAGCCACTTCCCCAGCCCTGGAAGCATAGTAGTGCATGTATGTATATCTCTCTGTTGTGTGTGTGTGTGTGTGTGTGTGTGTGTGTGTGTGTGTGTGTGTGTGTCATTTTCTTGATCCATTCAGCTACTGAGGGGCATCTGAGTTGATTCCATATCTTAGCTAGGGTAAATACTACTGTAATAAACATAATTGTGCTGGTAGCTTTAGTGTAGCCTTGTTTGTGGTCACGTTGTTAAATGCCCAGAAGTGAGATTACTGGGTAATAGGGGAGCATTATTGTGTACATCGAGGATAACCATAGTAGATGAGCAGATTAGCTCAAAGCTATGTACATATGACACTATAAGGTGATTCCAAGTGAAATAAACTCCAATACATGTTCTTTGTTGTTGTTCTTAATGTACTATGGGATTTGTTTTTATTTTTGTTTTATTTGTGTTTTCCCCATCTATGGTTTATCACCTGAAGTCACTGTATTGGATTTTGATGCCCTGGGTATTGTAATTATGTTGATCTGAACTTGGGAAAGGAAATAGAAAAAACAAAATGGTGAGACAAAGGACAAATAGGTAACCTAAACAACTGTGATACTCACAAAACAAAATGTTGGAAATAATCTTGGGGGGGGCATTGGGATGGAGGGAGAAAAATTGGAGAAGGGGTAACAAGTTATAAAAGAAATGAATTCATTTCCTTACTTATGTAACTAACCCCCCCTGTACTTTATCTTGACAATACAATTTAAATAAAAAATAAAATAAAATATATGTGAGCAGCAATACAGGAGATATGAGTGGGGGCAACAGCTGTGGAGATCAGTAATTTTACTTTTACATAAGAAGTAATAACCTAGCATACAGATTTTCAGCCTCATGTCAGCCATTAAAAAGGGAAAACAAAATGCACAATCAGCAAACCAATAGAGATGAAATAGAAAACTAACAGAGGTGAAGAGATGACTTCGGCCAGTAATAACAAATGACACAATTAGGAAACAAATAACAAGCTGCTGAATTTAAAAAATATTACCCATAATTCTATTAAATGTTGTTTTCAACACAATTTGTTAGCACTGTAATTTAAATCACAATTTAATAATATATCATTTTAATAATAAGTTACTCATTTTTTATTTCTTAATATTGAATGTTTAATATGTAATATGTAATGTTTAAATAGCCAGCTATAGAAAAGAAGAAAGTGAAACTAATTTTAATAATATATTTCATGAATTGTAAAATTGAATAGCATTAGAATCTAAACAAATAACATATCATTATTGTTTCATTTCTGTGAATTAATGTAATAATTCAAATTGTATTCTACACTTAGCACTCATCTTAACATGAAATAAATTATTGCACATGACTCTTGGTATTAGGTGGAAGGGTTCAGCACTGTGGTAAAATTCACACCACACAATACACGAGGATATTACTCCTCTCATCTAGCTTAAATTGTGGAAAATTGATTTCTAAATGCATGTTAAATTCCTGTGTAGGTGACATCTATACAATTATGCACAATTATTGTCACGAGGAGTATTTCAGATGACAAAAGTCATATTCATTAATTAAATATTTATTATTTTGTACCAAATAAATATTTATAGAGCGACTGAATTTCTGAGTAGATGCTGGTTTATATGTGCCAGATTATATGTATTGAGGCTTATTTTATATTCCTGACATTGTTTCTACAGTTGGAGTTAATTTTCCATAAGGGGTTAATTGTATTATATTGGATATATGAAAGTAAACTGAATGTTTATTCCATTAATACTTTGACACTTGTCTAATCCCAATATAAATAATCCATGTGTTTGAAGTAATGAAAATAACAAAAAATATAAGCCAGATAAGTCATTCTGTAGTAGAAAAGAATTTTCACCTTTGT
Source organism: Dipodomys spectabilis (assembly GCF_019054845.1). Lineage (NCBI taxonomy): Eukaryota > Metazoa > Chordata > Mammalia > Rodentia > Heteromyidae > Dipodomys > Dipodomys spectabilis. The sequence continues at coordinate 4,999,577 of NW_024870757.1, read as the reverse complement.
TTTGATAGTTTGGTCCTCTTTACACTACAGAATATTCTTGGGAAAATGTGTTCCAGGCTGGTCACAACTGTAGAAATATTATGGTTTGATTTATCAAAAGAGAAGGAAGGAAGGGGAACCTTCCTTCCAAAAGTTTGCCCCCAGGGATGTGATCTGCTTTATGGTGGTGACTTGGAAATGAACATTTTTCACAGTCAACCTTGAAAAGCCATCTTGATAGACCATTTCTGTAAGTGGATTACTACAGTTATTCTGATATTATGAAATACATTGTACTTCTATTATCCCAGCTTTTCCTTTTTTCCTAGAACCTGAAATAAGTTCATCTTTAATTAACATTTAATACATTTCTCTTTTTTTACTGACAGAAAATCTGGGTGTAATTTTGATTTTTTATCTTTCCAATATAATATAAACTATGTTTTGACCAGTCACTTTCGAAAAATGAGTGATGTTCATGCACACTATTTTGGTGGCTTTAAGTAAATTGAGAGTTAATGTGGTATGGTAGTTCTTTTGCCTAATTGACTGAAGCATTAGATTATTCATGTATGAACCTGAGCATTGAAGTTTTAAAATTTTATATATAAAAGAGTCCCCAAAGATTTACTTTAAACTGATAATGGAGGGGGGGTTGTCTTCATGTCTAAACTTTATATTTATTTTTATAAAAGTAATGATGTTCACTGGAGAAATATAAAAGATGCGAACATATTCCAAAAGAGAAAAGATTTATTTATTAAAAAATAGAAAAGAGTAAAATAGTCACATTTCTTGCTTGAGACTGCATAAATTTCATATTAATATAGCTCAAGATGAGACTCAGAGATAAATTCATATTTATATTACTGAGAGTTAAATCACAATATAAGCTACATAGGTATTTTAAGAAATTGGTGATTCAAAGCCCTACATACCTAATGGATGAAGAATAGAATTGAAAATAGCAGAGGAAAACAAATCAACATGCAGGTATTATGATATTATAATAAAGAAATGAAAGAAATGAAGCTTTTGCCTGCTGAAGGAGAAAGTTTAGCCTGTAATTTCAATGTAAGGCATCAATTGTAATGAGTTTAAAGTCTTTTCCTACAAGATATCCAAGAGTACTATATTCAGCCTCTGAAGAGTAAAGAAGTAATTATTTTCATTAGCTTTGCTTAATATTAATTTAATTGTAGCAAATAGGTTAAAATGTCTGCTCCGTTTCATTTGATGTAATAACATACATTTCATATTATTACTGTCTCTTCATACAAGCCTGAAATCACTATTTTATAGTAACACAAGCAGAAAAAAGAAAATAACCTGGTACAACCATCACATACCCTAAATTAGGTGAAAAACTCCACAATAAAAACTGAACCTGAGGAAGTGGAAAAATAATGGAAGAATAACAACAGAAAATTACCCTAGCTCTATCTAATGAAACAGAGATTTAGAGTCCTATACAAAGTCTACTTCTAGTGGATCAAACCAAGCCAGCTATAATTATATATAGATATGCAATTCAAAAGAAGTTTTTTATACTGTCTTCACAAGAAAACAGCTATTTATGAAAATTACCCAGTCATTCATGTGACTACTGTGACTGTGCTAGGCAACATGTTCAAAAGCAGAGATGCAGTGTGGAAATAAAAGGGCCACATGGGAAAAAAGCAGGAACAGTGACAGCCACATCCAAACACAGACATAATTCACCTTACCACTGGACAGTTCAAACTGTCATTGGAACCACATTTATTTTTTTTTGGGGTCCCGTCGAGGGGCATGAACTCTGGGCCTGGGTGCTGTCCCTCAGCTCTTCAGCTCAAGGCTAGCGCTCTACCACTTCCGGCTTTTTTCTTTTTGTTTATGTGGTGCTGAGGAATCAAACCCAGGGCCTCAGGCATGCAAGGCAAGCGCTCTACCACTGAACCACCTTCCCAGCAAGAACCACAAGTATTTATTAACATGACAACATCTCACCACAACTGCTGTCTACAAAAACCTAATTCCAGAAAAACAAAGGAAAATAGAAGACCAAACCAAAACCTGGCAAATCAACAAGAACATAGATAGTAACCTTTTAAGATCATAGATCTCCCAAATGAAAGCCAAGACATCCTTCAAGTGGACAGAACCAATCAGAAATTTAAAAAATGGATGTCAAGATAATATAATTCACACACTAAATAAGCAGGCCTTACAACAGGCAATCAAGGACCTAGAAGATACTTTCCAAATTATATTTCAAATACTGCTAAAAAATGTGATTAACGAAAAGATACAAAACATCTACAAGGAAATTTGTGAACAAGATGAGACCAACCAAAGATTAGCAAAATAATTCATGGAGTCTACAAACAGAAAGATAAATAATTTCTGAGAAGTCAAAGGAGTATAACAGAAAAAAACGATGCCTAGTTAAAAGATATGAAAGAAGACACAGCTAAAAAAAATCCCCTAACACTCTTACCCAAAGAAAAGATGTAAAGAAAGTCCACACAAAACATAAAGCAAAGTTTTAATAAAGAGAGAAGCCCTAAAATATGAACAATGAGAAAACAGGGAAATCAAAAAGAAAGTAGAAAGTCTCCACAGCGAATAGATGACATAGAAGATAATCTCAGGTCTCAAAGACAGAATAGGTCTAATAGGAAAGAGGAGATAATCATTTAGAACCAAACCAAGAAATAAGAAACGATCTTGCTGGAAGTTCAAGACAGTTAGAAGATCAAACTTGGGGAAACAGGTATCAAGAAGGAGAAGAGCAGGAAACAAAGTGGATGGGAAACATATTACAGAATTCTAGCAGAGAAAATGTCAAACATCCAAAGAGATAAGCTCATTCAGAGAAGAGAAGCCTTTAGAACACCAAACGGAGAATACCAGAACAGAACAACCCACCACCACATTATAATCCATTAGAGGATCATTAGAGATCAAGGAAAGGATTATTAAAGCTCTCATCAAAAAAGACTGATTATATAAAAAAGATACATAGAATAATTACAGATTTCTTAGCTGATATGGTCAAAAGGAGAGCCTGGGATGATAAATGGCAAACATTAAAGGTAAACAAATACCAAGCGTAAATAGGGTCCCAAGCCAAACACTCCTTTACATTTAAAGGATATATAAAAATATTTTTGACAAAGAGAACTTGGAACAATGAATCTCCAACATGAAAGTAGAAGAATATTGAACAGGAACTGAGGGAAGAGAATCAGAATATGTCTACAGTGTAGAATACTGGATGTGTGTTGCAGATACAAAATCATCTTCTATAGGTTCATTTAGTGAAACTTGTCATCCTCTATTGAAAGCAAAGTTTCCATATACAGATTTCCAGTTACTTTGCTTACCTATCACTTCTGATCACAAATCCTCTTATGAAATTTTATAGTATCTTTGAAAAAAATAAAATGATTTGCATATCATCTTAAGCAAATACAGTCTGTTTTTACATCTTTCATTCTGTGACAAACCCTTATTTTTTTGTTTCCCGGATTGCTGAAAAATGAATTCTTGGAAATAGGATATTGACAGTAAATCTGAGTGTAATTTTCATTTTTTAGCTTTCAAATATAATATAAACTTTGTTTTGACTAGTCATTTTCTAATTCATGAACAATAATATTTTGGTGCCTTTAAGACTTATTGTGGTATTGTAGTTGTTGTGTCTAATTGACTGAACCATTAGAGTATTCATGTATAAACCTGAGCATTGAACTTTTTAATTTTTATATCTAAAAGAGTCTCAAAAGCTTTACTTTAAAGAAATAATGGAGGGGGCTTGTCTCCATGTTCAAAACTTTAAATGTATTTCTATAAAAGTACTGGAAATACATCATGTTCACTGGAGCAATATAAAAGGTGAGAACTAACAGAAAAAAAAGAAAAAAGAAAAAATCAACACTAAAAGGTGAGAACATATTGCTGAAGAGAAAAGATTTATTGATTAGATTAAATAACAGAAAAGAGTAAAATAGTCAGTTTCCTTGCTTGAGACTGCATACATTTCACATGAATGTAGGTAAAGATGAGACTCAGACATAAATTCATATTTATTTTACTGAGATTCAAAAAATAATATAAGCAATATAGGTATTTAAAGAACTGGTCATTCAAAGACCTGGATTCCTAATGGATGAAGAATGGAATTGACAATAGCAGACGAAAACAAATCAACATTCAGGTATTATGATATTGTAATACTATTATGAAAGAAATGAAAAGAAAGAAAGTTTAGCCTGTAATTTCAATGTAAGGCATCAGTTGTAATGAGTCCAATTTCTTTTCCTACAAGATATCCAAGAGTACTATACTCATCCTCTGAAGAGTAAAGAAGTAATCATTTTTATTAGCTTTGCTTAATATTAATGCATTTATAGCAAATAGGTTAAAATGTCTGCTCCCTTTCATTCGATGTAATAACTTACAATTCATATTATTACTGTCTCTTCATACAAGGCTGAAATCACTATTTCAAAGTAACACAAACAGAAAAAAAGAAAATAACCTGGTACAACCATCGCATACCCAAAATTAGGTGAAAAACTCCACAATAAAAAATGAACCGGAGGAAGTGGAAAAATAATGGCAGAGAAACAACAGAAAATTACCCTAGCTCTATCTAATGAAACAGAGATTTAGAGTCCTAGCAGGTACTCCACTTCTAGAAGGTCAAAGCAAGTCAGCTATAATTATATATAGATCCACAATACATAAAAAGATTTTATATTATCATCACAAAAAAACACAAATCTATGAAAAGTTACCCAGCTAGTCAGGTGACTGCTGTGACTGTGGTGGGGGAACATGTTCAAAAGCAGAGCTGCAGGTGGAAATAAAAGGGCCACATGAGAAAAAAATCAGGGACAGAGACAGCCACATCCAAACACAGACACACTTCACCTTACCACTGGACAGCTCAAACTGTCATTGGAACCACAAGTATTAACATGACAACATCTCACCACAACTGATCTCTCCTCCTACACTTAATGGGCTAGACAAAAACTTAATTCCAGAAAATCATAAGAGAAGTCTATACCAACACCTGGCAAATCAACCAAGAACATAGAGAGTCAAATATTAAGATCATAGATGCTCTAAATGAAAGCCACGACATCCTTCAAATGTACAGAACCAATCAGAAAAATACAAAAAAAAGTGATGTCAAGGTAGTGTAATTCACACAGTAAATAAGCAGGCATTACAACAGGCAATCAAGGACATAGAAGGTAGTTTTCAAAATACATTACAAATAGTGCTGAAAAATGTGATTACCGAAAAGATACAAAACCTCTACAAGGAAATTTGTGAACAAGATGAGACCAACCAAATATTAGCAAAATAATTCAGGGAGACTACAAAGAGAAAGATAAGTAAATTCTGAGAAGGCAAGGGAGTCCTAGGAAAAAAATAGATGTCTAGTTAAAACATATGAGAGAAGACACAGTTAAAAGACCAACTCCCAACCCCCCTATTCAAAGAAAAGATGTAAAGAAAGTCCACACAAGCCCAAAAACAAAACCTTAATAAAGATAAAAGCCATATAAAGTGACCGTTTTGAAGACAGATAAATAAAAATCTATGAAGAATCTCTCCACAGAGAATAGATTACATAGAAGATAATCTCAAGCATCAAAGACTGAATAGGTCTAAAAGGAAAGAAGAGATAATCATTTAGAACCAATCAAAGAAATAAGAAACGATCTTGCAGGAACTTCAAGATTCAGTTAGAAGATAGAACATGGGGGAGATAGGTATCAAGGAGAAGAGCAGGAAACAAAATGGATAGGAAACATATTACAGAATTCTAGCAGAGGATACCCTAAACAGGCTGAGGTAGAATTACTAACATAAGATAAAATAGAATTCAAATTAAAATTAGTTAGAAGAGACATTACATACTGATAATGGCAGCTCTACATTAGTAGGATATGTAGAGTCTAAATATCAAAACCCTGAATCCTGGAGCATACCACTTCATCAACCAAATATTACTTAACCTAAAAACACATCTCAACAAATCATTGTCATCCAAGGAAAAACTCAACCAAGAAACTGCAGACCTCAATAACTACATTGACCACCTAGTCCTAACAGACATGTATAGAATATACATTCAGCATCAGAATATACATTCTTCACAGCAGCTCATGGAAGATTTTCCAAAATAGAACACATCCTATGTCACACGGATATTCTGTCCAAAGAAAAATTAATTGAATTCCCATATCTTGTCAGATCATAAGAGAACAAACTTAGAATTAAATGGCTAAAGCAAATAAAAAATTGTCAAACCCATGAAGACTGAACAACATGTTGCTGAATGAACAATGGGACACTGAAGGTATTAGAAAAGAAATCTGAGGGGCTTAGAAGGTGGCTTAGTGTTAGAGTGCTTGCCTTGCATGCATGAGGCCCTGAGTTCGATTCCTCAGCACCACATAAGCACAAAGAAAAAAAGCCGGGAGTGGCACTGTGGCTCAAGTGGTAGAGTGCCAGCCTTGAGCTGAAGAGCTGAGGGACAGCACCCAGGCTCAGAGGTCAGGCCCCACAACCGGACCCCCCCCCCCCCAAAAAAAAAAGAAATCTGAAAGTTTCTGGAATTTAACAAAAATGAACACACAAATTACCAGCTCCTCTGGTATTTGCAGTATTTCAAGGAAAATACATAGCTCTGAGGATGTCCATCAAGCAACTGGGGAAATCTCAATTGAATATTTTAATTATGCACCTCAAGCTCCTTGAAAACAGGAACAAACTCAGACACAAAGCAGTACACAGAAACAAATAAAAAAATCAGAAATAACTAAATAAAGACAAAATAAAACATGGAAAGAATCAAAAAATCAGGGTTGGTTTTTTAAATAAATTAACAGACTTGAGAGACCCTTACCAAATCTGACTAAGAAGAGAACTTATATAGGTATATAGATAAAAAGCCAGCAGATTGTGAGATCTTTACTTTCTCTACAACACACAATGGCCTCATATCTCAAATATATTTAGAGCCCCAAAAGTTAACCCCCCAAAAAAACAAATTCTCAAAGAACCAACAACCCTCTTAATAAGTGGGCTAAAGATTTAAAGAGAGACTTCTCTGAAGAAGAAATATGCATGGCCAATAGACACATGAAGAAATATGCAACATCTAGCCATAAAAGAAATGCAAATCAAAGCAACATTGAGAATTTACTTCACCCCAGTTAGAATGACCATTATGAAGAAAACTAATAATAACATACTGGGCTTGTGGGGATGTGGCCAAAAAGGAACATTATTACACTACTGATGGAAATGTAAATTTGTTCAAATATTCTGTAAAGAAATATAGAGGTTCCTCAATAGAGCTCCCCATGACCCAGCAATGATGGATCAAGAAAATGTCGTATATATTCACAACAAAACACTATTCATCAGAATGAATGACATTGCCCCATTTGTAAGGAAATGGAACTACTTGGAAAACATAATAAGTCAAACAAGCCAGACCCAAAGAATCATAGGCTACAGGTTTTCACTCATTTGGAAAAACTAGAATATGTCTAGGCTATTTACAATAGCTCAATAGCAATATGAATATCACCATATAAAAATGATGCTTATCGAAAGGAGCTCCAAAAAATGGATAAAAGATGATTGTATAGTTAACTCTTTTTACTTATTTCTATTTAGTTTTCACCCTTTGGTTTACTCTCTGTAGTAACTGTTTTTGTTTTCTCAACCCTTTGTCTTATACATGTTAATCTGATTTGGGGAAGGGAAGGGAAATCACAGAAATGGTGGGACAAAGATCAACCAAAGCACCAGTGATATACAGTAGACATTATGTTAGAAATGAACTTCACTACTTTGGGGGAGGGGGATGTCAGGGTTGGGGGAAGCAGGAAAAACTGAGGGAGGGATAGCACTGTTAAAAATATACTCATTACTTATGTAAATGTAACCCATCTCTCTATATATCACCTTCATAATATAAAATCCCACCAAAAACAATAAGAGAACTCACCCAAAGAGAGAAAATTAGAGGTAAAAATAAGACAACACAACAGATATAAGCAAAATTGAGAACGTTATAAGAGAGTACTTTGAAAACCTTATGCCAATCGCCTGGAGAATCCTGGAGAAATTGATGCTTTCCTATACACAATCTGAACCAAGTAGTTACACCTAAGAAGTAATGAAAATGAAATGCAACAAACCACTATCCATTCCAGAAAAATCTAGGACTGAATTAATTTACCATGAAATTAAGGCCTGAAAAGAACTTACAATACTCAAACCTATCTCTTCAATGGAATAGAACTGAAAATGGAATTATCAAACACATTCTTTAAAGCTAGAATTAGACTCTTCCCCAAATCACATAGGGACTCACCAAAGAAAGAGAACTATTAACCCAACTCTTTGGTAAGCATTGATGCTTTTTAATAAAATTCTCACCTAACAATTTCAGCAATTAACAAAAAAAAATCATATGGTACGATCAAATAGGATTCATCCTAGGATAAAATTGGATTCAATATACTTGTCAATAAACATAATACAAACCATCAGCAGAAGCAAGGACAAGAAATACATAATCGTCTATGTGGATGTAGAAATAGCTTTTAAGAACCTCCAATAGCCCTTTATGATTAAAAGGTCTGAGAAACTAGGAATACATGGAACATTCCTCAGTATGTATGTGACAGAGATAATTAGCATTTACCAAATGGTGGAAGCATGAAGACATTAAAATCAGGAATGAGACAAGGATGTCCACTCTCTCTACTACTCTTTAAAATGGTTGTGGACTTTCTAGCAAGAACAATAGGCAAGAGAAAAACATAAAGGAGATCCAAATAGGGGAAGTAAAACTATCCCTTTTCTCATATGTAATGATCCTGTATTTAATGGACCCTATAGCTTCCTCCCTCAAGTTAGTAAAGGTGATGCTAACTTTCAGTAATGCAGCAGGGTATAAAAACCACAAGAATCAGTATTATTTCTGTGTTACCAACAATGGGAAGATCCAGGCTGAAATCCAAAAAAACAACCTCATATGTATTAGTCTCAAAATAAAATCAAATCTAAACAAAACAACAACAATAACAACAAAACAAGGAATTAATTAATTTACCTAAAAATATGAAGGGCCTCTACTGTGAAAATTTTAAAAATATAAAAAGGGAAATTGAAGGAGATTCAAGGAAATGGAAAGTCTTTCAATGCTCCAGGTTGGAAGAGTTAACATGGAGAAAAATGCAATATTGTCCCCAAATAATTGCCAATGCAATACACATGAAAATCCCAACAATATATTTCAATGCATTAGAGAAAGTAACCAAAATTTAATATGGAATTACAAAATTACACATAAAACAGAAGGCTTACAAATAAACTCATGGGCCTATAGTCATCATACACACACACACACACACACACACACACACACACACTGGAATTCAACTCCCCCATGAGAAAGGATGACTTTTCACCAGTATTAAAGAAACTGAAAGGCTTGAAAAAATTATACTAAAAGAAAAGAGAAAGGAATGCAGGCTCAGAACAATATAGGTTTCATGGATTCATTCATTTATGATAGCTAGAAGGTGCCCACAATTCTACAAGTAAACAAGACAGATTCTACCTCATCCCAGTTAGAATGGCCATTATCAAGAAAACAAACAATAGCAAATGCTGGCATGGATGTAGCCAACTGGGAACTCTATTACACTGTTGGTGGAAATTAAACTTGTTCAACCACTCTGGAATGCAGTATGGAATTTCCCGAAAAGACTAAATGTAGATCTCCCTTAAGATCCAGTAATTCCCTCAACGGCAGTAATCCAAAAAATAACAACAAGCTCACATGAAAGCTACCAGCATACCCATGTTCAGGGCCCAGGCCCAGAGTTCAAGGACTGGAAAAAAAGTTACTACTAATGGTATTTGTTTCCTCAAATATGAATCTTTTGACAAAAGATACCAAATCATTTTATTTTCAGTATCTAGGTTAGGACTTAAAGGTAGTGGGTGATAAAATGGCTTATTTGTTGAATGTTAGGATAAAATGTAGGCAGTCCAAGAAAGGGAGGATTTTTGTAGTTGTGGTCGAGTGGCTTGAAACCTGGGCTTGGGCACTGTCCCTCAGCTATTCAACTCAAGTTGAGTGCTCTACCTCTCGAGCAACAGTGCTACTTCTGGTTTTCTGGTGGTTAAAAGAGATAAGAGTCTCAGGGATGTTCCTGCCCAGGCTGGCTTTGAACCACCATCCTCAGATCTCAACTTCCTCAGCAGCTAGGATTACAGCTGTGAGCCACTGGCACCAGACTAAAAATGGGAGATTTTTAGAAAAGAAAATCCACCTCTTCATCTGTGTCTAAATCTCAGATATCCCTATTACAACACTTTCAACTCAATTCATCAGACTTTTGTAAATTTCTTCTTTTCCTTCATGTGGGAATACTGCAGTCAATATCAACTCAGCTGTGGGACTGGATCAATTGAATGGTAATTGCTAGCACCTAAATCAAGAACTGTTACAGCAAAACAAACGAATCCCTCAGTTGGAATAATTGTTTTCCCTTTTTCTTACAAATTTGTGCTTGATTAATTCATATTGTGATATTGGAACTCCTAACAGAGTGGTGACATTTTCTTTCTCTTCAACCATCTCCCACATGTGGTCAAATATTTAAGAATTCAAAGATTTCTATTGATAATTGATTAAGATGACCTCTAAGAAAATACGCATTTCTGGAATTTGGTCTTCTGTCTTGTTTTTGTTTTTTAAATTTATATTTTTTATTGTGAAAATACTGTACAGAGGAGTTACAATTACATGGGAAAGATAATGAGTATATTTCTTATCAAGCATTGTAGCCTCCTCCTTTGTTTCCCCTTCCAATCCCTTCCCAGCCTGACCCCCCCCAATACCCTCCCCAAAGTTGTAAAGTTCGTTTTTGACATGACAATTTGTACATCTCATTGTTGCAACGGATCCACCTGTATCCTTATTGAAACGACTTGTTTTTCCCCTTCCCCTCCACAAATTATACCGACATCCAATACAGTGAAAGCAGGGGTTATACTGTGGGGGAGAGACATACAAAGCAACAAAGAAATAATCTTATAAATGTGTTAGAACCAAAGGCATGACAGAAAAAAAATTTGAATACATATCTTAGGGTTCATTTTCCTAACATAACCTTATCTGACCTTTTCTGCTTGACTCAGACATATACTAGATACTGCAAATAAGGGAAACCATGGGACCTATGTTTCTTTGGGCTTGGCTTAATTCCCTTAATATAATTTTTCCAAACCTTTCCATTTCCTAACAAATGGGGCAATGTCATTCTTTCTGATAGAGGCACAGAATTACATTGTGTATATATACCACATTTTCTTGATCCATTCATCTACTGAGGGGAATCTAGGTTGGTTCCAGATCTTAGCTATGGTAAATAATGCTGCAATAAACATAGTTGTGTTGGTCGCTTTAGTGTGGTCTTGTTTGTAAACATTTGGGTAAATGCCCCAAAGTGGGATTAATGGGCCATAGGGGAGCTCTATGTGGAGTCTTTTGAGGAACCTCCATACTACTTTTCAAAGTGGCTGAACAAGTTTACACTCCCACCCACAATGAAGTAATGTTCCCTTCTGTACACATCCCCTCCAGGATCTGTTGTTATTAGAATTCTTGATTTTTGCCATTCTAACTGGGGTGAGGTGGTATCTTAATGTTGTTTTGATTTGCATTTCTTTTAGGGCTAGGGAGGCTGAGCATTTCTTCGTGTGTCTATTTGCCATCCTTCTTTCTTCTTCAGAGAAGTTTCTCTTTAAGTCTTTAGCCCACTTATTTATTGGGCAGTTGTTTCTTTGAAGATTTGTTGTTTGGGGAATTAATATTTTTAGTTCCAAGTATATTTTAGATATGAGACCCTTGTCTGTTGTATGGCTAGTGAAGATCTTCTCCCAATCCGTGGGCTTTCTATTGAACTTGCTAGCTATGTCCTTTGCCATGCAGAATCTCTGCAACTTCATGTAATCCCATTTGTCCAACCTTTCTTTGATTTGTTTTGTTTCCGGGTCTCTATTATGAAAATTTTGGCCTGTGCCTAGGAGACCTAGGGTTTCTCCTATTCCATCCTGTAATGTTTTCAGAGTGTCTTCTTTGACTCTGAGGTCTTTGATCCATTTGGAGTTGATTTCTGTCTTGTTTTTACATGCATACGCTTTCTATGATTTATTTGTTCTACAAGGAATTCTACTTTCCAATCTTTGTGTGACCAATTTTAGTTCTCTCTGATCAGTCTTTCTGACTCTCTCTCTCTCTGGAGTCTCATTTCAGTCTGCCTCATCAAAAATATGTTAGTTATCAGCTAAATGACTCTCACCTTCTGTTTTTTGCCTGCCTTCATGTAGGCTGTTATAGCAGCCCTCACTGGCTGTGCTAACTGGAGGTTTTTTTGTTTGGTTGATTTGTGTGTGTGTGTGTGTGTGTGTGTGTGTGTGTGTGTGTGTGTGTGTGTGTGTGTGTGTGTTGTTTTAAAGGTCTAGGATTACTATTCAACGTAGTAGCTTCTCTGGGCCCCAGTCATCCCTTGGCCTAACTAACTAAATTCCTATTTTAATTCTCTCAAAATGAAGCAATCTGGCCTCCTTGCAAAGACATCAATAATCCTCTGTAGTAATCCACTTACAGAAATGGTCTATCAGATGGTTTTTCAAGGCTTATTGTAAAAAAATGTTCATTTCCAAGTCACTACCATAAAGCAGATCACATCCCTGAGAGCAGACTTTTGGAAGGAAGTTTGCCCTTCCTTCTTTCTCTTATGATAGATCAAACCATAATATTCTGCAGTTGTGGCCAGCCTGGAGCATATTTTCACAAGCATATTCTGTAGTGTAAAAGAGGACCAACTATCAAAACAAAGGTGAAAATACTTGTCTACTTCAGACTGATTTATCTTGCTTATATTTGTTGTTATTCTCATTACTTCAAACACATGGATAAATTATATTGGAATTAGACAAGTGGCAAAGTATTAATGGAATAAATATACAGTTTACTTTCATATATCCAATATAATACATTTAACCCATTATGGAAAATTAAATCCAATTATAGAAACAATGTCAGGAATATAAAATAAGCCTCAATACATATAATCTGGCACTCATACACCATCATCTACTCATAAATTCAGTCTGTCTATAAATATTTATTTTGTACAAAATAATAAAAATTTATTTAATGAATATGACTTTTAAGTATCATCTGAAATATTCTTCATGTATATAATTATATATATTTATATAGATACCATCTAGACAGGAATTTAACATGTATGTAAAAATAAAATTTCCACAATTTAAGCTAGTTGAGAGGAGTCATACCCTCGTGTATTGTGTGGTGTGAATTTTTCCACAATGCTGAACCCTTCTACCTAATACCAAGAGTTATTATGTGCAATAAATTATTATGAGAAATAATTTATTATTTGATGTTAAATGAGTGCTAGGTGTAGAATACACTTTGAATTATTACATTAATTCACAGAAATGAAACAATAATGATATATTATTTGTTTAAATTCTAAAGCTTCTCAAATTTACAATTCATGAAATATATTATTAAAGTTAGTTTCACATTATTCTTTTGTTAAAATTTTATATTAAACATTCAATATTAAGAAATCAATAGTAAGTAACTTACTATTAATATGATATACTATTAAACTGTGATTTGAATTATAGTTCTAACTAATTGTGATGTAAACAACATTTAATAGAATTATGGGTAATATTTTTTAAACTTACCAGTTTGTTATTTGTTTCCTAATTGTGTCATTTGTTATTCTTGGTCCAAGTCATCTCTTCACCTTGCTTAGTATTCTATTTTATCTCTATGGGTTTGCTGATTTTGCATTCTGTTTTCCTTTTTAGTGACTGACATGAGGCTGAAAATCTGTATGCTAGTTTATTACTTGCTATGTTAATATAAAATTACTGCTCTCCAAACTGTTCTACTCTACTCTACTACATACAGTATTTCCCTCTCCCATCTCCTGTATTGCTGCTTTCATATATTTTATTTTATTTATATTTATATTTTATTGTCAAGGTAATGTACAGTGGGGCTTTAGCTATAAAAGTAAGTTAATGAACTCATTTCTTTTCAAACTTGTTATCCCTTCTCCAATTTTTCTCCCTCTTCACTCCCAACACCCCCAAGATTATTTCTAACATATTGTCTTGTGAATACCACTGTTGCATAGGTTCTCCCTCTGTCCTTTGTCTCACCATTTTGTTTTTTCCCTTACCATTCCATAGTTCATATCAACATATTTACAATACCCAGGGTATCAAAATCAAAATACAGTGACTACAGGGGATAATGCATAGGTGGGAAAACACAAAGGATAAAAAGAATTCACCTAGAACATTAAGAACACCAACAAAGAACATGTCTTGTAGTTCATTTCACATGGAATCACCTTATATGCTGATATGTACTTACTTATTGAGCTATTCTGCTCATCTACAAAGATTATACTTGATGTACACAATAATGCTCCCCTATTACCCAGTAATCCCACTTCTGGGCATTTAACTAGGAGACCCAAAACAAGGCCACACTAAAGCTACCAGAACAATTATCTTTATCACAGTAGTATTCACCAGAGATAAGATAAGGAATCAACCCAGATGGCCCTCCGTAGATGAATGGATCAAGAAAATGGGACACACACACAGATACACACACATGGAATACTATGTTTATATTAGAAAGAAAGATATCACTTCATTTGTAAGGAAATGGAAGATCTTGGAAAAAATCATATTAAGTGAAGTAAGCCAGACTTAAAGAAACATAGGTCCTATGGTTTCCTTTATTTGTAATAATTAGTTTACATCAAGGATAATCTCATGCATTTTAATTTGACATTTTGTTCTATGTTGAGCATGCATCATTATTGCTTTATTGTTTGTTATAATTTCTGCAAACAAGCAGGTATTTAAAGAATTACATTCATCCAAACCATTACTGAAGGAAAAACAACTAAAAAAGCAATCCCTACTAGGAAGAACAACTCCTACTTACTTAGCTTCATTCCTATGTAAAGCCAGTGTTGTCCCCTGTATCCTCATACGGTACATCACAACTCTATACCTGGTCATCCTGTATATCTACTATCTTCTACATTGTGACCTAAATGCCCAGCAATTCCACTTTGCTTTACTTTTTAAAAAGATTTCTCTCTTAATATTTGAGATTTTTAAGAGAGAGAGAGAGAGACAGAGAGAGAGAGAGAGAGAGAGAGAGAGAGAGTGTGTGTGTGTGTGTGTGTGTGTGTGTGTGTGTGTGTTTACAAAGAGCAGAGGACAACATTATTCTTCAATTAGAATACATCTTTCAGGTTATTGTAAGTTGTGGCTAATGCGAGAAGTCTTTTGCTATTTTAAGGATGAAACAGAAAAACATGATTGTGCATGTACCACAGTTGCTTTATTAGTGTATAGTTGAACACTGAACTTCTATTTATATCTTGGCTGTTGTGAATAATGTGAATGACAATGAACTACAGAATATTTACGAGTCACCCAGAGAGAAATAATCACATGATTGGTGGGTCAGATGATATTTCAACTTTGCATTTATTTTTCTTTTTTTTCTTTTTCTTTATTTTTTTTTTTTTTTTGTCGGTTGTGGAGCTTAAACTCTGGGACTGGGCGATGTCCCTCAGTTTCTCAGCTCAAGGCTAGTGCTCTACCACTTGAGCCACAGCATCACTTCTGGTTTTCTGAGTGTTTATTGGAGGTAAGATTTTCACAGACTTTCCTGCCGGGGCTGGCTTTGAACCACAATCATCAGACCACAGCCTCTTTGGAAAACTGCATACTATTTTCGACTATTTTCTACTAACCCCTATTTTGACCAAGAGTGTAGAAAATTTCCTTTTCTCCACACTCTCATCAACATTCTTAGCTTTTGTTCAAAAGGTAATAAAGGGCAGATTTTCACTCTCTGCAATACCCCCCAGTGTTGCTTTAGACTTAAATCCAACCTCCTAAAGACTTGGAATTACAAGTCTTTACCACCACACCTGGTTCCTTTGATTTTTTTTTCGATGAGTTATAATAGTTATGAAGTAGTATCATAGTAATTTTTTAATTTTTATTTTTTATTGTGAAAGTATGTACAGAGGGGTTACAATTATATGGGCAAGATAATGAGTACATTTATTTTCAAGCATTGTACCCTCCTCCTTTGTTTCCCCTTCCCATCCCATTACATCCTCCCCCCTCACCCCCCACCCAATCTTCCACATACACACCCACCAAAGTTGTAAAGTTCTTTTTCGACATAACGACTTGTACTTCTCATTGTGGCTTTGGGTCCACCTGTATCCCTATTTAAACGACTGGTTTTTCCCCTTCCCCTCCACAAATTATACTGACATCAAATACAGTGAAGCAGGGGTTATACTGTGGGAGAGGAGCATACAAAGCAACAAAGAAATAATCTTATAAATGTGTTAGGAACAATATCATGAAAGAAAAAAAACAGTTCAATACATATCTTAGGGTTCATTTCCCTAACATCACCTTATCTGACCTTTTCTGCTTGACTCAGACATATACTAGATATTGCAAATAAAGGAAACCAAGGGACCTATATTTCTTTGTGCCTGTCTTGCTTCACTAAATATAATTTTTTCCAAGCCTTTCCATTTCCTAACAAATGGGGCAATGTCATTCTTTCTGATGGAGGCATAGAATTACATTGTGTATATATACCACATTTTCTTGATCCATTCATCTACTGAGGGGAATCTGGATTGGTTCCCTATCTTAGCTGTAGTAAATAATGCTGCAATAAACATAGTTGTGCTGGTAGCTTTAGTGTGGTCTTGTTTGTAAACATTTGGGTAAATGCTCCAAAGTGGGATTAATGGGCCATAGGGGAGATCTATGTGGAGTCTTTTGAGGAACCTCCATACTACTTTCCAAAGTGGTTGAACAAGTTTACACTCCCACCCAAAATGAAGTAAGTTCCCTTCTGTCCACATCCCCTCCAGCATCTGTTGTTAATAGAGTTCTTTATTTTAGCAATTCTAACTGGTGTGAGGTGTTATATCAATGTTGTTTTGATTTGCATTTCTTTTATTGCTAGGGAGGTTGAGCTTTTCTTCATGTGTCTATTTGCCATTCTTCTTTCCTCTTCAGAGAAGTTTCTCTTTAAATATTTAGCCCACTTATATATCGGCCAATTGTTTCTTTGAGGATTTGTTGTTGGAGGATTTAATTTTTTTAATTCAACGTATATTTTAGATATGAGACCCTTGTCTGTTGTATTGCTAGTGAAGATCTTCTCCTAATTTGTGGGCTTTCTATTGATCTTGCTAGCTATGTCATTTGCCATGCAGAAACTCTGCAACTTCATGAAATCCCATTTGTCCAACCTTTATTTGATTTGTTGTGTTTCTGGGTCTCTATTAAAAGAAAATTTCGGCCTGCGCCAAGGAGACCCTACGGTTTCTCCTATTTCATCCTTTAAAGTTTTCAGAGTGTCTGCTTTGACTCTGAGGTCTTTGATCCATTTGGAGTTGATTCTGGTGTTGGGTGATGTATAAGGATCTTGGTTTAGTTTTCTCCAAATTGTTAACCAATTTTGCCAGCACCATTTACTGAAGAGGTTGTCTTTCTTCCATTCTACTTTTTTAGCTCCCTTATCAAAAATTAGATGGCTATAGGTCTGTAGGTTCATTTCTGGGTTTTCAATTCTATTCCATTGGTCCTGAAGTCTGTTCTTGTGCCAGTACCTAGCTGTTTTGATTATTATGGCTTTATAGCAGAGTTTGAATTTTGGTATTGATATTCCTCCAGCAGTGTTCTCTCTGTTGAGGATCATTTTTGCTATTTTTGATCTTTTATTGTTCCATATGAATTTTTGGATTGCCTCTTCTATTTCCTTGAGTAATGAGTTTTGAATTTTGATGGGTATCTCATTGAATTTGTAGATAACCTTGGGAAGTATTGCCATTTTCACGATGCTGATCATTCCAGTCCAGGAGCATGGGAGTTTTTGCCAATTTCTAAGTTCTGTTTTGATATCCTTTTTCAAGTTTTTAAAGTTTTCATCATAGAGGTCCTTCACTTCTTTGCTTAAGTTAATTCCTATGTATTTTATGTTTTGTGGGGCTATTACGAATGGAGTTGCTTTCCTACATTCAGCCACACTTTCCTCATTTTTGGCATTCAGAAAAGCCATTGATTTTTGAGGGTTAATTTTATACCCTGCTACTTTGCCAAATTTTGAATCAGCCTGAGTAATTTGGGAGTGGAGTCTATGGGATTCTTGAAATACAAGATCATGTCATTTGCAAAGAGGGAGTATTTTACTTCTTCTTAGGCTGTTTGGATCCCTTTTATGTTTGCATCTTATCTTGTTGCTGTAGCTAGGCATTCTAATACTAGGTTGAAGAGAAGTGGAGAGAGTGGACGTCCTTGTCTTGTATCTCAGTTAAGAGGAAATGGCTTTAGTTTTTCAATATTAAGTGTAATGCTGTATTAAGGAATTATTATTGTATTAAGGAATGTTCATGGATGCCTAATTTTTCCAAAATCTTCATCATAAAGGGGTGCTGGATCTTCTCAAATGCTTTTTCTGCATCGATTGAGATAACCATGTGGTTCTTAACTTTGCTCCTATTGATGTGATGAATTATGTTAATTGATTTGCGTATTTTGAAGCAGCTTTGCATCCCTGAAATGAATCCTGTTTGATGATGGTGTATGATTTTTTGGATGAACTGTTGAAGTGGATTGGCCAAAATTTTGTTGAGAAGTTTTACATCAATGTTCATCAAAGAAATGTGTCTGTAGTCCTCTTTCTTGATGAGTCCCTGCCTAGATTTGGGATGAGGGATATGATGGCTTCATAGAATGTGTTTGGTAGTTAACTTTCTCTTTCAATTTCATTGGAGAATTGGAGGAGTATTGGTGTGAGCTCTGCTTTGAAGGCCCGGTAGAATTCTGCTGTAAAACCATCTGGTCCTGGACTTTTCTTAGATGGGAGGTCTCTTATTGCTGTTTCTATTTCAATGCTGGTCTGGACCTTTAAGGATGGTTTCACTCATCTTGGTTAAATTTTGGCATGTCAATATTTGCTAGGAAAAGGTCCCCATTTCTGCCAAATTCTCAAACTTATTAGCATAAATTTTTGAGAAGTATTCCCTTTTAATTTTCTTTTTTTTAATAATTTTTAAAAAGAGATTTCTTGTTTCTTCTTTATTTTTTATTTATTTTATTTATTTTATTTGTGAAAATACTACAGAGGGGTTACAATTACATGGGCAGGATAATGCACACATTTCTTACCAAACATTGCAGCCTCCTCATTTGTTTACACTTCACCTCCCTTCCCAGCCTCCCCCCTCCACCCCCACCGACATTGTAAAGCTCGTTTTTGACATGACAATTTGTACTTCTCATTGTTGCAACAGGTCCACCTGAATCCTTAAACGGCTTGTTTTTCCCCATCTCCTCCACAAGTTATACTGACATCAAATATATTGAAAATGGGCATTATACTGTGGGGGAGAGACATACAAAGCAACAAAGAAATAATATTATAAATGCGTTAGAAACACATGCATGAAAGAAAGAAAACCATTAAAATACCTATCTAAGGGTTCATTTTCCTAACATCACATTATCTGACTTTTTCCGCTTGACTCATACATATACTAGATATTGCAAATAAGGGAAACCATGGGACCTATGTTTCTTTGGGCCTTGCTTACTTCAATTAATATAATTTTTTCCAAGTTTTTCCATTTCCTAACAAATGGAGCAATGTCATTCTTTCTGATGGAGGCATAGAATTCCATTGTGTATATATATCACATTTTCTTGATCCATTCATCTACTGAAGGGCATCTGGGTTGGTTCCACATCTTAGCTATGGTAAATAATGCTGCAATAAACATAGTTGTGCTGGTCGTTTTAGTGTGGTCTTGTTTGTAAACATTTGGGTAAATGCCCAAAAGTGGGATTGCTGGGTCATAGGGGAGCTCTATGTGAAGTCTTTTGAGGAACCTCCATACTGCTTTCCAAAGTGGTTGAACAAGTTTACATTCCCACCAACAATGAAGTAAGGTTCCCTTTTGTCCACTTCCCCTCCAGCATCTGTTGTTAGAGTTCTTGATTTTTGCCATTCTAACTGGAGTGAGGTGGTATCTCAATGGTGCTTTGATTTGCATTTCTTTTATGGCTAGGGATGTTGAGCATTTCTTCATGTGTCTATTGGCCATCCTTCTTTCTTCTTCAGAGAAGTTTCTCTTTAAGTCTTTAGCCCACTTATTTATTGGGCAGTTGTTTCTTTGAGGATTTGTTGTTGGAGGATTTAATTTTTTGAGTTCCTAGTATATTTTAGATATGAGACCCTTGTCTGTTGTATGGCTAGTGAAGATCTTCTCCCAATCCGTGAGCTTTCTATTGATCTTGCTAGCTATGTCCTCTGCCATGCAGAAGCTCTGCAACTTTATGCAATCCCATTTGTCCAATCTTTCTTTGATTTGTTGTGTTTCCGGGTCTGTATTCAGAAAATTTCCGCCTGAGCCAAGGAGACCTAGGGTTTCTCCTATTCCATCCTGTAATGTTTTCAGAGTGTCTGCTTTGACTTCGAGGTCTTTGATCCATTTGGAGTTAATTCTTGTGCAGGGTGATATATAAGGATCTAGCTTTAGTTTTCTACATCTAGTTAACCAATTTTGCCAACACCATTTACTGAAGAGGCTGTCTTTCTTCCATTCTATTGTTTTAGCTCCCTTATCAAAAATTAGATGGCTATAGATCTGTGGGTTCATTTCTGGGTTTTCAATTCTATTCCATTGGTCCTGAGGTCTGTTCTTATGCCAATACCAGGCTGTTTTGATTACTATGGCTTCGTAGTAGAGTTTGAAATTTGGTATTGATATTCCTCCAGCAGTGTTCTTTCCATTGAGGAGCGTATTTGCTATTCCGGGTCTTTTGTTGTTCCATATGAATTTTTGGATTGCCTCTTCTATTTCCTTGAAGAATGAGGTTAGAATTTTGATAGGTATTGCGTTGAATTTGTAGATAGCCTTGGGAAGTATTGCCATTTTCACAATGTTAATCTTTCCAATCCAGGAGCATGGGTGGTTTTGCCATTTTTTAAGTTCTTTGTTGATTTCCTTTTTCAAGATTTTAAAGTTTTCATCATAGAGGTCCTTCACTTCTTTGGTTAAGTTAATTCCTAGGTATTTTATTTTTTGTGGGGCTATTACAAATGGAGTTGCTTTACTAATTTCAGCCACACTTTTCTCATTGTTAGCATACAGAAAAGCCATTGATTTTGGGGGGTTAATTTTATAACCTGCTACTTTGCCAAAGTTTTGAATCAGCTTGAGTAATTTGGGAGTGGAGTCTATGGGATTCTTTAAATACAAGATCATGTCATCTGCAAAGAGGGAGAGTTGTATTTCTTCTTTCCCTATTTGGATCCCCTTTATGTCTGCATCTTGTCTTATTGCTGTAGCTAGGCATTCTAATACTAGATTGAGGAGAAGTGGAGAGAATGGACATCCCTGTCTTGTTCCTGAGTTAAGAGGAAATGGTTTTATTTTTTCACCATTAAGTATAATGCTGGCTGTAGGTTTGTCATATATAGCCTTCATTGTATTGAGGAATGATCCATGGATGCCTAATTTTTCCAAAACTTTCATCATGAAGGGGTGCTGGATCTTGTCGAATGCTTTTTCTGCATCCATTGAGATAACCATGTGCATCAAAGTTCATCAAAGAAATGGGTCTATAGTTCTCTTTCTTTGATGAGTCCCTGCCTGGTTTTGGGATGAGGGTTATGATGGCTTCATAGAATGTGTTTGGTAGTGAGCTTTCTCTTTCAATTTTATTGACGAGTTGGAGGAGTATTGGTGTGAGCTCTGCTTTGAAGGCCTTGTAAAATTCCGCTGTAAAACCATCTGGTGAGAAACTTCTCTGAAGAAGAAAGAAGGATGGCCAATAGACACATGAAGAAATGTTCAACATCCCTAGCCATAAAAGAAATGCAAATCAAAACAACATTGAGATATCACCTCACTCCAGTTAGAACAGCAAAAATCAAGAACTCTAACAACAACAGATGCTGGAGGGGATGTGGACAGAAAGGAACCTTACTTCATTGTTGGTGGGAATGTAAACTTGTTCAACCACTTTGGAAAGCAGTATGGAGGTTCCTCAAAAGACTTCACATAGAGCTCCCCTATGACCCAGCAATCCCACTTTTGGGCATTTACCCTAATGTTTACAAACAAGACCACACTAAAGCTACCAGCACAACTATGTTTATTGCAGCATTATTTACCATAGCTAAGATCTGGAACCAACCCAGATGCCCCTCAGTAGATGAATGGATCAAGAAAATGTGGTATATATACACAATGGAATTCTATGCCTCCATCAGAAAGAATGACATTGCCCCATTTGTTAGGAAATGGAAAAACTTGGAAAAAATTATATTAAGTGAAGTAAGCCAGGCCCAAAGAAACGTAGGTCCCATGGTTTCCCTTATTTGTAATATCTAGTATATGTATGAGTCAAGCGGAAAAGGTCAGATAATGTGATGTCAGGAAAATGAACCCTTAGATGTGTATTTTAATGTTTTTTCTTTCATGCATGTGTTTCTAACACATTTATAAGATTGTCTCTTTGTTGCTTTGTATGTCCCTCCCCCACAGTATAACCCCTGCTTTCACTATATTTGATGTCAGTATAACTTGTGGAGGAGATGGGGAAAAACCAGTTGTTTAAGGATACAGGTGGACCTGTTGCAACAATGAGAAGTACAAGTTGTCATGTCCAAAACGAGCTTTACAACGTTGGTGCTGGGGGGGGGGGGAGGGGGGGGAAGGGGGGAAGGATTGCGATTAGGGTGGGATGGGGGAGGCTGGGAAGGGATGTGAAGGGTAAACAAAGGAGGAGGCTGCAATGCTTGGTAAGAAATGTACGCATTATTCTGGCCATGTAACTGTAACTCCTCTGTACAGTATGTTCACAAATAAAATTAAATTAAATTAAAAAAAAAAAAAACCATCTGGTCCTGGACTTTTCTTAGCTGGGAGGTCTCTTCTTGCTGTTTCTATTTCAATGCCTGATATGGGCCTGTTAAGATGGTTTAACTCATCTTGGTTTAGTTTTGGCATGTCAATAGTTGCTAGGAAAAGGTCCATTTCTGTCAAGTTCTCAAACTTATTAGCATAAAGTTTTGAGAAGTATTCCCTTATGATGTTCTGAATCTTGGTTTTTCTGTGGTGATGTTTCCATTCTCATCTCTGAGTTTATTAATTTGGGTGTGTTCTCTTCTTATTCTGATAAGATTTGCTAAGGGTCTGTCAATTTTGTTAAGTTTTTCGAAGAACCAACTCTTTGTTTTGTTGATTCTTTCTATAGTTTTTTTGGATTCTAATTCATTTAATTCTGATTTAATTTTAATTATTTCTTTCTGCCTACTGGATTGGGGTTTATCTTGCTGCTCTTTTTCAAGGAGGTTTAGATGTGTCATTAAATTGTTTGTTTCAGATCTCTCCAATTTGTTGATGTAGGAGCTCAGAGCTATAAACTTGCCTCTGAGTACTGCCTTTGCTGTGTCCCAGAGGAGCTGGTAGTTTGTGTGTTCATTTGTTTTGAATAACATGAACATTTGAATTTCCTTTCTAATCTCTTCCATGACCCACTCATGATTCAGCAGTGTGTTGTTCAGCCTCCATGTGATACCGGAATTTCTTTGGTGGCTTTTGGTGTTGAGTTCTAATTTTATTCCCTTGTGGTCAGAGAGAATGTAAGGTATAACTTCAATGTTTCTGAATTTAGACAAGTTTGCTTTGTGGCCTAAAATGTGGTCTATTTTAGAAAACGTTCCATGTGTTGCTGAGAAAAACGTGTATTCTGATGCTGCTGGGTGAAATGTTCGGTAGATGTCTGTTAAGTCTAGTTGATCTATGCAGCTGTTTAGATCTGCGGTTTCTCTGTTGAGTTTTTGCTGAGTTAATCTATCTAGTGGGGTGAGTGGTGTGTTAAAATACTCAAAAATTAATGTCTTTGGATCTATATGGGATTTGAGGGAAAGTAGTGTTTCTTTGATAAATTTGGGTGCTCCATTGTTTGTCGAGTAGATATTCAGAATTGTAATATCCTCCTGAAAGAGAGATCCCTTAATTAGTATGTAGCGACCTTCTTTATCTCTTCTCACGAATTTTAATTTGAAGTCTATTTAATATGATATTAGGTTTCCAACTCCTGCCTGTTTATGGGGGCCGTTTGCTTGGTAGATTTTGTTCCAACCTTTAACATTGAAAATGTGTTTGTTTTTATGGGCAAGATGTGACTCCTGAAGGCAGCAGATAGAAGAGTCTTGTTTTTTTTTATCCAACTAGACAGTCTATGTCGCTTAATTGGAGAGTTCAGTCCTTTAACGTTAAGAGAAAGGACTGAGAGTTATTTGGGAGTTCCTGCCATGTTATCCACCTTCTTGGGGGCAGCGAAACTGGGTTCTTCCTATGGTTCTTTGTTTCTCATTTTGGGTGCAGTTTCTTGGCCTTTATTGTGGTCTTGTTGGTTTTCTATGTGTAGGACATCTTTAAGAATCTTTTGTAGGGCTGGTTTGGTGGAGATGTATTGTTTCAATTTTTCTTTGCTATGGAAGGTTTTTATTTGGCCTTCAGTTATGAAGGAGAGTTTAGCTGGGTACAGTATTCTTGGTTGATAGTTGTTTGTTTTTAGGGCATGGCATACATCATTCCAGGCTCTTTTTGCTTTGATTGTCTCTGCTGAGAAATCTGAGGTGATTCTAATTGGTTTCCCTTTATAGGTGATTAACCTTTTCTCCCTGACAGCTTTAAGGATCTTTTCCTTGGTCTGAGTTGATCCTATGTGGATTATAATGTGATGGTGGGATGTCAGATTCTGGTCTGGTCTATTTGGGGTTCTAAAAGCTTCTTGTATCTGAATAGGCCTATCTTTTTGTATGTTTGGGATGTTCTCTGCTAGGATCCTGTTAAACAAATTTCCTAGACCATTAACTTCTGTTTCTGGGTGCTCCTCTACACACATTATCCTTAGATTAGCCCTTCTGATGGTGTCTTCCAAGTGTTGGATAGATCTATCATATTTCTTGGACTTGTCTTGGATGGTTGTATGTTCTTTCTCTATAATTTCTAGGCTGTCTTCAATCCCCGAGATTCGATCTTCTGCATGGTCTAACCTGCTCTCAAGGCTTTCTACTTGGTTTTTCATTTCTTTTCCTTCTAATTGGTCAGCTTTGATGGCTTCAAATTCTTCATTGAAGCTTTGTTTTAGATCTTGTATGGACTTCTTTACTTCCTTAATTTGATGTTCAGTGTTTATTCTCAAATCACTTAGGTGATTGTTTATGGTTTCCTTGGTCTCCCTGACATCCTTCAGCTCTTCCTTAATGGATTCCATGAATGCCTTTAGTGATCTTTGTGTATTCTCATCCTGCTCTCTCAATTCCTTTATTACTCTTTGCTTAGCTTCCTCACTTTCATGCCATTCGTGAAGTTCTCTTTGAGTGTTCTCATGCTGCTCATGCAATTCCTGTATCAGTTTTAGAGTAGCTTCCTCACGCTCATGATATTCCGGTATTAACCTTTGGTTTTCCTCCTCTCTCTCCTTATCATGCTCATATAGATTCCTTTGTATGTTTTCAATCTTTTCCAGTATTGACCTTTCGTTTGCCTCCTCTCTCTCTCTATCACGCTCATGCAAAGTCCTTTTGTATGTTTTCCATCTTTTCATTTACCATGTTTGCCATTAGTGTTTGTAGAGCTATTTGGGAACTCTTCTCTGGATTATTCATTATCTGTCCTGTCCCATGATTGTCATGAGTGGGATTTGAGCTACCCGGACTTGCCATTTTTCTTGTGTTTTTTCAGCTTACTCTGCCCATTTGGGATGAAAGTAACACCAGTTTTGTGCTAGAAAACTATCTTAAGGCAAGCATCAACCACAATCAAAAGTCTGCAGATACAGTGAAGTTCAACAGATATACCTATTCAACATCAAACAACTATATAATAATGGGCTACAAACCGCAAAGTAGAATTTGGAAAACCAGAAATTATTAATTTTAGGGAGACATGTGGGTAAAAATAGGAAAAGAGAAATATGGGAAGGAACAGGGAGAGTTTACTTAACTAAGTCCTAATCGCAAAGTGGGAAAGAGGTTGGATAGGATAAAAGTAGAGAGAGAAAAAAAGAAGAAAGAGAAAGAGAAAAAAGAGACAAGAAAAAATAGAAAAGCAAAAATCAAAAAATAAAAAGTGTAATGATTAAAAATATGCAGATTGAAAATGAAATATTCAGAGAAGAACATGGGTATAATGAGAGAATGGGAGGGATATAAAGGAGACATGAAAACCTTAAAAATAAAAATACTTAAAATATTATATAGGTATAAAGAGGTAATACTGTTAGGAATTTAAGTCTAAGAGGCTTTGAACTGAGTAATAAATTTGTGGATTAAATATGTACACAATGGGGGATAAAGTCTAATAATCGACTATGGGTATATCTGAGGATGTGCAGAACAACAATTAAGTCACACAAAGAAGAGCAAAAGAGCAGAAAAGGTGAAAAAAATGAGCAAAAAAGAAAAAAAATCAGACATTCAGTAGAGCTAAACAAAAAACAAAAATATTTTTTGAAAAGAAAGAACAAAAAAGAAAGAAAAACGCACACACACATATACCCCTAAAATAAAAATTATAAGAGGAAGAGAAAAAAGTTACTAGTATAGAATTTTTTTTCAAAATGGTAAAAATTAAAAATTAAAAAAAAAAGTTTTAGAAGAAAAATGTTTTTATAAAAGGAACCAAAAAAAAAAAAAAAAAGAAGAAGAAGAAACAGAGAAAAAACAAGTTCTTTGATTTTTTGGGGAGTGGTGGGAAGATCTTTTATATCCCTTGTGTCCATAACCAGCCTCTTGTTGGAGTCTCTGGTCTGCTTGTGGTATTTGATTTTCCTGTGGCTTAGTTGGTTTCTTAAGCAGTTTGTTTGAACAGGCAGAAAAATGCTATGCTGTACAAAATATTTTGTGATCCTCTCCCCTGGCTAGTTCAATGGGAGGGAGATCTGCTTTGAGTATCACAAAAGAGGGAGATGGCTTTTTCCTCATGTTTGTAGATGCTCTGATGAGGCTAGGTTCTGGGTAGAGTTGAGGCCTTTCAGCAAACAGTAGCTTTTCCCTGAGGAGACTTTGTGAGAGACTCACAGAGCCCAGCCTCGAGCCACTCTCAGGGTTTATGTTTACTGAATTTCAATGGATTGTCCATGCTGCTAAAGAGAGGGGCAGCCTCTGGCTCTGATTACCCAGTGAAGAAACCCACTCCTGGGGCTGGCGGCCCGAGCTGGGTGACTTTTCCCTGGATGGGGCTGAGTTTGCCATGTTACTTTAGGATCTTCTGACCTGCTAAATGACTCTAGTTTTCTTCCAAGGCCTGTGTTTGAGCTAGGAGGTCAACCAAGCTTTGTCAGTATCAAACATGGAGATCTCCTGTAATGGCGGGAAGGGGTGGCCTTCCCTCCTCTGCTCCCTGAGAAGGAGTGAGGATGTTAGGCTTCTACTCACACCGCATTTTGGTTCCTGGGTCATCTCTGGTCTGTGAACTGCAGGATGAAGATGTCTGCTCCTTGTCGGTTCTTGTTGGTGTTCAGTAGAATACACTCGCGCGCCATGTCTGGCTCCTTTGTCCTGGACTCTCTATGTTGCAGGTATGGCGGCTATTGCCACCTCCACCACCACTGTAGCCCCCAGTGGCGGCGGCTAGCAAGTGCTCAGATCTGTCTCCTTGCCTGGATTTTCCCTTTCTGGCCTAACTCTCTGAACTGTGATGGTACACTTGGTGTGATTCTCTGGCTTACGTCTGTTCGCTGGAACTCTAAAACTCCTTTCTCTCTCTGGCCTGACTCTCTGTCCTGTGATGGCACACTTGGTGTGATTCTCTGGCTTAGGAATGTTCACTGGAACTCTAAAACTGCTTTCTATGCGAGAGCTTGTTTAGATTCCAGCTTCTCCTCCGCCATCTTCCCAGAAAGAAAGGTTGGACAAATGGGATTGTATGAAGTTGCAGAACTTCTGCATGGCAAAGGACATAGCTAGCAAGATCAACAGAAAGCATACAGATTAGGAGAAGATCTTCACTAGCCATACAACAGACAAGGGTCTCATATCTAAAATATACTTGGAACTCAAAAAATTAAATCCCCCAATAACAAATCCTCAAAGAAACAACTGCCCAATAAATAAGTGGGCTAAAGACTTGAAGAGAAACTTCTCTGAAGAAGAAAGAAGGATGGCCAATTGACACAGGAAGAAAAATGCTCAATCTCCCTAGCCATAAAAGAAATGCAAATCAAAACAACATTGAGATACCACCTCATCCCAGTTAGAATGGCTATAATCAAGAACTCTAACAACAACAGATGTAGGAGGGGATGTGGACAGAAGGGAACCTTACTGCATTGTTGGTGGGAGTGTAAACTTGTTCAACTACTTTGGAAAGCAGTATGAAGGTTCGTGAAAAGACTTCACATAGACCTCCCCTATGACCCAGCAATCCCACTTTTGGGCATTTACCCAAATGTTTAAAAACAAGACCACACTAAAGCGACCAGCACAACTATGTTTATTGCAGCATTATTTACCATAGCTAAGATATGGAACCAACCCAGATGCCCCTCAGTAGATGAATGGATCAAGAAAATGTGGTATATATACACAATGGAATTCTATGCCTCCATCAGATAGAACGACATTGCCCCATTTGTTAGGAAATGGAAAAACTTGGAAAAAATTATATTAAGTGAAGTAAGCCAGGCCCAATGAAACATAGGTCCCATGGCTTCCCTTATTTGCAATATCTAGTATATGTATGAGTCAAGCGGAAAAGCTCAGATAATGTGATGTTAGGAAAATGAACCCTTAGATAGGTATTTTAATGTTTTTTTATTTCATGCATTTGTTTCTAATGCATTTATAAGATTATTTCTTTGTTGCTTTGTATGTCCCTCCCCCACAGTATAACCCCTGCTTTCACTATATTTTATGTCAGTATAACTTGTGGAGGAGATGGGGAAAAACAAGTCGTTTAAGGATACAGGTGGACCTGTTGCAACAATGAGAAGTACAAGTTGTCATGTAGAAAATGAGCTTTACAACGTTGGTGTGTGGGGGAGGGGGGAGGATTGAGTGGGAGGGGAGGGGGGAGATTGGGAAGGGATGTGAAGGGTAAACAAAGGAGGAGGCTGCAATGCTTGATAAGAAATGTACGCATTATCCTGCCCATGTAATTGTAACCCCTCTGTACAGTATGTTCACAAAAAAAATTAAATTTGAAAAAAATAAAATAAAACTCTTTTCTCTGCAAGAGCTTGTTTAGCCTCCAGCTTCTCCTCCGCCATCTTCCCAGAACTCCTTATCATAGTAATTTTGAATTACATTTCTCTAATATTTCAGTTCACAAACCATTAAGCCAGCATAGAAGTTGTATGAAACACAACTTTGTTAGCCCACTGGCGATTTCCAGGGCTTTATGGAAAAGATGTCTATTCAGAACTTTTGTCCAATTTTAATCAAGTTTCTTGTTAATCTCATCTTTAATCTCTCCATACAAAATCAGTAATTAATTCAAGGTAGTAGATAGAAAAATATTAAGCCACTCCTAACATTTTTCAATTTTCAATAAAATGATATTGCTTAAATCATTTTCTGTTAATGCTTGAGACCATATAATTCAATTTAGTTAGACCTTTAACAAGGCTATGTGCATTTTATTTATTTTACGTTAATTGTTCTTTCCAAAGTCTATGTGTCTAATTTCCCTTGCTCTCTTTCAGTCTCATGTAGTTCAGATTTCAAACTGAAGAATAAATGGAAGGAAGCAAACAAAAAAAATACAGTTCCTCTCATCTGATGATGCCTCTACAAGAAGGAAGAAAGAGTTCCTACTTCTAAGGACCTATGCTAGGATATCAAAAAGAGAATTCATTCTTCTAGGTCTTCCTTAAAATGTAAACCGCAACATATCGCGAAGGTACTTTTATGTTTTATCAGTTTTTCACATTTTCATATGGACTTCACCTCAGTCTACAACATTCATTCATTATTCTTTCCCTGATACTTTTACACTACCAAGACGTAAGATATAAGATAACCAGTTTTATTTACAGAATAAGAAGTTATCACCCTGGTTTCCTTGGAAGCACAACATGGTCAATAGATAACATTACTTCTGGTTTCTCACTACATGTAATGGTTTTTGTAATGCTTATTGCATTCTATTTAGTATTTAAAAAAAACTGCTGGCTAAACTCAAAGCTCCTTCACAGAAGTTTAGGTTAAGTACTTCACAAGTTTTATTTCCCTTAATTCTTAAGATAATATTTGTTATAATGCTAATGTTATTACCATTTTAGTGTTGGGAAAATTGTAATTAAATGCCTTAAGTAGATGACCCAAAGACATACAGTGAGAAAGGAAATGAGGCAAAGTTTCCAAAAGCCTTTTAGCAGTACACAAAAGGTAGGTAAAATCTCTCCAGTCTCTTACATTCTCAATTCAATATTCATATTGTCCAAGAAATAATAGCATAGCAATTAATGTCCATGGTGATTGTTTTCTGTTACATTTTGTCTTCAACACAGACTGTGTTGGTGAGATTGGGTTATCATGTAGAGAGTTGAGCTTATAAATTGAGGAAACTTCCAGTTTCATTTTTAAAAAGTACTAAAACTTTTAAATATTATCATTAACTGACTTTTAAGAATCAAAAACCTAAAAAATTCATATACAATCACCCAAAATGCTTTCAAAGTAGGAGATGATAAAACAGGACCCTGTGAAGTAAATTTTCTTCTACTTTTGAAATTATTCTGAAAACCTTGTGCTGGATGGTCGCACCTGTAATCCTAACTCCTCCGGACATCTACTCAGGAGCCCGAGATCTGTGGATAACAGTTGTAACCCAATCAGGGCAAAATAAATTCATGAGATAATTTTTCAAAAATTTATTGAACTAGCATAGGGCCAAGAATGAAGATGTAGCTTATATAGTAGCTCACCAATCTAGAGAAGAAAGGCCCAGCAAGACCTTGAAGCCGCGATTTCAAATTCTGAGCATGCCAACAGAAATGCAATTTCCTGTACATGCATGCTACTTGCGCGCACGCGTGCACACACACACATACACACATACATCCATTCTAAATATCTTCATATCAGTGTTTTGCATTAATTTCTTTGTTAACGATATTATATAAGCAAAATAAAGGAAATAAACTCCTCCCTCTTAGAAAAGTTTTATACTTTTTATTGTAAAAATACTGTACACAGGTGTCATATTTACATGAGCTAGGTAATGAGAACAATTCCTAACAAGCACTGTTACCTCCTCCTTTATTTTTCCCCTACCATTCCTTCCCTCGCACCTCCACAAGTGCACACCCCTCCCCCCTTCCCCTGCCTAAATTGTAACGTTCATTTTTCAGCATAGTGTCTTGTGCATCTCATTGTTACAATGGGTCAACCTGTATCCCTATTTAGGCATTTTGTGTTTTTCCTTCCTCTCCCCAAATTAGAAGAGCATATATACAAGATATAGGCGCATCAACTTCAAATACAGTGAAAACAGTTGTTATAGCATGGGGAGGAACCTATAAAAAGACACAAAAAATCACATTGCACATTATAAGTACATTAGAAACAATAGCAAAAAAGAGAAAAATTCTTGTATCCCTATCTTGGGTTTCATTTCCCGGAACATTATGCTATCTGGTCATATGGACATACCTTTTGACCTTTTCTGCTTATACTATACATATATTAGTTATTGAAAATTAGGAAACCATGGGACCTGTGTTCTTTTGGATTTGGCTTACTTCACTTAATATTTTTTCCATATCTTTCCAATTTCTAACAAATTGGATGATGCCATTCTTTCTGATGGAAGCATAGAATTCCATTGTTTATATAAAACACATCCTCTTGATCCATTCTTCTGCTGAGGAGCATCGGGGTTGGTTCCATATCTTAGTTATCTTAAATAATGCTGCAATAAATGTAGTTGTGCTGGTGGTTTTAGTATGGTCTTGTTTGTGATCATTTGGGTAAATGCCCCAAAGTGGGATTTCTGGATCATAGGGGAGATCTATGTGGAGTCATTTGAGGAACCTCCATACTAATTTCCAAAATGGTTGAAAAAGTTTACACTCCCACGAAGAATGCAGTAAGGTTCCCTTCTGTCCACATCCCCTCCAGCATCTATTGTTGTAAAACTATGGAATGCTTCAGGAATTTGCCTGTCATCCTTGCGCAGG
Organism: Dipodomys spectabilis; assembly: GCF_019054845.1. Lineage (NCBI taxonomy): Eukaryota > Metazoa > Chordata > Mammalia > Rodentia > Heteromyidae > Dipodomys > Dipodomys spectabilis. The sequence continues at coordinate 4,967,171 of NW_024870757.1, read as the reverse complement.
GGCCATGCTAATCTTCTCAGTATCATTACAATGTTAGTTTATGTGATGCTGAATTGAGCACAGAATATTTTTTATATATAAAGTGTAATTGATTTTCTTAAACTAGGCAATTCAACAAAAAGTAAGTTTAGAAGAATTGTGAAATTTTAGAACCATGTACTTCTTACATAAGCACACATTTAAGAATAATGTCAAGATGGACATGTCAAAAACAAAATAATTCCAGATATTTGCGGTTCAAGAGATGTGTAGGGGAAATAATTCAATTGTTCTATACAAGGCACATGTCATAATGAACACAGCAGCAAGTGTTAAGGGTTGTTAAAAATTTTAGTGTTTTATATCTATTTAATTTTAGGATTATATGCCAAAATTAGGACTGTTTGGCAGGTATAAAATTTTCTATAATGTATTTAAGATTTATGTTAGCAGACATATAGTACTAAGTATGTACATTTCAGAATTTATAGAAACTTTGTTAATGAGAAGTTGCAAAGTCTTTGTGTGAAGAAGCAGAATGAAGGGTTAAGACTACACAGTTCTTGTTAAAATTTAGGGATTCCTTACTTTATATTTTAGCGAGGAACAAGAGATGATATAAGCCATAAACAAATAATGAGATGAACCATAATAACCTTAGTGTGTAACTTTGAAGACTATTCATAGCCTATAAAAATCTTGTTGAACATCATAATCTTAGGCGGTTTAAAATGTACAGGAATATGAGAAAATAGAAAATCTAATATGTAATCTAATATGTAAATCAAATACTAAAAACACTGGTAATTGTTTTGTTTTTTATTTTATTAATCATTATTTAATTATTGGTTTTCTTTGTAGCATTGTTTTACTTGTTATATAATACAACTTTTTGTTAGTCATCATTAGGAGGTACTTTGAGAAGGTTACTGGGGTGGTCAAACCATTTTTTTTATAGGTGCATGTGAATTTACAACTAGGAAAATTAAGAACAAAATATTTATTAAAAAATGATCAAGTAGAGTCTGAATCAGGAGAGTTGATACATGTCCACAACTAAAATCTTAGCCCTAGGTTGAAGCAACAGTATTACAGAGTTGAGGCCACAAATGTGAGAGACTGTGTTTTGTTTTGTTTTGTTTTATTTTGACTTTTTGTCATGGGGCTTGAACTCTGGGGCCTGAGTGCTGTTCCTCAGGCAAGGCTAGCGCTAACACTTGAGGCAGAGCACCATTTCCATCATTTTCTACTTATGTGGTGCTGAGGAATCAAACCCAGGGCCTCATGCATGAAAGGCAAGCACTCTACCACTGAGCCAACTTCCTAGCACTTGAGAGACTGTGTTTTTAAAAAAATCATCTAAACAACATTTTCCTTTTGCTTTGGGTTATATAAGGAAATATATAAATATCTTTTTCTATTTTTGTGAATTGTTGTACTTCTAAATTTATAGTAACTTCAGCCACTTTATCCTTTTCAAAGTCATGAAATATCTCTGAGAGTTTGCTGCTGTGAAGATTGTTTTTGCATTTATAATTTCTTCTGAGTCACTTTTATTTTTATCAACATAACTTTATATTTCATGTTGATGGATTACAAATATCAAATACCTGCAAATGTACACATAGAGTCTAAAGATAGCAGTATGAATATTCTCATACAGCTCTTGTTTATCTATTATTCATTTTCAATATTATGATATTTCTCTCTCTCTTTCACTCTGTCTCATTTCCTCTCTTTCTCTTCCATGCCCCATGTCTGCTACTTAGAATTTCTGCTGGGCTACTATTATGCTTCAGGATCTACTAGTTTTGAGGGAACATGAAAGCAACCATCGGTTAACCTTGCATTCTTTAAGAGTTATGACAGTGACATGATATTATTCTTTGCCATTCTAAATGGTAAAATAACATACCTAGGAGTTCCTTTTCACTTTTACTTCTACTATAAATTTTATCTCATAGGAATCTTTGGAATGGATAAGATACTTTAACCTGTGACCTAAAATTATTTTTCTTTTATATTTTTAATCTTCTACAAGATTACTTTATATATTTTTTAAAATTTTGTTCTTTTTATTATTTTTTCTTTTTTATTGTGAAAATACTGTACAGAGGGGTTGTAATTACATGGACAAGATAATGAGTACATTTCCTATCAAGCATTGTAGCGTCCTCCTTTGTTTCTCCTTCCCAGAACTTCCAATCCTCCTTGTCCCCCATATCAAATACTCCCCCCAACCAAAGTAGTAAAGTTCGTTTTTCGACATAAGTACTTGTACATATTAGTGTTGCAATGGGTCCACCCGTATCCTTATTTAAACGAATTGTTTTTTCCCACCCCCCCACAAATTATATCAACATCAAATACAGTGAAAGCAGGGGTTATACCGTGGGCGAGGGACATCCAAAGCAACAAAGAAATATTCTTTAAATATGTTAGAAAAAATCGCATTAAAAACATTTGAATATATATCTTAGGGTTCATGTCCCTAACATCAACCTATCTGACCTTTTCTGCTTGACTCAGACATATGCTAGTTGTTGCAAATAAGTTTAAACATGAAACCTATGTTTCTTTGGGCTTGGCTTACTTCACTTAATAGAATTTTTTCCTAGCCTTTCCATTTCCTAACAAATGGGGCAATGTCATTTTTTCTGATGGAGGCATAGAATTCCATTGTGTGTATATACCACATTCTCTTGATCCATTCATCTACTGAGGGGCATCTGGGTTGGTTTCATGTCTTAGCTATGGTAAATAATGCTGCAATAAACATAGTTGTGCTGGTAGCTTTAGTGTGGTCTTATTTGTGATCATTTGGTGAAACGCCCAAAAGTGGGATTGCTGGGTCATAGGGGAGATCTATGTAGAGTCTTTTGAGGAACCTCCATACTGCTTTTCAACATGGTTGAACAAGTTTACTCTCCCACCAACAATGCAGTAAGGTTCCCTTCTGTCCACATCTCCTCCAACATCTAACAGCCTCTTCAGTAGATGGTGCTGGAAAAATTGGTTAACTACTTGCAGAAAAATAGCTAGATCCTTATATATCACTCTGCACCAGAATCAACTCCAAATTGATCAAATACCTTGGAGTCAAATCAGACACTCTGAAAACATTACAGGATGGAAAAGGAGAAACCCTAGGTCTAATTGGCACAAGCCAAAATTTCCTTAATAGAGTCCCAGAAACACAACAAATCAAAGAAAATTTGGGCAAATGGGATTGCATGAAATTTCAGAGCTTCTGCATGGCAAAGGATATAGCTAGCAAGATCAATAGAATGTCCTCGGATTGGAAGAAAATCTTCACTAGCCATACAACAGACAAGGGTCTCATATCTAAAGTCTACCTGGATATCAACAAATTAAATCCCCCAACAACAAATCTTCAAAGAAACAACTACCCAATAAATAAGTGGGCTAAAAACTTACAGAGAAACTTCTCTGAAGGTGAAAGAAGGATGGCCAATAGTCACATGAATAAATGCTCAACCTCTCTAGCCATAAAAGAAATGCAAATCAAAGCAACATTGAGATACCACCTCACCCCAGGTAGAATGGCTATAATCAAGAATTTTTTTCCTTTTACAAGCAACCTTTTTTTCTTTTATTATCAGTTAGTAACTACCTGTAATGAAAAAAAGCTATCCTATGGAAAGTAGACCGAAGTTGTTCACAGGGATGGTCAAAAACTAATGGGGGAAGTGAGTACAAAGGATATCCATAATAGATCACAGATCTGCAGAGCAATTTATCATGTACATTTTGTGAGAATGACAATGTGCTAGGAACTATAGATTGAATCACTGACATCTGATATACATATATATGCACATATATTTATATTTTTATATTCATTTATATATGCATATATGTGTGTATATGCCCTTATGTAGGTTCACTTGCACGTTAGCATACACACAAATACACACATACATATACACATATAAACGTGCACACATAGAGAAAGATACATAATTATAGCCAACACAAGTTTCACTAGTTGTTGAATATGCCTTAGACGGAATGCTTGGAACCATTTCAAATTTGATAATTGCAATTCGAAGCTATTCCAAGTAGATAAACCTAGGAGATTCTTTTCTCCACTCTTGGTAAAAGGAAGAAGTGAAAGTGTGGCTCAGGTCTATAGATTAAACATAGAGAATTAAAGCCCAGGTAGAGCTCAAGGCCAGGAGTTCAAATCCCAGTACCTGCACAATATATAAAAAAGGAGTCCTTTGTCTTTGAAAAGGGATATTTTTCCAAAAATGAATACCCAGGACAATTTTCAAGTTCCAAAACTCTTCGAAAGGCTCTTTCACATCTTAAACTGATTCCTCTCCTTGATTCACATTATGGAAAATAGGAGTCACACTTCACATTAAAAAGTATATGCATTGTTGAACAGTTCTTACCATTTTTAATGTAAAAGAAGCATGAGAGAGGAATTCACCTCACTTGGGTGAGTTAGGTTTGACTCACTGACAGACTTTTGTAAGTAAATGAGGGTCTGTTTACATGTAAAAAGTCTACACAGATGGTTTCCTAGGAGAGAGAACAAGCTAGCTGTTGTCCAAGTTTGAATCAGAGTAATTTATTCCTATGATAAAAAATATCATAGGAAGCTCATCTCATAGAACACTATACAGACAGTAATTTCAAAAGGATGAAAAACCCATTTCTATATTGTAAACAGCCAGGTTTTCACAAGCAAAAAACAGTTTCCTGAGCCAAGAAAATATAAGTTAGAGAAAAATGGACTGTGTTAAATAAAGGTAATGGCTTAGTGACAGGTGTAAAACTGTTCTGTAATCACAAATAAACTATAAATTTTTTATCATGTCCCTAACAAGAATCTCCAAGATAGGCCTTGTTAAATCTGTCATAGAGGACTGGGTTTATGCAATTGTCAGTTTTGTTAGGGTCCAATATCTTCTACATTCGCTTGGGTTGCAATCCGCTCAAACCACATGCAGTGAATGGAAAAACATGCTGCCTTGCAAGGCATCTAAGGGATTTTTGTGCCACTGTGAATATTTATCGTATTTCTTCTTGTAATGATACCTGTCAGTGTGAAGTCCTTTCTTGATAAGAATGATAGTTTCTGTACCCTTTGTTCCACTAACAAATCTCAGATATATAAATTTAACCGTGTGCCATGGTTCATGCCTATAATCTTAGCTACTCAGGAGGCTGAGATCTGAGGATCATAGTTTAATGCCTGCCCAGACAGGAATTTCCATGAAATATTTCTCTCCAGTAAACCACCAGAAAACTGGAAGTGGCGCTATGTCTCCAGCAGTAGAGTTCTTACATTGAGCTGAAGAGTACAGGGACAGCACCCAAGCCCAGATTTCAAGCCCCAGGACTGACCAAAAAAAAGGAAAAATGTATATATGTAGATATGCATATATGATGAGATAAATTACATTTATATATAAATCAATATTTATGATGCACATTTAAAATATAACTAAATAATTGACATATTTATAATATATACATATATAAGCTCATATTATATCTGTATGTTGATAAATATATTTGTAATTAATATCCAAAGAGTACATCTGAAGTTTTTGGGGAAAATGTAGTGTCTAAAGGCTAACTACTGACCCATCATACTTTCAATTATTTTTTTCTAATTAATACAATGTCTGAAGTACTAAGACTGAATGCTTATGAAACAGAGTTGTTGTTTTATTCCTTATGATTTTTGATTAGAAACATCTACTTACTTGGTATGAAACCTACCAAAATGTGATCTTGAAATCACACTCCACAAACTGGACAGATATATCAATTTAGCAACTTACAGGTCTCAAATTTTTATTTGAATCCTGTATCTCACAAAAATTCAGTTTCCTTCGAGTCAACTACATATACAAACATGCCAAGATTTTCATGCTCACATACATCCCCATACTCACATGACATACTAAATGTAACACTGTAGTAAAAAATAATATAGATACTGAAAAAGAACACCTTTGCCAATGTAATTAAATTTTATTTTTTTAATTCAATGCATTATGTAATACTGATGAAAGAGCAGCTAAGAAGATGTTTTAAATACAAGAGTGTCTGCTTAAAGAGCATGTTTCTCATTCCAAACATCATTATTTCCACCTTTCCTTCTCCCACATAAAAAATATAAGTAACTACAGAATTAACCTACATGTTTCTTAATCACTCATTGAAGAAAGAAAGTGTAATATATATACATACATATATACATATATACACAATGATATACTATTTAGCCACAAAGAATAGTGAAATCATATCATCTTCAAGAAAATAGATAGAACTGGAAACTTTCATATTAACGCAATAAGTCTTATTGTGAAAAACAAATACTAGATTTCTCATATGCAGACTCTAGTCCAAGAAAGAAAAATGAATGACCCAGATGTAAAAGATGGAAACTGATTAAATTTGGAAAAAAATGTAAGAGAGAAGATGAAGAGAAACATTGTGGAGTAAATATGTTCAAATATTTCCTAGGTTAGTATAATGACATAATAAAACATAAGTATAAAAATAGGATAATGAAATTTATAAAAGGAAAAAATTTAGCAAGCTACATTATATGGATGTATGTGTATAACACAATAAAATACTTTGTGAAATTAACATTTGCTAATAAAAAGTCAAAAATGCATTGGAGTTGTTGTACAGTCATATGTTATTTTCCATTTTTTGTTCACATATTTCCCTGAAAAAGTAAAAGGAGAAATAGGTTTTGCTCATTTAGAAAGACAATCTTGTCCAATTAGCATAAAGATACTCTAGTTAATTAATGTCAATATGAAATTGTTAAATTAATTATTGTATTAGAATAATTCCAATGCACTGTTCAAATATTACCCTATAGGTATATACTTTTTGCTATTTATTGAATAAGTAGTCTTTACTTAATTACTATATGCCATTTTCTGAATGTAGTTTGGTATATGCAACTAGGATATACTATACCTGAACAGGAAATCAATTGTTCAAACAGTTTTATCAAAAATGCCTCTAACGAAAAAAAGAGGTAAACCCAAATTATGTATATTTGAAAACAATACTTGCTTAGTCCTCTTCTCACATTCCCGATTCCCTTCTTGAGAATGCTACACATTGTAGGGAATTTGTTAACATGTTTTAGAGACATAGGTTGACTTTAAAACAATGAGTTAGTTTATGCTGCATTTTTGTTTACTTTATATCCAGAAAAGCTAAATTCTTACCTTATCATTTTCCTTAGACTTTATACTCAGGTTTCATCTCTGATGGGTGAAAGATAGAGATATAAACATTTTTTAACAGTGGCTAAATTTAGGCTGAGGAATCTATGTACAACTATACTCATGCAGATAGACCTCATCAGTCACGTGACCACAATATCAAAATGTTAACCTATGCTTCCTGAAATCATGCTTATGAGATCTTGTGTATTATAAACAGTGGTTATTAGCATTTGTTTTCAAACAACCTCATTTCATGGGTTAGGAACTAAAGTGAGATATTTTACTCAAAATTTAAGGAGGCATCCAAATTTAGTTACCAAGATATACAGCATTTAACACAATGTTTGAAAAATGCAAGATAAAGGAAATAATTTACAAAAAAAAAAAAAACAAAGTTTAAAATAAATAGAGAATCAGTATGACTGATTTTTCTTTTACCCCAGCTGCAATATGGCTTTCATGATGACTTTTCTGGTTGTATGTTTAGTTAGGTCTGATATTTAGTTGGAGAAGTTATGTTCTTTGATATATTAATTTGTCAGATTAAAGAGGAAATTAATTCCATGCCAGAGTCAACATCCATAATAATGTTACAGTTGTATTCTTCTATTTTGCCAAAGTTTTAAATCAGCTTGAGTAACTTGGGTCTTTTTTGAATCTAACTAAATAGGTATGAAATTTTGTCAGTACTAGATTTTGACCACCATTTATTAAAATATTATTTTCAATTCTCTCTTTTCATGAGATTTTTAATTTCATTTATATAATGTGCTGATTTTTCCTTTAGATAACACATATTCAGTCTTCTAAAAGCAGTGTAATTTGGAGTAGTTTTAAATTATGTACTTCATGTACACTGCTCAGATTCTTTGCATATTTTGTTCTTGATAAGTCAGTAGTATTTAGTTCTCATTATGGATATTTTGGACTTAGTAATTGCATTTCTGAAATTTTTAAGTATGTCATGATTTTTGTGATTTGATACTGTAGCAATTTTTCTTTTAAATATGTACAGATCTTGCTTCACATACAGTTACATTTGTTTTAAACAATTTGATTCATTCAAGGGACTTGCTATATTAGGTTCATCCAGATGAATTTAATTACAAATTAGCACAACCTTATTTCTGAGAGACAGTTATCCTTATAGTTCTACTCAAATTAACATGTATTTGAAGGTTTTGTACTTAAAAAAATAAAGTGGGCACAATATCTTTTTGTTCCTGGTGAAGTTCCAATTTGCTGGTTGTTTTCCAGCTGTGATGACTTCAACATATGTGTGTATTTTATTTCAATTGTTTTGTGTCTATATTTTGTTTCATATAATAGAAAATACAAAAAGAATCAATGATATAGAAGTTTTCCAAATAGAATTCTAAGAGATACTTCAATTTTTGTGACAACTGGGAATAGGGAGATCTTCTAAGTGGAGGGATTAGCAAAATAACAGAGACGTTGTTTGACGTGATTTGAATTTTGCCTCCTCTTGCCGAACTATTTTCAATGGTAATACTTCAAATTCTTTAGTGGAAAGAAAATAATTTTATGTGGATGAACTCAGAATTTTTGGTTTAATTGGGACACACTAAACATTCATATTTGTTTTTTTTTGCATTTCTTTTTTTTATTGTGAAAATACTGTACAGAGGGGTCGCAATTACATGGGCAAGATTATGAGTATATTTCTTATCAAGCATTGTAGCCTCCTCCTTTGTTTCCCCTTCCCATCCCTTCCCATTCATATTTTATTTTTAACTCTAAATTTTTTCCTTAGTTAAAACCACACATGTGAATTTGTAATGTTAAAATAGCACCTAAAATTTATATGAAATTGTCGAAATTATTTTCACTTCACACTATATGCAATATAGAATGTAATAACAATAGTGTGTGTGATAGTATGTAATAATTGACTTTGGTGAAAATCCATTACAGTGTATTTTTGTGAAATACAGAGTAATGGTAAGAATTATATTTGATTCTATTAAAAAATTCACAGTTACATCTAAAAGTAACTCATAGTTATAAACTAATATTGAAAAAATAAGATTGTTTATTGGAAAAAGCCAGAAGTTTCAATAAGCTTGCTTTTTAAAAAATGGACTTGGATTTGAGCTTTGGTGACTGTAATCCTAGCTACTCAGGATTCTGAGATCTGAGGATCGTGGTTCAAAGCCAGCCTGAGCAGAAAAGTCTGTGAGATTCTTATCTCCAATAAACAACCTAAAAACAAGAAATGGCACTGTGGCCCAAGTGGTACAGTGGTAGCATTGAGCTGAAGAACTGATGGACAATTCCCAGGCCCAGAATTCAAGCCCCATGACCGACAAAAATATTGACATGGATTTTCACTTTATTATTTTATGATTTTTTATGAGTGGTTGTTCAGTGAAAAATGTCATTGGTGTTTATATATTGTGTTGGCATAAAATGAGCCTGCTATTATCTTAATTTAGCCAAAAAAAACCTCTGATCCTATGACAGCATAAATTTTATGGGAAATGGTTAAGACAAGGATGACTTTCTGAAAAAAATATATATACCCCCCCCCTAAAAAAACAAGAACAAAAGAAAACATGTGCCAGGACTAATAGTCTGTCAGTTTGTTTTAACTTTTAATCAAAAATTAAACTAATACTTGATAATATTTTATTAACGCATTTAAATTTTCTTCATCTTTCTCATTTAAGATTCACTTTAAAAAGAAATTCAAAAGGTGACAGTGTTTTTTCCTTACTTTTCCACAGACATGATTATTTCATCATTATACTGTATAGCCCAATATACCCAGAAAGTATTTGTTAAGGAAAAAAATAATTGCAATTCTTTGGTTTGCTTCAGTCTGTATTTAAAGCTGCATACCACATCTTATCCACCATATGGTCAGTCTTATCATTTGATACATTTCAATAAGTTTCTATCAGCCAGCAAAGTTTTACAAACAACGTGCTTTCATTCATTGTGCTTTCCAAAATATATCTCAAAAATGTCAACAACGACGCACAACCTGAAATACCTGTGGATTTTTCAACTTAGGGTGTAATCACATTCCACTACTTAGAACCTGCTGTTCATAGGCATTAATTGCTCTGTCACTTCCAGTCTTTAGAACAGCAGCATTTGTTAGTGGCATACATTTTTATTTGTTTACCACATCCCATTTATTTTCAGCAAGAACTGTCTTCATGGAAGTTGGTAATAGATGAGGTTTTCAATCATGTGGTTTAATAGGCCTCTGTGGATATAGAATACCCATTTATGTGACTAAATATTTAAATTAATACCATAATTATTTCCTTTAATTTTCTGGATAATGTTCTAAAATCTAGGTATTTTTAAAAGAAATATTGTACATTGTTTCCTTGATGACAACATAATTATAAGACTTTAAATGCTCATATACCATAGCCATCTTAAATGAGGTGGATGTACTAGGGTTTGCATGAAAAACTTTTGGTACAGCATTGATGTTTGAATCTTGGATGGGATTTGTTTGGGATTGTGGCAGGCTTTCATGGTTTGAGAAGAAAAACAAAAGGCCATACTAATACTTTTATCCTCTACATTGTTGTATTCGTTTATTCATACACACATACAAACACACAGATAAACACATATGTTGTATGAAGACTGCAAGAAAATATTTTAATAGGAATTCCATAAAATATTTAGTCTACTGAGATCTGATTAGAATTTATAGAAATATCTAGTTGCTTCCACCCCTGGACAAGTCATTATCAATGGTGAAGATATGGCCAATTGCTTTTAGAATGCCCCAGAAAGACCTACGTGTTAAAGAAAAATGACTTTCTATTTCCTCCCAGACTGTGGAGAATACCTGAATAGTTCTTCTGGAGATTAAATTCTTTAGAGTGAAACACATGAGAACTAGATTCTCATCTACTTTCTTCTTTTATCTTCTAATCATTCTAGGTCAAAACATTTCTCTTTGACATACTCCCCACCTTGACATTGTCTTGTCACAGGCCCCAAAATCAATAAAACCAACTGAACATACACTGAAACCTTCAAAGTTCTAAATCTGAGTAAGCCTTCCTGCTTAATAAATGAACAATAACACTTATTGTGGTAGGTTATAAAGCTAACACAGAAGTTTAGTCTTTCTAACACTGAAGAGTACATTAGAGTATGCTTCATTATAAAATATCTAACTCTATGTTGTATTTTGTGTTTTTGTTTCTGTTGATCCCAGGGCTTAAACTCAGGGCCTGGATGGTGCTTTTATGTTGAAGGCCAGTGCTCTACATACCATTTGACCTAGAAATCCATTTCCCTTGGTGGTTAATTGGAATTAAGTATGGAATGATCATTCCTACTCCAAGCTGTCTTCACACTGTAATCTTCAGATCTCAATCTCTTACCTAGCTAAGATTACATCCTTGAACAACCCTTACCTAACAATGTTTCATATTTTGTAGAATTCCAATTCTCATTGTATATTTTGTAGAATTCTAATTCTCAGCATTGTATAGATGCTCCTACTACAACATAAAAATTAAGACATACTAAAGATATTTGCAAATTATATAATGGAGGTCTGCTCATTTTGTGACAATATCTGTGCTCATTCTCATCATTCCTTTATTTACTACACCATCAGCCTTCTAAAATCAGCTTCATTTCCTGGAGAAGATTACCAATCAGTCCAGCCAATATCCACCCAGAGGGTTTTAAAGCAAGCTTTAAGGAAGGAAGATAACATGAAGTGGCGACTACAGAATTTCTATGGAGAACTAGAAGGTTATCAAATTATATCTAACATCTTTCACATTTCTACCTTCCTTCTCATAATTAGGAAAGCATTGACTAACACTATAAATGTATTGCATTTAGAACTTAAGGATCAATTTTTTTCCAACCTGAAGCCTTCTTTTCCATGATTTTTGAAATAAACTTTTGGGAGATTTTTTTTATTGTGATGTGATTCCATCCAAAACAAAGCCATGTATATCAAGAAAGCCAATGTTTTCAGCTCAAGAGTACTAAATTTAAGAGGGAGAAAATTAAGGTTAACTATATATGTTAAGCACAAATATAGGCAATATCAAGACATTTTGAAATTGTATAGCTTAGTGGATAAAGTGGCTCAAACCTGTAATGTTATCTACTTGGGCATCAACAATTAGAGAATTCCAGTTCCAGGGAAGCCTAGACAAAAAAAGAAGTTTCAGAAACTAACCATTTGCTGGGTGCAATGTTTTATGCTTGTTTTAGTAGGACTGCAGTCCAATCAGGCCCAGGCATAGTGATACTACCTCAAAATAAGCAATCCATCTACAATCTGCAGGTATGGCAGTAATGGAGATGCTATTTCACAAGTATAGTGTTTTGGGTTCAATACTCCAATACCACTAGGAATTTAAGTGTGTGCCACCAGACAGGGGAATAGAATTTCAACATGTGTATCTGGAAGGAGTTACATCATCCAATACTCTTTGAAACTTTTTCTTTAATTCAGTGTGATGTATCATTTGGATATTATTTCATAGAAGATAATAACTTAAGGACAAGCTTATAACATGTGAATTATGTGAATGAATAATTATACTGATGGCAAAGTGAAGTAAGATTGTTTAGTGGCTCTTGAATCACATCACAGGTAACCATGTAAACATGGTACAGCCTTTTGAAGGCCCTTATGAAGTATTTGAACAATCTCTGATGAGTTAATTGCTTTCAGAAATATTCGTTTGAGCCAACAAATACAGATCTCCTTTGATTTTAATTACGGTCTGCTAGTAGACTCTCACAGACGAAAAAATCAGAGGATGCTAATTTCTCTGATAAAATACAAAATAAAAATTTTATAATTAATATAACATGAAGACTGTAATATTAAATGAATATCAATAATAATAAATTAATAAATATTAATAGCACTCTTATTACTAGTACTCATATTCTATAATATATTGACATCCTTTGGTTACCTCAAATTTTTGAATATTTATAACTAAATGTAAATTGTTTGCAAATAGTTATTAGATGATGTTAAAAATGAGAAAAAGATTTGTATACATATTTACTATAGATGCAAACAGATTCACCTGGTTATTTCTGATCCTTCTTTTGTTGGTTTCATTCATGCATGCGGAACAGGCAGAGAAAGGAAAATTGCAAACTTGCATTTACTAGGGTTAATTACATGAAGTTTATTTTGGGCTAAATAGCAGATTTTATAGATTAAATTGTTTTTGTCCCTTCCTTCCTCCCTTCCTTCCTTTGTTCCTTCATTCCTTCCTTTTTTCCTTCCTTCCTTCTTTCTTCTTTCCTTCCTCGTTCCCTCCATCCGTACCTATCTCTCTTTCTCTCTTTTCTTTCTTTCTCTTGTTTCTTTCTCTTTTTCTTTCTTTCATTTTCTTCTATTCTTCCTTTCTTTTTTTACTCAGAATATTTCTTTTTTGGGGGGGGAGGTCCGGTCGTGGGGCCTGAACTCTGGGCCTGGGCGCTGTCCCTCAGCTCTTCAGCTCAAGGCTAGCGCTCTACCACTTGAGCCACAGCGCCACTTCCAGCTTTTTTTTTTCTTATGTGGTGCTGAGGAATTGAACCCAGGGCCTCAGGCATGCAAGGCAAGCACTCTACCACTGAGCCACCTTCCCAGCCGCCCCTCAGAATATTTCTTATGGCTACAGAAAAAATACCAACTCTTGTACAACAAGATGTTATGAGTAATTATAAATATACTTGACTAATTTTAATTTTAATAACCTATGTTTAATCTAAGAAAAATTTTACTAAAAGCAACTCACCAAAGTTGCAGGATATGTAAAAAATACTACTGTTCATGATATTGTTTATTTCTTGAAACTAAAATAAGAATTTAAACATTAATATTTTGTGTGTGAGTGTGTGTGTGTTGTTCTTGTGATTTGAACTCAAGACCTATCCCTGGGCTGGGAAGGTGGCTCAGTGCTAGAATGCATGCCTTCCACACATGAGGCCCTGGGTACGATTCCTCAGCACCACATAAGGAGAAAAATTCAGAAGTGGCTCACGTGGTAGAGTGCTAGCCTTGAGATGAAAAGCTGAGGGACAGCACCCAGGACCAGATTTCAGGCCCCACAACCGACAAAAAAAACCAAGACCTATCCCTTAGTTGTTTTTTTCCCCCCTCAAGGATATTGCTCTAATATTTGAGTCACAACTCCACTTCTGGCTTTGTGTGTGTGTTGTGATGAGTGTTTATGATTAATTGAGATGCGTCTCACAAACTTTCTTCCCAAGGCTGGCTTTTAAAAAATTATTTTTAATTAAATAATTATTTTTATTGTGAAAATACCGTACAGAGAGGTTACAATTACATGGGCAAGGTAATGAGTACGTTTCTTATCAAGCATTGTTGCCTTCTCCTTTGTTTCCTCTTCCAACCCATCCCGTTTCACACCGCCCCCCATCCCCCCGGGGCTAAAGTTTGTAAAGCTTGTTTTTTGACATAACGACTTTTACATCTCATTGTTGCAATGGGTCAACCTGTATCCCTATTTAAACGGTTTATTTTTGCTATTCCCCTCCTCCTTATCAAATACAGTGAAAGCAGGGGATATACCGTGGGGGTGGGACATGTCTGAAACAAGCAGAAAAGGTCAGATATGTTGATGTTAGGTGAAATGAACCTCAAGATAAGTACTCAAATGTTTTTTTTTTTCTTTCTTGTGATTGTTTCTAACATATTTATAAGATATTTTCTTTGTTGCCAAGTCTGACTTTGAACCCCAGCTTCCTGAGTAGTGAGGATTACAAGCTTGAGATATTCATATTCAGCACACATATAATACATTTAACAATAAAATAAATTTCTTATTCTTTG
The DNA here is from genome assembly GCF_019054845.1 of Dipodomys spectabilis. NCBI lineage: Eukaryota > Metazoa > Chordata > Mammalia > Rodentia > Heteromyidae > Dipodomys > Dipodomys spectabilis. Next base: position 4,952,123 of record NW_024870757.1, on the reverse strand, counting down.
AATTCTAGAGGCTCAATTTAAGAAATTAAAATTTAGATATTTATTTAGTTATTAAACCTGAACCTGCAGTGTGAAAAATAGTTTTCATTTTTATGAAAAAATATATTCTCGAAGATTTAAATGACAGAATCTTTGCACAAATTGAAGTACTCTAAATTCAAAAGCAACAAAGGGATCGTTAAACAAATTTCTCATGTAAACTAAAAGCAATAGGCTCTGTCAGGGTGAATTAAGCAATTTTTCATTAAGGATTATCTACTGTGGTCACATGATTTTCTCTTCTTTTAAACTTAATCTTTTTGAAATAAAATATAGATTCATACTTTTTTGAATATATAAAAATCTTAGTTACTGCTCATGTGTTTCTGAGGTTTGATTACCAAGACATTTCAGCGAAACACTGAATTTCGTGTATTTTATGTTAACAGTGATTTTTAGACATTGAATCAATCTCAATATGAGATAAAGCAAGATATTCCATGACTTATCCGTTTATCCTATAGACTTGAATATAACTTATTTTTGAATGTTAGGAAATTCATATTATACCTACTCTATAAAATAATTAAGAATTTAATGATTGTAATAGTATTTATTTTTCCTTCAACTAGAAAGAACTTCATTAGATGACAAAATCTTGAATGAAAATGTCATAAAATTATGAAAAATTCAAGTCATTATGAGTTAGATGAAGTAGTCACTTTTGTAGGTCATAAAATGAAATATCTTGAAGCTTCCTTATCTGTTAAATGTATTTGCACTCAAAATATCGCTCCAGCAATTTTATAACCAAAACACCTCCATGCCAAATAGCTTCTCTGATTAATTCAAGTAAATATTTAGGAACAGAAGTTATAACAATGTATAGGAATATCTACCCACCACTCTAGAAATTAAATCTGAAATCTTAAAGGATTGAGATTAATAATTAGCTTTCACTATGTTGCCATAAAGAGGTGAACCCTTTCAAGTCAGCATAGTTGTAGAGATTTGGTCACCGAGAACTTGTAGTCAAAAAGTATGTTAAGGTCAAGTCCTTTCCTCCTCTCCCTTCTTTTTCTTCTCTGTCTCCTTTTCCTTCTCCTTTTCCTTCCCCCTCTCCCTCTTTCCATCCTTTAGTTTCTCCCTCTCCCACTTCTATGTCACTTCTTCTTTACTTCTTGGATTCCATGAATACTCATACTCCATCACGTGTTCCTGACATGGGGTACTGTGCCACCACCAACCCAAAACAATTAAGAAACATAAACTGAAATGTATAAAATCAGAAGCCAAGATTAATCTTTCCCCCTTTTAAGTGAATTTTATAAAGTATTTTGTCATGTTAATAGGAGACTATCACAGCATGCTCTCATTTATTATAAGTGATAAGATTTACTAGAAAAAAAATTTGACCAACATCTCCCTAATGAAATGATTGATTAAATTAATATTATATTAGGAAAAATCTACTTTAAAATATCAGATATACTTCAATAAGTGGCAAAAAAAATCACATCTACGGTTTGCTATGAAAAAACAGCAGAATTCAATCTGTTCCTCAAGGAAATTGACCTATAATTGGCAGTATTGTCAATTTCATAAATGATGTTAGAAGAGTATAGAAAAAGTTTCAACTCAAACTGCATGATATAAAATTTACTTTGTCCCTTGTATACTATTTCTAGTTCCCAAAATGACTTGTATTTTATCACATTTTTAATTAACTTTAAGTAGTCTTATGGGAGTTATTGCTGTTTGACAAAGCAGTTTATGAATAGTGTTTAGTGAGGTTTTTGTTTGTTTGTTTGTTTACTTTTTTGTCTTCGGAGGTTTGAACGCTGGGCTGGGAGCTGTCCCTGAACTCCTTTGGATGAATACTAGAACTCTATCACTTGAGACACAGCAGCACTTTCAGATGTTTCTGAGATTTACTTGGTGATAATAATCTCACAGTCTTTCCTGCCTGGGCCGTAATCAAACCTCAATCCTCAGCCTCCTGATTACCTAGAATTATAGGCGTGAGCCACTAGTGCCCGGCTTAATACAAAGGAACTTTTTTTTGGCTAGTCCCGGGCCTTGAACTCAGGGCCTTGTCAATGTTCTTAAGCTTCTTTTCCTCACGCTAGTACTCTGATTTGTGTCATAGTGCCAATTCCAGCTTATTTTGTTTATGTAGTACTGAGGAATCAAACACCGGGCTTCACACATTCAAGGCAAGCAGTTTATCATTAAGACAAATTCCAGTCAATACAATGCATATTGATCATCATTATCACTCATCCTTCTCAATCCTATCTCATCCCTCAATTTACATAATTTTGTAGAATATTCACTGACTCGCAATGTCATGTATGGTCACTAAGAGAATATATCACAGATCATATTTTATTGATAATCATATTCATCAACGCACTAAAGTTATGCATTATATAATTCTGTGATTTTAAATTGTAAATTTTTACACAGATTCACCGACTACTATTCTAAAATTTTTCCTAAGGATAATGCAAATGCAATTTGTGATCCTTCGATAAAGTACAATGATTCTTAGAATGTTAAAGATTTGGAGTAAGAACATCACTTTCAGTTCTAGAACATTTTATCATCACTATCCTCTCAAAATACTCCAATATTTATTAGTAAACACTTCCTGTCATTATTTCAACCTACCCTCCCTTTAGCAGATATTATTTCATATTCAACCTCTACAGATGTGCCAATTTTAAAAAGCTCATATAATTAGAAAATGCAGTCTATTTTATCTATTTCTCCCATGTAATGTTACTATTTCAAAAGTAAGTCCATCTAAATTTTTCTCATAGATAGAGCATATTGTTTTGTATGCATGTATATAATGGTATTATATCCTCAATGGGCATTTAAATATTTTATTATATGTTATTGTAAAACGTTTTGCTATGTATATTCTTGTACATGTGTCTCATTGCACATATGTTGAAATATATTTTGTATATAAAATTATGATTGAAAATGCTATATCATAGAGACAACTCTACGTGTAATATCTTAAAGTTTGCCAGTATGTTTAACAAACTGAAAATATCATTTTAAATGCCAAGCACCAATGTATAAGGATTCCAATTTCTACATAATGGTTGTGCAAGGGTATCTTATTGTTTCTATTTCCACTAATCTCTATATGTATGCAATGTCGTGGTATGTTATGATACTTCGATATATTCCTTGGTTGTTGTTATATTACTATAGAGATATGTATTTGGATTTTTGATAAATTATTCAGGATGGTTAAAGTTTTTCATTGGCATTAATATGCTCTTAATATATTTCTGATTCGTCTCTTTAAATAAATGTATATGTACACACTATGTCTGTATATATACAAATACCTATATATATGTATACATATTTAAGAATATAAAGATGTGTACATGCATGTATATAAACATATTTGTATATTATTATTTTCATTTGTCTGTAAGTTATCATTTTACTTTATTTATCAAACATGTCCTTTATTGATTTTATTTTATTGTTACAATGTTGCACAGAGAAGACGGGCGCCGGTGGCTCATGCCTGTAATCCTAACTACTCAGGAGGCTGAGAACTAAGGATGGTGGTTCAAAGCCAGCCTGTGCAGTAAATGTCCATGAGACTCTTACCTCCAATAAACCACCAGAAATTGAGAAGTGGCACTATGGCTTAAGTGGTAGAGATTTAGCCTTGAGCTGAAGAGCTGAGGGATACTTTAGGCCCACGACTACCACCAACAACAACAATAAAAAGTATACTGACTCAAAAAGCAATAGTATTAAGCAGTCTTAAAGATGGGCTCAAGTCTAACATTTTAGTATTATCTTAGATAACAGCAGCCTTCTAGTTCAATGAGCCATGAGCCTTCAAACTGTTGACCGAATTTCTTAGTTTATTTAGACAATCACTATAAGTATGTATTTTCTCAACTCTCTTTCTTTCATTTCACCACAGAATCTGAATTTTTCCTTTATGTCATACTTGAATACCAAAGTCTTTGGAAGATATTTATTAATTGGTGTATATTAATTGTACAAAAAATCTTATTGAAATATTTTACACTCTCACATATTAATGAAGGCGTTGATTAACCCGTTTCTGTCTTTCTCCATTCCCATTGCCCTTTATTTTTCAACTGGTTTTTGTGAATTTCTTTGTGCTATCTTCACACATCGTCAAAATGTATTAAATTGAAAATTATAAAATGCTGAATATAAAAGCAAAAATTTAAATAAATTGAGACTTATCTTTTTTGTGGGTTGGAGGATACAATTCAGCAAAGATATAAATTGTCTCCTCCCCTTTTTTTTGTTCATTCATGAGGCTTGAAATCTAGTCCTGGGCACTGTCCCTCTGTTCTTCAGTTCAAAGTGAATAATCTACTCATTGAGCAATTGTGCCACTTCTGGTTTTCTGGTGATTATTTATACATGAGAGTCTTATGGACATTCACGTTCCAGCTGGCTCTGAACTGAAATCCTCAGATCTCAGCCTCCTAGACAGCTAGAATTACAAGTATGAGCCAACAGCGCTCAGCTTCACAGTTTTATTTAAGTTTATGACAATTTCTAAAAACACCTGACCAGCACTCTGAGTCATTGAAAAAGAATAATAAACTGGAACATATTGCTCTTTGTAATATTAAAGCTGTTAGTGTAAATTTGTTATATTTGTAGAGGAAATAATACACAGCTTAATAGGTCTGTAGGGCACCAGATTAGATCCACATAAATATTATTAAGGAATATTTAATAAGGGGTAAAACCAAACATTTGTGGAATGACATTCTCTTTAATAAGGGGGATAGATTAGACAGTATTTGGGAGAATTAAAAAGTGAACATTTAGTTAAACATAACAATTTATTCAAGCAGGATTTATTTATTTATTAACTTCAAACAGGATTAAAACGTGGTATATAACACCAAAAGGGTTTTTTAAATGTAAAGCAAAGGAAGATTTCTTGGCAATTTTGGAGATGAAATATTCTAAAATTTGGCATTAAAATTGTAAGAAAGGAAAATGATATAGTTCAACTCAATAAAAGTGTAAAACAATTTAGTCTGTGAAAGCTCATATACAAATAGTGAATAGAAGTTGGGAGCAGGTGGTTGATGTATTTCATCCTAGCTACTTGGGAGGCTGTGATTTGAGTATTGCAGTTTGAAGCCAGCCCACAAAATAAAGTTCCTGAGAATCTTATCTCTGATGGATCAGCAAAAAATGTCAGAAGTGAGGCATGACTGAAATGATAAATTATTAACAAATTGTAACAAATCTCAGGGACGCTGAGTTCAAGCCCCAAGACGATACATACATGTACAAAAGTAATAATAGTAATACGATGATGATGATGATGATGATGATGATGATGATGATGAAGGGTACCCATAGTCAAGGATAAAATATTTGCAACTCCTATACCTGAAGAATGCCTCAAATCTAGACTCTACATATAACTCTTAAAAACCTAATGTTAAAAAGAACATAAATTAGAAACAAGCAAAATACATCTTGTGAAACATATGCACAAGAAAATCATCATCAGTCCTCAAGTAAATGCATATTGAAACTAAAATGACATCATAAAACATGTACGAGAATTACTTCACATAATACAATAATGACCATTATAAATGGTATCAAGAAACTGGATGTTCACAGTTTTGTAAATTGTCTATGAATTCTTCAATAGTTAGCTATTCTACTTTCCATCTTATCTTTTCTCTCCCACATTTTCCCCTATGTATTTTAGTTTATGTGTTGAAAACTTTTCTCAATTTTATCTTCTAAACTTAGAATTTTGCTTTTGAGTTTATAGATAAGGTGGTTATTTTTATGACATCTTTAAAAATTATATACAGATATATGTATTTCATACATATGATTAATTCTTAGAGTTCATTGCAATAAGCAGCATTTATCTGGTCAGATACATATAGCTATTGAGCCATTGTGATCCTATCCTAAGAATAGCTTTCCTTGTTCTTGCCATGTGAATGCTTAGAGTGCTGTTAATCATATCCAAGTGTAATTATTTGTCTTTTACAATCTATTGGATTAATTTGTAGATTTATGGACATATCTTCTTATTAGAAATTAGGAAAACTATGCAGCATATATTTAATTGGATCTAGCTTATTTCACTTAATACCATTTTTCCCCAGTCTTTCCATTTCTTCAGGCATGGAGTAATGCCATTCTTTCCAGTGGAAGCAAGAATTACATCAATATAACAGAATTGAAGACCCAGAAATGAATCCACTCCTATAGGCACATAATATTTGATAATGGAGCCAGAAACACAGGATGGAAGAAAAACAGCCTTCAAAAAATTGTGCTGGTAGAATTGGCTGTACACAGAAAACTGAAATTAGATCCTTATATATCCCCCTGCACCAGAATTGATTCCAAATGGATCAAAGACCTCAATGTAAGTCCAGATGCCTTAGGAATCTTACAGTTAGGGGAAACATGAGGGCTCCCTGGCACAGGTTAAAACTTCCAAAGTAAGTCTGGAAAACATTTGTCAGACTCAAAAGCCATGAAAAAAAGAGATAGTGTAACACAGATTTCTTAGGTAGCAAACTTACAGACGAGAGCCTCAGCCAATGCTAAACCATTCCTCCCTTTTCTAGCTAGGTTATTTATAGTGGGTTTACGTGACTATAAGGGTTTTCTGGTAGGGATTAGTAAGAAAACAACTAATGCTAAGACAGAGATAGTATGTGAAATGTGTTGTAGCTGGAGAAAGGGAGGGATTAAGGCTGGGGGTCTAGTTCAAAGCCTTGGCTTGGTGCCAGCTAAGTAAGGTATAGCTGCACCAGGGAAGGTGGGTAAAACAGGAGTGGTTATAAACAAAATCACTGGTCTGAAGCCTCAAAATAAAGACCCTAGTCTGTGTGGAACAAACAGTCTCTAACATGAGGTTTTTAATCTCAGTTAACCAGCACGATTTTAGATTTTTGCAGAGTGGGATGTTGCATAGTCACAGGCAATGTCTCCTATGTCAGGTAATCCAATCTACTCTTTCACATGTTACCCAATAGCCAGGTTTTATACAAATGACTACAATGTGATTGTACAAATGTGATTGCGACTTTTCCCTCTCACGAATCAAAACTATCAAATGATTTCTGTCTTCCAGATGTTTACATATTTCTCATGATCTTTTCTACCATTTTGTCTTCATTATTGATGTTCATAGTACTTTTTGTTGTTGCCTTGTGTGTATATGCCATTTTTAGGGCTTGAACTCAATGTTTAATGGTCTCTCTTGTAATTTTTACTCATGGTGGATGACACTCTATCCTTGAGCCGCATCCTCACCTTCTGCTTCTTGCTTGATAATTGGAGATAATTTTTCACATTTTTGTCTGTTTGGACTGACATTGAACTAAAATTATCAGGTCTCAGCCTCCTGAGTTCTAGGATTGTACACATGAATGGCTAACACCAATCTTTGCTTTACTATTATTTTAATTATGTGATAAAGGAAAGTAGAAGTATATTTGTGTTAAGGGTGCAATTTTTAAATAAAAGTTTGAATCAACTTGATATAACTTATCACTTTTAACAGTTAAATCAATGAATATTACATATTCCCACAGAAATTTAATTGAAAACAAAAGGCATAACTGTTTTCTTAAAGCAATTAATGGAACCATGAATTACTTTCACTTTACAATTCATGTTTTATATAACTTTAATTAGCAGACTTCCATGACTAAAAGTAAATATATTAATTGTATACCACAAGAAGGAAAGTGATTACAGTTAAGGACAGATATATCATTACAGCCAGAAGATACGTTTTTGAGCATTCTCACTAAAAGGAATGTTACATGCAGAAAAAAATGGATATGATGTATTTTATCATTACACAACATATATATGAATGGGATTGCTACTCAATAATTTATAAATAATTATGTAGGTAGGAGCCAGTGACTCATGCTTGTAGCACTAGCTACTAAGGAGGCTGAGGACTGAGAATTATGTTCAAAACCAGCCTAAGCAGGAAAGTCCGTGAGACCCTTATCTCCACTGAGCCACCAGAAAACTGGCAGTGGCTCAAGTGGTAGAGCACTAGTCTTGAGATGAAGAGCTGAGGGAGAGTGTCCAGGCCTAGATTTCAAGCCCTACGACGGACAAAAATTAAAAATAAATATTTTGACTTAAATGTTAAAGTATATATTTCAAAAAATTTTAAATCCTCATTAGGTATACTAGTTTATATAAATATAGAGAAGTATTTTCTGGATTTAGTTGTGATTTAATCAATTTGTAAATCACATATTTCTCACTCAATTCATATTTGTATATTTCTATACTAATATAATTAACTGTTACATGATAGGCAATGCTGTTTTAGGAATCTTTTTAAATTTCTTTTATTTTATTTTTATTTATTAATTTATTTTTATTGTGAAAATACTGCACAGAACAGTTTCAATAACATGGGCAAGAAAATGAGAATATTTCTTAGCAAGCATTGTAGTCTCCTCCTTTGTTTCCCCTACCCGTCCCTTCCCATCCTCCACCTGTTCTTCCCACCCAATCCTCCTCCCCACATCCCCCCCACACCAAAGTTGTAAAGTTCTTTTCGACATAACGACTTGTACATCTCCTTGTTGCAATGGGTCCACCTGTAACCCTATTTAAACGATTTGTTTTTTCCCTTCCCCTCCACAAATTATATCGACATCAAATACAGTGAAAGCAGGGGTTATACCATGAGCAACAAAGCAACAAAATAAAATCTTATAAATGTGTTAGAAACAATTGCATGAAAAAAACATTGGAATACATATCTTAGGGTTTATTTCCCTAACATCAACTTATCTGACCTTTTCTGCTTGACTCAGACATATACTAGTTATTGCAATGAGGGAAACCATGGGACCTATGTTTCTTTGGGCCTTGTTTACTTCATTTAGTATAACTTTTTTCAAGTCTTTCCATTTCCTAACAAATGGAGCAATGTCATTCTTTCTGATGGAGGCATAGAATTCCACTGTGTATATATACCACATTTTCTTGATCCATTCATCTACTGAGGGGCATCTGGGTTGGTTCCATATCTTAGCTATGGTAAATAATACTGCAATAAACATAGTGATGCTCGTAACTTAAATGCGGTCTTGTTTGGGATAATTTGGGTAAATGCCCAAAAGTGGGATTGCTGGGTCGTAGGGGAGCTCTATGTGGAGTGTTTGGAGGAACCGTCATAAAGCTTTCAAAAGTGGTCGAACAAATTTACACTCCCACCAACAATGAAGTAAGGTTCACTTCTGTCCACAACCCCTCCAGCATCTATTGTTATGAGAGTTCTTGATTATAGCCATTCTAACAGGGGTGAGGTGCTATCTCAATATTGTTTTGATTTGCATTTCTTTTATGGCTAGGGAGGTTGAGCATTTCTATATGTGTCTATTGGCCATCCTTCTTTCTTCTTCAGAGAAGTTTTTCTTTATGTCTTTAGCTTACTTATTTATTGGGCAGTTGTTTCATGGAAGATTTTTTTGGGGGAAATTTAATTTTTTAAGTTCCAGATATATTTTAGATATGAGACCTTTGTCTTTTGCATGGCTACTGAAGATCTCCCAATCCGTGGCCTTTCTATCCATCTTGTTAGCTATGTCCTTTGCCATGCAGAAGCTCTGCAATTACATGCAATCCCATTTGTACAACCTTCTTTGATTTGTTGTGTTTCTGGGTCTCCATTAAGGAAATTTCTGCCTGTGCCAAGGAGACCTAGGATTTCTTCTATTCCATCCTGTAATGTTTTCAGAGAGTCTGCTTTGAATCCGAGGTCTTTGATCCATTTGGAGTTGATTCTGGTGCAGGATGATATATAAGGATCTAGCTTTAGTTTTCTACAAGTAGTTAACTAATTTTGCCAGCAGCATTTACTGAAGAGGCTGTCTTCTTCCATTTTTAGCTGCCTTACCGAAGATTAGATGGCTGTAAATCTTTAGATTCATTTCTGGGTTTTCAATTCTTTTCCATTGGTCCTGGGATCTTTTCTTGTGCCAGTACCAAGCTGTTTTGTTTGCTATGGCTTTGTAGTAGAGTTTGAAATTTGTTATTGATATTTCTCCAGCACTGTTCTTTCAATTAAGGATCATTTTTGCTATTCGGGGTCTTTTATTATTCCATATGAATTTTTGTACTACCATTCCTATTTCCTTGAAGGATGAGGTTGGACTATTGATAGGTATATCACATTGAATTTGTAGATAGCCTTGGGAAGTATTGCCATTTTCAGGATTTTGATCTTTCAAATCCAGTAGCATGGGAGTTATTGCCACTTTCTTAGTTCTGTTTTGGTTTCCTTTTTCATGTTTTTAAAGTTTTCATCTTAGATGTCCTTCACTTTTTGGTTAATTCCTAGGTATTTTATTTTTTTGTGAGACTATTCTGAATGGAGTTGCTTTCCTGATTTCAGCTACACTTTTCTCATTGTTGGCATACAGAAAAGCTATTTATTTTTGATGGTTAATTTTATCCCCTGCTACTTTGCCAAAGTTTTGAATCACCTTGAGTAATTTGGGAGTGAAGTCTGTGGGATTCTTTAAATTCAAGATCAAGTCATCTGCAAAGAGGGAGAGTTTTACTTCTCCTTTCCCTATTTTCATCGCCTTTATGTTTACATCTTGTCTTACTGCTGTAGCTAAGCATTCTAATACTACATTTAAGAGCAGTGGGGAGATTGGATATCCTTATCTCCTTCCTGAGTATAGAGGAAATTGCTTTAGTTTTTCACCATTGAATATAATATTGGCTGTAGGTTTGACATATACAACCTTTATTGTATTGAGGACGGTTCCATGGATTCCTAATTTTTCCAGAACATTCATCATAAAGGCGTGTTGGATCTTGTCAAATGCTTTTTCTGCATCGATTGAGATAACCATGTGGTTCTTATCCTTGCTCTTGTTGATGTGATGAATTATGTTAATTGATTTGCATATATTGAACCAGCTTTGCATCCCTGAAATGAATCCTGTTTGATGGTGGTGTACGATTTTTTGATTGAATTGGTGAAGTCGATAGGGCAAAATTCTGTTGAGAAGTTTTGCATCAATATTCATCAAAGATATTGGTCTATAGTTCCCTTTATTTGATGAGTCCCTGCCTGGTTTTGGGATGAAGGTAATTATAGCTTCATAGAATGAATTTGGTAGTGAATTTTCTCTTTCAATTTCATTGAAGAGTTAAAGGAGTATTGGTGTAAGTTCTGCTTTGAAAGCCTTGTACAATTCTGCTCTAAAACAATCTGGTCCTGCGCTTTTCTTAGATGGGAGGTTACTTATTGCTGTTTCTATTTCATTGCTTGATATGGGCCTGTTAAGATGGTTTAACTCATCTAGATTTAGTTTCTGCATGTTGATATTTGCTAGGAAGAGGTCCATTTCTTCCAGGTTCTCAAACTTATTGGCATAAAGTTTTGAGAAGTATTCCCTTATAATGTTCTGAATCTTGGTTGTTTCTGTGGTGATGTTTGCATTCTCTTCTCTGAGTTTATTTATTTGGGTGTGCCCTTTTCTTTTTCTGATAAGAATTGCTAAGGTTCTGTGAATTTTGTTAATTTTTTCGAAGAACAAACTCTTTGTTTTGTTCATTCTTTTTATGGTTTTTCTATTCTAATTCATTCAATTTTAATTATTTCTTTCTGTCTACTGGATTGTGGTTTATCTTGCTGCTCTTTTTCAAGGAGGCTCAGCTGTCTCATTAAATTGTTAGATCTCTCTAATTTGTTGATAGAGGAACTCAGAGCTATAAACTTGCCTCAGAGTACTACCTTTGCTGTGTCCCAGAGGAGCTGGTAGTTTGTGTGATCATCTTGGTTGAATATCATGAACACTTGAATTTCGTTTCTAATCTCTTCCATGACCAACTGGTGGTTTAACAGTGTGCTGTTCAGCCTCCATGTGTTACTGGACTTTCTTTGGTGGCTTTTGATGTTGAGTTCTAATATAATTCCATTGTGGTCTGAGAGAATGCAAGGTACAACTTCAATGTTTCTGAATTTGGACAAGTTTGCTTTGTGACCTAAAATGTAGTCTATTTTGGAATATGTTCCATGTGCTGCTGAGAAATACGTGTATTATGATGTTGCTGGGTAAAATATTTGGTAAATGTCTGTTAAATCTAGTTGATCTATACAGTTGTTTAGGTCTGTGGTTTCTCTATTGAGTTTTTGCCAAGTGGATAGTGGTGTGTTAAAATCCCCAACAATTGCCGGGTTCTGGTGGCTCACGCCTGTAATCCTAGCTACTCAGGAGGCTGAGATCTGAGGATCGCGGTTCAAAGCCAGCCCGGGCAGGAGAGACCGTGAGACTCCTATCTCCAATAAACCACCAGAAAACCGGAAGTGGCACTGTAGCTCAAGTGGTACAGCGCTCGCCTTGAGCTGAAGAGCTGAGGGACAGCGCCCAGGCCCAGAGTTCAAGCCCCACGACCGACAAAAAAAAAAAACCCAACAATTAATATCTGTGGATTTATATGAGATTTGAGAGAAAATATTGTTCCCTGGAAAAATTTGTGTGCTCCGTTGCTTGGCGAATAGAGATTTAGAATTGCAATATCCTCCTGAAGGAGAGATCCCTTAATAAGTATGTAGCGACCTTCTTTATCTTTTCTAACTAATTTTAATTTGAAGTCCATTTCGTCTGATATTATTATTGCAAATCTTGCCTGTTTATGGGGGCCATTTTCTTGGTAGATTTTGTTCCAGCCTTTTACTTTCAAAATGTGTTTGTTTTTATGGGAAAGTTGTGACTCCTGAAGGCAGCAGAATGAATGATCTTGGTTTTTAATCCAAATTGAGAGTCTATGTATTTTAATTGGATATTTAAGCCCTTTAAAGTTAAGAGATAGGACGGAGAGCTATTTGGGTATTCCTGCCATTTTATCCACCTTTTTGGGGGCTCGGCAACTGAGTTCTTCCTATCGTTCTTGGATTCTCAGTTTGTGTGCACTTTCTTGGCCTTTGTTGTGGTCTTGTTGGTTTTCTATGTGTAGGACATCTTTAAATATCTTTTTAGGGCTGTTTTGGTAGAGATATATTGTTTCAAATTGTCTTTGCTATGGAAGTTTTTATTTGACCTTTGGTTTTGAAGGAGGGTTAAGCTGGGTACAGTATTCTTGGTTGATACTTGTTTGTCTTTAGGGCATGGCATACATCATTCCAGGCGTTTCTTGCTTTAATTGTCTCTGGTGAGAAATCTTAGGTGATTCTAATTGGTTTCCCTTTATAGGTGATTGATCTTTTCTCCTTGACAGCTTTCAGGATCTTTTCCTTGGTCTGAATTGATCCTATGCAGATTATAATGTGACATTGTGATGTCCTGTTGTGGTCTGGTCTATTTGGGGTTCTAAAAGCTTCTTGTATCTGAATAGGCCTATCTTTTTGTAGGTTTGGGAAGTTCTCTGCTAGGATCCTGTTAAACAAATTGCCTAGATCATTAACTTCTGTCTCTAGATTCTCCTCTACACCCATTATCCTCAGATTAGGCCATCCGATGGTGTCTTTCAAGTGTTGAATAGATTTTTCACATTTCTTGGATTTGTCTTGGATGGTTGTATGTTTGTTCTCTATTATATCTAGGCTGTCTTCAGTCCCCGAGATTCGATCTTCTGCATGGTCCAACCTACTGTCAAGACTTTCTACTTTTTTTTTAAACTTATTTTCATTCTAATTGGTCGGCTTTGATGGCTTCAAATTCTTTGTTGGTACTTTGTTCTAGATCTTGTAAGAACTTCCTTATTTCCTTAATTTGGTGTTCTGTGTTTATTCTCAAATCACTTAGTTGATTGGTTATGGTTTCCTTGTACTGCCATTCCTTCTGTTGTGCTCCATTCAGCATTCCCTTTGTAGTCTCCCTGATTTCTTTCCACCATCTGGTTATGGATTCCATGAATGCCTCCATTGATCTTTGTCTATTCTCAGTTCAATTATTTCACTTTGATTTGCTTCCTCACATTCATGCAATTTATCTATTTCTCTTTGAGTGTTCTCTGCCTGCTCACACCATTCCTGACTATGTTCTCTTTGTCTTTTCTCAGCCAGTTCATGCAATTCCTATCTTTTTGACTGATCTCAACCTGCTCATGCAATTCCTTTCTTTCTCTTTGAGTGTTCTCAATCTGCTCATGATATTCCCGTAACAATCTGAATAGATTCTTCACGTTCATGAGACTCCTGTATTGATCTTTGGTTTGCCTCCTCTCTCTCCCTATCATGCTCACACTGAGACCTGTGCAGCTTTTCACTTTTTTCATTTACACTATCTATCTATAGCATTTGTAGAGCTTTTGGGGAACTCTCCTCTGCATTATTCATTAAGATTTCTGTCCCCTGATTGTCATTAGTGGGAGTTGAGATCCCCAGACTTGCCATTTTTCTCGTGTTTTTCTGGCTTGTTCTGCCCATTTGGGATGAGAATAACACCAGTTTTGTGGTGGAACACTATTTTAAGGTTAGCATCAACCAAAGCCCATAATTGCACAATCAAAAATCTGCAGATACAATCTAGTTCAAGAGATACAATCTATTCAACATCACACAACCATGTCTTAATGGCCTAAGAACAGGAAAGGAGAATTTGGCAAACAGAAATTATTATGTTTAGGAAGAATGTGGGGTAAAATAGGCTTAGAGGAATGTGGGAAGGTGAGGGAGAGTGGAATTAACCAAGTACTAATCTCAAAGAGGGAAATATATTGGACAGAATGATAGCAGAGAGAGAAAATAGAAAAAAGAAAAAGTAAAAAAGAATAAGAAAAAGAAAGAAGAAAAATAAAAAAGACAAGAAAAAAGGAAAAACAAAAATTAAAAATTAAACACTGAAACCCTTAAAAACTGCAATTTTGAAGATGTAATATCCAGAGAAGAATGGAGATTGGATGAGAGGAGGGGAGGGATAGAAAGGAGACATGAAACACTAGAAAAATAAAAATGTTTAAAATATTATGTGGGTATAAGTAGGTAATACTGTTATTAAGGAATTGAAGTCTAAGAGGTTTTGAATTGAATAATAAATTTCTGGTTTAAGTGTGTACACGTTGGGGGATAAGATCTAATAATCGACGACGGGTATATCTGAGGATGAGCAGAACAGCAATTAAGTCATGCAGAAAAGGACAAAAGAGAAGAAGTGAAAAGAATGAGAAAAGAAAGAAAGAAAAAAAAGGATCAAATGGTTAGTAGAGATAATAAAAAAGCACACATAGATATATACCTAAAATAAAAATTATATGAGGAAGAAAAGAAAAAATAATAGAAAACAAAAACTTAAAAAAAAGAGTTAAAAGTTAAATATAAAAAAATTAAAAATAAGGTACAAAAAAAAGAAAGTTCTTTGATTTTTATTTTTGGGGTGGGAATGGGAAGATTCTGTATCTCCCTTGTGTCCATAAACAGTCTCGGGGTGGAGAGTCTGATCTTCTTGTGGTGCTTGGTTTTCCTGTGGCTTGATTGGTTACTTAAGTCAGTTTGTTTGTGCAAGCAGAATAATGTTCTGCTTTACCTAGGATTTTTTGATCCTCCTGCCAGCCTACTTCAGTGGGAGGGAGATCTGTTTTGAGGTTCACAAAAGAGGGAGTTGGCTGTTTCCTCTAGTTTGGAGATGCTGTGATGAGGCTAGGTTCTGGGTTGAGTTGAGGCCTTTCAGCAAACAGTAGCTTTTCCCTGAGGGCCTAGCTTCTGAGACACTCACAAAGGCCAACCTGGAGCCATTCTCAGGGTTTATGTTTACTGAATTTCAGTTGATTGTCTAGGCTGCTGTAGAGACTGGCAGTCTCTGGCTCAGTTTACCCAGTGAAGAAAACCATTCCTGGGAGCGTATTTTGCTCTGCCTTTGCTGGGTGAGTTTTCCCTGTTGAGCCCTGTTGAGTTGAGCCTGACAGGTCTGGGCAGATTCCTGTGACATACTAAATGACCCTTTTGTTATCTTCCAAAGCCTGAGTTGGAGATAGCAGCTCAGCCGGGCATTTGTCAATATCAAAAAATGGAGATCTCTGGTAGATGGGGGTGAATGGGTGGCCTTCCCTCCTCTCTTCCCTGACAAGGAGTGAGGATGTCAGGCTTCCACTCATGCTGCAGGAATGTTGGTTCCTGGGTCATCTCTGGTCTGCGATCTGCAGGATGAAGATATCTGCTCCTTGTCAGTTCTTGCTGGTGTTGAGTAGAATGTGTCGGCCTGCTATGTCTGGCGCCTTTGTCCCGGAGTCTCTGTGTTGCAGGTATGGCAGCTATGGCCGCCTCTGCCGCCACTACTGCTTCAGCCATGGCTGCAGGCAAGTGCTCAGATCTGTCTCCTTGCCTGGATTTTCCCTCTCTGGCCAAACTCTCTGTACTGAGATGCCACACTTGATTTATTTCTCTAGCCTAGGACTGTCCACTGGAACACTAAAACTGCTTTCTATGCGAGAGCTTGTCCTCTGCAATCTTCCTGCCACTCTGTTTTAGGAATCTTCCTTGGCTTTCTAACGTTAACCCTTCTACCCTAAAATTGATATGCCCTCCAACCTTGTCAGAGGTTGCATCTCATTGGAGCAGAAAAGTATAAGCCATAATCATTGTTTGGAACAACTGTAACATTTTACATACATTTCACTTAATTTAAGAACCAAAACATTGAAGTCATATTAATAGCAAATGTCTTCTGAGCTTATCAGTCTCTTAATAGATGATAATCTTTAATGATACATCTATTTTTTTCTTCCTAACATCTTATATCTTAGGAAAATCTTTTTGGGTAACCCTGTGTTTCCTGATTAAAAGACTGGAACAAAGGCAATAATGAAGATACCTAAGGAAAATACTTCAAAACAATTAAAAAAGCAATCACAGTCACTCCTGTTTTCACCGGTTCGAACAAGAATATACCTTAATGTATCACGTTTTTGTTGCATTTAAATAGCAATAATTAAAAAAATTAAAAGAGCAATAATTAAAACTTAGTTAGCAGTGAAGAAGGGAACAGAAAACTTTATTTGAAACACCTTGACTTTGAAGAATTCAATATAAGTATAATGGATTTATCTTGTTTTTCTATGTAGTTGCCAAAATAATAGCTAGCAACACCCAAAGGCAGGAAAACACCTAAGCCAAAGCAGTAAACTTTTGGCTGTAAAACAATTGTGAGCGTCTTATACTGTCAAAGTCAGGCTTGCAAAGAGGAAAGTGTATTTGCTTTGGTATGAACAATAAAAAATATGAAAATCTTGTATTAATGTTTTACTTATCTTGACTAGGACTTCTCAGGTTGGAGAAGAGAAAAAGTATGAAAAAGTTCAAGATTGACTATTCCCCAATATCATTCTTATTTATCAGTTATAGTGATGGAAGTAACCTGGGTTACTCTTAGTATCATGCTTGTTTACATTTTGAAGCACTATTTTTTCTGGGTTATAAACTGCAAACCCTTGAGTACTAATAAAGGGTCATTTCCTACGAAAGGATTGTTGTTGGGTAAACAAACAAAACATCAAAAACTTAGCAGAGTGGAAACTATTTTCTAGCTATACCACAATTTGTAGGTGTAGATTTTGTTTTAAATTGTTCCAGGGGACCCATTTTTGTTATCTTCTTTTTCAACATCTAGTGCTCCTATATCATACACCATCCTGGGATGACTATATCTTTACTGGATTCTCTAATTTCTGTTGGAAAGTTAGGAAGGATAGAAAATTGAGTTTCTGTTTCTATTTTACCTTAATTTTTATTGCTTTAGAAAATGTAACTCAAAATGATATAAATTATCTTTATAATATAAGGAGACAGATTCGATTTCCATAATCTTACCCTAGCCTTGTACATAGCTTTGGAACTTAGTGTTCCCTAAATGTGAAAATAAAGATAGGGAGCTTCTTATTTAAATATTATTTAGAATTTCGAGTCTTCCTTTATGCAAGGCCCTTAGTGGTATGTACATATCACACATGTGCACAAAGCCAGTGGCAAAATTTTCTTATTCTCAGAAACTAGGAAATGTAGTAATGTGGTGTCCCTGTAGTTGCATCAGGAAAAGGTTGTAGTTGAATTAGTTTACTAAACCAAATCTGCTGTAAAAAATTTCTACAAGTTAATTGGCTTGAATAATCCGTATTTATCATTTTACAGTTCTAAAGGACAGAAATCCAAAAGAAGTCTCACTAGATTAAATTTGAGCCAACTACAGAGTTAAAATATTTTTCAAATGATTTAGTGGAAAGGGCATTTACTTCCTGTTCTGCTTTTCAGAAATTCAGAATCTGGGTTGTCGTCTTTTCCTTTATCTTCTATCTTTACATCTTTCTGATGGTACTTACCTAATCATTTCCCTTTTCAACTACAGCTGGGACTTTTAAGTACCCATTTGTGTTACTTTCCCCATCTGATAATTATTCAAATTTGTGTTCCTTGGGTAATGAAAGGTGATTATTTTACATATATATATATATATATATATATGTATGTATGTATAAAGAAAATCTACATTTGATGGATTAGGTATGTGGGGAAAACAGATATATTGGGAAGGTTTTGGTTTTAGAATGAGTGTAGTATTCTTTCTACTATAAGCTGTTTTCCTTTCATTAATTTTGAACAACATGTTTTTTCAATGAAATATAACTAGAAAAAATTTAGTCCTTGAAAGCAATTAATCCTGATTAAAATATTGTCAAGTACTAGAAATACTAAATGCCAGAGAGCAGCTCCTGAAGCAGTCTGGCACTATCACTTTTTATACATTCTGCTTACAATCTTCACTTTTCAAGACCATTTGATTATTATTATTTTGGAATTATGGTAAATATTTATTTGACTGCTATTTTTAAAGAATGCACCACCCAATACTGGTTCTCTTTTTCTAACTTTTTTCGGTCTAATCTATTTCTGAAAGAAACACAGCCATTTGAATTACATGAACTGCTTATTGAAATTGAATTGGAGTGGAGAGGAAAAGAAGAATAAAGATGTCTCTGTGGATATGTCACATTGAAATGTATCTAAAAGCTATTTATCTTAAAATCATCTATTTTTCATTATGTTTAGATTCTGATAAAATTTAGCCTCTCAACTCACACAGTGTTAATGTAGTCTTATTTAATGCCTCCCAAAAGCAAACAACAAATTACTATTTATTTAAAAATTATTTTTAAAAATTTAAAAAAATATCATTTATTTAAAAAACTATATGTTAAAAAATTAGTCAAGTCAAATGGTTTATTAGATATTTTAGAGTCATGTTCAGATTCTATGATGGAAGCCAGAAAGGGAAAATAAAATCATGTTTTTATTCTTCCTCTTGCCACTCTGATATACTTCATATATTTCTGAAAGAATGAAATTCTGGCTTTGAAGCTTTTTGCTTGATATCCACAATGTGTCATTCTTCCTTTATAAATAGGAGAATTTGGTGAAAGGATGAGAATTCACAGTAGAAAAAGTAGAAGAGGAAAAGAGAAGGAGAAATCTAGATATTTTGTTCTTCCTTATCTCAATCACAAGGTCTGGATAATGATTGTGGATATTAGATACAGTGCTCTAGAGTGATTAAACACATTTATAGAAAAAGTTAGCCCCACAAGTGATCAAGT
Source organism: Dipodomys spectabilis (assembly GCF_019054845.1). NCBI lineage: Eukaryota > Metazoa > Chordata > Mammalia > Rodentia > Heteromyidae > Dipodomys > Dipodomys spectabilis. The sequence continues at coordinate 4,932,536 of NW_024870757.1, read as the reverse complement.
AAAGAATGCTTATTTATTAAAAAATGTAATAACATCAAACAGAAAGTGTTCTCTATTTGTTGAGTACATGTTTAGTATTTGTTAAATTCTGGTATGCTATAGTCAACTATCATAAAGGTATACAAGAATGGTAAGAAACTAGTATTTTATTATCATATTCTAAAATTAGCTTAATTCTTACTATTTTTGAGTTTTGCCACAATTTCACAAGCTATATTCTCCCAGTATATAAGTTGAAAGAAGATTCCCTCTCTATATATTCTATTTTTATAGCTAAGGGAAAAGAAGTTTACTCTTAGACACAGACAATGGGATAGAAATCTTCCCCTAGTAATAGACTTTGAACATTTGTGGTTCATTTTTGTACGCTGAAGTAAGTCACATGACCCATCTTGACATTGCAGAGTAAAGGTAAATCTCACCTATTGGAAGCTGATGCAGGAAAGAGTAATATGTCAAGATATGCAAAACTTGGGATAAAGAGGGAAAAGAAGAGAACTATAATAAAATCAATCATACTTGCAATCATCACATGTCTCTGCAGGAAGGAAACTATTATGTACCTTTGTTTCTAAAACTACTGAGATCTTCAAATCATGTCTTTTATGCTTGGATATTACTGGAATTAGAGAACATTTTGATACTGAGACAGCATAAAATCTCAAAGAAAGCTGGAGTAATCATTCAATACTACCTTTTGTTCTGCAAAGAAAAGAAACCATTTTATATACAATAATTTATACTTTCTTACCTAGAATCTTTTTTTTCCAGAAATGGTTTTTATTAATATATGTGACTATCCACCAGAATAAATGTCTTCATTTAACTGCATCTTGTGCCGACAATATAGTCAATTAGATGGAAGTGGGAGTACTTTTTAAATAGCACTTTTTAAAAATGCAAAATATGTGGACAGGGAGCCAATATACATATTTTTCCACCATCACTTTCCACAACCTCCTTCTTTCTTCCTTCCTGGGAAACACACCAAATCTATAAAAAGGCTTAGATATTTGGCTCTTGACCTGGAAAATGGAAACAGGATGTTATGGATGTCGGAGATAATGGCCAATAGTGTTTTACATAATAATGTCACATGCAACAGCCCTATGAGTCCTGCAGGTCTTAATACTACCTCTTTAGTGATGTGATATTAATGTCAGCCTTACTGGACTTAGTATTGTTTTACACTTCCTTTTCTTCCACCTGGCCTAAATTATAATACATATTAATGGAATGAAATGTAATGCCATCTTAAGAAAGTTCCATTTAAACAAGACTCAGAGTCCATTTAAACAAAACTCAGAGTCCAGCCTCTGAGTTCAAGCCCCAAAACCAGCACAAACTAAACAAACAAGCAAACAAACAAACAAAAACCACATATTTCTTTGGGGCCATCCTTAAAGCACTGGTTTGAAAAGAGGCTCCTTTTGCTGATCAGACTCACTGGATACTGCTCTTTGGAATCCTTATTGCTATGGGGAACTCAGGACCAGATTAAAGTTATGGATAACTGACTCCTTCAACAAGAGAATCATGTCAAGAGTGAAATATCCATGTATAAGGCACTTTAAAATCTCCATTTCTTTGTTTCTTTGTAGTAGAATACTTTTAAAACAATGTTATTTCCTTTTTTTCTATACTGGCCTTCAAATGGCGTATTGTTTCCTTTTGTAATACTCTAAACTAGAAGTTTACAGACAATTTTTATATGAGTAAATAACACACTCGAAAAAATTCAGGGACAGAGTTTCCTTAAAGCCTTGGATTCTGTTCTTGTACAGTAAAAACGACAGCACAAATTAACTTGAACTTTGTCATTTCTCTGTTCAATTCTTGTCTTGGAATCAGTTTCCACTTGCAGTAACAGTTCCTTCCACTTGCTTCAAGTAACAATCTATGGTGCTGCTCCAGGTAAAGTGAACATTTTGTGGCTTCATTGAAATAGCATAAGTACATCTTTGTTCATGAGGTACCACGTGTTTCAGAGACAACTTAGTAATGACAAAATATGGAATTTGCATGCCTTATAAAACATTATCCATGTACATGTAGCCCTATAAGATGTTAACTGAAATGGACCCCAAGATAGGACACAAGTTGTTTTTTTTCCTTGCTATTGTTTTTAATGTATCTAACATGTACTATGTGATTTTTTTTGTTTCTCTTCTATTTTCTTCCTCCATGGTATAAATTCTGTTTTTACTGTATATGATGTTAATGACTTGCCTATACTTTTTTCTAATGTGGGGAGGGGAAGGGAAATAACAAAATGTTGAAACAAGGATACAGCATGACCCAAGCATGACCCATTGTTAACAATGAGTTGTACAAGACAATATGTAGAAAACGAATTTTACAACGTGGGAAGGGGAGAAGGAATTTGGGGCAGCGAGGAGGAAAGGGATGACAGGGAAAACCAAAAGAGGAGGTCACAATGCTTAATAGATTATGTGCTCATTAACTTACTTATGTAACTAACCCCTCTATACAGAAGTTTTACAATAAAAAACAGGAGGAGGAGTTGCTTTTACTGTATTACATGTCAGTATAATTTGTGGAGGGGAAAGGGGAAAACAATTCGTTTTAATAGGGATACAAGTGGACCCATTGAATCAATGAGATGTACAAGATGTTATGTCGAAAAGGAACTTTACAACTTTGGTTGGGGGGAAAGCATTGTGGGGGGGACGAGGGGAGGATGGGAAGGGATGGGAAGGGGAAACAAAGGAGGAGGCTACAATGATTGATAAGAAATGTACTCATTATCTTGCCCATGTAATTGTAACCCCTCTGTACAGTATTTTCATAATAAAAAAAACTATATAAAAAAGAAATAAAAAAAAATGTAAAACTTTTATCCTGGATTACATTAAGTTCAAATTTCCTACGTGCCCTGTAAATTAAGACCAAGTATAAATGGGAAGAAAGTTCTCAGAAATATTTTTTTTGTTTGTGTTGTGTATTATTTCCCAAGTGTATGTAAGTTAACAGTTGAAGAAACAATACGAATAATAGGAGAAAAAGAAGTTCTGTGCTTAAGTATAATGGTTCAATAGAGTATAGAAGACTGCAAATAAGACAACTTTGAAACAATAAAGCCAAGGCCAGTATGTAGATTGATGGAGTGATATAGAGAAAACATTACTACTAAGTGGAACATGAAGGATGAGGCCACTGTTTCTTCTACTAGCTCTAAATCATGGCAGCTAGTCATGCAAATTTGTAAAAAGTAGAATGGAAGAATAATTCTATTTCCAAAGCAAGTCAGATTTAATAGCATGGACTTAACTGGAAAAAATGCCATGTTGAGAGAGCAGGAATTATAGTAGCAATGAACTGGTGGCTAAGATCACATTTCTTTTTTCTTTCTTTTCTTTATTTTTATGTTTGTGGGCTTGAACTCTGGACCTGGCACTGTCCCTCTACTACTCAGCTCAAAGCTAGCAGTCTACCACTTGAGCCACAGTGCCACTCCCAGTTTTCTGGTGGTAAATTGGACATAAGTGCCTCAGAAACTTTCCTACAGCTTAGACTATACACTCACAAAAATGCTTCTAGTTTAAAAGTTGATACTCCTGGAAAGATAAAACCTAAGAATGTAAAGGAGTCTGGGAATTTCATTTTGCATCTAGCCTCAGAAGAACAGTCTTTGGGACACTAGCTATACTTAACCAGCCAAAAGCTGCATTGGAAGAATGGTTCAAGTGATGGAATACCAGTTATGACCAAGATTACTGAATAAGAGCTTGAGATTTTTTTTCATACATACATACAAGTATGCACATACACACAGAGGAACTTATAGGTGCAAACACACATATGAAACAATTCTCAGAATGTGTACAAAAGTTAGAAAATAATAGAAAATATATCCTGAGTAATACTAGAAAAAGTGATAATTTTTAATATTAGAAAGTTCCCAAAAAAGCTTGAGAATATTACATAAGTAAGGATCAGAGATAGTAAGAAAGTCAAGTAATCATTATTAAAAGGATTGGATCCATGGAGGAATGAATCTGAGACCCCTGCAGGTGCATCTGAAAATGTTCATATCCTCTGTCAAATGTTAGAACGTCTTTGAAAATTGTACATAAACAGTCTGAGCAGTCAGTCTAGTGGATAAGATCATCGGAGAAGTTCAGAATTGCTAGTCTGTTACTCGAGTAAATAAACAAACAAATTATGGCAGGGCAATGTGATACAAGCCTGGAATTCTAGCACTCAGACTAAGACAGGAGGTTAGAGAGTGGAATTACATAGCAATACCTACCCTGGACCAGATAGTGTAGTTTTGTCTCAATGAAATATACCAAACAAGAAAGGGCTACACAGTTGGAAGTTTGGGCTAATTTTGTCATTACTTTTTGAGAAGTCAAGTTTCCTATTGAAATGCAACTCATATATAATCCTCAGTTGTGTTTTAAATGATCTCTTCATTAGAGAACATTCCTAGATGCAAAACAGCTCATGATTCCCAATCAAAAATTTGAAAAAGTAAGCATCATTCTCTTGGATTCCAAAGAAATGATGAAAGATTACAAAAGCTTAAGCCTGGAGAAATGGCAAAGTTCATCTAATGTAGGACTTTGTATACCTGGCTAAATCAGAAATTAGATTTAAAATAAATATTTTGTTTATAATTTCATATTCTAACAGATACTACAAAATTGTTTTCAAGTTGAAGATGTAATTTAGAAATTCACAGACAATTCTGGCATTCTATTTGCCTAGAATATTCTTTCAAGTGAGGTATAATTAGAACTTAGTTAATAGCTAATTCCAACAGTTCATGTATGACATAATAATGTAAATAATCTAGACAGAGTTTCCAACAAATGGATGCTATTAATTTATAAATTTAGAAAAAGAGTAATTTTTTGAGACTTTGGTGTAACATGGTATGAAGGGAGTAACTGTGTGACATCTTTTTTCTTCTACCAACACATAACACTGGAAGAAATTTCCTTAATTATGTAACTCTGTATACAATGAGAAAAAAAGCTAGGTTTGAGTTTGTTTTTATTTTGTTTTGCTATTTAGTTTGTCCTGGGGCTTGACTTCTGGGTCTGGGCACTGTCCCTGAGCTTGTTTATGCTGAAAGCTACTGCTCTACTACTTGAACTTCAGTGCCACTTGTGTCTGGCTTTTCCTTAGCAGTTTATTGGAGATAAGAATCTAAGGAACCTTCCTGCCAGGGTGGGCTTTGAACCTAATCTTCAGATCTTAATATTCAGATATTCAAATTTCCTGAATATCAATGATAGATAAAATAATAATCATATATACTAAAATAAATATAAAATAAAAATAAAAATAAATAATCTTTGCAAGTGTTCTTATCTCAATAATATTACTATGGGAAAATGATGCAGCAAAGTTTAGTGTAGTGTTCTTTGCACAATTGGGAGGGCATCACAGCAGAAGTGTACTATTTTTTCACAATAATGTTAAGCTAGTCATGAGGTGAATTTAGAGAATTTTATGGTGCATCATAAATGTTGGAAACTTTTGGGTTAGGATAAACTTACGGCATAAAACCTTGGGAATGATTGTCATAGAAACAATAGCTTACTCTGATGAACAAATGTTTACTCTTCTGGAATTAATTATTATAGATTGTTCATAGGTTTATCCTTACCAGAATGTGGGTCTTTTTCCTGTTGACTTTTAAATATGTAACATCACATTGGAAACCGCATTTATTGCAGAATTAAATAAAATGCAAACAGATACTGTTTTAAATGAATCTTGGATGGCATGTTCAGAATTTGAACATGAGTATTTAGTAGTCAAAGTAATTTTGAAGAACACATATATTCTGTCCTCTTAACAATTATTCAGTTTTAAGTTAGGAGTTTCCATAGAATTGAAGTGTATTCTGTTTTACTATGAGACATTACTAAAATAATGTGTTTTTCAAAATAATGGCAAGTATATTGTGAAAATATTGATGATGTCTATATTATTATATTAATATAACATAAACTTTAGAACTATCATTCATGAATTGGGCCTACTAGGCCCTGAGTTCATATCCTAGCACTGCCAAAAATTTAATCTTGGAGTAAGAAGTCAAGTGAGCCACCAGTTTTCCTTTCATGGGAGAGTCCTGGGTGTCAGGCATGATGGAGAACACACCTAGAAATCTAGATGCTCCCTCCATCGATTTTGTTTGTACACTCAAACAACTACTGATGCTTTTGTTGTTGCTATGGATCAATGGGTACTTTTGCTTTCTTTGTTCATGCATTTTTTATTATAAAATTGATATACAGAGGGTTTACAGTTACTTAAGTCAACTAAAGTGTACAGTTCATTTTATTTTCTAAGTTTCAAATTTTGAACTTATATATTTTCTTTTGATTCCCTAGGGTAATTCTTTTTTCAGAGTGTTGGATTAGTTAATTTAATTTTGCATGATTTTTATACATGTAAATTATTCAGACACATATATTTTGCTTTTAAAATATTTATCATGTGAATATTTAAAAAATATTTTCTAATTTTTTTATGGTTGGTGAATTTAAATAAATTTATTTTCTTATACTTCTAAACATATTTTTCAGGTAATAAATACTTACTGTATTTTCAAGAAGCACATACTTTATTAAGAAGGGCTTCATTACCTGGTCACTTTTTTGTAAATATTTGTACTTGAATTTAAAAAAAGTTTGAGCTGGGCATGGTGATTTATGGCTTCCATTTTCTAGCTATGGTAGGAACTGCAAATAGGGTTTGTAATTCAGGAGAGCCTGAGAAACTGAGAGCTTATTATAAAAATATCTAGAGTGAAATGATTAGACATATAGCCATCCATAGGGAGATATAGAGCACCTGGTTATTATATTCTAAATCTTGAGTTACAACACCAGTAACATCAATCTTTTGTCAAAATAAGGAAATATGTTTCAAAATGTTTATTATTTAAAACTTGTTTGCAAAGGTTCTCATGTCTTCTATTTCTTAATTTTCAATTTAATCTCTAAGAATCCAAGTATATTGTGACTATTTTATTTCTACTAAACTTTTACATAGTAAGAGCAATATTATGATTTCATATATTAACTTACTTTTATTATTTGTGATAATTTCCTCTGTTTAATATGATAATATCAATATTCCAAATGTGTGTATGTAGTATGTGTGTGTGTGTGTGTGTGTGTGTGTGTGTTTATTTGGTTTTGGTGTGTGTGTGCTTTGTGTGTACTTTGTAGTGTTTGGGAGATCACACCATTGTTTCACATATGCTAGGCCAATGTTTTAGCACTGAAATATCCTGTCTAGTTTTAATGTAAATAGTGTTTTATTACTTTTAAATTTTCATTCTTTGTATGTTTTTTGAAAATTATATATGATAAAATGTGATCCATATTCTATCCACTATAGCAATTTTTATTATTTTATTGTTATTTAGAATATTTCCACTGCCTCTCCACTTCCAAATCCATCATTTTCACCTGTGGTCCTTATCTCTAAGAATATCACTAACACAGTTGCCAGCCAGACCTATGGAAGCACTTTAGATTTCTTCTTACCCTTCTACTCCCTCCCATTAGATATGATGAATGATCAAGATTTTCTGAGTTTCTGTCACTAATATGATTTCGATGTACTCCTTTTTATGCCCCTGACACCAGCCTGTTTCATTTACTCATCACTGTCACCTAGTCGTAAAACAACCATTTCCAAAGTATGCTTTTTCCCTGTATTATTTTCATATTGGTCCTCTCCATAACCAAATTACTCTCTTTCTAAGCACACAGAGTGAAGAGCTCAGACATATATTCTAGTATTATTTACTCACTACATTGATTGTTAGTCTTACATTTCTCACTTGTAAATGGATGTAATCTACCAGAAATAATGGAGAATATATTTGTTGACTTCTAGAGCAAGAAAAAAGAAAAGTGAAGAGTCCTTACATTTTCCACCTTACCTTACAAATAAGGAAAGAGTAAAATTCAGTTTGTGTTTGCTATTGATGAAGATTTTACTTTGCTTCTTTTCTCTCTTCATTCTTTTTGCCTTGAGTGTTTACCTATTCTTTCTCTTATTTCTTTGGAAATTAATTATAATATTACTATTACAATCTCTTTACATTGTAACAGTCTATAAAATGCTTTATTTTCTATTTTATTTTTTCCCATCTTCTCTGTCTCTCAGTGCACAGTATTAGGTGGATTAAAAAGAAATGGTTCAGGAAACTTTGATTATTTTCCTCCTTCTCTTCTCTGAAGTCTCTCTGATTTTTGAAACACAATACCAATGACATACAGATACTATGTGGTCCATCATTCTATTCTATCCCTTCTCATTCTCCTCTGTTGTACAGCTCAAGTCGTTATCACTCAGCTTTATTATGCTATAGTGTTCCTAAATTTTAACTCATTCCTAAATTAAATTTAGCTGTTTCAAGCATTATCTAAAGACAGTTTTTTTCTATATATATATCTGGGGTCTTTTGTTTTCACAAGGTGCAAAATATGAGTGACTATCAAACATCTAGATATCTCTGTAGAAAATTGTTCCACCTACTCAATAAACTCATATGTAAATTCAAGGAATACAGGTCAGCCAGAAAAATTTTTTAAAATCGTATAGCTTGAGCCCTCATACTAGATTTGAATCTTATTACCATGTTTAGTAGTGAAGACAAAATAACTCTGCTATAAAAACAGACACATAGAAGAATGTAACAGATTTATCAAAAATAAATTTTTAGTTTTATCGTCAATAGATTTTGAAAAGGATGCCATTACTTTGTTGGTATAAAGTCACAAATAGTTTCATGCAGAAATAAAAATAAATTTTACCTCTTGGCTCTAAGGCCTATGTCCTTTTAAGGTAACTGCAGATATGTAAGTAGTATTATGTAAATTGTGTAATGTGCTTACAGCTGTATTGAAAAACATACTCAATATATCATTGGAAAACATTGGTTATTGAAAAGCATCTATATGAGAAAGTTTTTTAACTAATCACACTAAGTTGAAAACTACATCTTTGTCCATCAAAATGTGGAAATAAACGATTTTATTTATAAACAAACAATGCTACCAAGAAAAATGAGTGTACAAGAAAGAGACTGCCAGATGCCTGTGGCTCACAACTGAAATCTTAGCTTCTTAGGAGGCTGAGATTCAAAGACAGCCTAGGCAAGGAAAGCCTGTTACTCTTATCTCGAATGAACCAACAAAAAAATGTGGCGCTGTGGCTCAAGTGGTAGAGTGTTAGCCTTGAGTTGAATTACACAGGGACAATGCCCAGGCTTGATACAAGTCACACAACTGGAAAAAAGGAAGGGTTAATCAAAGTACTTTTCCTATTTTATAATTATGAGAACATTCTTTAGAAAATGAACCCTGATGTACACCAGAATTGGAGTCAGAGCTTAAGGATCAAGTGTAGCACATCCATATGACCAGCCTCTCAGACTCTACCATTACAACCTGTGTGCTAAAGGGATCTGAAAGGTCCAATGTTCAAAGGCTTAATATGCTCCCCAATCCCTTTGTGGTAAGCAGATGACTTGTATTGTCAATGTCATTACAGTTCTGAACCTAGCATAGCACCAGTAGCTCACACCCATCACCCTAGCTCAGGAGGCTGAGATCTCAGGATCACAGTGTGAAGGCAACCAGAGCAGGAAAGTCTACGACACACTGGCTTCTACTTCTAAAAGATCAGATGATCAAGAGCTTCCTGTGTTTCCCTTGGTGATGAGAAGTTACTTGCACTCTAAATGTTCTTAGAGTTCTCTAGCTATAGAAGAAGGAAAGAAAGATCATTGACCCACCCTGGGTTCAAATGAGGTTCTCAGGATCCAAGCCCTAGCACTGTTGGCAGGAAGGAATCCAGTATAACACTGTATTTGAAGGCAGAAAACAGTTGCAAAAGCCAGGTTGGGTGAAGACACAAAGGCCTGCAGGATTAGGAGGCACAATATACACACTCAACAGGGAAGTGAGCTGCAAAACCACTTCATTCATTCCAGGCACAGTCAGCGATGGGGGGAAACCTGAGAAATTTGTTAGAGTTACACCAGGGTCAGGCTTTTCTCGGCCTCTTCAAACAATGACGAATAACCTTCTTCCCTCAGGTGAAGGGAGCCTCAGGCTATCTTTAAGTTACCAATAGAGAGCCAGTTTAGTGAGAGAGAGAGGGGAAGAACAGAGTAGAAAAACCCTGCTCTCTTGTCTTAGGGAGTGGGTTTTTGAGTTTCCATCTGTCAGATTTGAAGGCCCTTCTTTTACCTCTGCCAGTCCATTCTCCTTCCTTCATTCTCCACAACATTAATGCAAATCCCCAGTCCAAGAAGAGTCAGGGCACTTTTTCTTCTGTCTCCCAGCAGCTGAGTTAGAACCTGTCTCTGCCCTCTTGAATCTGGGGTCTCTGGCTGCCTGAGAAGTGGGAAAGTGATAGTCTTCCTGCTCTGTGGTTGTGTGAGGGAAATGGTGGTAGCCTGGCAAACTGCAAAAGGCCTCATGACTGGGAATTGTACCAAGCTAGGAAATATGTATTCAATACAATGAGTTTATAACACAGAGACGGCTTTTATGACATTGCATGTTCCAGGGCTCCCCTCACTGATCCCATGGTAGCGAGAGGGTTTCTCTGCATGCCAGGCCTGCTGGAAGAAGTCTCATTGTCTGGATAGGCAGGCAAAAGGTCTCACTCCTGTACAGCTCTGTAACAGATAACTCCATCTGGGCCAATTAGTGAGGAGGAGTGTGGGCAAGCTCTGAAGGTCAGGAGAAAAAGGCCTCTCTTACCCCAAGCTCTCTCTCTTCCCAGTGCAATGTTTTGACAGGAAGCCTTCATTTGTGCCACCTACCATGGCAAGCCATGTTCTGTGCTCTTATCCTGCCTTTACGAGACTATATTCCGGTGTTAAATGCTCAATATTATTCAGGAGTCCTTCTGGGAGACAACTAGGGCACTGAACCTAATCAAATGTTTCAATCACAGCGATAATGGGCCTATGAAAGCTCTCATAGGTTTCCAGAAGCTTGGGAAATCCAAGCACATGTTGGATATCACAAAGTTTCCTTTCATCTAGGGCTGGTGAAGCTCGTCAGGTTTTGAAACCTTTGACCTCTCCTATTTGGGCCCTGGGTGGCTAGGTTTTGTGGTTGAACACAGGGCCTGCGTGATGACCATGAGCTCAGAGCAGAAGTCTAATGCTTTCCCATTTTGTGTCACAGCTTCACTTCTGCTTTCTCTATGTGTGTGTGTGCATGTGTGTGTGTGCATGTGTGTGTGTGTGTGTGTGTGTGTGCACGCGCGCGCATACACGAGTACTGGAGCTTGAACTGAGGACATGGGTACTGTACCTAGTTTCTCTTGTACAAGGATTGCCCTCTACTACTTGAACCACAAAGGCGCTTCGGGCTTTTTCCTAGTGATGTGGTACTGAGAAATCAAGCCCAGGGTTTTGTATATGGAAAGCACTCTACCACTAAGGCATATTCTCAGCTCTCTACTTCAAGTTTGTTAGTTTCTCTCTTTTTTGTTGTTGTCGGTTGTAGGAGTTGAAGTCTAGGCCTGGCTGATGTCCCTGAGCAATTCAGCTCAAATCTTATGGTCTACCACTTGAGCCACACCACCACTTCTGGTTTCCTGATGGTTCATTGGAGCTAAGTGTTTCAAGGACTTTCCTGCCCAGGCTAGTTTGAACCATGGTCTTCAGATCTCATCTTCCTGAGTAGCTAGGATGACCGGCATGAGCCACAAGCACCCAGCTTCCACTTCAGGTTTCTTAGTGGTGAATTGGAGATAATAGTCTCATGGGACATTTTGTCTGGGATATTTTGGAACCCAGATCCTCAGATCTCAGCTTCCTGAGAAGGCAGGATGGCAGACCTCGGCTATAGAAACCTAGGCCCTGGCACACTGCTGCAAGGGGGTCCTTGGCTCCACATGGTGGAGTGCTAGCCATGAGCCCAAGAAGTAAGGGTCAGTGCTAGGCTCTGAGTTCAAGGTTCATGACAGAGACAAAAAAACAAACAATTGTCTTCAGTAGGCAACTCATGAGTCTTCAGTAATACATAATTTTGTCCCTGCCATGTGGACATATCTGAACCTCAATATTCTTGTCTGCATAATCATCTCAGTTGTGGAGCTCTTACAAGAATAAGATGAAAGAATGCAGCCTTTGAAGGACAAAACAAATATCACTCTTTACAGGACTCAGTACAAGGCATCCTGTGAAAGTCTTAGCACCCAGCACCCAATGCAGGACTCAGCACACTGCACCCTGTGAAGGACTCAGCACATAGCATTCTGTACAGGACTCAGCACACAGCACCCCGTGAAGTACTCAGCACCTTAGGAAGGACTCATCACATAGTTATATCCCACAAGCTGTCATTAGTATTATGGTGCTTTCATCAGTATCACCATTCTTTCAGAAACACATCACAAACTGCACAAAGTTAACATCTATTGATTCAGAGGAATGTTTTTTGGAGGTGAGTAGTCAGCCACAGGGATTGCACTAAAATGTTGGGGGTACTGTCCTAAGATCTTTTGCTCGAGGCTAGAGCTCTACCACTTTGACCCACATCTCAGACTTTCACATATATTCTGCTAGGACTGGGTTTTAAAACCATCAGTGTCAGATCTCAGCCCCTGAGTATCTTGGATGACAGGGGTGAGCAAGCCAGCAGCATCTGGTTCCGTGGAGCTGGGTTGCAGTGATATACCTCTGGCTAAGTCAGGTTAGATGGCAGCTGTCAGCACCAGACTCCCGGCTTGCTCTGTGATGAGGTATTTGAAGTCTTATCCATAGAGAGTTGCTGTCACAACATTCAATATTTTTTGGTACCTATCCTGGGTCTTGAGTAAGGGTCTAGACACAGTCCCTAAGGTTTTATGCTCAAAGATAGTGCCCGACTTCTTGAGCGACAGCACGACTTCCTGATTTTTATGTGCATCTGGTAGTGAGGAATCGAATCCAGGGTTTGGATGTACTAGCCATCACTATACCATTGAGCCCCATTAGTGACAAGTGTATAAACACATAAAGGTGTAGATTGGCATATATATATATATATATATATATATATAACAAGAGAAACATGTCTGTCTATTATGAAATTACATATATTACTACCAATTATTGACAATCAAATTATTCCTTCCATTTTTAAATATCATGGTTGAATACATAATAAAGTATTAATTGAACATTAGTCAATGTAGTGTAATTGTTGTGTATAATTTTATATTATACTCATACACTAAGTACTAATTTAATTGTTACTTTTGTAACATTTGTATGGATGCATATTGCAATGCATTTCTTAGAATCTCCCACCAATCCTTAGTGGTAGTCCCGAGACTCAACCTCCAGGCCTAATTTGAAGTTTCAGCTATTGCTTCCCTAATAGCCAGCCAAACATCAGCATGAAAGGTCATGTGCACTTTTCGGCCTTGCTATTTAGACCCAGGATGGTCACAATGCAAGGGGAAAAAATGTAAAACCACCTTCCTGAAGTTCTCCGTTTTAACCTTCTCCTTTTTATTTTTATTTTTGCCAACCCCGAGATTTGAACTTGGGTCTTAATAATACAGGGCCAGCTGTGGTAGAGATGCCAAGACCTGAGTTCAAGCCCCATGCTTGGCCAAAAAAATAAATTAAAAATAAATTAAAAGCCCTGGCTTGGAATTTGCAACATTTTTCTGGCAGGCCTGTATTTGAAATCAGGGTCTGGGTAACTCTGTGACACTGTGGGTGAAGAGGAAGCTCACTGTCCTTGAAGACAAGAAATTCAGACCAGTTCCCAGGGCCTGAATTGAAATGCCAGCACTGGAAAAGTGAGTATAGCGTTTATTATCCTTATTTATTTAGTATTATTACACATACAACATTTCATTTATTACATCCTATCACACAGGATATATATACATCATACTGAGACCCAGGGCTTTTTTTCAGGAAAAGAAATGTTTCAAAAGTGGCTTCTTACTCCATGAATGAGACTGAGATGAGAGGTCATGGGTCAAACTCAGCTCAGGGGAGGAAAGTTAGTGAGACTCTTCATGCCAATGAACTACCAAAAACCAGAAATGGAGCTGTGGGTCAAGTGTTAGAGTGCCAGTCTTGAGGGAAAAAGTTAAGAGATCAGAGACCAGACCCTGAGTTCAAGCCCTGGTACTGGCACAGAAAAAATAAGGAAAACCTTTCAGGAGTACCCAGTCCAATGTGGAGAAAGGCCATTATCAGCTGGGCACCAGTGGTTCATACCTGGCAGCCTAACTACTCAAGGCTGAGACCTGAAAATCAATCAGGATTCAAAGCTGGCCTGGGCAGACTCATATCTCCAATGAATCACCAAAAAGCTGGGAAGCAGTGCTTCTGTAGTTCATGTGGTAGAACACCAACCTTGAGCAAACAAGCTAAAGGATAGCATCTAGGCTTTGAGTTCAAGTCCTGGTAAAAACATAAACACATACACACACTCACATACTCTAACATCCTTAGTATGTGCCAGTGGTTCATACCAGCAATCCTAGCTACTCTAGGCTGAGATCTTACGATGGCAGCTTGAAGCCAGCCCAGGCAGGAAAGTCCATGAAACACTTATTTCCACTAAACTACTAAAAAAGATGAAAGTTGAGCTGTGGTTCAAGTGGTAGAATGTTAGCTTGGAGCAAAGGAAGCTCAGGGACAGTGCCTAGGCCCTGAGCTCCAGCTCTAATATTTTTTTTTAGACACCCTTTGCCAGCCCCACAGCCGATAAATCCAGATTTTGGTCATACTAAATCTCACTTCCACTCCTGCCATTTCCACAACACTGCTACAAGTGGCCGGTGTGTGGCCAACACTGGGTGAACATACACAAGGGGGACAGAGCCAGGTCAAGCTAATGCCCCAGAACTTTGAGGTATTGGCCATACCAGTCTCTCATCCCCCAGTTCCCAGGCCCTGGAATCTAAAGTCTGTGCCTCTGTATTCTGGGCATCTGGAATTGTCTAGAAGGACCAGAGAGTCCCAGCCAGGGCTGGAAGACAGACTTTCCTGTGATAAAGTTTGTTTACATTTCCTAGACACTGACCAATACTTCCAAGCCATCTTGGCCTCACCTTCCATGTAGTCCTGGATCCCCTTGCTTGGGTGGTCTTCAGTCAGCTGTCACGCTCGAGTTGGCCAGGACCACCAGCAACCCCCCATTCCCTACTCCACTGCCAGCCTGTTTAGAGGGATGTGCAGTGGACCAGCTGAGGAAAAGGACAGGACATCCTGTGACTGAAGCCCTCCTTCTGAGGCAGAGGAAACCAGCTAGCACTGTTGTCCCAGAATTCCCTGGGGCCGGCCAAATATTTGGACAGCCAGAATTGTGCCCCAAAGAAAAGCTGAAACACAGGCCTCTGGCCATTTCGCACTCATTGTAGACCCGGATAGGGGGCTAAAGTCAAGGTCGACGTGGAGGAGGGGCACCATCTTAGGTCAGGAAGAGGCAGACAGGCACCCAGGAAGGGGACAGAGAAAGACAAAGGAAAATTACTCTCACACACACACACACACACACACACACACACACACACACACATGGACATTCCAAGGCCTCAGCAGTTCCTGAGAACAGAACCATGAACTCTGTCCATTAGGATCACATCCGACCCATGAGAAGATGGCACTATCATACACACACCAACTGTAGACACAACATTGAGCCTCTCACATACCTGTAATGTCTCATAACCCAGCATGTAATTTCCTACCATATACATTGGTATGTGGAAAACTCAGCTACCTCTTTGTTTATTGTTGATCATGGGGTTTGAACTCTGGGCCAGGGTGCTCTCACTCAGCTCTTCAGCTGAAGATGTGCACTCTACCACTTGAGCCACAGCACCACTTCCTGTTTTCTGATGGTTCATTGGCTATCAATTATCACAGACTTTCCTGCCCAAGCTGGCTTTGAACCGTGGTCTTTACAATTCAACTTTATGAGTATCTAGGACGACAGTTGTCAGCCACCAGCAGCACCAGGCTTCAACCACCTTCATATACCCAGAGGAAACTCAATTCATCAGGCCACATACTTCTTGCAACACTTGACTTCAGTCTTTGACATCCAGCATCCAAATCTATCCTTCAATGGAGAGAATACACATCAATCCCACTCCTGAACCATTAGCCCACTCTGCCTGTCACGGGTCTCCTCTTCTTGAGTTCTTCATAAGGCACCGCCCATTCTAATGTGGTTTCAAACTAGGACAAACTTGGGGAGTTCTTAGAAATGTCTGTACAATGAGGCCAGCACCTAGTCTCTCAAACACAGCACCCCTACACACACCTCCACATCTTTATAGGCAAAGATGTTTTACTTTCTTTCTTTTCTTTCAGTTGTGAGGCTTTAACTCTGGGCCTGGATGCTGTCCCTGTGCTCTTCATCTCAATGCGAGCACCCTACTACTTGAGCCACAGCACCACCTCCGGTTTTCTGTTGGTTTGTTGGAGATAAGAGTCTCAGGGTCTTTCCTGTCCAGGCTGGCTTTGAACTGTAATCCTCAGATCTCAGCTCTTGAGTACCTAGGAATAACAGCCATGAGTATCCAAAGATATTTTTCCAAGGTTTTGAATCCTATCCCCTCGGAAAACCAAGATCTGAGGACTGCACAGATGGATGCTGCCCTTGGCAGCAAAGTCCATGCGAACTCTTTATTTCCAATTAAACACCCAAAAAAAATCTGGAAGTGGAGCTGTGGCTCAAATGGTAGAGTGATATCTTATAGCATAAAATACAAGACCACACCCTAGTTTCAAGCTTTGTCTAGCATAGACCCACCCAAGAAAAGGAAGCAGGTTGGCACACGGAAGCTCAAAGCTCACACATAATACTCAAGCCTCCAAGAACAGACCCCATCCTGATCTGATTCACTAGATTCTATGTCCTACATCATGGCAGTATTAGATGGGACTGACAATGCACCAAGTTAGGACGTTCAAGTACAGTCTCATACTGAGGATCCTCTGACATTATCAAAGACTCAGGATCTCTCACAGTCCTGCCTAACCACTGGGCAGTGAGGTGAGGTCTAGTTATCCAACCACATGATATGGGAACCAAAGGGTTTCTTGGTCAAGGGACGGAGACTGGGGGGTGGGGGAGGCTCTAGGTCCCTCTCTCTTGGGAAGATAAAAAGGGCTGATCTATCCCAGGAATGTTCCTGTGTTGTGAGTATTATTAAAGAAGCAACCCTGCTCAGAGCCCAGTGCTCTGGAACCAGTCCTGGAACCTTCATTGTCTATGACCCCCCAGACCCTGGCACACACTATAATAGTTTGTTAGATAAATAAATGAGCATCTGTCTATGACAATACTACAGAAAAGTCCCATCTGATTCAGGTAAGTATCCTCTGTGGGGGAGGGGAGATGAAGCCTCATATAGCTCTCCCACAGTTCTCCCTCCTCCCTCTTCATGCCCTCCTGGTGACCTCGCACTTAACTGTTTTGACTCTGAGGATATGAGCCACAATATACTCGCTGGATTCTGGGCCTTCTGGGATGCCTATCTTCTCAAAGATCTCTGCCTAGCGGCTGATCAGTTCTGTGGCACTCAATTCCTCACTCACGTGTGAACGAGGTTGTCATGAGCTGAATGTCTAGCTCAAGGGACCTCCTCTCCTCCCCTTGGGACCAGCCAGGATGGTCTACCACATCCGGTCCCAAGTTTCATGCTGCAGATAAAAGATCCTTGAGGCAGCCTGGGGCCTCTGAATCTCCCAGCGTCCAGTGTAGGTGCTGGGTATTGTCTCTATTCACAGCTGGCAGGCTGGGGATGATGAGGTCACAACTCTCTGCTCCCCACAATGCCCTCCACTGTGGTGGTCACCCTAAAGAGAGCAGGAAGAGATTCAGCAGCTGATGGAGAAAGGCAGTCAAGGCACAACGTTCAAAGCAGGACACAATATGGCTTGTGAACTCTGCCTGTGCAGCTTTGAATGTCATTGTTTGGTGGCTGAAATGGTCCATCTAATTTGACCCATAATCCCAGGTGTTAGTGGAAATTGCCAGCTTAAACAAGAACAACAAAAACCCTGGAAAATGTGGCATTTAATTTATCCCAATCAAACTTAAAAGTTTCCAAAGTCAATGGTCCCCTTTCCCTTCCAGACAGCCTACAGCAGGTTACAGAAACTGGCATTCAGTGAGCCCTAGCTAACTGACATGTCCTGATACTGAGTGGGCTCCAGCAGGGGGAATGGACTTGCCTACCACTATCCAGCTGGAAATGGCTCAAGCAGAACACAGATTGGAGTCTGCAGGACTCCAGGGAGGATTGACTACTGGTGCACTGCCGTGGGAGGGAATACACGCCACCAATAGGGGCATGGAGCCCTGTGCCCAGATGCCCACAGAGATCATGAATGCCCTAGGTAAGGTTCCCCTCTCATCCTCCGTCATGGTGAACCATCTGCCATGTCACACTGTACGCAAGCCGCCAAAACCTCATAGCTTCAAAGACCCTGCCCTGCCTTCTCTCCCATCTCATTACCTAATTATGTTTGGCAGACACATTCTCAACCCTTGAGTTAGCTCCAACTATACACACGAGAGCAGAGTGTCTGGCTGGAAGATTGTGGCTGTGGTCACACTCGCCTCACCAAACTTCTGGCTGGGGATAGACAGACAGGTGTCCACTCTAGTCCAGGGTTCACACAGGTCTCCTAGGGGAGGCACATGCAGGCCCAGCATCTACTGTGGGCTATAGGAAAGGGGGAAGAGAGAGGTGGAAAGGGGAGGAAAGGAATATCTACTGAAATTTTCCATAAAGGAGCCATGAAACTGTGAAGGAGAAAACAAAGATTGTGGCTGGGCTCATACTTGGTATTGATGAAAGAAAGAACAAAAACAAATACACACAGAGAGAGAAATAAAATGCTTTTGCTGTTTTTAGACATGATGATGTAAATATATTTTCATTGATCTCATCTCCCTGCTCTCTTAACACACACACACATACACACACACACACACACACACACACACACACACACACACACACACACACAAATCCAGAACAGTGACAGAAGACTCTTCCATACAGCACCTGCAATTTGCCAAATGATCACTCACCTGAGTACAGTCAGGCTGTACAAGGAGAAAGATGATCTCTCTCTTTCTCTGTCTCTCTGTGTCTCTCTCTCTCTCTTTCATGGTCTCTCTCTCTCTCTTTCAGTCTCTCTCTCTCTCTTTCATGGTCTCTCTCTCCCGGTCTCTCTCTCTCTTTCTCTCTCTCTCTCTCACACACACACACACGCACTCACACAGACTCAGAGTAGTGCCTCTCCTAAGTTTGTTGTTTCCTCATGGGGGACAATGTACAAACTGGAGCATGCAGGTTCCGATTCCCCATTCCCTTGTCAGAACCAAGGGCTCCCACCCAAGGGGAGCACCACTCTAATGACACAGCACCACCTCTCCTCTCACCTTCTCCAGGGCCAGACCCTTCCCCTTGGGAACAACCGGCCTTAACTCCTCTTTCACCAAAACCCTAGGCCAGGATGTGCCTAGGGTTTTGAATCCTCAGAGAAGTGGTCCTCAGAGGCAGGATTGAAAACAAGCAGGGGGTCATGGGGTCCCCAGGGGGTGTCTGACCTGGAGTGGGGCAGTGTTGAGGAAATGGATGGGGTCTTAAAGGCTACATACATGGAAGTACTCCCTACTTCCAGCTTAGGTACTTCTGGGCGACTGTGTGGATTATTGGGGAGGACAAGGAGACCAGATGGACTGGGAGCACCAACAGATGCTGGCAGAGCTGGGAAATGTGATAACCCTATGATTACTGTTGACAGCTGGGGTGGAGGGGTCATGCTGGGTATATGTGTGATGGAGGAGTGTGTTCCTCCCAGATATTCACCTTCTATCTGACCCCCAGTGACCTCACCTCCCTAGTGGGCTTTTCTGGGTCCCTCCTCACATGAAAGGGAGACTGAGAACAGAGGTCAAGGACTCACACAGCAAGGGGGTCCTATCTTCTGCATCCAACACCCCCACCCCAGAAAAAAGGAAAAGACCAAAGAAGGCAGGTGTGGAGCTGCTGCAACCCACCTCTGACTAAAACCACCAGGCTCCCACCAGGGAGAGAAAGGGTGCAGAAGATGTGGGGCTGTGGGGCTCTCACTGCTCAAGGCCAGGGGCTCGGTGGTGCCCCTTTCTCACCCAAACCTGCATCTCCTCATTTCCTGGCACTCTGACCACTAGGAATGGGGGTGGAATCCCTGGGTCCACCAACCCCCACCCTTGGGGCACATTTTTGGCAGAGCCAGGGCTGGCCTTCCTGGCACTGAGGAGGCATGGTGGGGATGCGAGCGGGGAGGCTGGAGTAGTGGGTCTGGTTCCACAGTGAGGAGGGGGGTGTTCGGGAAGGACACAAGGTTCGAGCTCATGGGGTGGCCACTCACATGTGCTGCTGGGAGAAGCTGTAGGCTGTGGTACTGGGTGCAGCGGACAACAATGGCAGCATCATGGTGGATGCTCAGCCCCAGAGCAAAGGAATGGGGCCCGGGACTTGGTCAGGGTCCCAAGCCAGCCTGGGGCGCACCATTGCTAGATGACTCCAAGAGGCACCATGGATCTGAGCCAGCAGTGACATATTTGAAATGCGATGCCGTAGGGAGGGCAGGAGAGGGGACTGGGGCAGTGGCAGGCAGGTTGTGGGGCTGAGTGCCCCCCAGCCTCAGCTGAGCTCCCAGCACAGGGACCTCAGGCTCAGGGTCTATGTGGCTTCTGAGACTCCCTGGGGCTGTGCAAGGGATGTGCCTGCTGTGCTGGCTTTGTGTGCTCTGTGCTCTTTGCCCAGACCCATGTTCCTACAGCAGCAGAGGCCAGCCATTGACGCCGCATGGCCTGGTGCATGTGTCTGCCCTTCTCTCTCTCTGCCCCCAATTCTCTGCCATGTTGCCCCGCCCCCACTGCACAAGTGTTCCAGCCTGCCCCTGGCTACAGCAGATATGTTCCCCCTCTGCCATGCCCTATCCTCCCCTCGGTCACGCCCCCTACCCCCTCGGCCAAGCCCTCTATCCCTGGCCTTGTGCTGCCCTGTCTCTGCCCTAAGGCTACCAGGCCATGGAAAAAGCAGCCTCATCTCAGCTCAGGGCTTACCCCCAACCCCAGCAGCTGCCTGGGGGGATCAAATTTCCCCTCAGCCCAACCACTGGAAGAGACTCTTCTCCATCCACCCCACACACCAAGCAAGTGCATGGTGACCCTCTGTGTTTGTGTTTGTGTGTGTGTGTGTGTGTGTGTGTGTGTGTGTGTGTGTCTGATTGTCAGGGATAACTCCCTCTCAAGGACTCAGATCATAGCACCCTTTGGGATGTCAGCACACAGCACACTTTAAAAAAAATAGCACAAAGAACCCTATGTAATGGACTCAGCATGATGCACCTTTTGAAAGACTCAGCACATAGCAACCTCTGGGATCCTCATGGTAATCTAATGACCAGTAAAATTAGACATGTCATTTTGACATGAATAAACTTAAATATCATACTATTATGACATCATATGTCATAGTGACATTGTACACATATTGTGAATGCCTATTCTGTGATTTCATTCTATTTCAAGCAAGCAATATTGGTGGGTATCAGAAATCCATTGTGACCTCAAAACCATTGTAAGAAAAATCCCTTTCTGATATCACAGTGCCATTGTGATAACATTAACCTATTGTGACATCACAAACCTCTCCTGTCCATTGTGACCTCATCACCAATGTGACATCACAAAGCCATTGTGATATCACATTGCTGTTTTGACATTACAATCTCCTTGAGATCCCCCAAACCCATTATGACATCTTTAGCACCTTTGAAAAACCACATGGCCTTTGTGACACCACAGTCCCTTTGTGTATCTATATCCTCATTGTGAAATGTCAATTGAGATTAGATATGCCATTACAATATCACAAAGCATTTACAATATTATCATCGGTGTGACATCACATTGTCATTATAACAACATCATCTCATTGTGACATCACAATTCTGTAATGACATCATACCACTATGACATCACATTTTCATTGTGACATCATATATACATTATCAGTGCCTATTATGTGATCTCATTATATTTCAAATGTGGCATGTGGGTTCATATCAAAACCACATTTTGACTTCATAACCATTGTGACATCACAATCCCTTTGTGACATAACATTGCCATTGTGATATCTCTAAACAACTGTGACAAATCAAACATGTCCTGTCCTCATAAGTTTTGTGACATGTTGCCACTGTGTTATGTTAGGCCCATGAGAGCTCACTATTTTTGACATCATATTGTTTCAGATATGACATGAAATATTAGAAATATACTGTGACATCATGAGTATTGTGACATCACACTGCTAGATGTAATGGCCATTGTGTCACATTGTCACATCACAAATGTGTTCTGACTTCATCACTTTTGTGCCAACAAATGCCTCTGGAATCCTCACAATCCCATTCTAAACTTATATACTCACTGTGAGTTAGGGACAATTGAGGTCTGGAATGATATTGTCACATCACAAACTACTGCGACATCACAAAACTATTTTGAAATCATCACTATTATGGCATCACCAACTAATTGTGACATAACAACATTCTTACATCATAATTTGACATCATATTGCAATTGTTTTTACAAACCTATTATGACCTTATCACATCTTAGAACATTCATGGCCTTTGGGACATCAAGTTCCTTCTTTGAACTTGTATCATTGTGAACTTGTAGCAATTGAAATTTGAAATAAGATGTGATATTACAAACTAGTTTGACATCACTTACCCATTTTTATATCATTAACACTTTTGACAACAGAAACCTCACTGTAAACTAATGGCAATTAAGATCTGACATGCCATTTTGACATCACAAACCCTTTGTGACATCATCACCAGTGTGACATCAGATTGTAGTTATGACAAGCTATAGTGACATCATAGCGTTATGACATCGCATTGCCATTTTGCTGTCATAGACACATTGTGAATGTATATCCTGTGATTTCATTCTATTTCAAATGTAGCATATCAGTTGATATCAGAAACACATTGTGATCATAACCATTGTAACATTATGAATCCTGTGTGATGTCTTAACCAGTGTGAAATCACACTGTTGTTATGATATCTTTAGCTAATGGTGACATCACAAAATGACAATGACATAGCATTTTCCCTTATGTCACTGTTCATCATAGTCATATTATGAATGCCTAATCTGTGATTTCATAGTATTTGAAATGTGGCATGTGGGTTGATCTCAATTGTCATTAACTCACCATAAGTATATGATTTTGGGAAGGGATTCTGATGTCACCAAAGTATATATAGTCAAAGAGTTAAAGAACTAACAGGTCTGAGATGTCACAAAGTGACACCATGGTTATGATGTCCAGTGGTGTGATATCATGATGTTACACTGGATTTTAGATATCTGATATCATATCTGAAATATGAGATCAAACAGAAATTTTCAACTCACAAAGGGCCTAAAATATCACAATGGCATATCACAAAAGTTATGAGGACAGGAGAGGTATTTGATGTCACAGTAGGTTAGTGATATAACAAAGGCAATGTGATGTGACAAAGAGATTTTGATGTGACAAAGGTTATGAGTTCACAATGGTTTCCTGATATCAACCCACATGGCACATTTGTAATAGAAATAAATCAAAGAACAGGCATTCACAATGGGTCTATGACATCAAAGTGACAATGTGTTGTCAAGGCAGCAATGTTTGATAGGATATGTACTCATTACTGTAATCCCTCTGTACACTATACTTACAATAAAAAATGCACAGAAGAAAAAATTGGTATGGTGTCATTGGGGTTTGGTGTTGTCACACTGAGATGATAGTGTCATGATGATGTGATTTCACAGTCATAATTATTGCACAAAGTATTTGTGATGATACAATGCTATGTGTGATCACAATTTTCATTAGTTCACTATGAAGATATGGGTACACAAAGGGTCTGTAATGCCACAGAGGTCGTGTGTTTTGTAAAGGTGCTAAGAGTTCACAATTGCTTTATGATGTCACAATGTGATTGTGAAGGCACAACAACAACGGGATGTCACAATGGGTTTGTGATGTCACAGTGGTGATGAGGTCACAATGAGTTTGTGATGTCACATGAGTTTTCAATATTACAATGACAGGTCCAATTTCAATTTCTACTAATTCACAATGAGGATACAATTTCAAAGAAAGAATCTTAAGCTCCAAACAATATGATTTTAGTCATAACTTGTGTGATATGCTGACAGTAGGATATTTTAGGCCTTTAGCAAGCTTATATTCTGTTTTCAAACTCATAATAATTCAGGTATGACATATCATATCAGAAATTGACTCTGACATTATGAACATTGTGACATCACATTGATAGACATCAAGACCATGGTGTCACATTGTGAACTCATAAATCTGTTAGGACTTCATCACATTTGTGCCAACACATGACTTTGGAGACAACACAGTCCCTTTGCGAACTCATATCTTCATTGTGAATTAATGACATTTGAGAACTGGCATACCATTGTGACATTTCCAACCAATTGTGACAGCACAAACCTATTGTAGTAGAAACACATTGTGATCTAATAGCCATTGTGGTAACACAATCCCTTTGCGACCCCACATTTCCATAGTGATATCATTAACCTACTGTGAAATTCCAATCCTTTCATACTCAATCCAGGTATGAAATGTGATACCCGAATCCAGTGTGACATCTAGATCATGGTGACATCACACTGATAGATGATATTAGCATTTTGTCACTTTCTGACAACACACACCTGTTAAGAGTGCATCACTTTTGAGACAACACATGACTTTAGAGACATCACAGTCCCTTTGTCAGCTAATATACTCATTGTGAGTTGACAATTGAGATCACATGTGTCATTTTGATATCACCAACCCATTGTGACATCACACACCTCTTGTAAACTCATCTCCAGTGTGGCATCACCAATTGTGATATCAAAACATTATCAAGTCATCATATTGAAACATCACATTGCCATCGTGATATCACTGTGCCATTGTGTTTTCAAAAACCTGCTATGTCTTCATAGAGTTTTAGAAAATTCCTGGCCTTTTATACTTCAGTCTTCTTCTGTGAACTCATCTCCTCATTGTGAAATAGTAGCAACTGAAATTGGACATGTGATTATGAGATGTGACTTCACAAAACTATTTGATTTCACCACCAATGTGACATCACAAACCTATTGTGAGCTTTCATAGCCATTTGACATCACTATCACATTGTGACATCCCAAACCTATTAGGATCTCTTAGCACCTTTGAAAAAACATATGGCCTTTGTGACATCACAGTCCTTTTGTGTAACTATACCTTCATTATGAATTGACAATTGATATCAGACATGCCATTGTAACATCAAGAAACCTTTATGACATCACCAGTGTGACAACATTCTCATTAGGACAACATCAACTACTTTTGACATCACAAAACTACAAGATAGCATTATGAGATCACATTGTCATTGTGATGTTATAGACAGATTGTGAATGCCTGTTTCTAATTTTTTTTTTGGTTGTGGGGCTTGAACTCTGGGTTTGGGTGCTGTCCCTGCTTTTCAGCTCTAGGCGAGCACTCTATCGCTTGAACCACAGCACCACTTCTGGTTTTCTACGAGTTTTTATTGGAGATAAGAGTCTTATGGACTTTCCTGTCTGAGGTGGGTTTGAACTGTGATCCTCAGATCTCAGCCTCCTGAGTAGCTAGGATTACAGGTGTGAGCCACCAGTGCCCAGCTTTTTCATACTAATTCGATTTTGACATGTGTGTTATAAAAGAAACATACTGTGACCTCATAACCATTGTAACATCATAAATCAGCAGTGACATCAAATTGTCATTATGACACCATCAGCTCATTGTGACATCACCAAACAACAATGGCATCACAGCATTATAAATCACAGTGTCATTGTTACTTCATAGACATAACAGCATGAAGGCCTATCTGTGAATTCATTCTATTTCAGAAATCCATTTTGACCATATAATAATTGTGATATCACAATCCTTTGTGACATTACATTACCATTGTGATATCATTAACCTGCTGTGCCATCACAAACCAATCCTGTCCTTATAAGTTTTGTAACATGCTGCCATTGTCACATATTAGGCCCTTTTTGAGCTCATAATCTGTTTTCAATATCATATTTCTGGTATGACATGTGATGTCAGAAATCCCCTGTGACATCATACTGCCCGATGTCATGACCATTGTGTCACATTGTGACATCACAAATCTGTTAGAATGGCATCATGTTTGTGATAACACATGCCTTTGGAGACAGTACAGTCCCTTTTTGAACTCATATATTCATTGCCAATTAATGAAAATTGAGATCTCCCATGCCACTCTGACATCATGAACCCATTGTGACATCGCAAACTTATTGTGACTGAAGTGATCCCCGCGACTCGGGATCCCCGGAAGAGACCACCAGAGACTGCGACCAGTGCAATCAGCAAAGAGTCATTTATTGGCAAGCCCAGGCTTGGTTCTCCATGCACTCGGTAACCGGTGATGCTAAGAGGCCCCGAGGCTTGGGTTACAAAATTTTTATATACTTCTTGAGGTAGGGCAGAGACTTATCACACATAATAACATTTTGTAACAAATCATCACACATGGCAGAAAAATCATAACATTACTTTAGCATATGATTGGCGTATTACAGAGCAGGAAAGTATAAGGGACAGGGGATTGGGTGGTTTAAGAGCCGATGTGCTTTAAACTGATTGGTGGGATATACTAGGTAAACTCCAGTGCTACTTGATAACCTGCAGGTGCTCTTGACTAAGATAGTGATCTCCAGAGCCCAGAAGGGGCTTTCTGACATTTCAGATATGCTGATAAGGCACCCTCTGTGCTGATAAGGCACCAGCTGTGATGATAAGACACCAACTGTGCTGATAAGGCACCACCTGTGGTTTTAAGGCACCAACTGTTCTGATAAGGCATCTGTGCTGTTAGGCACCATCTGTGCTGATATCCTGTGTTTGTGTAACAGACCAGAACCATCTGTGGTTCAGAGAATTGCTCCATCAAGCCCTTTTTATCTGCAGTGAGTCGAGGTTCAATCAACACGAAATTACTTATTTAACAAAAAGCAAATTACAGAAGCAAAACAAGCAGTTAGTAACTATAATATTAACCTGATCAGTATTGTCCAGTCTTTCATGACCTCATCATGCGAATGGCATCAACAACTAATTGTGGCATTATTTTGACATGATATTGTGTATTGCCGTTGTGATATCACTATCCCATTGTGTTTTTACAAACCTATTATGGCCACATCACATCTTAGAAAATTCATGGCCTTTGAGACTTCAAGCTCTTTCTGTGAACTCGTGTACTTATGACCTCTAAGGCAAGGAGAAAAACGATCGAGTCACATTTAATAAAATGAACTAGTTTACACTAGAAAGGGGACTGGGATTACCTTATCCTGGACTGGATACCCAGGTCCAAGAGCAGCCTTGACCACCAAACCTCAGACCTCCAATGGGCAGCCAGACCCTTTCTTAATTGGTCTGCAAACCAACAGCCAAAAAACTATCATCTCCAAAGTGCCAAACTTCAATGGGCAAGGCTTTTTACTTTTCCATTCTTCCCTCCTTCGCTACAGACCTGTCCTTCCTTCCTAGTCTTTCCCTTTTTCCCTTCCACCACTTCCTTCTTCTCTTCAGGCCTTTCCACTCTCCACAGGCCTGCCCTACTCTGCCCCAGTGACCACTTTCCAACTTTCTGCTCTCCCTCAACTTCCTCTCTTCTCGGGTTTTTCCCTTCCTGCTATCTCACCACTTACTTCCATCCTGGTAGCTCCCATTTTTATCTCCCCTTCCAGTGCTCTGAAAATGCAACCTATATATAGGTTTTATCCCTCCTCACTCCAACAGGTCTTCTGTCTAATCATCACTTCCCAAGCCCAATGCTCAATCACTTCTTGACAGCTCACTATGTGAAGCTTGACACCTCCACATTTGGTGGCATTCCCCACACTCTCTGGTGGGCCAGGCCAAGAATTTACTATGGTTATCGGCTCCCACAGATAATTCTGGCTCTACTGGTTATTACATTATCCTCATAGTGAATTAGAAGCAATTGAAATTGTATGTCATTGTTATATTACAAACTTGATGAGACATCAATAACCCATTGTGACCTCATCACTGCGGTGATATCACAAACTCATTGTGATATTACATTGCAATTGTGCCACTATGATCACATTGTGACATCCTAATCCTATTATGACCTCCGAAGTTTTGAAAGAAAGCATGGCTTTTGTGACATCACCGGCCCTTTGTGTACCCATATCCTCATATTGAGCTAATGACAATTGAGATCAGACATGCCATTTTAACATCGCAAAACCTCTGTGACATCATCACCATTGTAACTTCACATTGTCATTATAACATCAGCCCATCATGACATTATAAAACAGCAATGACATCATAGCATTATGACATCAAATGGTCATTGTGATATCACAGATACATTGGAATGCCTATTCTGTGATTTCATTCTATTTCAAATGTGGCAGGTGGGTTGATATCAGAAAGACATTGTTACAACATAACCATTATGATATCACAATACCTTGATGACACCATATTGCCATTATGATATCACTAACACACTGTGATATCACAAAACTGTCCTATCCTCATAAATGTTTTGACATGCTGCCAGTGTGATCTCTGGCCTCTCTGACCTCATAAATTTTTTAACTCATAATACTTCAGGTATGACATGTGATACCAGAAATGCACTGTGACATCATGACCACTGTGACATCACACTGCCAGATGTCATGACCACTGAGTCACATTGGGACATCACAAACCTGTTAAGGCTCAATACAGTTGTGCCAAGTGTAATCTTATCACCACTGGGACATCACAAACCCATTGTGAAATCAGATTGCCACAGTGATATTAAGATCACCTTGTGACATCCCAAACCAGTTGTGACTTCTTAGCACCTTTGAAAAAGCACATGGTGTTTGTGACATCACAGTCCTTTGGGTAACCATATCTTCATTGTGAACAAAAGACAACTGACATCAGACACGCCATTGTATCATTACAAATGCTTTGTGACATCATCTCCAGAATGAGATCACATTGTTGTAATGATACCATCGGCCCATTGTGACATCCCAAAATGACAATGACATCATAGCATCATGACATCACATTTTCATTGTGAAGTCATAGAGACAATGTGATTGCCTATTCTGTGATTTCATTCTATCTCAAAAGTGGCATATCGGTTGATTTCAGAAACCCATTGTGCCCACATCACCCTTGTGACATTACAATCCCTTTGTGACCTCATATTGATAATGTGATATCATTAATGCAATGTAACATCACAAATCTGTCTTGTCCTCAGAAATTTTGTAACAAGCGACTACCTTGACCTGGGCTGCATGCCCAGAGCTAATTGCAGCCTCAACCATGAACCCTCAGACATCCAAAGAGCAGCCAGCCATTTGTTAACTAGTCTTCAAACAACCAACCCACAAAATAATGATCTCTAAAGTTACACACTTCAAAAGACAAGGCTTTTTACTTTCTCTTCATCCTCCTTTTCAGACCTGTCCTATATTTCAGGTCTTTTCATTTTTTCCTGCGACCATTCCTTTCTTTTCTTCAGGCTACTCTACTCTTGATAGGCCTGCCCTGCCTTATCCAGATGGTCAGCTGCCATCCTTCACCTCCTGCTCTCCCTCAATTTCCTCTCCTCCCAGGTCTTTACCCTCCTGCAGTCTCATCACTTCTTTTCTTCCAGGCCTTTCCCCTTTTTCTCTCCCCTTCTGTTGCTCTGAACATGCAGCCTAAGTATAGGCTGTACCTTTCCCCCACTGCAATATGTTTCTTGCATAACAGTTTTCAATCATCACTTCCCAAATGTCCATGCACAATCACTTCTTGGCAGCCCACCATGTGAGGCTTGACATCCTATCTCCTTCAGCAGCATGTCCTGCCCCCTCCAACGGCATGCACTCCCCTCTCTGATGGTCCAGACCAGGAGGCCATGATGACTATCTGTTCCCGTGGATTATAGGGGCACTGATGGTTATTACAGTGTCTTCATGGTGCACTAGGAGCAATTGAAATTGAACAAATAATTTTGATATTACAAACTTGTGAAATAACTAACCCATTGTGACCTCATCACCACTGTGACATCACAAACCCATTGTGACATCACATTGCTCTTTTGACACCAGGATCACATTGTGACCTCCCAAATCTATTATGACCTCTTATATCCTTTGAAAAAAATACATAGCTTTGTGACATCACAGTCCCTTTGTGTACCCAAATCCCCACTGTGAACTATTAATTGAGAATCAGACATGACATTTTAACATCAAAAACAGTTTGTGAGATTATCATAATTGTGACATCACATTGTCATTTTGACACTGTGTGCTCATTGTGAAATCACAAAACTAAAATGATATGATAGAATTATAACTTCACATTGTTATTATGACATCATAGACACATTATGAATGCCTTTTCTGTGATTTCATCATTCTCTTTCAGATGTGGCCCGTACGTTGATATCATAAACAAATCTTGAATTCATAGCCATTGTGACATCACAATCCCTTTGTACATCACATTGCCATTGTGATATTACTAACCCACTGTGACATCACAAATCTATCCTGTCATCATAACTTTTGTGACATGCTGCAATTCTGATACGTTAGGCCTTTTTGTCCTCATAATCTGTTGTCGACCACATTAGATTTCACATATGACATGTGATATAACAAATTCCCAGTGACATCATGACCATGGTGATATCACACTGCCAGATGTCATAACCATTGTGCCAAATTCTGACATCACAAACCTTGTAGGATTTCAATGTATTTGTGCAACACATATTTTTGGAGAAATCACAGACCCTTTTGAACTTATATACTCATTGTAAGTTAAAGACAATTGAGAACCATTATGTCATTGTGAAATGCCCAACATATTGTGACATCACCAATATTTTGTGACATCATCACCAATGTGGCATCATCAACTAATTGTGACACCAAAACAATATTTTGACATGATGCAGTGAGTTGACATTGCCATGGTGATATCACTGTCCCATTGTGTGTTCACAAACCTAATATGACCTCAAACATTAAAAAAAATTCATGTCCATTAGTATTTCAAACTCCTTCTGTGAACTTGTGTGCTCATTGTGAAATAGTAGCAATTGAATTTGGACATGTGTTTAAGATATTACAAAAGCATCATGACATCAAAAACGCATTGTAACCTCATCACAATTGTGTATCATAAAGCTATCATGACCCCTAAGTATCTTTCAAAACACATATGGCATTTGTGACATCACAATCCCTATGTGTACCCATATCCTCATTGTGAACATATGACAATTGTATTCATATATGCCATTGTAACATCACAAACCCTTTGTGAACCCATCACCAGTGTGACAACACATATTCATTATGACACCATAACCTCCTTGCAACATCACCAATTTACAATGACCTCATATCATTATGACATTATTGTCATTGTGATGTCATAGACACATTGTAAATACCTATTCTCTTATTTCATTCTATTTCAAATGTGGCATGTGGGTTGATATCAGAAAACCATTGTGATCTCATAAATATATGGTCCTTTCTTGTTACATAGTTTCATTTTATTCTCCATTGTCGGTAAATAAAGCCTCCAGATTGGACTTCAGGAGCTGTCCACGATCATTGCTTCATTCCTTTTCCCTGCTCTTCCTTTCCATTTAAATTCATTTTTACTTTTACTTTTTTTCAGAAGCAAAGAGGCAATTAAAAATCTATATGTAATGTTAATTTTTATTCTTTTTTAGGGGGCGCAGTCGTGGGCCTTAACTCCGGGCCTGGGCTCTGTCTCTCAGCTCTTCACCTCAAGGCTAGAGCTCTACAACTTGAGCCACAGCGCCACTTTCGGGCATTTTTCTGCTTATGTGGTGCTGATGAATCGAACCCAGGGCCTCATGCATGCAAGGTAAGTGCTCTACCACTGAGCCACCTTCCCAACCCATAGTTTTTATTCTTGAATTACTAAAATTCATGCAGAACATGTCAATTCAAGCAGCATAAAATGGCAGATGTCATGAGTTTGATCTCTGTCCCTCTCCTGTGGCTCTCTTGCTCTACCATAGGGTGACCACTCCTACTAGTTAGTTATGTATCCCTGCATCTAAACCAAATGTGCACAAAGGGGAAGCTATTAAAAAGAGAGTCACCCAAGGTCCTCCAAACCTATCTTACTAAGAGGCCAAATTTCCAATTCACACTATGGAGATTCAAACTTCTACATTCAGGTTCAAAGACCTGAACCAAGTCTGTGATGGAACCACATGACTGAAGGTGGTAGCTCATTGTTCACTATAGAAGAAGTCTGCAATAGCTGGGAATCAGCCCTCTGCCTTTCCCACTAAGTCAGGTATGAGAACTAAGGAGTTACACAGACCATTTAAAGGTTACTAGACGTTGGGTTTTATCTTTTGTAATTCCAAGATTCACTTCAGATCAAATATTGGGCCTGCACAGCAGCAGCCCAAGAGAAAATGATGTCCAGAACTTGTGTAAGTGTCTCAGACTATTTGAATTTGTTTTTATTGATCTATCTTTTTTCCTACAATGCACACCTGTGGTCAAATGGGGGCTTTCTTACGGTCTTAATGAATTTTGTTATAGCATCACAATGAAATTGAAATACACAGCTATAACTCTTTCTCTAAAGGAATACTGATGGATTTGGCAGTAGGAGAGTTCAAACTGATGACCTCCAATATTCTAGGCAGGGGTTCTATTACATAAGTCCCTTACTCCAACCCTTGTTCTTCACTTTGAGCATATCAACACACTGCCTTACGGATTTCAAGAATGCTGATGTAAACTATCTGTTAAGAAACTATCTTTGGAAAGGATGATACTCTCTTTTCTCTCACTCTTATAGGTGTTAATAACCCGTTTCATGGAGCTGTATGGCATAGGGAATTTTGCTACAATATTAGATGATTCTTTTATTTTTGGGGGGGGTTCCGGTCATGGGTCCTGAACTCTGGGCATGGGCGCTGTCCCTCAGCTCTTCAGCTCAAGGCTAGCACTCTAGCACTTGAGCCACAGCACCACTTCTGGCTTTTTTGTTTGGCTTATGTGGTGCTGAGGAATCGAACTCAGGGCCTCAGGCATGCAAGGCAAGCACTCTACAACTGAGCCAACTTCTCAGCCACTATCAGATGATTCTGAAGTAATTCCACTATTCTTTTAACATCAGTCATTCTAGATTTAAAGAAAAAGACCTTAAATATCCTCAGAAAATTGATGAGGTCTTTAAAATCCAAAAGATAGAGCAGCTTTTCAGATTATGGATGACATGTAGTATCGTACTGGATTTAATTTTTAAGTGAGAAAACAGCTGCTTTCATGACCCACCTAACTATAAAACTTTCTTGGTCTTAGTTATGTTGCATTTTAAGGTAAATGACAAAAGTGCCAACTTAGTGACTTCATAAGGGACTCAGCATTACATAGTTAAATAGTTGTCAAAATTTACTGAGTTGAATAGAGAACATGCTTAATTTATATTAAAGTAGTAATATATTGCCTTTAATGCAAGGATGTATTTTATTAGTAAATACTGAAAAGGAAAAAAAAAGTATTTCTATAGGGGATTCATCCTGGCAATAGTGACTTTGCAGTAGGCTGATACTACCTGCATTCTTTCAAACACATGCTATTTTTGAGTGTGTTATTGTTTTAATTCTTCTCAAGAGCTATGCGGTTAATCTTGGATTCCATTGAGAAAACACCAAAGTGCATACTGATATTATAACTTTTTATTTATTTATTTTTTTGTTGGTCATGGGGCTTGAACTCCATGCTTGGGTGCTATCCCTCAGCTCTTCAGCTCAAGGCGAACACTCTAGGGCTTGATCCACAATGCCACTTCTGGGTTTTTGGTGGTTTATTGGAGAAAAGAGTCTCACGGACTTTCCTGTATGTTTTGGCTTTGAACCATGATCCTCAGGTGTCAGCCTCCGGAGTAGCTAAGATTACAAGCGTGAGCCACCAGTGCCCTGCTCTGATATTACAATTTTTTAAGACCAAAAAATGATGTATTGTATGTTTCCAACAATAAATCAAGTCCATACCAAATAAAGACTTTAGTATTATTTTAAGCAGTTGTGTTTGGGGGTTATAATTCAACAAATACAGACACTTCATATGCCTTAACTACTTCTTTGAATTTTCTCTTTATTGTCAAGTTTAAAAAAATCTGGATCTACTTTAGTGAAAGTTTCCAATTGGACCCTTTGTCATGAACCCTCTGCACCTAGAAATACATAGAAATTCACTTTGTTTTTAAATTGTTGGAGCAAGTTCCAAGACCTGCACATATGTTGAATGGAAGCCACTGGTGTATGTTTGGCTCTTGCACATGGCCAGCGTTCTAACAGGAGCATACATGAGGACATGGATAGTACTGAAGGACAAAATCTTTGGGAGCAAACACTGGGACCTGGCAGCCGCTGAGGACAGAAGGCATTGGCTGATACCCTTGTAGTTCCTGCAACACTGCCATGGCTGTAGCATGGCATCATTCTGTGCCCCTCGCATACCTGTAGAAACCTTGGCAACAGTCCTACAGGCTCAAGACTAAAAGAGCCAGTGGGTTCATGCCAACCTGTGATTGGTCCATTGCAACCATTGTGAGTGGTCTCTGCAGTCCATTAAAGTGCTGGGAGTTCTTGGTGACCTGCTGGACTCAGTTCTACGTTGACAATTTTGAGTGTGTGGTAGTTTTTTTTTTTTATTTGGAGGGGGGGGCTATGTTTTGTTTGGGTTTGGGTATTTCCTTTTGTTTATTGCTCTGGGGTTGTTATTTGCTTAGCTAAGTTTAGGTAGATTTACTTCTTGCCATCCTAGCAAAGATGGGAGAACACAGTGAATTAGGCTCAAGCTCTTAGGAAAGGGATATTTTCACTGAACAAGACAGTATGAAGGAAATCATTGGCTACGACAGGAGATTTTCCCTGAACAATACAGTGTGAAGGAGGAGATCATTGACTAAGGTAGTATGGATATGTAAAGTTGGCCTAGCACCACCTTATAGACACTAAGGTGGTAGTGAAAATAATCCTAAAGGGAGAGTTCAACAATTGTCAGATCAAAAATGAGATGGACAGGTCGGGACTGTGGCTCAGTGGTAGATGTTTGCCTCACAACCAGGAGGCCCTGGGTTCAATTCCTTGTCACCACAAGAACAGAAAAAGCTGGAAGTGGTGCTGTCGCTCAAGTGGTAGAGCACTAGCCTTAAGCTGAGGAGATAAGCCACAGTGCTTACGCCCAGACTACAAGCCCTAGGACCCACAAAAAGTTAAAAAATGAGATGGATATTATTAAGTTTTTCCATCACTGACCCATGATGAGGTCATACCAGGTGAGGGAAAAGGATGAGCACCAATACCTGGCAGTGGAACTGGTCATCCAGAGACCTCCTAACATATATGTGAAAATTATACCACCTATTCAAGAATGAAGTCAGCAGATTGTTCAGATTGTGAATACTGTGCATTACTTTAACGAATATATAAATGAACAATGAGACCTTAAACCCAATAACATCGTGTTGGATGACAAAGGCAATGTGAAGGTCAATGACTTTAGCATGAGCATAAGGACTTCCCAAGGGTAGTTGCTGAAGTTCATATTGGTACCTTAATTTTGTCCCTATAAAATATTCCTGCATGGAAATTACAATGCCTGCAATGTAGACATCTGGCGCTTGGGTGTCCTCGTTTGTATTCTATGGGGATGGCACATTTCCCATTTGAATATATGAAGTTTAGCCAGATAGAGGTAATTGTCTTGAAGGTCACATACATTTCTCTATTCACTTGTCTTCAAAAGAACAAAATATCATCTTGAAACTGTAAACTGCAGACTCAAGGGAGCGTCACAGTATGGAACAAACAATAAAGATTGGCTCAACCAAGTTGAGGAATATTTCCTCTGTCCTGATGAGCTACTATGTAATGAGCTAAAACCTATTATTCTTGCACTCATATGTGACATGGGGTATAGCCTGCCTGATAAGCACAAATCTATATTGGACAGGACATTCAATGAAATAATTAAAGTAGAATGACAGCAGTGAAATTGAATCAGTGCCTTCAATTGTTTCAGTGTGCCAATCTTCTGCAGATATATAGCATGTATATATGTATATATTTCACAAATATATTACATATTAAATATGTTATATATAAATATATGCATAAATATACATAATTATGGAGATGGAGTTTCATGGAATTCTCTGCTTTTGCTTCAAGCCAACATTCTCCTCATCTGAGCCTCCTTAGGTGCTAGGATTATAGACTGGGGCCAGGCAAAACATTTCCTAATAAATGCAACAGAGAGCCTGTCTTTAACTTCCAAGAAACATTAGAAACTGAAAGATAGTAGAATGATGAATGTAAAATAAAACACTTAAGTTATTGTAAAATTTCCAAAACTTATTTCATACAAACATTAGGGGACAGTGTTACTAGATTTATCTTTTACAAAAAGATGAATAAAAAATTAAACACAGATACAGATCCCAGTTTGAAGTGTGAAAGTAAGTGGAAGGCCCATAAATTCAAGTCCTAGTACTGACCCATAACCATATATAAAATTAATTTTCTACCTGTTTTATTATAAAAATCTGTACAGAGCTGCTACAGTTACATGAGCAAGGTAATGAGTACATGTCCTGTCAAGCATTGTTGCCTCCTCCTTTGTTTTTCCCCTACCATTCCTTCCCTCCCACCTAAAAAACTACCCACCCCGAGGTTGTAAAGTTCGTTTTCAAGGTAGTGTCTTGTATGTCTTGTACATAAAATTTTTACAATGGGTCAACCTGTATCCTTAATTAAGTATTTTGTGTTTTCCCTTACACTCCCTGAATTAGAGAATTATATATACAAGATGCAGGTTACCAGAATAAAATATAGTGAAAACAGGGGTTATACCATGGGGAAGGAATATATAAAGCAACCAAAAATCACATGGTACCTTATAAATAGGTTAGAAACATTAGCAAGAAAGGAAAAACTACTTGCGTCCCTATCTTGAGGTTTATTTCGCTTAACTTCATCTTATCTGGTCATATGTACATAGCTTTTCACCTTTTCTGCTTGTCCTAGATATGTACTAGTTATTGCAAATAAGGGAAACCATGGGACCTATGTTTCATTGGGCATGCCTTACTTCACTTAATATAGTTTTTCCCAAGACTTTCCATTTCCTAACAAATTGGGCGATGTCATTTTTTTTAATGGAGGCAGAGAATTCATATATATATATCACATTTTCTTGATCCATTCCTCTACTGAAAGGCATCTGGGTTGGTTCCATATCTTAGCTATGGTAAATAATGTTGCAATAAACATAGTTGGTCTGGTAGCCTTAGTATGGCCTAGTTTGTGATCATTTGGGTAAATGATCGAAAGTGGGATGGCTGGGTCATAGGGGAGCTCTATGTGGAATCTTTTGAGGAACCTCCATATTGTTTTTGAAAGTGGTTGAACAAATTTATACTCCCACCAACAATGCAGTAGAGTTCCATTTTGGCCACATCCCTTCCAATATCTATTATTAGATTTCTTATTTATAGCTAATCTAACAGGGGAAAGGTGGAATCTCAATGTTGTTTTGATCTGCATTTCTTTTATGGCTAGAGAAGTTGAACATTTCTTCATGTGGCTATTGGCCATTGTTATTTCCTCTTCATAGAATTTTCTTTTTAAGTCTTTAGCCCACTTACTTATCAGGCAGTGTTTATTTGAGGATTTGTTGTTGGGGGATTTAATTTTTTGAGTTCAAAGCATATTTTAGATAGGGACCCTTGTTTGTTGTATGGCTAGTGAAGATTTTCTCCTAATCCACGGGATTCTATTGATTTTGCTAGCTGTGTCCTATGCCATGCACAAGCTCTGCACTTTCATGCAATCCCCATTTGTGCAACCTTTCTTTGATTTGTTCTGTTTCTGGGTCTCTATTAAGAAAATTTCAGCCTGTGCCTAGGAGAACAAGGGTTCTCCTATTCCTTCCAATATCGTTTTCAGGGTGTGTGCTTTGACTCTGAGGTTGACAATTTTGTAGGCCAGAACTTGTTTTTTACCCCATCCTTTGTGTTCATAGAATTGTCTGTATTATGTGTAAACAGGCTGCTCTACAAGGTATCTTTCCATGTCATACAGTAGGTATTACATGGCTCTATATAAGTATTGTATAATGACATAGAACTTTCTAATGACTTAGCTATAAAATCTATTAATGTTAATTAAGTGCCATGAGGAATGCCAAACCTCCATTTTTGTTCCCAACTCCGTCCTTGTCCTCCCTATTGTTTAGCAGCTTATATCACACTGAGCATAACTGAAGCTGACACATGGAGCAGACATGAACTCGATGGATCCTATCTGTGAGATGGCCCCAAATACAGCAAATATCAGAATCAAAGAGATCGAAGCAGTTATCCAAGGTTCCTAGTTGTATGAATGACTTCGGCTTCCAATGGTTGTACCTGCCTCTGTCAGAAGCCTGTTGATGGTCTGTCACCATCAAAGCTCACACTGAAGCTTAACTTCTCAATGTAGCAGTGTCAGGAGGTGGAACCTGTAAGAGAGGTTTCAGTCATAAATAGATTAATGCCATCTCATCAACTCTGAAGGGACTAACATCATCGTCATTCTAGCACATGCCATGATGCCA
This sequence comes from Dipodomys spectabilis, assembly GCF_019054845.1. Classification (NCBI taxonomy): domain Eukaryota; kingdom Metazoa; phylum Chordata; class Mammalia; order Rodentia; family Heteromyidae; genus Dipodomys; species Dipodomys spectabilis. Next base: position 4,893,633 of record NW_024870757.1, on the reverse strand, counting down.
AGATACTCTGTGATATGATGAACATAGGGGGCCTTAGCCCATGTGCTAGCATGTTATTTAGACATTGCATCTACTATTAATTTTGATTGAAATCGACCTTTTTTCCGTATGAAGTATACAGCTTCAAGGATTTTGTTAAACCATGACAAAATGGACTGAGATGCTATACTTTTTGTCTTTTTCATGGAACTGAGGAATAAACTGAGAGCCTTACACTTACTAGGCGGATACGTTACCATTTGAGCCTGCATTCCCCCAACCATTTTTTTTTCTTTTTCATTTGGCTTTTCATATAGTCTTGTGCTACACTTCACTCAAGCCTCCCTCATTACCCCATCCTCCTATACCTCTAACTCTCAATATCTGGGATTAGAGCCTGTGACACCAGTTTACCCCTTCGAATATACTATTCTTTTGGGAAGAGAGATACACACCCCTGAGAAGAAGCTTATGTGTATTTGTGTGTGTGCTTGTGCGTGTGTGTGTGTGTGTGTGTGTGTGTGTGTGTGTGTGTGTGTATGTGTGTATTCGGGTACTGGTCTTGGTGATTTATTTTGTACTGAGGGTGAATCTTCCTGATGATTCTGCATTCTAATTCTTTTCACTAAAAAAGAAATGCTTCTCTGCGTGCTAGTGGCTCACAACTGTAATCCTAGTTCTTCAGAATGCTGAGATTTGGGGATAACACTGTTAAGCAAGGTGAGCCACGAAAAGTCCATGACACGCTTATGTCCATTTAATTACCAAAAATGTCAGAAGAGGAGCTGTGGCTTAAGTAATAGAGTAATATTCTCGAGGAAAAAATAGAAATAGCACCTAGGCTCTTATCAAGGTTAAGGACCAGCACCCATACAAAATCTCCAGATAGCACTTGAGCTATTACAATGAGCTCTTGTGCTTTTTAAAGTCACAATTTTGTCTAATGGATTATCTGTACAGGATAGTTGCAGTAAAAAAAAAATCTTGTATTTCTTCATAAGATATGTTCTTTCTGGACCATCTTTATGACCCATTTTTGTCTCTTGAATGATGTGTTGATTTTGAAATAGAGGAAAAATTCAGTGATGAATTTGTTCTCTGCATCCTTCCCTCATCCATTATTAATATGTTCTCTCTTTTTATTTTTTGGCAATCCTGGGGCAGGAACTCAGGGCCTAGGCACTGTCACTGAGCTTCTTTTTTGCACAAGGCTAGCACCCTATGACTTGAGCCACAGTGTCACTTATGGCTTTTTCTTTTTATGTGTTACTGAGTAATTAAACTGAGAGCTTCATGCATGCTGAGCAAACACTCTACCACTAGACCACATTCCAAGCCACATGATCTCTTTTGAAAATATATCTGTCATGTTTACTTCTGTCCCATTTCTGAAGCCACTGCCACTGTTCTTGAATCTATCCTCAGTTTTACTCCTAACTCCCTTTCATTCCCTTTAACTGCTGAATTGTTTTCCACTCCACCAAAGAAACTATCTTTCCTTTTCTTAAATTTCACACTTCATTTGCTAAAAATGAAGGAATAACTCAATTACCAGTGTCTGAAATTGAGGACACTTAGAATAGTAAATAGCTTTTTCTACTTATTTTTTCAGCCGTGATGCTGCAACTCTGGGCCTGGGCGCTGTCCATCAGCTCCTCAGCTCAAGGCGAATGCTTCACCACTTGAGCCACAGTGCCATTTCCAGTTTTCTTAGTGCATTATGGGAGATAATAGTCTCTCAGCCTTTCCTGCCTGGGCTGGCTTTGAACCGGCAGCCTCAGATCTCATCCTTCAGAGTAGCTATGATTACAGGAATGAGCCACGGCTGCCCAGCTAATAAATAGCTTTTTATGTGTATCAGGTGATACACAACAACTCAGAACCTTGGGATATCTTTTGTCTTCCAGTCTGGGAAGGATCTAACCCCACAATATGCCCTGCAAGACAACAAAATTAAAGAGATTCTACAAATGTAATTAGTTCCCACAAGATTTGGGTATGGGTTACTTCCAAGTAGAGAGTGCAAAATAAGGCCTTTCTAGAAGTCAGTGCCGCCAACAGGATGAATCAAACAGTAAAGAGAATATGTTTGTCAAGAAAGTATGGAGGGGTCTAGGAGCTGACAAAAGTGGTTGTATGATAGGAGACAAGAAACCAGAAATCACAGTCTCACAACCACAGAACCTAAAGCATACCAGGCATCCCTTAAGCTTGGAAGAGATCCCCACATTCCATGAGAGACTATAGCCTGGTGGCCCCCTGGTAGAAACTGAGCAGCTGCTAGAGACAAACTACACCCAAACTACCAAACTTATGTCCTACTATTGCTGGTATTTAATGGTCAAACAAATAAATTTGTGGTAATTTGCCACGTATCATGACTAAATAAATGCATCTCTCAGAGTACTGGTGCCTCACACCTGTAATCCCAGCTACATAGGAAGCTGAGATCTGAGGATCCAGATTCAAATGGATCTCAAGCAGCAATGTCTGTGATATTCATATTGCCAATAAATAGCAAAAATATTGGAAATGGTGGTATGGCTTAAGTAATACGGCACCAGCCTTAAGGGAAAAGCTAAGTAAAACTCAAGACCCTAAATTAAAACTCCAATACCAGTACATACACAAAAAATAATGGAAAAATGAGAGCATTTATTGAAAAGCATCTGGTGTTTTCTCTGCTCTGTGTAAAACTCTAACATCTCTCACACTTTTTGCTTGTGCTTGAAGAAATTTATTAAAATCTATAACACCAGGTTAATGATATCTAACTACACAACTACACAAATGTGTTGGTCACACACTTTTCAGTATAGCATATTGTAATTGTTACTGCAAACAAAGTACCTTTCCTACTAATTTAATCTAATTAATCTCAGTAACTGGATTTGTATATTGGTATTTCTCACAATACTTTATCTGAAATCAAACTTAAACTTCATAACTCATCAAAAGGGAAAACTTATGCTGTATCTTCAGGTACATTCCTTTCTGTCACTTTTCCTACAAATGAAAATTAATTGATTCCAACATTTAAAAATCCTACATCCCAAATTAAGAGAAGACTCTGATTAAAACTAAAAACTTTAAAGTGTTTTCAATTTCTGTTTAATTTGGACAAAGTACTTAAAGATATCTTTGGACTTCCATAGAGATATCATATCCAAAACGTCATCTATACCATATAAATAAGTTCCCTAAAGGCTGTCTATAAATTCACATAGATGTTGCTCAATTCACTAGAGCAAAAGAACTATAAATTCTGACTTACATTTATAAACATCCCATGACAATTTCTAGATCATTCCATTTTACTCAGAACCATGAAGGCTGCCAAGATACTCACTAATGGTGAGAGGAAAAAAGAGCAAGTTTGCTATGGCTGATATTTTACAAAAGCCTTATTTGCATATGGGCACACACAGAAAGCTATACAATGTTCAGCTTTACGTGGAAAAAAAGGAACTCGCCCTACAGAGAGAGAAAACCCTTGGCAGGAGGAAGATGGACTGAAGAATTACCTGAATGCATGTCTTCTCATATATTTCCCTCCATGTGATTCATGGAGTTTTCTCTGGGACTCAATGCTCAATAAGGCAGACCGCGGTCATCCCAGCAAAAGCACAGACAGCCAAGACTCAGGTAACAGCCACTTCTTTGCTCTCCCTGTGAAAACATCACCAACCGAATGAAAAATAAAGCAAAGTGGATTTCAGGGGCACATAAAGAGAACCATAATGCTTTTGGGGACAAAGAAAACATGTGTGTGTGTGTGTGTGTGTGTGTGTGTGTGTGTGTGTGTGTGTTCTTGTGGGTTGGTACTGGTACTTAAAATCAGGACTTTGGAACTCTCCTTTAGGAACTACACATAACTACACTTTAGCTTCTTTGCTCAAGCCCGGTGCTCTACCACTTGAGCCACACTCCACTTTTGGCTTTTTAGTCATGAATTGAAGAAAAGAGCATCATAATCTCTCCTGACCAGGCTGGATTTGAACCTTTATCCTCAGATTTCAGCCTCCTGATTAGCCTGAATCACAGGAATGAGCCATCAATGCTGGCATTAGTGACAGACCAATGTACTGATTTCAAGCCCCAATACCAGCACAAAAACCAAAACCAAAATCATACTTCGTAGCCTATAAATATACTGATAGCATATTAAACCAATATAATGAAATGTGGAGAAATGTGAAGGACATCTGAAAATGATTATCATTATTAGCTTTTCTGATTTTTAAAAACCTAAAATTCCTTTCCTAAAATGTAAACTAACTACACAAGGCCCTCGTACCAAGGTGTATGTTTCAAATGAGATAGCAGATAAGGACAAACAGAAAATGCTGAGGAAAACAAATAATTTTAGAATTCAGTGATTATTACACAGAAAATATACTTTAGCATCTGTACTTTGAAACTGTTTCAAGTAGGCTACAGTAATGACAAAAACTACTGTTCTTCTCATTAACACTCCTCATGAAAACAGGTTTACTTTATTCCCTTTATCTGTGAATATTTGATTCACTTTTCCCAAAATGACACTAAAGAGACTCAGTCTTTCCAAAAATCCAAATTTTATATCTTAACACTTAAATCAAATATATCAGGTATCTTCTTTGGGTTGGGACTATCATAACAACTTTTAAGTTGTTCTTTTACCTTTGATGCCAGGAGGGTGTGTATTTTCACAAAAGAGGACAGGAAAACACTCAGTAGATCACCTGAAGGCTGAAATCTGAAGATCATGGTTGAAAACCATGAAAACTCTTACCTCCAACTGAAAGACAAAAAGCTGGAAGATGTGGCTCAAGTGAGAGGCTGCTAAAGCAAACAAAACCAAAAGGAGGGGTGGGGACAGAGGACAGCATCCAGGGCCAAACTTCATATTCAAAGACCATCTCACATATGCACAAATAAATCTGACAACAATTCAGATTAACATCATCTGAACTGCCTAATGGGAAGTGTGCATGAGAATTTAAAAATATTTCTATTTTTAAGAAACACATTTAAGGAGTTCTGTGAAGATGGGGGAGGAGAAGCTGGAGGCTAAACATGCTCTCACATAGGAAGCAGTTTTAGTGTTCCAGTGGACAATCGTAGGCCAGAGAATTTCACCAAGTGTGCCATTACAGTACAGAGAGTTTGGCCAGAGAGGGAAAATACAGGCAAGGAGACAGATCTGAGCATGTGCCAGAGGCCATGGCTGCTGTTGTGTTGGCAGCGGCAGCGACGGCCGTAGCCATCATACTTACAACAGAAAGAGTCCGGGACAAAGGCGCCAGAGGCAGCAGGTGAGTGGATTCTATTCAACACCAGCAAGAACTGACAAGTGTCAGATATCTTCATCCTGCAGATTGCAGACCAGAGACAACCCAGGAAACAAGACTCTCTTGAGTAGAACCCTGACATTCTCACTCCTTCTCAGAGAGCAGAGGAAGGAAGGCCACCCTTCCGCCCCCCCCCCCCCCCAACTACCGGAGATCTCTGTCTTTGATACTGACAAAGACCAGAGAAAACTCTGCCCCTGTGGGAGGGACTTCCTTCACTGGGTAAACAGAGCCAGAGGCTGCCACTCCCTACAGCAGACAAGAAAATCAATTGAAATTCAGTAAACATAAACCCTGAGAAAGGCTACAGGCTAGGCTCTGTGAGTGTCTCAGAAGCTAGCCCCTCAGGAAAAAGCTACTGTTTGCTGAAAGGCCTCAACACTACCCAGAACCTAGCCTCATCACAGCAACTCTAAACTAGAGGAAACAGCCATCTCCCTCTTTTGTGATGCTCAAAGCAGATCTCCCTCCCTCTGAACTAGCCTGGGAGGAGGAGGATCACAAAATCCTGGGTAAAGCAGTGCATTTTTCTGCCTGCCCAAACAAACTGACTTAAGTAACCAATCAAGCCACAGGAAAACCAAACACCACAAGCAGACCAGAGACTCCAACAGGACACTGGTTATGGACACAAGGGAGATACAGGATCTTCCCATCCCCCCCAAAAAATCAAAGAAATCTTTTCTTTGTACCTTTTTTAAAAACTTTTTAAATTTTTTGTTAAATTTTTACTTTTTAATTTTTTTGAAAAAATTGTTCTCTATTAATCTTTTTTTCTTCCTCTTACAATTTTTATTTTAGATTTTAGGTGTATATGTGTGTGTGCTATTTTTTAGCTCTATTGAATTTTTGATCCTTTTTTCTTTCTTTCTCATTCTTTTCATTTTTCTTCTCTTTCATTCTTTTTTGCATGACTTAATTGCTGCTCTGCTCATCCCCAGATATACCCGACATTGATTATTAGACCTTATCCCATGTTGTGTACACACTTAATCCAAAAATTTATTACTCAATTCAAAACCTCTTAGACTTAAATTCCTTAGTAGCAGTATTAACCCTTTATACCTATAAAATATTTTAAGCATTTTTTAGTTTTTAGTTTTTCAACTCCTTTCTATCCCTCACTTCCTCTCTTCCTATCCCCGTTCTTCTCAGAATACTACTTCTTTAAACTTGCATAATTCTAAATGTTTCACTTTTTAATTTTAAATTTTTGTTTTTCCATTTTTTCTTGTCTTTTTTTCTTTTTCTTCTTTATTTCTCTCTACTATCATCCTGTCCAATCCATTTCCCTCCTTGAGATAAGGACCTGGTTAATTACACTCTCCCTTTACCTTTCCACATCCCTTTAGTCTTATTTTTACCCACATTTCTTCCTAATTTCTGCCAAATTCTTCTTTGTTGTTTGTGGACGATTAATACATAATTGTTTGGTATTTAATAAATTGTATCTTTTGAATTAGATTGTATCTGCAGGCTTTTGACTGTGCAACTACGGACATTGGTTCATGGTTGCCTTAAAATAGTGTTCTACCACAAAGCTGGTGTTACTCTCATCCCAAATGGGCAGAAGAAGCTGGAAAAAAACACAAGAAAAATGGCAATCCGGGGAGCTCAACTCCCACTCATGATAATCAGGGGGCAGAACAGATTATGAATAATCCAGACAAGAGTTCCCAAAAAGCTCTACAAATACTAATGGTAAACATGGTAAATGAAAAGATTGAAAACCTGCAAAGGATCAGTAAGAGCATGATATGGAGAAAGACGAGGCAAACTAAAGATCAGTACAGGAATCTCATGAGCGTGAGGATGCTACTCAAAGACTGATACAGGAATTACATGAGCAGATTGAGAACACTAAATGAGAAATAAAGGAATTAAGTGAGCAGGCCAAGACCAGACAAAGAGAAAGTCAGGAATGGAGTGAGCAGGCTGAGAACACTTAAAGAGAACTACAGGAATTGGGCGCATATGAGGAAGCTAATCAGATTAATACAGGAATTGAGAGAGTGGGACGAGAATAGACGAAGATCAATAGAGGAATCTATGAAACCCATAAACAGAGAGCTGAAAGAAGTCAGGGAGACTACAAAGGGAATGCTGAATGGAACCCAACAGAAGGAATGGAAGTCCAAGGAAACCATAACCAATTAAATAAGTGATTTGAGAATAAACACTGAACACCAAATTAAGGATGTAAAAGAGTTCATACAATTTCTATAACAAAGCTTCAACAAAGAACTTGAAGCCATCAAAGGCGACCAATTAGAAGGAATAAACAAAAGAAACAAAGTAGAAATTTCTGAATGTAGGTGAGGCCATCCGGAAGATCGAAACTTGGGGATTGAAGACAGCCTAGATATTATAGAGTAAGAACCTACAACAATCGAAGACAAATCCAAGATATATGATAGATCTATTCAAAATTTGGAAGACACCATCAGAAGCATAATGGTTGTAGAGGAGCACCTAGAGACAGAAATTAATGGTCTAGGAATTTTTTTAACAGGATCCTAGCAAAGAACTTCTCAAACTGGCAAAAAGATAGGCCTATTCAGATACAAAAAGTTTTTAGAACTCCAAATAAGCTAGACCAGAACAGGCTATCCCACTGTCACATTATAATCCATACAGGATCAATTCAGACCAACATAATGATCCTGAAAGCTGTCAAGGAGAAAAGATTAACCATCTATAAAGGGAAACCAATTAGAATCACCAAAGATTTCTCAGCAATTAAAGGAAGTAGATCTTGGAATTATGCATGCGATGCCTTAAAGACAAACAACTATCAACCAAGAATACTGTACCAGTCTAAACTCTCCTTCATAACTGAAGGTCAAATGAACACCTTCCATAGCAAAGAAACACTGATACAATATATCTCCACAAACCAGACCTACAAAAGATTCTTAAAGATGTTCTACACATAGAAAACCAACAAGACCACAATGAAGGTCAAGAAACTGCATTGAAAATGAGAATCCAAGAACCATAGGAGAACCTAGTTGCCACAGCCCCCAAGAAGATGGATAAAATGGCAGGAACTTCCAAATACTTCTCAGTCCTGTCTCTCAACATTAACAGACTTAACTCCACAATTAAGTGACATAGACTGTCTAGTTGGATTAAAAAGCAAGATCCTTCTATTTGTTGCCTTCAGGAGTCACACCTTGCCCATAAAAACAAACATATTTAAATGTGAAAGGCTGGAACAACATCTACCAAGCAAATGGCCCCCATAAACAGGCAGGAGTTGCAATCCTAATATCAGATAAAATAGACTTATATTAAAATTCGTAAGAAGAGATAAAGAATGTTGCTACATACTACTTAGGGGATCTCTCCTTCAGGAGGATATTACAATTATAAATATCTATTTGCCAAACAACGGAGCACCCAAATTTATCCAAGAAACACTACTTTCCCGCAAATCTCACATAGATCCAAAGACATTAATTGTTGGGTGTCGGGTCTTTGTCCGTCCCACGAAAGATGGACGTGGTCTGAGGAAAGGTAATTGCGGCTGCGCGGCCGATCGCCAGCCTCCCTCAGCCCAGGAGACAACCAGAAGCAGCAGCAGGGAGTCAAGTCAAGTAGGAAAACTCATTTATTAACACAGAGCAAGCCCTTTTAAAGGAAAAAAGAGCAGGTGGCATGGTAGGGGAGGAAGAGGAACCAATCACTGTGAAGGTCACACCCTATCATGCACCTAAGTTTGCACGGGCTGGTTTGGCACTGAACATAAAGCAAATTGGGCTCTGCCCACTCAACTCCCTTTCAGTGCCATCTTTGCTGTCCATGTGCTCTACAGATTCCCCTTTTTTGTTTTAATGGCAGATCCACCTCCCAGTTAGTTATCGTTCCCCCCCCCCCCCCGTAAAGGTTATTTTAACAGGATTACATTTGTAAGGATATCATTGGCCACACAAGGGGTTTGAGGCAAGTCTGGGGGTGAGATTCGCTAGACAAGGATAGGGAGGGTCCGTGTGCATGATCCAAGAGCCCGTCCCAGTTACCTCACATCCCCACATAGCACTGAAATAACCATCTGTCCCACCACAGTTAGAAATGTCCAAAGCAGTTCAATTAATTCCTGGGCATATATAAAAGTCAGTATCTCATAAGGTCTTCCTCTTCAGAACATGGGAGCAACCTGGGTATTGGGAGTTCCACACATGCAGCACGGTGCATCCTCGTGGGCCCCCACACTCAGGCCATTCTACTATAGTCCAGAAAAACAAGGAAAATTTAAAACAAACTGCAGACAAAGCAAAGCAATACTGGGCATCTGGTGTCTTTTAAGTAAGCCAGTTCCTTTTACATGCCTTTAAGTGAGCACAGGGGTCAAGATGACGTTGAGCTTTACTGTCAGCTCCCAATGGCTCCCAACATCTCTACCATCTTTCTTTAAAGAAGTGAACTGCCTGCCTTAGGTTGGGTGGATCGCCTTATATGCCTGACCCATCATCGGGACTTTCTTCAGAGCAAAGCTGAAAGCCCTGACTTAGATGGGTCAGACTGACACCCCCTCTTACCCATCTCTGGCTGCAATTCCTCTCAGGGGAAATTCATTCACTTGGAGCTTGATCTTATGTAACTGGCTGGCTAAGCTCATAAGAGGTTTGCAGTGCACGTATAATGCAAGGAAGGCATAGAAAAACCATCAACAAATGCATTACCAGGCCAAGAAATGTCATTAGCAGTCCTTGAACATTAGTCAAGGATGGGATAGCAGTCTTTGCCACTTCAGAGTTCAGAGCTGGGGCTTGTTCTAGAGCAGGTTTTAGACATGTTTACAGGAAAGCATAACAAAAGGTGGTTGTACAAGCAATGAGTAAAAGAACAATTAGAGCAGGTAGCATAAAAATAAATAGCTCCTACAGAAATATTAAACGGTCCATACATAATGACATAGGGTGGTGATCAAAATGAAGGTCAGGCCAGCAGGTAGACTGGACAGCTTTTCTTGTAGTACTATTGATGATTTCTGCATTGCCAGCACTGATCACTGCCCAGGTCACATGTTGAGGTTGATGTAGGTTCCGTAGGGCCATTACCGGGACTGGGAGGGTCAGGACAGCCAACAGCTGGACTATCGCCATCTGCAATTGTTAAAGAACACAACAGATTCTCAAGGGCTGGTTGCCCATGGGGATGGTTACTAGTTATCTTTCTGGCTTTCCTCTTTTAAACACAAGCCTTGGTCACCATAGCCGTTTTTCTTTCCTTGTTGATCAGCTTATCCTTATACATCCTCCTGTATAGAGATGATGGGTAAAAACTTAAGGTTCCTGGCAGGGATCCAAATGGGGGCTGTCTCCCCTATGGGAAAAACGCATCCAAATCCTCTGCCCATGGTAACTAGGGGGTCAGGTCCTCTCCATTGTTGTGTCAGGGGGTCCTTCCACTTGACTTTCACTTGGGGCTTAGGGCTTAGTTGTCCCCAGTTCTTCTGAAATCTGGATTCAGTTGCCCCTTTTGAAAAATTTAAAATGTTAATTGTAAACAAAGCTATCTGTAACTGTATATGGTGGCTAACTCACCCTTTTTTGTTTTATAGGTTATCATAATACAAATTAAAGGGTTTTTGAATGTCCTGAATGGCCATAGTTATGGCCAGCTTTTCTTTTATATTGTGCTGACCCTTGACAAGGTTGAAATCTTTGTTGGCTTCGGGTCTTTTGTTTCTCCTCAAAGGCTGCATACACAGAGCCTTTACCTTCGTCACTAAAAACATGGAGGGCGCCAGGAATAGTCGTAGGAGAAAATAGAGATGGCATTTTGAGGGGAAGTCACCATAACATGACAGTCCATTTGGATGACCCATAATGGCAGTCAATTTGGCCTAGAAACCTCTCCAAAGAGAAAGGAAGATGAGCATTGGCTAGAGTGAGCCACTCAACGTCTGCCTTCCAAACATGAAAAACAATGAAGTGAGGATCTAGTCCATAATGCCCTTGGGCTTGGGTCCTTCCCTTGAGGATAGCATCTGCAAGTTGGTTTGCCTGAGAGTACACCCAAGGTGTGTCCCCCATTGGAGTGTGAACCCACTCTAATGGCTCCCCCCCTTGAGTTAAAATTGCAGGTATTACTGTGACACCTGCAAACAATCAAAGGGAAATGGGCTTAAAAATAGAATACCTCTTTAGGGAAACTTCATCCAGGGCTTTTTGGAACTGAAAAAATATTACCCGATGGCTGTCTGTAATTGTAATAAATTCTTGGGGTATCCTGTTTTTTAGTATGGTGAATAAGGACACAAGACTATCTTTAGGGACAAAAACCCATGGCAACAGCCAATTGATTTCCCCTAAAAGACTCTGAAGTTATGTTAAGGTCAGAGAGCCTGGAAATCCAGCAAAGGCTTAAGGGGGCTGGCCTGAGTCAAGGTAAGGTGGGTTCTGAGCACCTTAAAAGGAGGTACCTTTTGAACTTTATTGAGGGCTATGGTAAAACCCCCCTTTTTAATATGGCACAAACCTGGACCAGAAGACCCTCCAGGCGGCTCCGGTCTTGGTGCCCCAAAATTATATCATCCATGTAGGGAGGTATCTGAACCCAGCACAGGCCCTAAAAGTGTGGCCAAGTATTGTTGGCAAAAGGCCTGGCTATTGGCCATACCCTGTGGCAACACGGTCCATTAAAACCTCCGATCAGACTGGGAAAAATTAAGAGAAGGAATGGAGAAAGCAAACTTCTCGCAGTCATCTGGATGCAGGGGGATAGAAAAAAAAAACTTTAATATCAATCACAACTAAGATATATTCTGAAGGTATAGCAGGAGTCCAGGTCATGCCTCTTAGGGGCGTTCCTACTAGCTCCATCCTTTCATTTACCTTACATAGATCTTGGAGCATAAGCCAAGTCCCAGAAGCTTTTTGAATAATAAATACGGTGTGTTTCAAGGACTCATAGAAGGGTGTGTGTGCCGAAGGTTTATCTATTCCTTTACCAAAAGGTGGGGGGCTACAAGTTTATGTTTGGTCAATGGCCACTGCTCCACCCAGATAGGGTTTCTCATCTAAATCAAAATTGGATCGACAGCCGGGCGCTGGTGGCTCACGCCTGTAATCCTAGCTACTCAGGAGGCTGAGATCTGAGGATCGCGGTACAAAGCCAGCCCGGGCAGGAGAGACCGTGAGACTCCGATCTCCAATAAACCACCAGAAAACCAGAAGTGGCGCTGTAGCTCAAGTGGTAGAAAGATCGCCTTGAGCTGAAGAGCTGAGGGACAACGCCCAGGCCCAGAGTTCAAGCCACACGACAGACAAAAAAAAAAAAAAAATTGGATTAACAATCCTTTTTTCTAAGGTATCCCTTCCTGCGCCTTGGGCAGGTATAGGGGGCAGTTTGGCTCCCCCTGGGCAAGTTGGTGGGGGATTGTTATGAACAGTCCCTCTCAAAGTGCCCCTCCTGCCTGCATTTAAAATAAGTCCCTCTCCCCAATGGTCTTGGGGTTCCTAGGCCCTGGGCTGCCAGCACATGGGTAATAGCCTCAGTCATTGCAGATGTCTGAGCCTGTAAAGCTAAAACTAGTGATTGGGATGGATTCTGTTGCTTTCCTACATCCTGTGAGGCCACCTCCCATCTGCCCAGGAAATTCTCTCTCAATCCCATGCGGTGGTCTGTATTCATCCCTTCCCAGACCACTGCTTTACAAACTGACCTTGAAGGTTCCCTGCTGGCAGCTTGCAGACTGCTGTACTCAGCTGACCAAGTTTTTGTCTCACTCCTGCTATGCGAGACTCAGTAGGCCCATCATCCAGTTTGTACCACGCAGCAAGTCAAGCCTGTTTCACCTGGTCATGGTATAGGCCAGGTATTGTGGCATGTTGGACGGCAGTGGAATACCCAAACCATATCTCTGTTAACATGGCATAAGTAATAGGTATCGCTGATTGAGCCTGCCGGTTATTCTCCTCTTGCACTCTGCATTCCTCCTTAAAGAAAGCACACCATTTAATAAACTGAGAACTAGTAAGGATGACTTTGGCCACATCCAGTCAGTCCTTAGGGACACATGGGTGATAAGCAATGTCCTGTAATAGGGTCTGGGCCCAAGGAGAGTTTGGACCATCCTCTGCCACCGCCTTTTGGGGCTCTTTAAGATCCTTAGCTTCCTATGGATACCATTCCAAGGGCCTGTTAGACCCTGGTGCCAGACTGACTAGATACCCTTGGGAAACGAATCCTGTGGCCTAGGGTTCAGGCTCCCGGGTGGCTCTTCCTTTCCAGGGTTATGTCGCCAGACTTCAGCCCCTCCATGGAAGGTTGGTAGAGATCCTGGTTTTGCAGGTTGCGTAGGATGCTGTACTTCCCCCCCCAATCGGGGGAATAGGGAGGGGACCTATGACCATCAGGGTCACCTGAGTCAGAGGGAGTAACTTTCACCATCGTTTTGACTTCCACTGTGCATGTTTCAGTGCGTTCTCAGTCGAATTTGGCCCATTCCTTTTCCTTCTCACTTCCCAAGTACTCCTTTACTCCCTCTTGGCATAATGTTGCCTCCTCCTCCTTCTTCTGTGAGATAGCATTACCCATAGTAAGGGTTTCTCTTACCCTGAGAGACTGCATAGCATAGGCTGGTAGTTTTTGCTTTCATGGCCCACGTTGGGTGCCACATGTAGGGTCTTCATCCATTCCACGAAAGACGGACGGGGTCTGAGGAAAGGTAAGTGAAACCACCCGCCCTATCCCCAGCCTCCCTCAGCCTGGGAGACAATCAGACTCAGCAGGGAGTCAAGTCAAGCAGGAAAATTCATTTATTAACACAGAGCAAGCCCTTTTTAAAGCAAAAAATAGCGAGTGGCATAGCACTGGGGAAGAGGAACCAATGACTCTAAAGGTCATACCCTATCATGCACCTAAGTTTCTACGGGCTGGTTATGCACTGAACATAAGGCAAATTGGGCTTTGCCCACTCAATTCCCTCTCAATGCCATCTTTGCTCCCCATGTTCTCTACAGTTGGGGACTTCAACACATCAGTATCCACAGTAGATAGATCAACTTGACAAAAATTCAACAGAGAAACTGCAGATCTAAACATCTGCATAGATCAAGTAGATTTTACTTACATCTACCTAATGTTTCACCCAACAGCATCAGAATACACGTTTTTTTCAGCAGCACTTGGAACATTTTACAAAATAGACCACATTTTAGATCGCATAGCAAATGTGTACAAATTCAGAAACATTGAAGTTATTCCTTGCATTCTCTCAGACCACAAGGGAATAAAATTAGAACTCTACACCAAAAGCCACCAAAGAAAGTCCTGTAATACATGGATGCTGAACAACACACTGCTTAATCATGAGTGGGTCATGGAAGAGATTAGAAAGGAAATTCAAATGTTCATGATATTCAACAAAAATGAACACACAAATTACCAGCTCTTCTGGGACAAAGTAAAGGCAGTACTCAGAGGCAAGTTTATAGCTCTGAGTTCCTACATCAACAAATTGGAGAGACCTGAAACCAACAACTTAATGAGACATCTGAGCCTCCGTGAAAAGAGCAGCAAGATAAACCCCAATTCAGTAGATGGAAAGAAATAATTAAAATTAAATCAGAATTAAATGAATTAGAATCCAAAAAAAAATAGAAAAAAATCAACAAAACAAAGAGTTGGTTCTTTGAAAAAATTAACAAAATTGAGAGACCTTTAGCAAATTTTATCAGAAAAAGGAGAGAACACACCCAAATAAATAAACTCAGAGATGAGAATGGAAACATCACCACGGAAACAACCAAGATTCAGAACATTATAAGGGAATATTTCTCAAAACTTTATGCCAATCAGTTTGAGAACTTGGCAGAAATGTAGCTTTTCCTAGCAAATATCAACATGAAACTAAACCAAGGTAAGTTAAACCATCTTAACAGGCCCATATCAAGCACTGAAATAGAAACTGCACAAAAAGACCTCCCATCTAAGAAAAGCCCAGGACCAGTTGTTTTTACAGACGAATTCTTCAAGATTTTCAAAGCACAGCTAACACCGATACTCCTCCAAGTCTTCAATAAAATTGAAAGAGAAAGTTCACCACCTAATTCATTCAATGAAGCCACCTAGACCATGGTCCGCCTCAGTGGGAGCCATTATTCTTAAAAGTGCTAAAAGAATTACAAACAGCAGTAACAACTATGGGTCCTTCTGCCCCTTTTACTTTAACAATCCTTGACTCCATAGCAACTGATTGGCTAACTCCTTATGATTGGTATCAAACTGCAAAATCGGTGCTAACCCCGGGGCAATACGTATTATGGAGACCTTGTTAACGGAGAGGTGCAACGGTGATTATTCACTACTTCAGGCCCTAAGCCTACAGTCTCCATGTTAACTGGTCAGGAGGATTTTGCAGACATTAGAAAACAACTTAAATTCTCAAAGGAGATTTTAGAAACCATCACTAAGCTTTCTGTTATGGCCTGGAAAAAGTTACCATCAGGGGAAGGAAAGATCACTGTTCTATCAGGAATTAAGCAACGGCCTGAGGAGCCATATGAGGAATTCATAGCTAGGTTGGAGGAAGCTATTACAAGAATGTTCCTTCCTTCTGAGGGATCTCAAATCATTCTCAAACAATTGGCATGGGAGAATGCTAATATTGTGTGTCAGGAATTAATCAGGCCAGTAAGAAAAACAGGAAGCCTACAAGACTATGTTAAGGCTTGCATAGATGCTTCTCCTGCTATGATTCAGGGACTTGCATATGCTGCTGCCATGAAAGAAACGCCTTTTCAAACATATGTGAAAAAGGTAACCAGAGGCTCAGGATATAATCCTGAACAGAGAGTATGTCATAATTGTGGCAAACCAGGTCACGTTCAAAAGGAGTGTAAAGCTCAAAAGCAACAGAAGGGATCAAAAAAGCACCAGGCTTATGTCTTCGGTGTCAAAGAGGGAACCATTGGAAAAGTGATTGTAAATCTAAGTTCCATAAAGACAGAACTCCTCTTCTAGAGGAAACAAAAAACGGACGGAGGGGCAACCTCTCAGCCCCTCCCCAAGAGAGGAACTAAAGCAAACTATTCATGACTTGCCTAGAGCCACTCCAGGGAGTGCTGGATTGGACTTGGCTGCCACTCAAGATCATATCATATCCCGAAATAATGGGGTTGTACTGATAAGAGACAAACATAAAAGGGGAACTCCCTTCGGGAGTAATGGGCCTAATCATAGGCCGGAGTTCAAACTATAAAAAGAATTTTGAGGTTTTACCAGGAGTAATAGACTCAGACAGTCCTACAACTATAAAAGTCATGATAAGGTCTCTAAAAGAGACTATTCAAATTCATAAAGGGCAGAGGATAGCCCAAATACTTTTACTTTCATATCTAAAGTTGCCTAATCCCACCTTGACTCAAAACGGAGAAGGAGGGTTTGGCACCACAGATACTGTAGCCTGGGTTCAGGAAATTACAGATAAAAGACCTTACAAGGCCATTAAGGTCAATGGAAAACAAATAACAGGACTCTTAGACACAGGGGCTGACAGATCCTGTATAGCTGGAAAAGATTGGCCTACGACCTGGCCAGTGCAGGAGACTTCTTCCTCCCTAATTGGATTAGGGATGGCTTCTAATGTACCTCAGTCAGCTCAGAAACTCAAATGAGTATGTGAAGGGCAGCAAGGCCACTTCAAACCTTATGTTATCCCCAGCTTGCCCTTTTCTTTATGGGGCAGGGACATCATGCAGGACATGAATATACAAATACGACAAATAGACTCCTCATCAAAGGAGCAAAATTTTTCATAGGGGCCGCTGAGGAACAGCTTTATGCTGACAAAATAATATGGAAAAGTGATGATCCTGTATGGATTAATCAGTGGCCCCTAACTCAAGAAAAGATTCAAGCCATACAGGACTTAGTTCTAGAACAATTGAGTCAAGGAAGGATAGAAGAGACTACCAGTCCATGGAATACTCCAATTTTTGTAATAAAAAAGAAGTCAGGAAAATGGAGGTTATTACAAGATTTAAGGGCAATTAATGAGACCATGCATGACATGGGAGCCCTTCAACCAGGCCTACCCTCTCCTGTTGCAATCCCACAGGGTAGATATATAATAATAATAGACTTACAGGATTGCTTTTTTACAATAAAATTACAACCAGAAGATTCCAAGAGATTTGCCTTCAGTGTCCCTTCGGCTAATTTTAAACAACCTTATGATAGGTACCAATGGAAAGTGCTACCTCAGGGCATGAAAAACAGCCCTACCTTTTGTCAACAATATGTAAAGAGGGCTATAGAACAAATTAGACAAAAATATCCAGAGGCATATATTATTCATTATATGGATGATATACTTATGACCGATGAAACTAGAGAAAAGACAGAGAAAATATTACAGGATATGGTAGAACAATTAACAAAATTCGGGTTAATAATAGCTCCTGATAAAGTTCAACATGAACGACCTATAGATTATCTAGGAAAAGTGATTGGACATGATTATATTATGTCCCAAAAAACACAAATTAGAATAGATAAACTAAAAACATTAAATGATTTCCAAAAATTATTAGGGAATATTAATTGGATTCGGCCTAGTTTAAAAATAACTACAGGACAATTAGATCCTTTGATGAAAATGTTGAACGGAGATCCTAATCCTAAATCTACCAGGGAAATAACTCCTGCAGCCCTATCCTGTATAAGATTGGTAGAAGAAGCATTGAATACAGCTAAAATACAGCAAATTAATATTACACAAACATGGTCCTTTATAATTCTGGCTACAAGCCTCACTCCCACAGGATGTTTTTGGCGGGATGGGATACTGGAATGGATCCATTATTCCCATAACCCTGGAAAAATAGTTGCTTCATATCCCTTCTTATGTGCTAATTTGATTCTAAAGGCTAGATTAAGAGCTAGAGAATTATTTGGCCAAGAAATACCTAACATTTTTGTCCCCTATAATAAGAAACAATTAGAACATTTGATACAATTTGATGATGATTGGAAAATTGCTGTATTAACTTATACAGGTAAAATAAGCTTTCATATGCCCCAACATCCTTTGTTACATTTTATACTGAAACTCCTGTGATATTTCCAAAGGTTGTGGTTACAGAACCTTTGGCGGGGCATTAACTATTTTTACAGACGGATCTTCTAGTGGAAAGTCTGTGGTTTATTGCAGCACAAGACCACCATTAATATCTTATGACCCAAATGTATCTGCACAACAGGCAGAACTCATTGCAGTTCTGCTAGCATTTCAAAATTATTCAGAGGAGTTTAACCTTTACACAGATGTGTGTGGTTTCCTTGTTTCCTGCCATTGAAACAGCCCTAGTTACTGGTCAATCTAAAGTTAAAGAATACTCAGTAAAATTACAACAGCTATTACAACAAAGAACGACAAAGGTATTTGTGGGACACATCAGGGGGCATACCAATCTCCCTGGACCTTTGTCTCAAGGGAATAAGTTTGCAGACTTATTAACTAAGGAAAGTCATGTAATGTCAGCTTTAGAAGAAGCTCAGGAAAGTCATAGACTACATCATCAAAATGCTAATGCCTTAAGAAAGATGTTTCAAGTGTCCCGAGAACAGGCAAGACAAATTATCAGGGAATGTGAGGCATGCCCAGAAGTTTTTCATCCACAAAAAATGGGAGTTAATCCTAGAGGCTTAAAGCCTAGAGTGTTGTGGCAAATGGATGTTACCCATGTAACAGAATTTGGGAAACTCTCCTTTGTCCATGTTACAATAGATACTTATTCTCATGCCATGGTTGCTACAGCCCATTCTGGACAGGCTGTGAAAGATGTTATTCAACATTTGATTAATGCCTTTGTGGACCTAGGAATTCCCAAGGAAATAAAAACGGACAATGGACCAGCATACACCTCCAAAGCTTTTGCTAAATTTTGTGCACAATGGAAAATTGTGCACAAAACAGGGATTCCGTATAATCCACAAGGCCAAGCAATAATAGAACGGGCTCATCAGACCTTAGAAAACCAATTGACAAGAATTAGACGAGGAGGAGGGAAGCAATACTCCCCCCATTACACTCTTAATCATGCTTTGCTGGTCCTTAATCATTTCAATGCTGATGAGCAAGGAATAACCCCGATGATGAGACATTGGGGCATGGACAAAACTACAACTTTTCCTTTAGTAAAATGGAAGGATCTACTCACTGGAACCTGGCGTGGGCCAGACATCCTGTTAACATCTGGGAGAGGCTATGCTTGTGTTTTCCCACAGGATGCAGAATCCCCCATTTGGGTCCCAGACAGACTCATCAGGCCTTTCTTGGGCCCAAAAAAGAGCCAGGAAGAAAGTGAAAATACATCGGGAGTGAAAACTGGTGCAGAAGATGAAGACATTCTCTCTATCACCACCGCAGGCTGATTCTACAAAAATCGCTGCACCACCTACGTGGGAACAGATCAAGAAGTTGTGCGAGGAAGCTCGACACACTGTTGAGATCACCGGAAATCAACCCAATCCGGAAAACATGTTTTTAGCCATGCTTGCCCTTGTTTCTTTACAGGTGAAGTATGCTTTTTGTACAATGTATTGGGCGTATGTTCCTGATCCACCTTTGCTTCACCCCGTGGGTTGGACTCACCCATCTAACATAAAAGTACTAATGAATGATACCTCTATACTAGGGGGCATTCCAGTGGGGTCAGAAAAGCCTATGATCTCCACGTATCTAGATTATGAGGGAAGATCTGATGTCACCCCTATATGCTTGGCTTTAAAAGGCCGTGCTCCCTTTGCATGCTTGCCTGTTCACTACAGGACCCTTTATGCTGATGCACCTGATAAGACTAACACTGCTTCTAGCAGTAAGAGGGTGATGTGGGAATTGAGTTTTCAAATACTTGGGTATTTTAATTACAATGAGACCTTTGACAAAGATAACAATGTTAGCATGCCTTTTCCAAATTGTTTAACAACTTACCAGGATAAAGATCAATTTTGGGACAGCAAAACAGAAAAAAACTTCCAACATGGTTGGATTGTGGATTTCCACATTCTGCCTCTGTACATTGGCCTAGGGGTACTACAGATTTGGTATTTGATTTTTCCATTGCCAACCCAACTTATGACTATAAGAAATATTTAAAAGAAAATGAGAAAGTAAAATTCACAAGCTATAAAGCTCCAGTTGGCCCGGAACCGGTAAGGCGTTGGTTCACACCTGGGTTTGTCACCCCAATGTGGGTTGCTAAATCTAGTCATTATGGAACCACCGTTACCCATAAAAATTTGTTTAGATTTGCTGCAGCTGCAAATATGGTATTGCTAAAAAAGCCCAAAGCTAACCTACCAGAATCAATTGCATTAAGAGCTTGTTTGTCTTATCCATATGCAGCTTTAATTGGAAGTGATAAAAGAATTAATATTACACAAGTAGGGAATTCCTTTTTAATTCAATGTTACTCTTGTCGGTTGACCAACTGTGTTGATGCTTCCATAGATAAAGAATTTTCAGTAGTAGTTATTGTAAAAAGACCTGAATATGTAATGCTTCCTGTAAATTTGCATAATGATCCTTGGTTTGATAATTCTGCTTTGCAAACACTTCGTGTTTTGTATGAATTAATACGACCAAAAAGATTTGTTGCAACATTGATCTTTGGAATTGCTTCCCTTATAGCATTAGTAACCTCGCTTGCTGTATCCACCACTGCACTAATACAACAAGTGCACACGGTGCATTTTGTAAATGAGTTAAATAAGAATGTTTCTCTAGCATTAACAGAGCAGCAAATCATTGATCAAAAGTTAGACAGCAAACTAGAGGCTTTGGAGGAAGTAGTCTTAAAGTTAGGGACTGAAGTTAATAATCTTAAAACCCAGCTGACCACTAGATGTCATCAGTCATTTAAATGTATTTGTGTTACCCCATTGCCTTATAATGACAGCTTAGATTGGGAAGCTATCAAAGTGCATCTACAAGGAATCTGGAAGGACAATAGCTTAACTCATGATATAGGACAGCTACAGGAAGACATTTCAGCCCTTAGTCAAGCTCATTTGGAAACCGCAGGGATAAATTCTTTGGCAGAAGACTTACAGAAAGGATTAAAAAGTCTTAATCCTTTAGATTGGTGGCACTACTTGGTTACATTTGGAGTCATAACACTAATTGTTATATGTATTCTTGTTGTCTTTCCAGTCCTCTTCAAACTAGTCTTCCGCTCCAACTCCTCTATACGAGAAGAAATTTCTCTGGCACATCCAAAAAATAAAAAAGGGGCAAATGCCACGCCTACTCCAGTGGAGACTGCTTAGCATGGGAAACCATCTTTCAGACCTGAGAAAGGAGCTTTAAAGACCTATCTCTGAGTATTGGGACTTCACCAAAGTCTACCTCAGAGAATGGGGCTTTACAGAGACCTATCTCCGAGTTTTGGGACTTCACCGAAGTCTACCTCAGAGAATAGGGCTTCTAAGAGGCCTACTCCTGGAAAGGCTGGCAAACCCCTGGGAAAGATGTGTTTCTGCCTTTTTTTTCCTCATAAGAGTGCCTATTAATCTTTTACTGCTTCTACTGCTCTTTGTACTTACTCATTGTCAACGTTCCTTTATTCAAAGCTCTTTCTTAAGAGTGTTGACGACTCCAATATCTGATGAGTATCTTAAAAAATATGACTAACTCACCAGAGTTAAGTGCTACCCTGAAACCCCTCTTATGGAGGCTAGTAGACAAGTTATAAGTAAATATAAAAGTATTGGGAGTTTCACAAAGTCACTTCAGCAGAAGGAATTGTTTGTAAGGGACTTACAAGAAGCCTGTAGGCTCAGCTAGAGCAGAAAGAATGTATGGCAATTGCTGAGATAACTATTTAGGAGAAAGAATTTCCTGCTACTCTCTTTTATTTACTAAGAGACTTGCTAGATCTAGGTCTCCTTGAGGTTTACTATTAAAGAAGAAACAGGAAAGATCTTATGGGAAAGTTAAGGCCTCTATAAAGATAGGTAATGGTTAATTGGTGACAAACATTGTAATCATTGTATTTCTTAGAGATAAGCCGGAAACAAGTGCCTATCAGGTGACCAGCTGGTGACCACCCAAAAATGAAGCCATGCAGCAAGATTGTGTAACCTTTTGCCCTTTCTCATGAAGACTTTTGCTATAAAAGTTTGTTATCCTCTGCATTAAATCACACTCAGCATCCACTCCTCTTGTGTGTGAGTTGTCTGTTTGCCATCTCCCCATCCTATTCCAGGCTCCTCCCCTAGGTGTCCTCCATCGTCCCGACAGAGCCCCGTCTGCGGCACCATGTCTTGATTTTGAATGGTTAATTGGAGATCAAAGTTTCAGTGTTGCACATGTTCATTCTTTGTCCCTCCTTTTCCATGACCCCTTTAACTTCTGAAAGAGAGATAAATGTAAAAAAAATGACAAAAATGAAATCAAATAAATATCATCTTGTTTCTGTTTCCTGGTAACTGATTATTTTTGAGATAGTGCTTCTTACTAATAAGAATTATTGGTAGAATCTGAAAACATATTTGAGTAATAAATAGACGAGGAAAAATGTTGTCTCCTATTTTTTATCACTACATTTCTTTTTGTCTAAGTATAAATGCTATACTTACACTAAGTGCCTAGATTAAGCAAAATGACTTATAGAGCTCAGATCATACCTTTCCACAGAAGATGACAGCCCCAGAAGAAAAACAGGGCAACAACTTGCACAAGAAAGAGAGAGTTTGATGTCTCCTTAAATCTTAGGATCAAATGCTCATGAGGAGCCCTCGGGACTGATGACAGCTTAAGGACCTAACATTTCCTGTGTCATTCCATCAAAGAAACAGTCACCAGTCTCCCATCACACTGTAGGTGCCACGCCTGACTGTTGACCTTGGCTGTGTCATGAGAACGTGCAGCAGGGCTCTGTCATGGTCACTGGAGAGTCAGGATTGCATACTAAGAGGACATTCATGAAGGTGGTAACAAGGCCTGAGTCAGGGTTTTGTCAGATCTAGATTATTTGTAACAGGCACTACTGTCTTCTGGCTAAGAATGTGGACATATCATCGGGGTCTTGCACACAAATTTATCAAGTGTTTGCACACAAATTTATCAAGTGTTAGCTTGCAACATTTCCGTATGAAAGCCAACAAAATATCATCAATGCCCTCTGAACATATTCTCATCAATATTTAGTAAGTAAAAAGCTATAAAATCAAGTTCATCATGAGGAAAATACCGATATGAAAACCAAATTGCAAGAGCATTTACAAAAAATGTTTTTCTGTATGTATCAAATGTGACAAAATATTAAAAGTTAATGAAGCTGGGAAAGTTAAATTGATTTCCTTTTTTATTATGGTTGCAACTATCTTTTACATTTCAACTACATAACAAAAAGAAGGTAGGCCAATCACCACCGGTGGCTCACACCTGTAACTCTAGCTATTTAGAAATCTGAGATCTGAGGAAAGTGAATTGAAGTTAGATTAGTTAGGAAAAAACCAGTGAAACTTTGATCTCTGATTAACCATTTAAAATCAAGACATGGAAGTTTGGTTCAAGTAGTAGACTCTTACTCTTGATTACAAAAGCTAAAGGTCAGCTCCCTCAATTCAAGCCCCAGTATTCACACACACACACACACACACACACACACACACACACACACACACACGCTCTCAAAAATAACCAGTGACCAGGAAAAAGAAACAAGATATTTATTTTCTTTCATTTTTGTCATTTTTTTTTACATTTATCTCTCTTTCAGAAGTTAAAGGGGTCATAGAAAAGGAGGGACAAGGAATGAATATGTGTAACACTGGTATTCAATTGGTACTATGTGGAAAATGACCTATGTAATTTGTTTTTTTGGAAGGACAGGAAAACGGAAAAAGATAAAGTGAAAGGTTAACATTGTCCAAAAGAAATGCATTCAGTGAATTAGAGCTATGGCTCAATTTGAGTGCCATTATTCAGCAAAAGAGCTCAGAGAGAGAGTCCAGGCCCTGGATTAAAGCTTCATTACGGACTAAAACAAAAAAAATAATCATTACCACAAGATTGTAACTAAACCCTTTACAGCATAATAATAATAATAATAATAATAATAATGATAATAATAATGATAATGATAATAATGATAATAGAAGAAGAAGATGAAGAAGAAGAAGGAAGTTAAAAAAACCAAACTAGTGAGAAAAATTGATAGAGCAAGGGAAGGACTGACCTTTCAAAAAGAAATATATCCATACCTGACTTATATGACTGCAACCTCTGTGTAATTCACATTTATAATAATAATACAAAAGAAAAAACAGAAATTTAGTGCTGGAGTCATAACTCAAATGGGAGGTCATACTAATATGTATGTGATACCAAGGTCAAACCCCTTATAAATTTCTCCTTCAAAAATGGCTCTTCTCATCACTTGTGCTTTCCAGAGCTTATGAAAGTGGGTGCAGCTAAAGAAAGAGAAAGATAATCTGTCAGGCACAGAACTATACTTGCAAAGAGCAATACTCAATAGAACACGTGTTTACTAGACCACATGATGACTCCATGTTTTCTGAAATAAACAGAACTAGTTGGGCTTGAATACATTCTCCACTGTATACTAGATGGGGACTCAAAATTAATGAAACTCTCTGGATCTCAAATTCTTTACAGGTAAAGTGAGCATAACAATACATATCTTATGGGATTATGAGACCTGGTTGTCATCAAACATGGAGTGGGTTTTATCTTAGGTGTGTGTGCAACACTCAAACACTGCTGGAAGGAATATAAACTGGCATGATGTTTACTGTTACTTAACAGTAATACAACATGCCTGTAATCATACTTACAAAAGAGGATGAGAAAAGAGGATCAAGGTTTTAAGTCTGGACAGGAAACTGGATCAGACTCATCTCCAATGATCTCTAAAAAAGCTTGAGGTGGAGTTTGGTTCAAGTGGTAGAGTGCTAGACTGGAGCATAAGCCTCAGAAACATTGCCCAGGCCCTGAGTTCAAGCCCTGGGACCAGCACAAGCACACACACACACACACACACACACACACACATACACACACTAAATTTTGTGTGTTCTTACCCCCCGCTTAACAATATATTCCCTCTTCCAAGCTCACCTGATTTTTTTGTTTTAAAAGGGACTTCTTGTGTAGCACAGGCTGCTCCTAAACTTACAATCCTCCTGGGTACTGGGAGTACAGGCATGCCTACTATAATTGGCTTCACTCAGCAACTCTATTCATAACATATTTGCAAGAATTTCATTCATACTAATGAAGATATTTGGCTTAAAGCTGCTCACAGTAATATTATACTGCACAAAATGTAAATAATATAACTGGGCATGGTACTATCTTACCATATGGTAATACCAGCCAATAATTAGGAACCTGACACAGGAGAATAAGCAGATGAGGAAAGCCTGGTCTACACTGCAAAACCTGGTCTCCAAAGGAAAGAAATTCTATAAATATTAATCTAAGATGAAACATACAATATGTTAAATTTATATAATGTAACAAATAGACCATTGTTAATAGAAATAAAATCTTGGCAGAAATTTTAAATACATACATATGCATATATATTTAAACTTAGAGAAATAAAATTTCAAGTGCTTCAATCTGCATCTTTCAGTCTACCTGTCACCTACTTATTTACTGACACATTGATTTCTATTTAGTCTTCACAAAACACTGTTCTCACACATAAGTACACAAAATTGTAAATCAAAAAGTACAAAACAAACATTATCATAAATACAAATGTAGTTAAATCCCTACCATAATAATTTGGAGAAAGCATACATTAAGTTAATGGCATTGTATACTGCTCATGAGGGGGAGTCTAGGAAAACGTAGATTGTGTGTGTGTGTGTGTCTGTGTCTGTGTCTGTGTCTGTGTCTGTGTCTGAGTCTGTGTGTTTTCCTTGAGTAAATAATGGAGATAGAATTAGACCTATTATTCTTGCTTGGTCTTTTTGCTCAAAGGTGACACTATACAACGTGAGCCACATCTCCACGTCTGGATTTTGGTTTCTTTTTTTTTTTTTTTACATTACTTTTTTATTTTTTTATTGTGAACATACAGTACAGAGGGGTTACAATTACATGGGCAAGATAATAAGCACATTTCTTATCAAGCATTGCAGCCTCCTATTTGTTTACCATTCACATCCCTTTCCAGCATCCCCCTACCCTCCCACCCAATCCTAAACACCCCACCGAAGTTGTAAAGTTCGTTTTCGACATGAAAACTTGTATTTCCCATTGTTGCAACGGGTCCACCTGTATCCTTATTTAAACGACTTGTTTTATCCCTTCCCCTCCACAAGATATACTGACATCAAATACAGTGAAAGCAGGGGTTATACTATGGGGGAGGGACATAAAAAACAACAAAGAAATAATCATATAAATGCATTAGAAACAAATGCATGAAAGAAAAAAACACATTTAAGTACATATCTTAAGGTTCATTTTCCTAACATCACATTATCTGACCTTTTCAACTTGACTCATACATATAATAGATATTGGAAATAAGGGAAACCATGGGACCTCTGTTTCTTTGGGCTTGGCTTACTTCACTTAATATAATTTTTTCCAAGCCTTTCCATTTCCTAACAAATGGGGCAATGTCATTCTTTCTGATGGAGGCATAGAATTCCATTGTGTATATAGACCACATATTCTTGTTCCATTCATCTACTGAGGGGCATCTGGGTTGGTTCCATATCTTAGCTATGGTAAATACTGCTGCAATAAACATAGTTGTGCTGGTAGCTTTAGTGTGGTCTTGTTTGTAAACATTTGGGTAAATGCCCAAAAGTGGGAGTGCTGGGTCATAGGGGAGCAATATGTGAAGTCTTTTGAGGAACCTCCATACTGCTTTCCAAAGTGGTTGAACAAGTTTACATTCCCACCAACAATGAAGTAAGGTTCCCTTCTTTCCACATCCCCTCCAGCGTCTGTTGTTATTAGAGTTCTTGATTTTTACCATTCTAACTGGGGTGAGGTGGTATCTCAATGGTGGCTTGATTTGCATTTCTTTTATGCAACCTCTAGGGAGGCTGAGCATTTCTTCATGTGTTATTTGCCACCCTTCTTTCTTCTTCAGAGAAGTTTCTCTTTAAGTCTTTAGGCCACTTATTTATTGGGCAGTTGTTTCTTTGAGGATTTGTTGTTGGGGGATTTAATTTTTTGAGTTCCAATTATATTTTAGATATGAGACCCTTGTCTGTTGTATGGCTAGTGAAGATCTTCTCCCAATCCGTACGCTTTCTGTTGATCTTGCTAGCTATGTCCTTTGCCATAAAGAAGCTCTGCAACTTCATGCAATCCCATTTGTCCAAACTTTCCATGATTTTTTTGTGTTTCTAGGTCTCTATACAGAAAATTTCAGCCTTAGCCAAGGAAAACTAGGGTTTCTCCTATTCCATCCTCTAATGTTTTCAGAGTGTAAGCTTTGACATGTGTTTAAAGAATCCCATAGACTCCACTCCCAAATTACTCAAGCTGATTCAAAACTTTGGCAAAGTAGCAGGGTATAAAATTATTCCCCCAAAGTCAATGGCTTTTCTGTATGCCAACAATGAGAAAAGTGTGGCTGAAATTAGGAAAGCAACTCCATTTGTAATAGCCCCACAAAAAATAAAATACCTAGGAATTAACTTAACCAAAGAAGTGAAGGACCTCTATGATGAAAACTTTAAAAACTTGAAAAAGGAAATCAAAACAGAACTTAGAAAATGGCAAAAACTCCCATGCTCCTGGATTGGAAAGATTAACATCGTGAAAATGGCAATACTTCCCAAGTGTACTTACAAATTCAAAGCGATACCCATCAAAATTCCAACCTCATTCTTCAAGGAAATAGAAGAGGCAATCCAAAAATTCATATGGAACAATAAAAGACCCCAAGTAGCAAAAACGCTCCTCAATGGAAAGAACACTGCTGGAGGAATATCAATACCAAATTTCAAACTCTACTATAAAGCCATAGTAATCAAAACAGCTTCATACTGGCAAAAGAACAGACCTCAGGACCAATGGAATAGAATTGAAAACCCAGAAATGAACCTACAGACCTATAGCCATCTAATCTTCGATAAGGGAGCTAAATAATAGAATGGAAGAAAGACAGCCTCTTCAGTAAATGGTGCTGGCAACATTGGTTAACTACTTGTAGAAAACTAAAGCTAGATCCTTATATATCACCCTGCACCAGTATCAACTCCAAGTGAATTTTGTTTTCTTAATTGGAGAAATATCTCGGATTTACTGCATGGGCTGCTTTAAACCCGAATCCTCAGTTTTTGACCTCTAAAATAGCTAGGTTTTAAAATATGAGCCACTGGTGGAAAGCAACTATGTTAACATTTTTTCATGTTTTAATGAGTTTTAAAGTAAGACATATATGTTACTTTTGAGAATGGCTGGAAATAGTAATTAAAATTTAACAGAATTTAAAATATACAAAGCTGAGGATGGCAAGCAGCTGAGAACAGAATGGAATAAATCAAAATTACCTATGACAGTTTTCAGTCTGTTCACAGAAACGATTACATTGTTGGAGCCCAAGGCCATCAGATAGCTGAACTTCAGCTGGCTGCTATGCTCATGAGGCCATTCTTGTGCTATTCACAAGAATGTGATGTTGTTGGATGGTAGGGATCAGCTACAAGTTCAGAACCTGAAATATTTCTATTGATCTAGAAGGGGAAAAATACCAGGACAAGAAATGTGATTAAAATTGCTGAATGCAAAATCCATCTAGTCAAAGAAAGACAGAATAACTCTTCCTATATCTGAAAAGAGTATTCATTCACAAAGAATCATGAGCTGAATATGGCAGTCAATGTTTGTAGGCCAGCCTAAGTTTTAAGCCTTCAGATGGACATATAGGTAAATGCTATCTTAAAACAAAAACAACAACAAAAGACCCAATGACTGGGAATGTGTTTACTGGTAGAGTGCTGGTCTTACATGCAAGAAGCACTTGATTTGATTCCTAAGTATGACGTAAGCAGAAAAACTGGAAGTGGTGCTGTGACTCAATTGATAGTGTGCTAGTCTTGAGCAAAAGAAGTTCAGGGAGAGTGCACAGACCCTGATTTCAAGCCCCAGCTCTGGCAAAATTAAAAAAAAAAACCAAGTGCAAATTGCTGTTAGTTGAAATAAATATGTTGAAGAATTTTTATACTCTCTAGAAAATTGTGCTGTTGGGAATTCATAGTGAACTTTGTTAGGAAAAATTAAAATAAATTAATGAAATATTATCTGGCATTGGAAAGTACACAGTGAGATGTAAAAATGAGTGCTGCCTATGGTTACTTGATACAACAATGTTATAGATACACTTGCCAGATTGTGATTTTTTTAAGTATACAATCGTGGGGTTTTTCTTTTTCAAAATAATTTTATTGCTGGGCCTAGAGACTAAGGAGACTGAGAACTGTTCAAATCCATCCAGGGCAGAAAAGTCTGTGAGATCTTTATATCCAACTAAAAGTTCAGAAAATGTGAAGTGGCACTGTTGCTCAAGTGGTAGAGTGCTAGTCTTAAGCTGAAGAGTTGAGGGACAATGCCCAGACCTGGAGCTCAAGCCCCACAACTGACAAAAAATAATAATAGTAATAATAATAATGTTGTTGTTACTATTAAGGTGTTATATATAAAGGCTACCAATTCATAAGGTTTTCTTTGCTACAAGAAATACATATCCATCTTCATTGCCAACAGCCAGGATTTGGCCATCTGCCTTCCAGCTGATCTCTGTGTGTAGAGGCAATGTGTAATACAAAGCAATACAAAACATTTCTGACTATAAATAATTTTTCTCTGCACATCTTAAAAATCAATGCTGACAACATGAAATAAAAAACCCTAAGTTTAAAGCATTCTTCTAGACAAGTTAAAGAAATCCTGATAACAAGTATTTTAAAAATAATTTCAGAGAGCTTGAACTCAGGACGTGGGTTCTGTCTCTGAGATTTTCTACTCACGATTGGGTTGCCACTTTGAGCCACAGTGCCTCTTCCAGTTTTCTCGTGGTTAGTTGAACAGAAATGTCTCACCAACTTTCCTCTCCAACCTGGCTTTGAACTAGATCTAGAGATCTGAGCCCTCTGAGTAGCTAGAATTATAGACATGAGCCCCTGGCACCTGGCTTATTGCTTACCTGAGACAGAGGCCAGTTAATATTAAATTCAATCATGTTTAACTTTGTAAAACAAGGCTAACTGAAATGCCTTCCACTAGAAATAAGGAATCAAATGTGTAAGTGGGTTACAAAGATCTTACCAAAAGCTACATATTTTCCTTGTGTTTTTTTTTCTTCCAAAATTGTGTGCTTTCCAGAATCATACCTTTTCTTTCCTTGCTGGTTTCTTTATTTTATTTCATCAATGTCCACAGCTTCTTCAGCCATCATTTATTTATGTGAAGAGCTTTCAAACATCTATTGTCAGTCTAAATTCCTTGTATGCACCTCTCATCAACTGCCATAAAAACTTGTGAAACAGTAATCATCTCTTATCATTATTGGATATTAATGTGTAAGTAAAACTTAAGAAAATAAATAATAATATCAATAAGTATAACGATTTTAATAGTAATGCTGAACATAAATACAACGTTGATTATATTCTGAGCAATATAAAAACCTCAAGGAAAACAAATCACTTTTTTTAGTGCTGATATTATGCTTTAAACTCAATACCTTACCTTCTCACTTAAGCTTTTTCCCTCAAGCATGGTGCTCTGTATTTGAACCACAGCTCTCCTTCGAATTTTATTTGGGGGATAATATAGAGATAAGAATCTCATAGAATAAAAAAAAAAGATTTGTGTCCCTATCTTGGGGTTCATTTCACATAACATTCTCTTATAATGTTATATGGTACCATGTACTACTTACTGCAAGTGAGGTTAACCATGGGACCAATGGTTATTTGAGCCTCGTTTATTTCACTTAATAAAATTGTTTCCGTGTCTTTCCATTTCCTAGCAAATGGGGCGATGTCATTCTCTCTGACGGAGGCATAGAATTCCATGGTGTGTGTGTGTGTGTGTGTGTGTGTGTGTGTGTGTGTGTGTGTGTGTGTGTGTGTGTATCACATTTTCTTGATTCATTCATCTACTGAGGGGCATCTGGGTTGGTTCCATATCATAGCTATGGTAAATAATGTTGCAATAAACATAGTTGTGCTGTTAGATTAATATGGTCTTCTTTTTGAACATTTGGGCAAATGCCAAAAATGGGATTGCTGGATCATAGGGGAGCTCTAACTGGAGTCTTGGAAAAATTATATCAAGTGAAGTAAGCCAAACCCAAAGAAACATAGGTCCTATGGTTTCCCTTACGTGCAATAACTATTATATGTCTCAGACAAGCATACAAGTTCAAAAACTATGTACATAAAACCAGATAAGATGATGTTAAGCGAAATAAACCCCAAGATAGAGTTTATAGTCTACCATGTTTTTTTTTCTTTTTATGTTCCTCCCCCCATGGTTTAACCCCTGTTTAAACTGTATTTAATGTTGGTGCCCTGCATCTTGTATACACCCTTCTCTAGCTTGGGGAGGGGAAGGGAAAAAACAAAACGTTTAAATAGGGCAGGCTGACCTGTTGTAACAAAGAGATGCACAAGACACTATGTTGAAAAAGGAACTTTACAATATGGGGGGGGGAAGCAGGGAAGGAAGGAGAGGGGGAGTGTAGTTGTGGAGGTGGGAGGGAAGAAAGGGTAGGGGAAAACAAAGGAGGAGGTAACACTGCTTGATAGAAAATTTACTCATTACCTTGTTCATGTAACTATAACCCCTCTATACTATATTTTACAGTAAAAACCCCTTTTATAAAACAGAAGGTGTCATGTACACCAAGTATAGTAGCCCACATGTAGAATAACTGCTGATTGGGAAGCAGAGATGACAAGGATCATGGTCTGAGGCCAGGCCAGAGAAAAAAATGCCAAGACAGCCATCTCAACAAATGAGCTTTCCATAGTGGTTCACATCTGTAATCCTAGCTAATTATGTGGGAGGGATAGGTAGCAAAGTCTCAGTCAATCTAAGATCAGACCCAGACAAAAAGTTCAAGACCTCAAGTAATTAAATGGACTAGAAGTATGGTAAAAGTAGTTGAGCTTCTTGATGCTATACAACCAGAGTCCTGTCTAGCAAGCAGAAAATCCCTGAATAGAACCCTTCCACCAAAAAGCCTAAATAACTTTATCCTATTTGAACATCTAATTTCAAGGCGACTGACAGATCCGAGATGGTGACATTCTCTTTAAAATTAGCTATTCAAAAGAGACAAAGTTATTTAGGTTTTGAAAAAATTGAAAAGGAAAATGCATGTGATTTTTGTTAGCTCTATAATTCTTGAAAACATAAAATGTACTCAAGTATTTAATATATATCCATATGTGTGCATATGTCCATGTAAGTATGTATATCCATGTATGTATGTATATATGTATGTATATATATACATACAAATGGTTCATCTCTTTTCTGTGTAGCCAATGGTACAAATGAATCTGTATAATCACTACTCAAATGCATGAATAAACAAAGAGAATGAGCAGAGAACTCATATTCAGGAAATTATGGCTAGCCCATAACCCTGAAAATCTTTTACATCAGTTTGCATATTTCTGTGACTGCAGTACAGGGACCATACGACGACAGTGGGATACCAGGCAGATGAATTGAGAAATGAGAGATACAAATGTTAAAAAATATTCTTTCTGATGGTTAAGTAGAATTTCTTGTATGTGTGTGTGTGTGTTTGTGTTTGTGTGTGTGTGTTTGTGTGTGTGTGTGTGTGTATTACATTTTTTGATTAATTTTTCTCTTGAGGGTTATCTGGGCAGATTCAATAAGAATGGTTGGGCTGAAACCTTTACTATATCCTGGTTTGTAATCTTTCCGGTAAATGACCAGGAGTAGAGTTGTTGGATCATATGGTAGTGGGTAGTCAAAAGAGGCGTGAAGGTTTAAAAGGTAGAAGAATGAACAGGAGAAAAGGGGGAAAATGCAGAGAGGAATCCATAAATATCCTACAATATTAAGAAGAGTGAAGGAAGAAGTGCATAGATGAGGGGTGGATGAGAATATTGAAAGGGTTGGCATTGATCTAGGTATACTGTACGCATAAAATGATCTGTTTAATGATAATTCCTATGCTACTTAAAATAACAATTAAAAAATCATGTCCCTAAACTGTTATGCAATTAGAAGCAAAGAAGGAGAATTTGCTCAGATCAACTCCCGGGTCTATAAGTCTTTTTTGTTAGAATAAGTTTTAAAACAACACTAATGATACATATCACTGAAGAAAATTTAATGATTTTCAGCTATTTAAAATAATCATTTTTGGAGATATGGCTCAAGTGGCAGAGTGCTACTTAGTGAGCAAAGCTGTCAGATATTGAATTCAAGTCTCAATCTCGAACAAAAGTACAAACAATCAGTAAAATTCAGGCACTTTCCTGGGCTCTGGTATCTTTAATCCTACCTTTAATCAGAAAGCAGAGATCTGGGGATCTCAGTTCAATGTCAGCTTAGATAGGAACGTCTGTGAGACGCTCATCTCCAATTCACTGCCAAAGAAAGCTGGAGTGGACTCATGGCTCAAGTGGTAAAATGATAGACTACAGCAAAAAGCTCAGGGGCAGAACCCAATCCTTGTGTTCAAGCCTTAGAATCGAGCATATACATACACAAGGAAGTCAGTCACTCAAGTTCTCAATCTTCCATTTCCCTAATCCTAACTCAAATCTTGGACAGAACCCTAAGAGCAACCTCGATGATAATAGTAACCCAATCCTAAAATTAATGGAAAATATATCCTAACAGATTCTCATTGTCTTTGAAATGATTTATTTGCACTTTGCTACAAATCCTACAGATTCCCTTACTTGGACTCTGAAATCGTTCCCTATTATGAATCATTAAGCTCGAATCTTCATATCATGAAAATTACCATAGTTTCCACTGATCTTAACTTTTTCTGAACTCCTCTGTCTCCAAAAAGAAGTTGCAGGTTTACTTAAAATCTACTCTAGTTCCTAACCCTAACTATATATCTAAACCTTACTAGAAACCTAACATTAAATTTAACCCTATTGAACCCTGAATAGGAAACTTAGGAAAACTCTGGAGTTTTTGTTAAGTTTCAAACTTATTTTACTTGAAAGTGTTAGCAGAAAACTCAGTTTTACCTTAAAGCTTACCCTTCCCTAAGCCTAAGTCTAACCTGAACTAGACAAGCAAGCCTAGCCCTAGAACTAATAGCCTCTGGATTCTAAAAGCCATACAAATACATTAGTTTTTATTCATCCTAACTTTGATTCAACTCATCTCTCAAATAGTTTGTAGTTTTTCTCATTATCTTGCCATTTTTGTAACCCTAACCCTAACTGGAATATTGAGGCTAACCCTCACACTAACCATCCCCTAATCTTAATAATTATTAGCAGTTTCTTACTTCACATTCATCCTAATTCTAACTAGGCTTGTTATTCGAAGATTTACTTTCAGTTTGACCCTAAACTTTCCATTTCCCTAATGCTAACACTAACTCCATCTGGAACTGAAACCTAACTTTCACCCTAATGATAGTCCAATTCTAATTTTAAGAAAAATACTCTGTTTTTATTCATTCTAATGAATACTCCAGTTTGCACTCTGGATATGAGTTTCAGTTTGCCCTAATTCCCATAAATTTTCTGACTCTTCCTCTGAAGTTATCTTGTTCCCTAACATGAACCTTTATATTATTTGTCCTCACATTCTCTTATCAGGAAAAATACTGTAGTTTCCAATGATCCTACCTTTTCCTGAACCCCTGTGCCCTAAAACAATTTCAGATTTACTTACCATCTATTCCATTAATTAACTCTAACTCTCAACCTAAACCTGGCTGGAAAACTCTCATTAATCATTACGAGAATGATCACTGAGAAATAAATATAATGATAATGCTCTAGTTACTGTTCAATCTCATATTTTTGCTTCCACTTGTTAGTGAAAACTGAATATTATACTAAAAACTTTCCTATTCATAACACTATTCATAATCAGAACAAAATACTGACCCTAATGTTAATCCAAATTATATGTCAATACTAACACTAACACAAGTACACTAGTTTTCACTCATCCTAACTTGATTCAAATAAGCCTTCCAAAATAGGTTTCAATTTTTTTCCAATATCTTAGTCATTTTCTAACCCTAAACTTAATCTTAACTAGAACATTGAGAATAACCATAACCCTAATTGCAAGTAGATTTTAATATTAATATCAATACTCTAGTTCACATTCATGCTAATTCTTGACAGGCTTATTCTAAAATTTACCTTCAATTTGACTCTCATTTTTTCTCCTTCACTCTAATCCCAATCATGTCTAGAATCCTAACCATATCCTTGACACTAATGTTATCTTACTTCTAAAATTTATGAAAAATGGTTGTTTTGTGTCATCCTTACTGAAATTCCACCTGTAATTCTTGAAATAAATTGAAGGTTTTCCTAAACGCTATAGATTTTATCACTCTTAACTCTGAATCTATCTTGTTCCTTAACAGGAATCATTATATCCATTGATCTCAAATCCTGATATTATGAAATACATTGTACTTCCACTATCCAAGCTTTTCCTGAATTCCTAGAACCTAAAATAAGTTCAGATTTACTTAACATTTAAAACATTTGTTTTCTTTTTCTTTTTGTCGAACGTGGGGCTTGAACTCTGGGCCTGGGCATGATCCCTGAGCTCTAGGTCATGATCCCTGAGTTTTTTAGCTTTATGTGTGCACTTTACCACTTGAGCCACAGCACCACTTTTGAGTTTTCTGGTGGTTAATTGGAGATAAAAGTCTCATGGACTTTCTGCCCCGGCAAGCTTTGAACTGCAATCCTCAGAAAACAGCTTTCTGATTAGCTAGGATAATAGGCACGAGAAACTAGTTTAAACAATTTCTTTATCCTATTCTCAACCCCCTTTAACCAGACACCTAATCCTAATCACAATGTAATTTAACCCCAAATAGTTACTGTAAGGAAAATTGTCTAGATTCTATTCAATCACACATTTTTTTTGCTTCTACTTCTTATTGGAAAACTAAATTTTACACTAAAGCGTATCCTTCCCTAAACCTAACGAGAAAAAAATGTAATTCACCCTTTAAGCCAAATTATGTCTGAATGTTTAAAGTAACACAGACACTGGTTTTCATTCATTCTAACCTTGATGCCATTCATTCTTCTTAAAATATGTTACTGTTTTACATCTTTTTATATCTTACATCTTTTTCTCATGCTAACCCCAAATCTAACTGGAACACCTTGCCTAATCCTAAACCTACATATAACCGAATCATAATGTTAATAGCAAGCTTCTATTGCACTTTTATTCTCTTGCTCAACATGTAGGTCTAAATTTTACTTGCATTTTGAGCCTACATTTTTAAGTGTTTTTCTATTTCCTGTCAGGTTTTCTTTTTCTTTATCTTTTTATTTTTTTTTTTATTTTTTTTCAGTCATGGGGCCTAAATTCTAGCATTGGGCGCTCTCCCTCCACTCTTCAGATCAAGGCAAGCGATTTACCACTTGAACCACAGCGCCACTTATGGTTTTCTAGTGGTTTATTGGAGATATGAGCCTCACAGACTTTCCTGCC
Source organism: Dipodomys spectabilis (assembly GCF_019054845.1). Classification (NCBI taxonomy): domain Eukaryota; kingdom Metazoa; phylum Chordata; class Mammalia; order Rodentia; family Heteromyidae; genus Dipodomys; species Dipodomys spectabilis. Next base: position 4,856,637 of record NW_024870757.1, on the reverse strand, counting down.
TGGGCTGCTTTGAACTCCGATCCTCAGACATCAACCTCTTGCGTAGCAAGGATTACAAGCGTGAGCCACTGACACCCATCTTTATTATTTTTTTAAATTTTATTTTATTGTAAAGATGCTTTAAAGTCAAATTAGTTACACGAGTATGGTAATGGGTATATTTCTTGTTGAGCATTGTTAAACACTTCTTTGTTGTTCTCCTACTACCCCACCTCCCTTACTCCTCGTTCCCCATGGTGTAAAGTTCATTTTCAACATAGGGTCTTCTAAGTATCATTGTTGCATCCTGCATTGAACCTATTTCACTAATCCTAATTCTAATTCTGTCTGGGATCCTAAACCTAAACCTAATAATAATGATAGCTCAATTCAGAAGTTAACAAAAATATTCAAGTTTTTGTTCATCCTATTAATCCACTATACAACTTGAATTAATTGCAGTTTAGCTCATTTTTTTCCCAAATTAGATTATATGTGCAAATATAAAGATGAAACTTTATGTGAAATACAGAAGATCTTTGGAAGAAGAAGTAATGAAAAGAAAATAGAGGCAGGGAGTATAATCAAATGCTTTAAACATATTATGGTATTGCCACTTCTGACAATAAATAACCATTAACAAAATACCTAGAGTTTTTTAAGAGAGCCATTGATATATCTGGGGAATAAAATACTTGTGTTAGATAAACTTTGTTCATGCATATTTTATATTGTTATTGGTCAATTATTTAACTTAATGAACAAAAATATATCAAATAAGATTCCATGAAAAATACACAAAACAGTTTTTTAGTAATTGAGAAAAAGTTATAGTCATGAATTTTAGGAAACTAAATTTCTATTTCCCTATGAAGCAATGATTTAAGTTTACTAATCTAGTTACTTTAGACATCATAATTGGCATGAAAAACAACTAACTGTACATCTTGTTTCTTGAATGAGTGATGTTTAAACATGGTCTTTCATTCAAATGAATACTTAGGTTTACTTTCAAAATAAATGCAATTTTATCTCCTTTCACAACAAGTACTTACCCTGCAATTAAATGTATTAGTATATTCAGGTATTTAAAAGCTAAAATTTCTATTTTTGATATGTAGTTCTACATATTCAGAATGACACGTTTTTTGTATTCGTAAATGTCTAACCTCTGGGATTTTTGCTTCATCAATATAAATTATCTCATGAGGTTGTTGCAAAGGATCCAGTAACCAGTGTGGCCAAAAATATTTCCTAAATTCTAAATTTAAGTCTAATCATTTTTAGCCTTTGATTATATCATTTATTGTCTCTTCAGAGCAATTAAGCTAAAATAATTACTACTTTTTAAACATTTTGCTCACATTGTAAATAATATCAACACAGGTCACAAAGAGACTGATTATTTCAGACTCATCATATTTGGTAAAGTTAGTGTGAAGAATGTAGCGAGCAGAAGGTTCTTATACTCAATAAATATTTTTGCTTAATTTAAATTACATTAAATATCTGGATTTCTAATTTGGAGGTTAATCACATGGAAACAGGAAAATAATTTTTAAAAAATAATTATTTTGGGACCATTTTTCTTCTTAAAATATAAACTAAAAATATCTCTAAGAAATGTATTTTTTTCAATAAAATGTTTCAACCCTTAATAAAGTGCTTTTACTTTAATAAAAGGCTGTCTCAAAATAGAAATTCTGCAACTAATCTAATGTATGTTTTCATGCACAAAATTCTGTGGCTTCTAGTCTTATGTGATTTTAATTATATTTTATATTTGTGACATGATCCCTACTTATATTTATTACAAACTTCTGTAATTATACAAATCATGCCGGTACACACTAACTTACATAAGATAATATTCAAACAAAATTATCTTTTTTTTATGTCTCCAACAGGGATGGATGCTGTGCTGAAGTATATTAAATGAAAGCACTCTAACAAAGAATCTTTATGAAATGGAAATTTGCAACATGAGGATGGGAACATGAGCACTTTCTACTTGGCTGAACAGGAATTTTTGTTTCTACAGTACTTTCTTGCCTTTTAATCACACAGGGAAAGCCATAAAATTTGAAATGCATATGAAGGAATTGCATTCCTAAAAGATGTGGCAACCCTGCTCAAAAGGTCGATCTTATCACTGGTTCTTTGTGCTTGCTGCCTGATCTATTTCTCTATCATATGTTTCATATTATTAAACATATTAGTATTTCAGCAGTAAGTATATTATAGGAAATTCCTGAAAATCACAGCTATTGCAGTTTAATAATCAGAAGAGAGGAAAAGGATTATATTAATCTCCAATTTCTCCCTTTGGCCTTCAATTTGCCAATCAATTTTCAAAACAATCATGTAAGATGTTAGTTTATTTTTCCCTTTTTAATTAGAGATTAAGCAAGTGTTTTTTGCAGTAAAAAGTGATGACAGTGGTATCAGAGCTCTGATAAGGGCACCTTCTCCTTAACAAGTAATGCTCTATGGACTGTAAACATAGAAGCCACACTAAAATTCTCTACACACACACACACACACACACACACACACACACACACAAACACACACACAAACATGCACACACACACACACACACACACACACACACACACAGCTGCCACCCAGACACATCAGAGATAAGTTCCATTCCCTTGTAATGATAGTTGATTGATGTTTGCTGCATTGCTTTATCTCAGCTTCAAGATCTTGCTTGGACCTTTATCTTTCCCCGAGATCAACTCCCTAATTCTTAGTATACTGTGTGTCTGTGTATTCACAATAGGTTCCTGGCTGCTTCAGGCCAATTAATACCCTGAATAGAGTATCCTCAAACTTCACATCCAAGTCAAAACTCCATGAGTTTATACATCGTTGCAAAATACTAAAATTTATTGGATATAGAAACAAAGAGAAAACCCACCTTGTTACTTTAGCAGCAATTGACATCATGAAAGTAGAAGAATATTAATCAAGAACTGAGGTAAGAGAATGGGAGTATGTCTAAAATGTTGAATACTGGATGTGTGTTACAGATACAAAATCATCATCTATAGGCTTATTTATTGAAAAGGTCAACATATATTGAAAGCACTATTTACAAATACAGTTTTCCAGGTACTTTGCTTACCTATCACTTCTGATGACAAATCCGCTCATGAATTTTTATAGGATCTTTGAATAAATGACACAATTTGCATGTATGTATCATCTTAAGGAAAGACAGTATGCTTTTACATCTTTCTTTCTATATGACAAGCCCTTATTTTTTGTTTCCCTGTTTGCTGAATAAATGTATTCCTGGAAACAGAATATTCACATCAAATCTGGGTGTAATTTTTATTTTTTAAATTTGAAATATAAACTTTGTTGTGACTAGTCATTTTCTAAATATGAATGATATTCATGAACACTAAAATGTTGGTGCCTTTAAGTAAATTGAGACTTGATGTGGTATTTGTCTAATTGACTTAACCAACAACAATAACAACAAACATTTAGTTAGTAAATGCAAAATAAACAATAATATCCAGCACTTGCTCCATTGTTGCCCACTGTCTATAATTGTGGAGGAAGTTTCCAACATAGAAGAGATCACCTTTCTGGTAGGCAGGGACCAGGTTCATCACCAGCATGTCCAGCAGGCCTGCCTCCGGGCTCCATATATTGCATGGCACATTCAGGGTCATGGCTGACTCATTGGCACACTAAGTTGGGAAAAAGAATCAGAAAAAAGCCATGGAAATGAGAACACTTCCAAATGAGTAATTGTGATAGAGTAGATTGAAAACTATGCAGAAAGCATTATCTCAGTAAACCTAAATTACATAAGAAGGTTCTACTCTGGACCAGGTTGGGGTTAAGTAGGTTTTCTATCATGAGTATACCTTGCCTGAGTTGCCTTGTGATTTCCTAGGTTTCTTTTTGGACAAATCTCTGACATGGTTGGTTGGTGGTTTGCCACTGATCCAGTGTCTACAGCTTTGACTGAAGCACCCATACTTCTCTTGGCTGAGACCAGAGTCTCGCGACTTGCGAATACAGCACAAGAACATGTTTCTGGTTCCTGAGTCACAGGCCAAGTGAGCTGGCTTGAGCCAACTGTGAGTTACCGTGGCCTGCTATCAGGGTTCCATGTTCTATTCCGTTGTGAAGGAGGCAGCGTCACCTGTCAGGGCCCAATGACCTCTGCTGCTTCCTCACACAAGAAATATTCCCATCCAGTCAATATTGCAATGTATACATGTAGACAAGTTAACAGCACATCTTGTTTGTGAAATCCTAATCTGCTCGCCCTAGGTTCTGGCTTGTTCTCAGCTTCCAGGAGTCACTCCTAGGTCACATTCATGGCCTATCTGTGACTATTCCTCTCATCTGGCTCAAATCATTTGGTGTCTCAGGGCCTTCTGTGACTGCCACATCTTTCTGGCAAGTATTTTTGACATCTACATCCTAGCCCATTGTTTACTTTCTGTAGCCTAATCTGTTTGTCCTTGGAACCCCTCTCTTGTGTCATCGGGAGCTAATGCAAATACATAGAAATCGGAAAAACTAAGAAGTGTTGGAAAACATACATTACACTCATAATCATCCATTGTACATGTGTCCATTTCTGTAAGAGAGAAAATTATTTTTTATACTTGCAATATTCCATGGAGGCAAGCAGAGAAAGGAAGAGCTGCTGCATTGTCTTCTTATGATGATTAGGATTTGTTTTACTATAGCTTTGAAGGAATATAGTATTTAAGGTAGAAATCTGCTCCTTTGCTTTTTACAAGCTAATCGTTCATATAGTTATTTGCCTCTGTAGTCTCTGCTTCTGTGTCCCATGATCCGTCCTCCTCCCTCAGCACAAAGGGGAAGAAGGAATTTCACACATTGCTGAGCTGTTGTCCAATCTCTGCATAGGAATTTAAGATACAATAGTTACTGTGGTTTGTGTGCGTGTGTGTGTGTGTTTGTGTGTGTGTGTGCGCGCGCGCATTTGTGACCTTGGACCCTTTGCCTTCTCCCTTAGCATTTTTCCTCAAAGCTATTGCTCTACCCTCTGAGACACAGCTCTACTTTGAGCTTTTTGTAGTCAGCTGGAGATGAGAGATTCGTGGAACTTTCCTACCCAGCATAGACACTGCTCCTCTTCAGCCTCATCTTTCCTCGACTGTGGCAATGGCAGTTCAGTTTCTGGATTTCCCATCTGAGCACAGGCACAAGCCATCCTCCACTGCACATGTCTCTTTGTATTCCTGGAGGGGCCAGGTCTTCTCTCAAAACTTAGTGCCCTGAGGGTAGAACCTCTGAAACTCAGAACCAAGTTTCCTGATTAATTAGGATCACAGGCCTGAGCTATATATGAACAGCTCAGTACGTGCCCTCCCATATTTTTGGGGGGTTGAGGGATTGTTCCTGAGGCTTGAAATCTGGGCCTGGGCCTGTCCTCAGCTTTTCAGCTCAAAGTTAGGGCTCTACCACCTTGAGGGACAGTACCACTTCTGGTTTTCTGGTCGCTTATTGGGAGATCAGAGTTTTATGGATGTTTCTGCCCGGGCTGACTTTCAGCTGCAATCCTCAGAACTCAGCCTCTTGAGTAGCTAGGATTACAGGGGTGAGCTACCAGTGCCCAGCACAGGATCCCTTTTTGCAAAAGCTTTTGGCGAATTGAACTATGTTGAATTAAGACAGATATATCACTAATTTCCCCAATAATGTGTTTCATATTCATTTTTTTTTGTTTTTTGTTTCTCGTTTTGGTTCTGGATGTGGGGCCTAAACTCTGGGCCTGGGTGCTTTCCCTCAGCTCTTCAGCACAAGGCTAACGTTCTACCACTTCAGCAACAGCACCCCTACCGGCTTTTTTCTTTTTGCTTATATGGTGCTGAGTAATCGTACCCAGGGCCTCATGCATGAAACGCAAGCACTCTACCACTGAACCACCTCCAGCCCCTTATATTAGTGCTTTGTGAAACAATATATTCGTGACCCATAATATCATATGCCAGTCCTCCTTTAAAATACATTCAAATAGTGGGGCTGAGAAGGTGGCTCAGTGGTAGAGCGCTTGCCTTGCATGCATGAGGCCATTGGTTTGATTCCTCAGCACAACACAAGCAAAAAGAAAAAAGCTGGAAGTGGCGCTGTGGCTCAAGTGGTAGAGCGCTAGCCTTGGGCTGAAGAGCTGAGGGATAGTGCTCAGGCCCAGAGTTCAGGCCCCACGACCGGACCCAAAAAAAAATTCAAATATTTGTATTATCATATAGTATATTATACAATATATACATACATATATACTTATATTTTATTATATATTATATATAAATGATGTATATAGTGAATACGGAAAACGATCCCAATTCCGGAATTTAGCTTTTCCTGTCACAATGTTACCCAAGTCTTCTGTCAGACATGCAGATTTTCATCAACAATCTCCCTTGTTAGTTGTTTTTTATTTCTTGAGTAAATGAGTCTTCTTTACCACCAATAGGCTACATACAAAAATGGTATGAACGCCGGGCGCTGGTGGCTCACGCCTGTAATCCTAGCTACTCAGGAGGCTGAGATCTGAGGATCATGGTTAAAAGCTAGCCAGGTCAGGAAATGCTATCAAATTCTTATCTCCAGCTGTAGCTCAAAGTGGTAGAGTGCTAGCCTTAAGTGAAAGAACTCAGGGACAGTGGCCAGCTTTTAATTTCAATCACCACCATTCTGTACACACACCCCCTACACGCACACTCTTCACTCGGTCCCTTCCTAAACCCTCTGTCCTCTTCACTGAACTGGTGATTGCCAGTTTCTGGATTTCCCACTGCAGCATGCCAACCAGCCTTGTTCCCTCTGCACATGCACCTCTGCCACACTGCGGGGCCCAGGCCTCCTCTCAGAATCCAGTGCCCTGGGATAGAGAGCAGATGAAATTCAAGGATTCTCAGAACGTGTGCTTCAAGAGAGGGAGACTCAAAACTGTTCCTCACCTGGTATACAGAGACGCATTGATCTATTTGTGTAGAACAATGCCAACATGGTCAGAAAAAAATGTTTTGCTACCCCAAACGACACCCTTTTCTAAAGACTGTTAGATATTCCCTCAGATTTTTACATGTTAGAGGTTGTAGCTTTTGATATAATGAACACGAAAAGGCAGCCACAATGACTTTTTTGGGGGGAGGTCTGGTGCTGGGGCCAGAACTCTGGGCTTGGTTGCTGTCCCTCAGCTCTTCAGCTCAAGGCTAGCACACTACTACTTGTGCCACAGCGCCACTTCTGGCTTTTTTTCTTTTATTTATGTGGTGCTTGGGAATCAAACCCAGGGCCTCATGCATGCAAGGCAAGCATTCTACCAGTGAGCCACCCTCTCAGCCCCCCCACAATAACTTCTTACAGAGAAAAATGCCTAGCCAAGTAAACTAATATGTGCAGCAAGCTCATTTCCAGACCATTCTCCAAAGGCAGGCATGGAACTCTTATTGTGTCATCTTGATAACTTACAGTCCATGACAACCATCATGGAGACTTAGAAAATCTTCATGAAAACCCCAAAGCAAGGAACATCTTAAGAGCATAAAACTGCAGCAAATATTTAACTCTAGCTTTTAAAATTTATATGTTCTATATTTACACAGTGCAGACTGGCTCATTGTTGGCAGAGAGCTTCAAACATCAACACGTTTACCCGACTAGCTGGAAAGGGGAAGTTATCCCTAGTAAGAGGTGGGGGCTTGAGATTCATGTGGGACCAGTTTCCAAAGACACCTGTAGTGATATAACACAGAGCTTTTGTCTCTCAGCATAAAGGGTCCTATCTCGGCACAAGCTGCATCCTCCACTGCCTGCATTCCTTGTGGCTCCCTCTAGTCACCAGTTCCTTGTAAATCCAGATTTGTTCCCCTGGTCCAGCACACTCTGCTTCCTCCCAATCAGGCCCCATATGCCCAGCATATCAGATTGGATGTAGAAAAGACCAAAGTCTTTTGTTTTCAAGAATTGAACAACATCATGTAAACATGGACATTTTAATACCATTAAAACAATAAATAGTAAATCATGAAAAAAAGTAAAACAGGCATTTGCCCAGGGAGGAGGGAGGCAAGATCTAACATTAGATCTTCTTCCAAGTTGCCTGCAGGCAGGAAGACTACTTCAGGGTCTACAATGGAATCTACCACCACACGTAAGACAAGATGTTCTTCCTGAGTTCTCAACTGGACACTGGTTCCATAGGGAGTCCATAGAAATCAAAACCTATTGTGGCCGTTCTACACATGAAAATAACCACATTCCATCCACACGCTTGGTGCAGTGCAATGATGGCTCCAGATATCTACCTGTCAGCACCATGGACATCACTGGGGGCTTCGTTAGCATGGGTTCAGGAGGGACTGCATTACGTTGACAAAAATCTGGGAATGGAAATAGGTACATGAGTATTAGAGTGAACTCTAGAAGTTCTGGTGTGACTCAACTGCCATGAGGATGGAATGGAGGAAGTTGTAGCATTTGAGTTGAGACTGAACTTTGATGAGAAGACAGGTTCTTGGGGTGCCTTCCCAGTGAGTCTGAGGCCTTTCAGTTGGGGGCTCGTCCGGGATCCAGGCGCCCCCAGACCCCAAATTCCAAGACCGGTAGGAGGTAAGATAGAGCTCTTGTGTCTCGTGTCTTGTGTGTTTGTCACTTTCATTTTGCATTCTGGGATCCAAATCTGTATTTGGACTAGAGGGAAAAGCAGACGTGCCCAGTACCCTAGTCCCGCCCTGGAGCCCTGCTCCAGGGTGGTCTGAATCTGTATTTGGGCCAGAGGGAAAAGGAAACGTGCCCAGTACCCTGGTCCTGCCCTGGAGTCCTGCTCCAGGGTCGTCTGGAGGAAAGAGGAGATCCGAGTGTCTCTGTTCTGGGGAGTTAAGGCGAGGCCGGCCACTCCCATCTGTAATTCCTTCCTCATCTGCACTCGGTTGCCGCACGGCGTCTGGTTTTGTCTGTCTCTGTTTAGTGTTACTCGTTTTTAGTGTGTGTTTTGTGTTCTCTATAGAGATGGGACAACAAGTGAGTCCACTCCTAGGACACCCGAGACCTTGTCCTAGTTTGTTTGAAAACTGCTGGTTCCGCTTTTGTAACTTGCTTGTTTGTCAATTATGAAATTGTCACTGACCACCTGCGAGTGGCCCCAGTTAGATCTCAGCCTTGGCCTTGGCTCGGGGTGGGGGGGGTCTGAGCGTGGGGGAGAACCTGTCAGTCTGAGGGGACGGCCGCTAGGGATTTTTCTTTTCCCTTGCCCCAAGATGACTGGGAATTCTCCTCCACCTTGGAAGGCCCCTGGGTCAACGTCTGCAGGAATCTAAGAGAAAAATCCTCCGGAGGTGAGTAGGGGAGTTTGAGCCCCCTGGTAAGTAAATGGTGGTGAGATGTCGCCCCATTCACTGAGACTTGATTTTGTCTTTGTGGCCACTTATTTGTCTTGTTAACTTTAGTGCGTGTTTGTTTTATGTTTTCTGGGGTAGGGAAGTTCTGGGTGAGTGTGGCAGGCTCACTCAGCAGACTCTGGATTCAGCTTGCTGAGTGGGAGCAGCACAGAGTTCCGGTAGGGATAAATTGGTGCCCATTAGTCCCCAACTCAGCCTCCAGTCCTTGTCTAGTTCTGTTTTAGAATTGGTACCAGTTTTAAATGTGGATTCTTGGTTTTTGAGTTTATCTGTGTTTTTGTTATTTTTTTAAACATCTCTGGGGGAATAAAAGTTCCAGCTGGGCTCGGTCACAGACCTGTTGCGCCTCCCTCCCTGTGAGGCATGGAAGGTTAGTGGGCTAGCTCGGTTCCCTTCAAGCCTCAGGCTACATTTTCTCCTTGTGGAGGCTGCCAGCAGGGAGGGTGTAGAACGCTGTGTACCTAGTTTGGACTTTTTCAGCTAGTCCTGACAATGTAACAATTTGTAAAGTGCTCTTGTCTAAATTGGATAAACAATCTGGCCAGTTTAGTTTAAAGTGACCCCCTTCCCCAGCCCTCCTCCAACAGAAGGGATTCAAAAGACTAATTAGTGAATTGCCTTGCTAGACAAACAAGCTCTGGGAAAATAAAGCCCAACAAAGGTACCTAGTTTAAAAGAAATGCTGTCTTAAATTTTTGTTTAAAAACTTTAAAAGGTGTACATATGACTGATTTTGATTTTTGCGTGCTTTAAGATCTGTGTGAGTGTTTTGTGTATGTCTGTGATAAGAATTGTCAGCATGCTGTAACAATTGGGTGAGTTAAAATTTAAATGTAAAGGTTAGTTTAACACTGTCAAAGATGTTACCTGTTCTGTCTGTCTAAAACTGTGTATTTCATTCGAGAACCAAGAGATAAGAAAAGGGAAAACTGAAAGCCAACAGAAGACCTATCTTTAGGGGTGAGGGGTGAACGAGCAGAAGTGCAGTTCAGCTGGTCATGCATGGTGGGACAGGCCCTGAGAGGAGTCCACACATGGTGAAAGAGGGTAAGCTGGCACAAACACAGTTCATCTAACCTTAAAGAGTCAGACCGGGTGTGTGCCCATTCCATAGAAGGGGCTGAGTGGCCCATCTTTGTTCTCTCTCTTTTCCCTGCAGATACAGACTGAAAACATGATGGTTAAAATGAGTAATGTGGTGATCTGATTAGTATTGCTAAAACTTCCCCTTGGATGTGTTAACATTAAAATTAGGATTATCAAAATGATTGCTATTCCAGTTTGCTCTTATAGGTTGTTTTTTAAGTTTCCAGCAAAGTCCAGAGCAAACCACAGAGATTCTTAAAAGTTTGTCAGATGTAACTTTGACTCTCAATAAATTTTAGGTAAGAGCATGCTTAAAAGCTACTTCTATGTTGACCTCCTTGTTTTTTTTAATTGGAGTAAAATGGCCTTTTATAAGACTCATTGATCTGAAACTGGTTCAAAGCCAGCCCGGGCAGAAAAAGGTCCCTGTGAGACTGTCACCTCTACTCAGCCAGCAGAGTGCTGAAAGAGCAAGCAGAGTTGCTTTGGGACTCAAAGTGGCAGAGTGCTAGCCTTGAGCTGGAGAGCTGAGGGACAGTGCTCAGGCCCCGTGTTCAAGTCCAGTGACCAGCTAAAGGGAAATGCCAATGAGGCATTTATCCCAATGTGGAGAAGACACTCCTGAGACAAAAGCAATGGAGGAGCATCCAGAGGCAGTAAGCCACTGCTTGGATGGCAGAAATGTCAGATCCTAGAGTCATTTGTGCGTGGCCCTTCAAAACTGGTCAGAGCCGGGAGGTCATGGGAAGAGTTTGTAAGCATGCCTAATGTTCATGACTACCTTGTAAGGAACAGGAACTTGCCACTTGCCAGTCCTCTGTGATAGTAAAAAGCTAATGTTATGAAATGTGGGGTATAGTTTAAATCTCAACCCCTTTATGTGCCAAAAGCTTTAATTGGCAGTAACTATTGAGCTGACATCAGCTACATGAAATTCATCTGTTCAGGAAAAGTTTGTAAACCAGAGAGTCCATTGATATCTGTCTAAAGGCCTGCAAAGGTAACTTAGGCATTGTTAGGGTCACTAGAGATCACGTTCCTAAGTCATCCAAAATGATGTTTTTGCAAACCAGAGTGCTAAACAAGCGACACTGCTGTAGCCGGAGAAAAAGTCTGTGCAGTTGTCAAAATATTGTTCTTAATGACATCTAACCCTGATGGCCTCTGTAAAATAGGCTAAGGTTATAGGTTCCTGGCTAGGTAAGATAGATCAACGCCCCTGAAGTCAGCTTGAAAAAGTTACAGAAGATGGACCTTCGCTCTTCTACCCCCATTTTAAGATCAAGGGTCCAGAGTCAGTTTTGGAGAAATGAGGCAAAATAGATAAAATAATTTAAAAAAAAGACATAAAAATAGTGTTAACTGTTGTAAGTGTGCAAGGTGTGGAGACTGCATCTGTCAGAGATGGTTACAAGACTGAGCCTTCTGTTTCTATTTACAAAAATATCTGGTTAGTAAAAAAGTTGTGATTTTGGTAAATTGTCCTGGGCTATTGTTTGAAGATCTTAAAAACCAGCAGGATCAAAGCCTGCCAAGCCTATGCAATGTATCTTTAACCAGTCTGTGTAGGAATTTACAGCCCAGCATAAGGTGTGACAGTCCCTTGGAGCCACTGAGAGACTCTGCTGCTGCTGCTGCTGCTGCTGCTGCTGCTGCTGCTGCTGCTGCATACCCTAATGGGTAAAGTTCAACGACGGCCTGACAGCCACCTGGAGGAACTCCTGCCTGATTCCATCACCTGAGTCTGCTTCCTGGTTGACTGCTGCTAAATCTAAGAACTTGTGGGACATTCTTTTAGGTGATATCCAGAAACCCTCTCTTCCCACAGTGGATATTGAGGACAAGGATATCACTGGCTTGCTTGCTTTAAGCACTTCAGTGCATAGTGACTGGAAATCCACTCTATGGTCACAGCCTAGTTTGGCTCTGGTATGGTAATAACCTGAGTGTGTTATCAATGGAAGTAATAAACTGAAAAGGAGAGGGGGGTAGTAAGAAAGCCTTGGGAAAGGAATTGGGGAAAAATTGGTATCCCCTTTGGATAAGAAAGGATTTGAAAAGTAAGGATTGTCTTTAAGACAAACCTCAGAAAGTTTAAGTATGTCGCAGATGGTATGAGTATGTCTTAAAATTGGAGCTTACAAGTACAGTTGATATAAAATTAAGTTAACTGTGATACACGGAGTCAGGACTGGTGGAAAAAAATGTAAGGGGCCCTGGTCAACTGTTACTTTTGTTACAATCCGACCTTGTATACTCAACAGACTTGTAAAAGAAAAAGATCAGCCCAGTCCGTCCATTAGTTCTGAGATCCAAATACCAAGCATTGAGAACAACTGACACCCCACAAGATAATATAGAGACACCCTAAATTTTAAGATTAAAATTAGTCCAAAGACAAGAGGAGGGAATGAAAGATTGAAATTGGGGCTATGTTCATTTTACAATATGCTAACTGCTAATTCTGCTTCTGTAAACCTGCTTGCGCTAACACTGACTCTTCCCCTCCCAGAAGTAAGTTAAAAAGTTACAAAGTCCAGATGCAGGCCCAGGGACAAGGTCTGCAAACATAGATAAAGAACAAAAGATTATGTTCTTCTAAATTCCTGTTTAGAAACTCTCAGCAAGGGGCTCAAGACAAGGACCATCTGGCGAGCCCAGCAAACTAAGTCAAATGTCAACCAATCACGAGCCTGTAACTATGTGGACTCCCCCCCCAGGGAAGCCTCCCCCTAGAGAGCCAATCAGTTTACGACTAGTGTTACAAGACTTCCCACACAACAAAATGATTGCTGGAGTATATGATAATTTTTAACCTGAGCCAATCCTGGGGATCCTGGGGTCTTATGCTAATCCTGTGGTTTTTGTCTTTAAAAGTGCCTGTAACCACTGCTCGGGGCTTCCAGTCTGCCTTGGAGAGGGAGCCCGTTTGCGCAAACGCCTAATAAAATCCTCTTGCTTGTTGCATCTGCTGGTTTGGAGTCTTGGTTCTTGGGGTGCCCTCCCGTTGAAGAAAGCATCCCAGTGGGTCTGGGGTCTTTCAAGGTTACTCAAAACATGTTCTCATTTGCTTGAAATAACCCCATTACAGAAAGAAAACCTCTGAAGAAGAGAACATAATGCATACATAGCATCATCTAGCAATGGATTTCTCTAAAAGGAATAACTGTTCATGGGGGTCCTTTAAGTTTCTATTTTTCCAGGAGGATTGAGTTCTCTCCCACATAAACTGAAACAAATGAACAAACACATCAGAAATGACAAAAATGTTTCCTGAAAGAATCCATTCCCATTTATGTATAAGCAATGTTTCTGTCTACAATTTAAAGTGAGAATCGGCCTTCCTTAGTTCATGAGAGAAGTTAAGGACCAAGTACATAAAATTGTGGGAATTAAGTAGAAACTTTATTGGCCATAGTAACATTAATTTACAGAAGCACTAGCAACAATGAAACACAAGTGTTACAAACAATGTGAGAAAACACCATAGACTGGGACAAGGCACTGTTTGCTGTCCTCCTCTGCATAGAGTGGGTCCTCAGGAAATGGGGTTAGATTTAGCCATTATTAGATAGCAAATGGAAACACATTTCCCTGACCTTCAATTTTGAAAAAAAAAAATAAAAGAATTAGCATGGAAACAATAATTAAAAATATGTACAAGAAATAATTCAACAACTGACCACTAGTCCTAAGTACCCTTCCCCCAGGTCACCATCCCAACTTGGCACATCCCCTTCATTGCTCAGGACAAGGGATTCAAAACTTCTGAAAATTGGGGAAACACTTTTTTCCAGTGGTTTCTAGATCCTCAAAAACTACTGAAAGAGAAATGAAAAGGGTGTCGTGTAGCTCTTGGCCACACATATCTATGAAGTCACTATTCAAGCCAAGCATGTTGGATTCTAAGAAGAGGTGCCTGATGCAGACAGCTCCACCCAAACAGTACACCAGTGTGAGAACCAATCAGAGCACCAAGGAAAAGGCAAATGCTAGTCTTCTTTGATTACTAGTTTACTTAGGTTTTTGTATCCCCACCTCAGAATGGGAGGATAACTCACTGGTCTATATTGCTTAAACATTTTCTTCTATAATGCAGACCTTAAAATTGTCTGGAAGATGTTTTTCTTATTTTGATAATTAAATGGTTTGTTTATACTGAGCAAGTGGAATTAGGTGCTATTGCTAATACATCTTCTTGTGTTTATATGGGTATATGTGTTTTATATTTGAGCATGGACTTGATCTAGCATGACACTACTTGGTCAATAAAAATGTGGCAAAGTCATGGAATAGCATTTCCAAAATTAAGCAGTGGAAGATTGTAGCTATGTCCTATTAGACAGCTCTATGGACTGTTCTTGTTTTCCTCCCCTTCCCTCTTCCTCCTCCTCTTCCTTCTCCTCCTTTCCTACTCCTTTTATTTCCTCCTTCTCTTCCCTTTACTCCTCTTCATCCTTTCTTCTTCATTTGCTTGTTTGTAGAGACTAGATCTTGCTATGAGGTTCAACCTAACCTCAAATAGGAGATCATTCCTCTAATCATAGCTATTCAGGAGGCTGGCATATTGAGGATCCCAGTTCAAAGCCAGACTGGACAAGAAAGTCTTTGAGATTTCACCCCTTTGGCCCAGGAAGTGTGGTCCAATTAGTAAAGCACCAGCCAAGCAAGTATGACAAACAGTGTAAAGCTCTGAGTAAAAAACCCAATAAAGTAAAAGCACTGTACTCAAGCTTGTAAACCTATTTATTATTAATATACCTAGGAGGAAAGGAAATGGTGTTTGACACCATTGAGTTACTGAAAAAATGAAGATCATGTATGAAGAAGACTCAGAGCAGAGCAAGAACAGTAGGTAGGAATGTGTAGTGATGTGACATGCCAAGGTAATTTATTAAAAGAGTGTCTGAATCTGAGACTGGCTCCGGTCCTAGGATACCATATTCAGCTGTGGGTCAAGAGGTTGTGCCCCAGGCTTGGGTTATGGAAGCTGAGGCAGAGTTGTAATGGCCTGAGTTCAAGCCCCGTGCCTGGTAAAAAAACAACAACAACAAAAAAAACAAACAGGCTCTTGCTTGGAACTCATGCCATTTTATTCTGCCATCCCTGGGATTTGAACTCAGGGCTGCATAACTCATTTGCACTGTGGGGGAATTGCGAGCTCACTGTCCTTGAAGAAAAGAAATTCAGGCCCGATTTCCAGGGCTTGAGTTCAAGCCCCAGGACTGGCAAAAATAATGTTTATATACATTTATAATATATAATATACATTTACATATATACATATATATTATATATTATACGTAAGATCCAAGACAGTTATAAAAAAAGGTAAAAATTGGCTTCTTACTCCACCTGTAAATTTTTGGCAGTGTTGGGATTTTAACTCAGTGCCTAGAATCCCCAGTTCATTAATGGGTCAGTGGTAGTGCACTAGCCTCCAGCAAATTAAGCTGTTGGGTAGTTCCAAGGACTTGAGATCAAGCCCCAGGAGTGGTCAATATAAAAATAGATAAATATGTACATTGCCGTAAATACATATATATATAATATATAGGTAGAGATATCTATATGTAGATTATAGTATATATATAGAATGAGAGATATCTATATGTTAGTAAATTATGTATTACTACCAATTATTAACTAATAAAGTATTCCTCCATTTAATTAAGTATCATGGTTTAATACTTAAATACTGATTAAAAATCAGTCAATGTTCTATAATTATTGTGTATAATTGTGTAATTTAATAATAGAATCATTAACTATTAATTTAATTATTACTTTGTAACTTTCCATTAGCCTTCATAGATATAGCAATGGGTTTTTAGGATCTCCCACCATTTGTTTGTGCCAGTCCTGGTATTCGAATTGAGGGACTCAAATGCTGGGTTCAGCTATGGCTTCACTAGTAGGTGGCCAGCCTTCAGCAGTGAAAGGTCATGTACACCTTCCAGGCTGTAACATTCAGGCCCGGTCACAATGCAAAGAAAAAAAATGTAAAATCTCTGTCTGGAACTTTCTGCTTTTGTAATTCCCTGTTTTGTTTTGTTTTGTTTTTGGTCGGGCTGGGAGTTGAACTTGGGTCCTAGGATACCAGGATTGGCTGAGGGTCGAGGTTGCGCTCCAACCTAGGGTAATCCAAGCTGAGGGAGAGTTGCCACAACCTGAGTTCAAGCCCTGTGCTTAGCTAATCAATCAATCAACCAATCAATTAATTAAGGCCCTGGCTTGGAATTCCTGCCATTATTCTGCCATCCCTGGGATTTGAACTCAGGAGCTGGGTAACTTGGTTGCATTTTAGGTGAAGTGGGAGCTCACTGTCCTTGAACAAAAGAAATTCAAGCCCAGTTCCCAGAGCCTAAATTCAAGCCCCAGTACTGGCAAAAATAATATTTATATATATATTTATAATATACACCTATATATAATATATACCTATATATGCCTATATTATATACATATATACATATGTATATATAATATTATACCTAAGGCCCCAGACTTTCACACACAAAAAACAAATCAGGTAAAAATTGGCTACTTACTCCACTTATATATATTTGGCAGTGCTGGGATTTAAAATCATTATATTGATTTTCCTAGCTAGGTGCCTTTCATCATACCTATTCTGGAGCTTCATCAGTAGAAATACATCCATAGATAAAAAAAGACATGGAATTACTGGTTTTCTTTTTTTTTCCTTTTTATTTGGCAGATTCTGGGGCTTGAACTCTAGGCCTAGGCACTGTCCCTGACCTCCTTTTGTTCTACCTTTGAGCCACAGCCCCACTTCTGGCTTTCTCTTTGTTCCATTAGAAATAAAAATCCTGCTGCAGCTGAATTCAAACTGGGATTCTCTACATGTCAGCCTCCTGAGGAGCTAGGATTACAGGCGTGAGCCATCTGGCTGTAATGGCCTGTATTTTTTTTTATTTGTTTGTTTGTTTTAAAGAATAGTTCAAGAGTTTGCACTTAACCTTGTATTTGCTCAACTTAGTTACTTGGCTGGGACTCTATCCCTTGAGCTGGGTCTCCAGTTGGCATTTTTGTTGCTTATTTTGGAGATGGAGTCTTGTGGGCTTTTCTACATGATTTGGCTTTGAACCACAATTCTCCGGATCTCATCTTCCTGAATAGCTAGGATGTGTGTGAAAGAAATCCTGTGATTCCTTTTTTTGAATCCCACATTTTAGCAAAATCATCAAGCACCCATGTGCCTATGATCACACCTATAATCCTAGTATTCGGGAGTCTGAGACTTGAGAATTAATGTTTGAAGCCAGCCCAAGCAGAAAAGTCCCCTTAAGACATTTACCTTCAATGAAGCACTCAAAATTGGAAGCTGTGTTATGGCTCAAGTGGTGGAGCTCTAGCCTTGAGCAAAAGAGCTCAGGATGGCACCAAGGCCTTGAGTTGAAGGCCCACAAATGACAAAACAAAACTTATATAGGAAGAAGTTATTTATTAATTTTCTTTGGTATATTTTTCATAATATATAATATATAACATTATATATATATAATATATATGTATACATATTATATATATATATATATATATATATATATATATATATGTCCACAGCAACTAGAAATTGGAGTCAATATTGCATCTCCTTGTTTGAACTTGGGGGTATTCTTGTCAAGTTGATATTTAATTGGGGTTTGATCCCTTTACCAGAGAGTTGACACAGGGCCCTTCTTCTCATTTAATACTATTTTGAAATGCATAGATCTATATCAACAACATAATGACCAAGACATCTTGGATAAAAACTTCCTTGTGTTCTGAAACCGATTTGATTTATTTTTGCCAGTCCTGGGGCTTGAACTTGGGGCCTAGGCACTGTCCCTCAGCTACTTTTGCTCAAGGTGAGCACTCTACTACTTGAGCCATAGTGCCATTTCCAGCTTTTTAGAGTATTTTATTGGAAATAAGAGACTTATGGAGTTTCCTTCCCAGGCTGGCTTTGAATTGCAATCCTCAGATCTCAGCCTCCTGAATAGCCAAGATGATGATGGGTTTGAGCCATTGGTGCCCAGCTGGATTTTTTTGTTTTTTGGTTATTTTGCTCTTTGATGATAGTAGAGTTTGAACTCGGGGCTTCATCCTTGCTAGACAAGTGCCCTTTCCTTGCTAGGCAAGTGCACTACCACTTCACCAATGTATCTAGCCCTTTTTCCTTTCCTCCTATTCTGTTTCCTTTCTCTGTTCCCATATACTTGTCAGCTATGGTATTGTGCTTTTTGCTCAAACTGGCTTCGGTCCATGATCCCAGCTACCCTTCCCATGTCACCTCTAAGAAGTATGTGCCATCGTGCCCAGCTTGATCTTTGATGGAAGATTCTCATGAACATTTTTCTGCTTGGACTGGTATCAAGCCACAATCCTCCTATCATCAGTTGTATGTATTTGTTAATTGGGAATGAAGTATAAAATGTTTGCTGATTAATAGTCCTGACAGAATGTGGCTTTAGTGATACCTTGTAAACATATGTTATCAGAGAATACTCTTTCTCTCCAATTTCACTTTTTTTGGTGGGGCAAATCATAGTATAGTGCTAGAATTTGAAGATATAATCCTTTGGTAGACCTGTAAGAGTACTGTTGTGTTCAAAATAGGACCTGGGGCTGGGAATGTGGCTTGGGGTAGAGTGCTTGCCTTGCATGCATGAAGCCCTGAGTTTGATTCCTCAGTACCACATAAAAAAAGAAGCCCAGAAATGGTGCTGTGGCTCAAGTGGTAGAGTGCTAGCCTTGAGCTAAAGAGCCCAGGGACAGGGCCCATGCCCAGGATTCAAGCCCCACAACCAATCCCCCCTCCCCAAAAAAGAATTCAGTTGAGAGAAGGACCCCTCTTTGCATCCAGAAAGGTAGTATTTCTCTTGTGGGTGTGCCAGGTAGCTAGTATGTTATTCACTTGTACCAGTGATAATATTCAAAGAGCATATATGGAGGTTGGGGGCGAAATCCAAGCTCAGTCAAGTTGCTTGCTGATTCTGGTTCCCTGTGGGTGAATGGGCGGGAGGGGGGGCGGGGGGGGGGGGGGAGAGGGAGGCTCACAAAGTTGGCTTGCAGCTTAGGCTACCCATAGTTTCTAGAGGCCTCTCCTGTCCTTGCACTCCTGTATCAGGAACCATGAGTAGCTTGTCAAAACATGGCAGACTCTTCCCAGGGCTGAACTTCTCTCCTTCCTCTTCTGCCACATCTGACTGAGTGCTGTTGTCCCCTGCTTTTCAGGGTTCATGTGAGCACATGAGGGCACACTGACCATATAGGCTTTTTTGTTGTTGTTGTTGCTATTGGTTGTGGTGCTTGAACTCTGGGCCAGGGTACTTTCCCGGAGCATTTTTTTGGTGGTAGTGCGTCTTGAATTCAGGGCCTGGGGCTGTCCCTGAGTCTCTTTGTGCTCAAGGCTAGTGCTCTTTCTGAGGTAAATGTTTCACTGAGGTTTCCACCCAGACTGGCTTCAAACCCCATCCTCAGATCTCAGCTTCTTGAGTAGCTAGGAGTACAGGCATTAGCCACCAGCATCTGGGTAGTGTTTTGTTTCTTTCCATTTGCTATACTTTTGGGTATAGCACAGCTTGAGCTGCAAATGGTTTGCATGCAAAATCTTTTCCCTGGTAGGGCAGAGTGAAGTTATTACAGGCTGAGACCCTGAACAGTTCAGGAGGAAGATAAACAGCCTGCAAATTCCTTCATGTTACTACCATTCCAAAATGGGTGACCCTCCAAGCCCCAAACATTGTACTGCACACATGATGCAACAATAGACAAATTATACTGGACACCAATGGCTCACACCTGCATCCTAGCTATTCAAGAGCCCGAGATCTGAGGATCACGGTTCAAAGCCAGCCCAGGCAAGAAAGATGGTGAGAGTCTTATGTCCATTAACTACCAAATGGCTAGAAATGGGACCTGTGGCAATAGTAGAGCATCAGACTTGAGCAAAGCAGCTCAAGAACGGCATCCAGGCCCTGAGTTTAAGCCCTAGGACTGCCACAGAAAAATAAAAGAAGAGAAGGTCAACTCATATATGAGTGAACTACCTAGTTATGTATGTATTACCTCCCTGAGTGCAAACAGAAGGTATACAATGTTTCTGGTTTTATTCACTGATTTATTTTTCAGTAATGGTCATTCTTCATCCTGCATCATTATCTTCATTTCAGGTCCAATGCTTTTCTCTTCCAGTGTTACAGGCCTGTGTCCTTATATGATGGTACACTTAAGCTCTCAGAAGTCTTTATTTACATTTTTTATGAGGCAAAGGCAGGAACAGTCACAAATCAGGCATGGGAAGAGAAGTTCAGGGTTAGTAGAAATAACCAGTATTCAGAAAATTAAACTTGGGGATGTAAAATGTTAGCATACTACTTAAAAACAACCATTAAAAAAAAGATGAGGGGGCTGGGAATGTGGCTTAGTGGTAGAGTGCTTGCCTAGCATGCATGAAGCCCTGGGTTCAATTCCTCAGTACCACATAAACAGAAAAAGCCAGAATTGGTGTTGAGTGCTAGTTGAGCAAAAGAATCTCGAAGACAGTGCCCAGGCCATGAGTTAAACCCCAGGATTGCCAAATGGAGATAGATAGATGGATGGATGGATGGATGGATGGATGGATGGATGGATGGATGGATGAAATTGGCCATGGATCTCAGGAGGAAAGAAGGGATCACTTTCCAGGGCTGAGGCCTTCTGCAGTGTGCCGGGTGCCAGCATTGCCTTCACACAGCCACAGAGCAGGCAGCCAGTCTCTGTCCCACTTCTCAGGCAGCCTAGGGCCCCAGAGCCAAGAGGGCAGAGCCAGGTTCCTAACTCAGTTGCATGGAGGCAGCAGAGAAAGGGCCCTGCCTCTCTCCCTAGAGTGGGGATTTGCACTGAGCCAATTCCAATAGTGTGGAGAATCAAGAAAGGAAAATGGACTTGCAGAGATAGAAGAATGGCCTTCAAATTTGACAATTGGAGACTCAAAAACACATTCCCTAAGGCCAGAAAGCAGGAATCTTCAGCCCTGTCCCCATCCCCCCTTAAATGGCTCACTATTGTTAACCTAAAGAGAGCCTGAGGCCTCCCTTCATCTGAGGATTCAGGAAGTCTAATTATTAGTCATTGTTTGAACAGGCTGAGAAAAAGCCTGACCCTGGTGAAGCAAATGTTTCATTTTTCTTCCCATTGCTGGCTCTGCTTGAAATTAATTAAATTGTTTTTGCAGTTCACTTCTGTGTTGAGTCTACATTCTGCCTCCTAATCCTGCAGGTATAGGTCTCTGCACCTATCCTGAATTTTGAAACTGGTTTTTTGTCCTTCAAATAAAGTTACATTGAAGAGTTGGCTAACACAGCTAGAGGATGGATCCTGAAAACTTTATTTGAACCCAGGATTGGTCAATGATGTCTATTTCATGCTTCTATAGCTTAAAAACTCTTATAACATTTAGAAAGCAAGTAATTTCATCACCTTGGGTTTAGGAAGCACAGGAAGCTCTAAAACATCTGACCTTCCAGAAGTCTACTGTAGGACACAAGATTATTACAATCCTAGGCTGAGAGGCTGGGCAGATGGATCAGTTACACTTAACCCTTTTAACTCTGCCTCCACTCATAGTCAATTCCCTAGTTTGGTGCCTTTCCTGGTAGCTACTCAGGAGCTTCCAAGATAAAAATAGATTGATCCAAACAAAAAGGAGTTACTGGCTTTCTTTTTTTCCTTCCTTTCTTAAAATGTTTTGCAGGTCTTGGGGCTTTAACTGTGGGCATAAGCACTCAAGGCTAGCACTCTGCCATGTAAGCCACAGCTCCACTTTTTCTGTGATCAAGTGGAGGTAAGAGTGTCAGAGACTTTCCTGACCTGGCTGGCTTCACACTGTGATCCCCAGATCTCAACCTCCTGAGCTAGGGTAATAGGCTTGAGCTACTGGTGCTCTGCTAAGAACTGTAATGACATTTAAAATAGAATTAACTTCTTATCCCAAAAGGCTTAGGGAGCATTTTTTTAAACATTTGACCTTTCAGAACCCTGTAGGATACAAGGCTACAATGCTAGAGTCTGAGAGGCTGGGCATATGGGTCTGCAACATTGAACCTTGAACTCTGGCTCCAGTTCTGGGGTATGTCAGCATTCATTTCCCAGAGGTTTTCATAATTAGCAAACAGGAAAAATGCTTCTATTAACCCTCACATTTTTTAATTATTTTGGTTTTGGGGCTTGAACTTATCCTGGGCACTGACCCTGAGCTCTTCAGCTAAAGGCAAACACTCTAACCACTTGAGCCACAGCAACACTTCTGGCTTTTTCTGCCTGTGGCACTGAGGAATTATACCCAAGGCTTTATGTGTGCTAGGTGTACGCTCTAGCACTAAGGCACATTCTCAGCCCAACCCTTACATTTTTATCCCTCAATTTTCCTATCCTCAAGAAAAGGCTTCTCAGTATAAACTACTTTTTAAAAAGCCCTGTAGGAAGCGTCAAATGATAGATAAGAGAAAGCTCATACCGGGGAATAACTCTAAAAATGTGAAGACTGTGACAAAGTTTTGAAGCACCCCTCAATACTTCTTGCATGACATTGAAATCATCTTAGAATGCCTGCAATTATAAGAGGGGCAAAAGTGGATGCATTGGAGAACATCAGCCCCAATTCATCCTGGAGCTGCCCTCATGAAAAATAATGTCAAGGCTTTTTATCTCAGGACAAATGTTCCTCACCCCTACAGAGTTCCTGTGGGATGAAGCTCTATACATGTAGAGGACAAACTCTTGAACAGTTCCTAAATCTGGTTTTAATAGAATTTGTAGTGGAGAAAAAAAAACACAGCTATGTTAATAATGTGCCAAAGCCTGTATTTCACATTTTATCTAACATCAGGGAATTCATACTGTAAAATAAACTCATTTAGGAATGAATGTGGAAAATCTTTGCTCCAAATACACACCCCTTGTGGGAGGGGATGAGAGGGAAAAGCCGGGAGACAGTGAGGGAAGGGGTAACACTGTCCAAAAAGAAATGGACTCTTGACCTGACTCTCACAACTGTAACCCTTTATAATAACAGTGAGAGATTACTTTCAAAAATATATATCTCAGCAGTCAGCAAAGTATAAAGTTGATTTTACATATCAAGGATAACATGAAGACTTTTCATAGTGCTTTAAATATACATAACAATATCTATGTAAGAGCTATATAAAAGAGAATCATTACTAGAGAAAAATCCAATAAAAATATCGCACAGCTACCCAGGAGGCTGAAATCTGAGGATCATCACTTTTCTGCAAGTCCAGGCAGAAAAATCTTTGAGACTCTTGTCTCCAATTAAACACCAAAAAAGTGGAAGTGGCACTGTAGTTTAAGTGGTAGAGCACATGCCTTGATCTGAAGAACTGAGGACAGCTCCCAGTCCCAGAGTTCAAGCCCCATGACCCAAAAACAAAAAACAAGAAACACAAAACATAGCACAGTATACAACGGTTCCCTAAAATATACTAGACAGTGTTGGTTAACATATTATGAATAAGGATATCTTCCCTTGTACTAGAGAAAGTACTGATAAATTATTTCTGAAAATACATAAATTTATTTAAATGTATATAAAATTCTCATTCATCTTGAAAAATTAGAGAAAGTACACATAAAATGGGTCACAGACCTTGGGAAAAAAAGAAGGGATCCCTTCCCAGTGCTGAGGCCTTCTGCAGCATGCCTGGCACCAGCATTGCCTTCACACAGCCACAGAGCAGGCAGACAGTCTCTCTTCCACTTCTCAGGCAGCTTAAGTAAGGCCCCAGAACCAAGAGGGCAGAGCCAGGTTCCTAACTCAGGTGCGTGGAGGCAGCAGAGAAAGGGCCCTGCCTCTCCTCTTGGAGTGGGGATTTGCAATGAGCCAGTTTATATGGCCTCCCACCAATTCCAATAATGTGGAGAATCAAGAAAGGAAAATGGACTTGCAGAGTTAGAAGAAGGGCCTTCAAATTTGACAATTGGAGAGTCAAAAACCCATTCCCTAAGGCCAAGAGCAGCAATCTTCTGCCCTGTTTTCCCCCCACCCTAAGCTGGTTCACTATTGTTAACCTAAAAAGGTCCTGAGGCCTCCCTAACCTGAGGGCTGAGGAAGCTTAATCATTAATCATTGGCAGGCTGAGAAAAAGCCCACCAAGGAGACAGCTGGCTTTGAAGGACAATCCTGAGATCTCATTTTCCTAGGTAGCTAGGATTGCAGGCCTGAGCTACCTGTGCTATTTTAATAAATTACTTTGGCATATCATACCTCTGCACATTCCTATTTGTTATTCTCTCTCTGCTCTGGGTCTTCTTCATACATGGACTCCATCTCTTCAGTAACATAACGGTATCAAACAGGATTTACTTTGCTCCTGGGTATGTTCATATGAAACAGGTTAACAGGCTTGAATACAATGTATTTTTTGTTTACCATTGTTTTCCCTTTATCTTTTTTATACATTTTTATTGTAAAAATGCTGTACAGAGGGGTTACAGTTACATGAGCAAGGTAATGAGTACATTTCCTATTGAGCATTTTTGCCTCCTCCTTTGTTGTCTCCCTACTATCCCTTCCCTCTCACCTCCACAACTACCCCCCACCACCGAAGTTGTAAAGTTTGTTTTCAACATAGTGTTTTGCACATCTCATTGTTACAATGGGTCAACCTGTATCCTTATTTAAGCATTTTGTTTTTTCCCTCCCCCTCCCCGAATTAGAGATGTGTATATACAAGAAGCAGGGCACCGACATCCACTACAGTGAAAACAGGGGTTAGACCATGGGGGAGGAACATACAAAGCAACAAAAAAATCACATGGTACATTATACATATGTCAGAAAGATAGCAAGAAACAAAAAAGATATTTGTGTCCCTATCTTGGGTTTAATTTCACTTAACATCATCTTATATGGTCATATGTACATAACTTTTGGATGTTTCTGCCTGTCTTACACATGTACTAGTTTACAATTTTGTGTTTACTTTTACTGGGCTTCAAACTCAGAGCTTTACCTTGTTTTTCCATTCTTGCTTAGCTGTTGTTTAACCAATTGGACCACACTTCCAAGAAGATGAAATCTCTAAGACTTTCCTGCCCAGGCTGACATTGAACTGGAATCCTCAAAATGCCAGCCTCTTGAGTAGCTATGATTAGAAGAAAGATCTCCAGTTTGAGGTTAGTTTGAATCTTATAGCAAGATCCTGTCCCCAAAAAGAAGCAAATGAAGAAGAAAGGAAGAAGAGGAGAAAAAGGAAGAGAAGGAGGAAATGAAAGGAGTAGGAAAGGAGGAGAAGGAAGAAAAGAACAAAGAGGGAAGAGGAGGGAAGAGGGAAGTCCATAGAGCTGGCTCATAAGACATAAGCCACAATCTTGCACAGCCTAATTTGGAAATGATTTCCCATGACTATTGCCACATTTTAAATTGAACAAAACAAATTGGTGTCATGCTAGACCAAGTCCATGCTCAACTATATATATATATATATATATATATATATATATATATATATATATATATATATATATATATATATATATATATATATATATATATATATATATATATATATTTACATATACACTCATACTCATACACACACACACACACACACACACACACACACACACACAAGAGGACATCTTTACAATAGCACCTAATTCCACTTGCTTAGTCTATAAACAACCATTTGATTATCAAAACAAGAAAAAAAACATCTTCCAGGCAATTTTAAGGACTGCATTATAAAAGTCAATGTTTAAGAACTATGGACATTTTTGAAGAAAATTGCTGCAGGTAGTAGCCTGCCAGGATTAGAGGTGTGCACAGCTGGGCTGGCAAAATGTGTACCTAAGGGAGAGACCCACCAGGACAGGCAAGGACAGCCAGAGCCTGTGGCTTATGGGCACCCGTGACGTTTGCAAGGACCAAGAACCCTAGCCCAAGTCCCTACAGTCTATTCTATGTAAGGTTCCTATCTGAACTAGGGATATTCTCTTTAGACTCTACAAGGACAAAACCACATCCCCAAATTAGACTTTAGCATCTATTTTAGTAAGGCCTCTCCTGAAGATTTGTGAGCTATAGCCAGTCAGAACTCACACAGGACCTAGCCTCTTTCTCCTAGCCAAGCCCTATTCCTAGAGGACCCTGCTCCACATAGGAGAGATAGAGATTACCAGCACCCACATCCTCTTACCAGAGCCCTTCTTCTCCCTGTGCTATCTTCTCTCTCAGTCCATACACTGCCTCATAATCACAGTAGTGATGATCACAATTTCCTCATCCATTAAAGAGAATAAGATTATGTCATTTTCAGGGAAATGGATGGACCTAAAAGAAATCATGTAATGTGAGGTAAGATAAGCTCAGAGACAAACAGTGCATGATTTTTCTCATATGCAGAAGCTAGATATAAAATATAATGGCATGATTAACTATACAGAACTGTAGGCATTCATACACGGTTAGACTATAGGAGGAAAGCCTTAGGGGAGGAACCCAATGTGAAACTTCTCTAAACATTTAGAATACTGTTTATTGAAATAAAGTCCAGGATATGTAGGTAGCTTACACTGGTAATCCTAGGTATTCAGGAGGTTGATGTCTGAGGATCATAGTTCAAAGCCATACTAGGCAGGAAAGTCTGTGAGATCCTTATCTCCAATGAATCACCAGAAAACCAGAGTTGGGGTTATGGCTTACAGTGGTAGAGTGCCAACCTTGACAAAGCACAGGGTTCAGGCTCTGAGGTCAAGCCCCAATACAGACCAACAAAGGGAAACAGGTTTTCAGTCGTTATCGTTAGTGGTGGCAGTGTTTGTTATGCTTTTTCCTCTCTTAACAGGGCAAAGGATGGGGCATAGAAAGGGAGGAAGGTGCTGGGCCCCTGTGGCTCACACTTGTAATCCTAGCTACACAGGAGACTGAGATCTGAGGATCATGGTTCAAAGCCAGCCAGGACAGAAAAGTCATGAGACTCATATCTCCAATTAACTGCCAGAAAACCAGAAGTGGTGCTGTGGCTCAAGTGTTGGAGCACTCTCCTTGAGCTGAAAAGCTCATGCACAGTGCCCAGGCCCAGAGATCAAGCCCCAAGACTGACAAAAAAAAAAAAGAAAAAGAAAAAGGAAGGCAAGAAGGGTTAGCAAATACAATTATGTTAGTCAGTAGACAGTATGTGGAAAATGAACTCTGTAACTTGTAGGCAGGGATGGGAGGGAGAAACCAAGGAAAAACAAAGGAAGGGATAACACAAAAAAAGAGAAATGTACTCATTACCTGACTTCTGAAATGGTAACAGCTCTCTACAACACCTAAATAATAAGAAAATCATACTTAAAAATACCTCTCCTCTATACATAAGGTTTAATTCAGTGCTGGCAGATGGAAGCAATTGCATTGTCCTCCCTCCTCTGAGCACTGATGGTAAAGATGACGCCTTCTCTCTTAAGGTAGTCTTTCATCCTTTGTGGATCAGGAAATTGGATTCTCCCAGAAAGTCAACTCAGGGACCTACTGTTGTTTTTACCCATTAATATAGACAGAAGCATCTCTTCCAGGTGGAAGGGCTCCGTGGATGAGACCTGTGGAATGGCCCTGAGTGCTGTCTTCCTACTGATCCCTGAATGTGCCCACTAGACAGCCGCTGTATTCCACAAACGACAAATACCAAAATCCCTGGATTTTTGTTGTTGTTCTCTAATTCTTGGGAATAAAGGCTCCATAACAAAGGACATCCTCAAGAATATTTATAATTTCAATAATGCCACATAAAAGGACCTGGGAAATCACATAGTCATAGGAAATGGGCCCAACTGATTCAATAATTCTCATTGAAGTTGTCAACATCTACACATGCTCTCTCTCTCCTCAAATTTTTATGTGTGCCAGTACTGGGTCTTGAACACTGGATGTGGTGTTCTTGTTTGGCTGTTTCATTTGAGGCTGATGTTCTACTACTTGAGCCTTGGTTCACTTCCAGCTAATTGAAGATGAGTCTATGAACTTTCCTGTCCAGACTGGCTTTGAACCTGATAAGCTAGGATTACAGGCGATAGCCAATAGTGTCCAGCTTACATTCCTTTGACTATCCTTACTCTTCTGTCTCCAACTTTTCTCTTTTCTCCCTGTGATGGTTCATTCTGCAGGCAGTGTCCACGAGAAGAATGTTGAAGAGGATCTTAAAGAAAAAGAAATTTTAGCACATAAAACTTGAAAGGCGAGCCAGGCATCAGTGGCTCAGGTGTATAATCCTAGTTACTCAGGAGGCTATGATCTGAGGATCTTGGTTCAAAGCCAGCCTGGGAAGGAAAATCCACAAGACTCTTAACACAATTAACCACCAGAAAACCAGAATTGAGGCTGTTATTCCTGTGCTAGAGTGCTAGCCCTGAGCTGAAGAGCTCAGGCCCAGGGCCCAGGTCCAGGGTTCAAGCCCCACGAATGACAAAAAACAAAGGAAAAAAAAACAAAAACAAAAAACCTTGAATGGCTTCTTGAATGCTTAAAAAAATCAAACACTACCTCTCCTCTACTCTACACTTCACCAAGAGCACCAAGCCTAGCACTTATGACTGTTCATACACAATAAATTATGCTAGCTATTCCATGAATTAACTTGTCTTTTACAACATTCTCTATGTTGAGAATTGTTGAACTTTTCCGGAAACTGGGGTGCCATGGAGGAATAAAGACCAACTAGAATGTGATGAGGCAAAATTTACTTCTGCAGGAGGCCATGCAACTGACAAGAATCCAAGGATGCCTGCAAGTTAGGAAGACAGTCTACCCAGGTTTTCTCCCTAACATAGTACTGGCCCTCATGACAATTGGTCAGAATTTCGGTTCACAGTCTTGTCTGCTAGTTTGAAGAAGGTAAAAACAAATTAACAGGATGTTGGTAAGGAACAGGAAGTAACTAAAATTCAATGAACTTGTAACGGGGAGTCTTAATTAAAATGTAATAGACATATGATATAAGTACAATAGATGTAGTAAATACTAGAGTCAATTGGCCACTGGACAAAGCCTTCTGAAGCTTTTGCTTGGCTAAACCTCAGGAGATAGGG
The DNA here is from genome assembly GCF_019054845.1 of Dipodomys spectabilis. Taxonomy (NCBI): domain Eukaryota; kingdom Metazoa; phylum Chordata; class Mammalia; order Rodentia; family Heteromyidae; genus Dipodomys; species Dipodomys spectabilis. Next base: position 4,827,079 of record NW_024870757.1, on the reverse strand, counting down.
TGGGATACCCTAAAGTAAGTTATTGATGTTTTGTTTGCCTTTGCAGGCCCTAGATTTCTCCATCTCCAAAGAAGAACAATTCTCACTTTGACAGAAAAGATAATTCTTTTTTTTGTTGTTTTGTTTTTTAAATTTTATTTTATTTTATTTGAGAACATACTGTACAGAGGGGTTACAACTACATGGGCAGGATAATGCAAACATTTCTTACCAAGCATTGCAGCCTCCAGAAAAGATAATTCTTACTGTTCTAACAGCTTCCCATGTGAGATGAGAAAACTGAAGCCGAGGTTAAATAACCTGCCTAAAGTCTTACAGCTTTTAAGTGGGAGACCCAGAGAGAGCCCTAAGTAATGGTCTTCATTTTCTTTTTCTCTCTTTACCCCCCTGCCTTCTCCCCACCCCTGCTTACTGGTCCTTGGACTTGAACTTAGGCCCTGGGCATGATCTCTGAGTTTATTTTGCTTAAGACTGGCTTGGAATCACTTGAGCCACAGCTCCATTTCTGGCTTTTTTTGGTGGTTAATTGGAGATAAGGATCTCATGGGCTTTCCTGCTTTGGCTGCCTTTGAACTGTAATCCTCAGATCTCAGCCTCCTGAGTGGCTAGGATTGTAGGTATGAGCCACTGGTACCAAGCTTTCCTCCTACTATTTTACTAGTTATAGACTTCTTTGCTATTTAGAGCAAGTTGTTAAAATAGATCAGAACGTACAGAGAGTCTTCATATGCCCTTCTTTCCCTCCCACACCAGTGGCTCTGATTTGTGTGACCTATTTGTTATAATTAGTGAGTTCATACTGACACTGCAAAACTACCCAAAGCCCAAGGTTCATGTAGGAGTTCACTTGTGGCATTGTGAATTCTATGGGTTTTGACAAATTTATGATGAAAGCCAATGTGACTGACATTGAGAGTTTTTGAAGTTGCAAAGGGGTGAGACAGGGAGCCTTGGTAGTTTCATAGCAAGCCTAGAGGAAATCTATTTGGGAATGTGGTCATATGGGAGAGAAGAAAGGAATTTGGTCCTAAAGAAAAAATTCGTGTCCCCAATCAAATTTATTCATATGAGCCAAGAAATTCCTTCTCATTCAAGCCTCCTTTAGCTGGGCTTTCTGGTACTCCCTACTAAAGGAGAGTTTGTCTTGGCAGGTGGAAAATAACATGTACAACAAGGACAGAAGGGCTACATTTTCTCAACAGACCACCTAAAGGTTCTTTATCCAATATGTATTTATCATATGTCAATTATGTTCCAGATGCTGTATTAGAGTTGGAAGAGTCTTCTGAGGCCACAGTGATGCTGAACAATTTCAGATTCGTTATACAAAGAAATGGAGGCCCTAGGTTCACTTCCAAACATTTTAAGCCAATTTCATATTACTATTATTATTGTTATTGAAAGACCCCAGACTCACTGGGATACTTTCGTCTACGGGAGGGCGCCCCAGAAAGCAAGACTCCAAACCAGTAGATGCAACAAGCAAGAGGAGTTTATTCAGCGTTTGCGCAAATGGACTCTGCCTTGGTTCAGGAGAGGGCCCTGAGCAGCGGTTACAGGCATTTTTAAAGACAAAAACCACAGAATTAGCATATGACACCAGGTGCCCTGGGATTGGTCCATTTACAAGTCACTGTGTACTCCAGCAATCATTTTGCTATGCGGGAAACTTTGTAACGCTCTTCGTAAAATAGTTGGCTCAGGGCAAATCTAGGGGGAGTGGTCACCCTGGAGGGGAGTTCACATAGTTACAGGCTTGTGATTGGTTGACGTTTGACCTAGTTTGCTGGACTCGCCAGATGGTCCTTATCTTGGGTCCCATTTGGGGAATTTCTAAACAAGAACTTAGAAAACCTTACTCTTTTGTTCTTTATCTTTAACCACAGACCTTGTCCCGGGGTGGCATCTGGACTCTGAAACTTTTTACTTATTTTTAGGGAGGGGAAGGGTCAGTGTTAGCATAAGCAAGTTTACAGAAGCAAAACCAGCAGTTAGCAATTGTAAAATGTAACTCTAATTTTTAATCTTTCAGTTATTATTACCTTTAAATAAGGATACAGAGCAGTTTCAATTCAATATGTGATATGTCAGTATGTTCATGTATAAGCACAACACATTTTGGTCAGCATTACCAATTCTAGCATTCTCCCTCCTATCTGTCCAATCCCACTCAACTAAACTTAACTGCTTCCACTTTCATATGTACATGCACATATGTATGTGTGTGTATATATATGTGCATGTAAGGTATACATGTGTATGTTTATATACACTTATATGCACACACGTGTGTGTATGTGCATAAGGAAGAAGGAAGGAAGGAAAGAAGGAAGGAAGGAAGAAGAGAAGGATGAAAAGTAGAAAAGAAGGGGGGCTGGGAAGGTGGCTCAGTGGTAGAGCTCTTGCCTTGCGTGCCTGAGGCCCTGAGTTCGATTCCTCAGCACCACATAAGCAAAAAGAAAAAAGCCGGAAGTGGCGCTGTGGCTCAAGTGGTAGAGCGCTAGCCTTGAGCTGAAGAGCTGAGGGACAGTGTCCAGGCCCAGAGTTCAGGCCCATTACTGGACCAAAAAAAAAAGAAAAGTAGGAAAGAAGGAAGGAGGGAATGAAAGAAGGAAAAGAGAGGGAGTCTAGGGAAATGAAAAACTGAAAAAGCTGGTGAATTCCATACCCCACTGAGAGAGGCTTAACTGTTCTGTGTAGTTAGGGTCTTTCCTGAGTTCAGGGTCCAAGTGAGGAAATGGTGGAACACATAGGTGATAGAGAACCATTCATCCACACTTCTGTTACCCTCCACTTATAGGAATATTCTGGGGACATCTGCTGCCCTGCAGTTTGTTTTGGAGTGCATGGAAACTTATGGTCCTCCCTACCGGAAGGCCCTCCTACCAGCCCCATGAATTGAATTTGGGTGCATCCTTTCAAGTTAGATGTAAAGGATGGATCATCCTGGTCCTAAGTAGCTTATTGCCAGGCAAACTAGGATGAAGCCAAGGTCAACTGGGATAACTGTGCACTCACCTACACAAAGCTGCCTCTGTACTCACACTTCTTTCCTTGGCCCACACTCCTAAGTCCTAAGTCCTAATACACACAAATGAAATGATCCCATTGCTTTGAATTCCTTTTTTTTTTTTTTTTTTTTGCCAGTCCTGGGGCTTGAACTCGGGGCCTGGGCACTGTCCCTGAGCTTCTTTTGCTCAATGCTAGCACTCTATCACTTGAGCCACAGCACCACTTCTGACTTTCTCTGTGAAGGTGGTACTGAGTAATCGAACCCAGGGCTTCATGAATGCTAGGAAGCACTCTACCACTAAGCCACATTCCCAGCTCACTTTGAATTCCTTTGATGAGACTCCCTTGAGAATGTTCTTTTTGCTCTTATCCTTCTTCATCCCTACTGAGGATCCAGCTTTTGATTTTAGGTATCTATGTCCCTAGCTTCTCTCTAGACTGTAACGTCTTCAACAGTACTTCCATGTGTGTCCTATCTCTGCATTCCTAACACTTATTGGGAGATGGGCCTGTGTACACTGTGCACACTGTATAAGATTAATTTGGGCTAGGAAGGTGGCTCAGTGGTAGAGTGCTTGCCTTGCATGCATGGGGCCCTGGGTTCGATTTCTCAATACCACATAAGCAGAAAAAGCCATAAGTGGTGCTGTGGCTCAAGTGGTAGAGTGCTAGCATTGATCTGAAGAGCTGAGAGGCAGCACCCAGGCCCAGAGTTCAGGGCCATGACTGACCAATAAAAGGGAAAAAAAGATTGATTCCTGGCTATGAGTGAGTGCATGAATGAATGAAAAATGTTTGAATGGGTTCATCTGCAGTAGAGAGATCTATTCAGAGAGGAAATTAGGATGGAGCATTCAAGGTTGCTTCCAGAGGGCTGAGATGTAGCTCAGTGACAAAGTGCTTGCCTAGAAAGTACAATGTGCTGGGTTCTATCCCCAGCACCAAAAATAAAGACAAAAAAATACAGTTAACAGAAAAAGATAGCTTGGGCTGGGAAGGTGGCTCAAGGGTAGAGTGCTTGCTTTGCATGCCTGAGGCCCTGGGTTTGATTCCTCAGCACCACATAAGCAAAAAGAAAAAAGCCGAAGTGGCACTGTGGCTCAAGTGGTAGAGTGCTAGCCTGAGCTGAAGAGCTGAGGGACAGCGCCCAGACCCAGAGTTCAGGCCCCACGACCCCCCGCCCCCCCCCAAAAAAGGTAACTTCCAGAGAAATAGGAGGAGGAATGATGAATGATGTCAGTGCCAGAAGGGACAGATGGAAAACCCTTCTATGGTGGTGTGTGTGGGGAGCAATAGATATGGTGTTACTGAAAAGGCTGATTCTTTCAACATGCTAATCACTACTATAGATCAAACCCAGGGAATACAGTAACGAGTAAATGAGTCTTTAGTGTCTTTACCCTGAAAGAGGTAACCATGAGACCTTTTTTTATTTTTTTCTTTCGGTCATGGGACTTGAACTCTGGGCTTGGGCACTGTCCCTCAGCTCTCCAGATCAAGGCAAGTGCTCTACAACTTGAGACACAGCACCACTTCTGGTTTTCTGGTGGTTTACTGGAGATGAGTCTCACGGACTTTCCTACGGGCTGGCTTTGAACTTGCAATCCTCAGATCTCAGCCCCACTGAATAGCTAGGATTACAGGTGTGAGCCACCAGCACCCAGCATAATCATGAGACCTTTAGTGTCCTCTAAATCCTAGGAGTGGGTTTTGTTTCACTAAACTACATGCATGCATGCATGCATGTGTATGTGTGAATGCATGCAACTGTGAGTTATGGCTTAAACTTGGCCTTGTGCTCTTTCCCTTAGCTTTTTGATCCTACCACTTGAGCCAAATCTCCACTTCTAGGTTTTGCCAGTTCAATGGAACTAAGAGACTCACAAACTTTTCTGCCCAGGCTGATTTTGAACTGTAATCTTCAGAACTCTGCCTGTGGAGGAGTAGCTAGGATCACAGATGTGTGCCCGGTTTTGTTTCATTAATACCTTAATACTTCAAGATAAAGTGGTCCTCTTACATTTTTTTTGCGAGTCCTGGGGCTTGAAATCAGGGCCTGGGCACTATCCCTGAGCTTCTTTTGCTCAAGGCCAGCACTCTATTGCCACTTCCAGCGTTTTCTGTTTATGTAGTGCTGAAGAATTGAACCTAGGACTTCATGCAAACTGGGCAAGCACTCAACCACTAAGCCACATTCCCAGCCCTCTTACATCTCGATCACTTGGGGCATAATATTGAATCAAAAAAAATGGAACTAAACATTTCCTGGATTTCCTAAAGATTTTAGAAGAAAAAGAACATCTCTCTTTCTTTAATCACCATGTAGTCACATGGTCATGTGTGAGTGAAGATTTGCCTTCTCCAAGCCAGTGATTTTCCAAAGCCAAAGTAGGAGGTAGCATTGTTAGGACATGCCTGGAAAGCTTTAAAATGTGACTTAAGGGTAACATGCCAGCTCTGAGAGCTGTCACTCAGAAATAGCTCCAGTTGTTCTAGGCACTGATTTTTCTAGAGTGAAGCCTGAACAGTGGTCGGACACAGGAAAGAAGAGCTCTCAAGGGCCTATCTGGAATTGGGAAAGGATGTGGGACAGAAACATTAGATTATTTGGAAGCCTAAGCTTAGTACTAAGGGTAAATGTTGAAGACTTGCTGGGTGCTGGTGACTCATGCCTGTAATCCTTGGCATTCAGGAGGCTGTGATCTGAGGATCACATTTTAAAGCCAGCATAAGCAGGAATGTTCATGACACTCATCTCTAATTTTAGACACCAAAAGCACAGAAGTGGAGCTGTGGCTCAAGTGAGAAAGCACTGTTGTTTTTTGCTTTTTTCATTCCTGAGGCTTAGCTTGAACTTTGGGTCTATGCACAGTCTTTGACCTTTTTTGCTTAAGGCTAGTTCTCTACCACTTGAGCCACAGCACCACTTTCAGTTTTCTGGTGGTTAATAGGAGATAAGAGTTTCACCAGGCCTGGGAAAGTGGCTCAGTAGTAGAGTGCTTTCCTTGCATGCCTCAAGCACTGGGTTTGATTCCTCAGTACCACATAAGAAAAAAGAAAAAAGCCAGAAGTGGTGCTGTGGCTCAAGTGGTAGAGCGCTAGCCTTGAGCTGAAGAGCTGAGGGACAGAGTCCAGGCCCAGAGTCCAGGCCCCATGACTGAACCCAAAAACAAAAACAAAAAAAAGAGTTTCACTAACTTTCCTGCCTAGGCTGGCTCTGAACCACGACCTCAGATCTCAGCCTTCTGAGTAGCTAGGATTACAGGCATGAGCCACTGGCACTTGGCTACAGCACTAGTTTTAAGCAAAAAGTAGTTTAAGAACAGTGCCCCAGTCCTGAATTTAAGCCCAAGATTCACACACACAAACACACACACACACACACACACACACACACACACACACACACACACACCATTGGAGACTTAAAGCACAGGGCTCTCATTCTATAGACATTGTAGGTGAAGAGTCTTCTCTGGTTCAATTCCCTTCCCTGCTTACTCCCTCCCACTATGGTCATCCAATTAAAAGACACAAATGAGAGAAATTCCCTTTTCCTTCTACTGGGCCACTGACCTTCGGTAGGAAAGTGAAGATTTGACATGCATATATATGCTCCAAACAACTCAGTTTAGGAATGTTGGTTTCTGAATAACAAATTTAAGTAACAGCTAGTTGAACAAAAACCAAGAACTAACCAGTTGACTGGATGAATCCATTATTTTAATTAATTATTTAATGCACTGGTTCTGGGGCTTGAATTTAGGGCCTGGGTGCTATGCCTTAGCTTTTTCACTCAAGGTTGGTGCTTTAGCCCTTGAGTCACAGCTCTCTCCACTTTTGCCTTTTTGTCTGAGACCAAGACTTGGACTTGGTATCTGATGCTATTGCTCTACCACTGGAGCTATACCTCAGCTCTGACTTCTTCCATTTTGCCTGGTTAGCTTTTTTTGACTGGCCTGATTTCAGTCTCAGTTCTCAGATCTCAGCCTCCTGAGTAGCTAGGATTACAGGTGTGAGGCAGTGAAACCTGTACATAAGTAGACATATCTGTCTTGTCTCATGTTCAAGATATGCTTCTCTAGAATAGCTTTCTCCTGCTGGGCACCAATGGATCAAGCCTGTAATCGTGGCTACTCAGGAAGCTGAGATCTGAGAATTGAGGTTTAAAGCCAGCCATGAGACTCTTGTCTCTGATTAACCACCAGAAAACCAGAAGTGGTGCTGTTGCTCCAAGTGGTAGAATGTTAGCCTTAAGCAAAATTGATCAGACAGCTCCCAGGCCTTGAATTCAAGCCCCATGTCCACACACACAAAAAAGTGTTTTCTCTTTCACACAGCCATAATTTGGTACTTCTTACATCTACTCACTCCCTGCCTCTAGGAAAGCATTTACTGAATAATGGTTTGTTAGTGCATTTCCTTCAGAATGAGGATTCCATCTTGCTTTACCTACTGTAAATGTTTTGTAAATGAAAAAAATAATTATAGAGTATCAATGCCTTCCTCCATATTCAGGAGGTTATGAAGATACAAGATGGAAGAATTGGTGTGTGGGGGTATTCTGAAAGACTGAGAGGAACAGTTAAGAAAATAGAGAACTTAGTCGGATACCAGTGGCTCACAACTGTAATCCTAGACACCTGTAATCCTAGGCTGAGATCTGAGGATTGAGATTAAAGACAGCCCAGCAGGAAAGTCTGAGAGATTGTTTTCTAATTGATCAGCAAGAGGGTAGAAGTGGAGCTGTGGATCAAATGGTAGAGTGTCAGCCTTGAGTAAAAAAGACAAGTGAGAGATTGAGGCCCTGAGTTCAAGCCCTACTACCAGCACAAGATATAAGAGAGAGAGAAAGACAGACAGACAGACAGACAGACAGACAGAGACAGAGAGAGAAACAGAGAGACAGTGAGAGAGAGAGGAAGGAAGGAAGGAAAGAGGGAAGAAAGGGAAGGAAGGAATGAAGAAAAAGGAAGAGAAGGAAGGGAGAGAAGGAAGGAAGAAAAAGGAAGGGAAAAGAGGGAGAGATGAAAGGAAGAAAGGAAAGGAAGAAATAAAAGATAAAGAAGAGGACTCTTGGGGGTGGAGGAAGGACACAAAGTTGGACAAAGCTCAGTGGCTTCTCGTGAGATTCCAGGAGAATATTGATCAGATCTTGCTGTGAATTCTGATTACCATCGCTCACTGAAGTGCTAATTAGAGAAACAGCCATGCTAAAAGCACCTCCCTATTGCAGTTCCTCAGCTCCACTCAGAAGGGAATGGCTTCAATGAAACAAATTTTCTGTACTGCAGCCCCAAAACCATCATACCACCAAGAGACAAAGGACAAAAAGGGCACAAATACAACAGTGATACTCACCAGACACTATGTTGGAAATGATCTGTACAACTGTGGGAGGTTTGGGGGGAGGGAAAGTGGGGGGGTTACAAGTTCAACAAGAAATGTTGAACCTTATGCACTACTTTACTTAGGTAACTATAACCACTCTGTACATCACCTTGACAATGAAATTTTTAAAAATTAAAAAAATAAAATGCCCCCCCTCTAAATACCACCATGAGATCTGGATGGGACCAGACACTTCCTTGATCCCCAGCTCTCCATCTCTACAGACAGAGAGGAATATGTTTGCAACTTTTTTTTTCCATTCCTAGGGCTTCAATTCAGGGACTGGGGCACTGTCCCTGAGCTTCATTTTGCTCAAGGTGAGCGCCCTACCACTTGAGGCACAGCACCACTTCCACCTTTTTCTGAGTAGTTTATGGGGGATAAGAGTCTCATGGAGTTTCCTGCCTGGGCTGGCATTGAACCAAAATCCTCCTGACTAGATAGGATTACAGGCAGGAGCCACCAGCACCTGGTTATTTGCAACTTCTTGATCCTTCATAGAACTGGATCAACTTCTCCCTATCCAAGTGTATCCACCAGGAAAGAGTGAAAATGGCACAGAGACTAAGTCAGGAGAAGAAAAAAGGAGTTTGTGGCACCCTATCCCTCATTTATTCAGTTCTTACTGTATGTCAATCATCAAGCTCAGGAATGATGCACATGTTTTTAGTCCCTGCCTTTGAGGTGGGTATTTTTCTTAAATTATCTTGAAGTAGTTGTACTACTTATTTATATTATTGTTATCATTATTTCTTGTTTATGTGGTGCTGAGGAATTGAACCTAGAGTCTCATGCATGCTAGGCAAGCACTCTACCACTAATTCCCGGCCCCAGTACATCTTGATCCATGTCACCCCTTCCATCATACTTCTCCAACTCTCCAACCCCACCCCTCCCCTCAGGTTACTGTTTCTATTTTCACATGTGTACACTGTGTGTTATGACTTCAATCCCTCCACTATTCATCTGCCTCCCTCCCCCTTGAGCCTCACTCTCCTCAGGAAAAATAAAACATGTTTCAGCTTTCTGGAATTAATTTTGTGACACTGTCAGGTAACTGTTCAAAGGAGTTATATCATAGGAATCCACCCCTGTGTATACCATTTTACAATTGTGCATACAAGCACATGACACTATATATGTTTTAATTTATGTTAATATATACGTATGAGGAAACATATGTGCTCTTTGTCTCTCTGAGCCTGACTTAACTTCACTTAAGATAATTTCTTCCAGATCCATCCAGATCCAGCCATTTCTTCACAAATGACATATTGTGTGTGTGTGTGTGTGTGTGTGTGTGTGTGTGTGTGTGTGTGTGAAAATACCATACAGAGGGGTTACAATTTACATGGGCAAGGTAATGAGTACATTTCTTTTTTATGATTTTTTTATTGTGAAAATACTTTACAGAAGAGTTACAATTACATGGCCAAGATAATGAGTATATTTCTTATCAAGCATTGTTGCCTCCTCCTTTGTTTCCCCTTCCAATTCCCCCCCTCCCCCTGCCAAAGTTGTAAAGTTAGTTTTTCAACATAACCTTGTACATCTCATTGTTTCAGTGGGTCTACCTGTATCCCTATTTAAAATATATTTTTCCCTTCCCCTTCACAAATTATAACAACACCAAATACAGTGAAAACAGGGGTTATACTGTGGGGGAGGAATGTACAAAGCAACAAAAAAAATCATCTTATGAATATGTTAGAAACAATAACAAGAAAGAAAAATCATTTGAGTCCTTATCTTGGCGTTCATTTTGCTTAACATCAACTTATCTGACCTTTTCTGCTTGTCTAAGACATATACTAGTTATTGCATATACGAGAAACCATGGGACCTATGTTTCTTTGAGCCTGGCTTACTTCACTGCATGTAATTGTTTCCAAGTCTTTCCATTTCCTAACAAATGGGGCAATGTCATTCTTTCTGATGGAGGCATAGAATTCCATTGTGTATATATATCACATTTTCCATTCATCTACTGAGGGGCATCTGGGTTGGTTCCATAGCTTAGCTATGGTAAATCAGGCTGCAATAAACATAGTTGTGCTAGTAGCTTTAGTATGGTCTTCTTTGTGATCATTTGGGTAAATGTCCCAAAGTGGGATTGCTGGTTCATAGGGGAGCTCTATGTGGAGTCTTTTGAGGAACCTCCATACTACTTTCCAAAGTGGTTGAACGAGTTTACACTCCCACCAACAATGCAGTAAGGTTCCCTTCTGTCCACATCCCCTCCAACATCTGTTGTTATTAGAGTTCTTGGTTACAGCCATTCTAACTAGGGTGAGGTGGTATCTCAATGTTGTTTTGATTTGCGTTTCTTTTATGGCTATGAGGTTGAGCATTTCTTCATGTGTCTATTGGTCATTCTTCTTTCCTCTTCAGAGAAGTTTCTCTTTAAGTCTTTAGTCCACTTATTTAGTGGACAGTTGTATCTTTGAAGATTTGTTGTTGGGGGATTTAATTTTTTGAGTTCCGGGTATATTTTAGGTATGAGACCCTTGTCCATTGTATGGCTAGTAAAGATCTTCTCCCAGTCCATGGGCTTTCTATTGATCTTGCTAGCTATGTCCTTTGCCATGCAGAAGCTCTGCAATTTCATGCAGTCCCATTTCCCCAAACTTTCTTTGATTTGTTGTGTTTCTGGGTCTCTTTTAAGAAAATTTTGGCCTGTGCCAAGGAGACCTAGGGTTTCTCCTATTCCATCCTGTAATGTTTTCAGAGTGTCTGCTTTGACTCCAAGGTCTTTGATACATTTGGAGTTGATTCTGGTGCAGGGTGATATATAAGGATCTAGATTTAGTTTTCTACAGGTGATTAACCAATTTTTCCAGCACCATTTAGACATATTATTTTTATGGATAGTCATTCTTTGTATTTTATGTAAGGGGTGTGTGTGGTGTGAATGTGTGTGTATGTGTGTGCACATGCTGGCCCGAACTCAGTGCTTAGGTGCTGTCCCTGAGCTTTTTGGCTCAAGGCTAGTTTTTTGCCACTTGAGCCACAGCATCACTTGTGGCTTTCTGGTGATTAACTGGAGATAAAAGTCTCATGGACTTCCCTTCCCTGGCTGGCTTTGAACATTAATTCTCAGATTTCAGCCTCCTGAGCAGCTAGGAGTACAGTGAGCCACTGTCACTCAGCTGGAAAACCATTCTAAAAAATGGATTCCACTATTCTTATGAATGGATGAGTACAATTACATTATATATACAATGTATATATGCAAATATGTATATATATATGTGTATACTTATATTTACATATGTAATTTTTTGATTCATTCCAAGGTAGTCTATTTTATGATTCCCTTTAACAGATGAGGGAACTGAATCTCAAAATAAATAATGTGTCTCAGATCCAACACCTGGTCCCCATTAGAACTCATATTTGAAACCAGCATGGGTTAACTTTAAAATCTATTTCATTCACATTATTTTAGTGAACCTGCCAGGAGTTCTAAAATCATGTCAGGTGATCATACTGGCCCTGATGATAATGATGATGAAGATGAAAACGATGATGATGCATGTAACTAAATTATCTTATGCATTTGTTCTATGCTAAAATATTCACCTTTATTGTCTTATTAAGACTTCCCAACAACCTATTCAGGAAGAATTTATGATTTTTAGATGAGGAACTTGAGGTTTCCAGAGGCATTTAAAGTCTCCACCAAGATTGCCCAGGAAGTTGAATCCTGTGGCTAAGCTCAGAATGAAAACAGAGTCTGTTTGACTCTGAAGATGTTATCCAGGTTGAGCAATGTTAAACCAGAGGATTTTTTCATTTCCTAAATTTGCAGAAGGATTCTGCAGGCATCTTTTGATTTCACTCCTAGGCCTTTGGTTTAAGTCAGCCATTTCCATCTATTTTTTTTTTATTTTTTGCTAGCCCCAGGACTTGAACTCAGAGCCTAGACATTGTACCTGAGCTTATTTTGCTCAAGGCTAGCACTCTACCACTTGAATCATAATGCCAGTTCTGGTTTTTTTCTGTTGATATGGTACTGAAGAATTGGATGTAGGGCTCATGCATGCTAGGCAAGCACTCTAGCACTGAGCTACCTCCCAGCCCCTTCATTTACTTTTAATAATTTACCTTTAGCCTAGAAATTTTTGAGGGAGCAGAGTCATTCAAGGACTCCCAGCCTGGATATTCTGACATGAATTTAACCTAGTTTAACCAAGCCTCGTCTCAGTGGATGGTGATGGGCCACCTGCTCCACCTCCCATTCCTCTTAGTAATTTTTTTAAATTTTACCCACTGTCAATTTGCTTCCCTGTAGTCCCAGGCCCTCATATATCCTGATTTGGCTGCCCCTCTACTTTTTTTTATAAATTGCTTTACTAATTCTAATTTATATATCTACATGCTCAACCTAGGAGGTGCCAAAGTCAAGTGGATCAAATTCATTTGCACTAAAGCAGGTGTGGCTTAATACAATCCTTCTGGGTAAGTGTTGCATTTTAAAATACTCCCATCTGGCTGGGAATGTGGCTTAGTGGTAGAATGCTTGCCTAGCATGCATGAAGCCTGGGTTCCATTCCTCAGCACCATATAAACTGAAAAAGCTAGAAGTGGCTGTGGCTCAAGTGGTAGAGTGCTAGCCTTGAGCATAAAAAGCCATTCCAGGACTGATAAAAATAAAATAAAAGGCCACATCCTACTCCTGGACCCATGCTATGCAGTGTAGTACAACACAGACAACCTGAAGTTATCTTTCTGCTTAGCTAACACTAGAAGGATGCTTACTGGCTTAGAGAAGTCTTCCTTGGCAGAGTTTTGCCCTCTCTAATCGGCAGTGTTAGCTGCTGCTTTAACCTCCCTAACAACTCAGACCTGTGCAATGGAACTTTGCCTCTTGGCATCCCTTGGATATCCATCCTAATAGTTTATTGCTTACATTTTTGTCATACTTGTTCCCAGGCACCCTAAGCTTGTTCACAAACTAGTCCCAAAGGGTCCCTTGGAGTCCTCTATCCTGCCTGGATCCAAACCACATGGAAAACAGAATATTCTCAGTTGTTTCTCCAGCCTCTGTCTCGAGGCTACTGCTGCCTCAAGCTAACTTTGGTGGGTTGTTCTTTCCCATGAGGGGGCCTTGGCTGGGACACTGGGCCTCTCTGCCTAATATCCCCACCCCTTGCAGCCCGAGTTTCCCCTTCTTATTAACAATGTGGCTAAGAGTCCTTCTATCCTAAAATTGGCTGTGGTCACCTACCCACAAATCCTGTGTCCTCCTCCCCATGCACATCTCTCACAGATCTGTCTGAATAGTAAAGGCATGCTGGCTTATGGAGGTGATAGGGGACAAGGATGTGGATCAGTGGATCAGTTTGTTTGGACTGCCTGCTTCCCTGTCTGAAAGATTCTTTTCCTCACCCATAATGGTTGAAATGATATCAACTTGATATTCAAAACCTAAAAGAAACATTAATGAAGACTCTCTTTTGACAACAAATATACATTTACCACATTTCCGAGTGTAAGATTCACCCCTATCTGAAAATCATGATCTTCCCAAATACCTAGAGTATAGAGCACACAGCAACTCAGAGCTTCCTATTGCTTTATTGAGTAGGATTAACTTTGGTCTTAAACATTGTCACTCTTTCTCATTTTTCTATTTCTCTGGCTCCCATCATGAAAAGTGCTTCTGACATGTTCCTGGTATTAATGCTGCATTTGAGAAAACACTTTCTGAAATTTGTTCCCATGGGTTACTAAGTAAGAGGGCGGTTGAGTTCAAAATGAAATCATTCTACTGCCACATACAATTTTGGTCTCCAGGAAAGTGAGATAATTCATTTTGGTTGTCTAGACATTCTGTAGGTAGTACTTTGTTATAGCACCTCTAGAAGAATAATAAAGAAGCCTGTTGGAGTTAGAATGGTCATAGAAAGCTTCTCTGAAGGGATGATGGGTAACATCTGTACTGTATTACAATAACACTGTTCCAAGCAGAGGAAAGGTCAAATGCATGATACCCAAGTCAAAAATTCAAAGGAGAGAAAGACAGTTAACCTACCTGTGGCACAACACATGGGGGCACATGATAAATACTGTCATTGGAAGCACAGAAACCTTCCTCTCCTGCCTCACAGAAATGGTACACAAGTACACAGAATGGGATGCTGAGGGGCATCCTTGGTTAAGAACTGAGAGCAATTTTTTCATCATAAAAGGACAGAAGGGAGAGGATGTATGAGCAGATACAGGCCAGTCTCATCTAATTCTTTTCAATAATTCTAAGAAAATGTCATTAAGTGAGGATAACAATATGAGAAAAATGACATCTCAAGAAATGTTGAAAGGGATGAAATGCATCAAAATGCACTTTATTCATAAACAACTTTATTGAGTGAAACTCCTTTGTACAACTACATGAAGAAAAAAACACTAAAAATACATTTAAAAATATAATTAAGGGCTGGGAAGTGGCTCAGGGGTAAAGTGTTTGCCTTGCATGCATGAGGCCCTGGGTTTGATTCCTCAGCACCACATAAGCAGAAAAATCCAGAAGTGGCACTGTGGCTCAAGTGGTAGAGTGCTAACCTTGAGTTGAAGAGCTGAGGGACAGCACTCAGGCCCAGAGTTCAGGCCGCACAGCTGACAATTTTTTTAAAAAAAAATATAATTAAAAGTATAAATGATAAAATGATAAAAATATAAATGATAAAATGTGACATCTGAGGGAAAAAGTGAATTCAAAGAGTACCTCCTAAGATTGGAAATTCGGGGGATGTTCATTTGGGATTTTTGGTTATAATTTTGCCTGATTTTTCACTGATAATGCTCAGTTCTTAGATGTAGTTTCAGTGGGGAAATAGTTGAGATTAATCAGAGTGATGGCGTTGCACAGGAGTTCAAGTGCATACCTGATAATACAGTAAGCATTTGAGAGACTTGTTAAGATAGGTTCAAAAGCAAATGCCTATGGTTTCCCTTATTTGCAATTACTAGTACATGTCTGAGACAAGCAGAAATGGTCAGATAAGCTGATATTAGGCAAAATGAACCCCACGATACTCAAATGGTTTTTCTTTCTTGCTACTGTTTCTGCCATATTTATAAGATGATTTCTTTGTTGCTTTGTATGTCCCTCCCCCATGGTATAACCCCTGTTTTCACTGTATTTATGTTGGTATAATTTGTGGAGGGGAAGGGAAAAAACCAATTGTTTAAATAGGGATACAGGTAGACCCATTGTACCAATGAGATGTACAAGATGTTATGTCAAAAATGAACCTTACAATTTTTGTGGTGTGTGGTGGGGTGGGGGGGATATGGGAAGGGATGGGAAGGGGAAACAAAGGAGGAAGCAACAATGCTTGATAAGAAATGCACTTATTGGGCTGGGAAGATGGCTCAGTGGTAGAGCGCTTGCCTCGCATGCTTGAGGCCCTCGGTTCGATTCCCCAGCACCACATAAGCAAAAAGAAAAAAAAAGCCAGAAGTGGCACTGTGGCTCAAGTGGTAGAGCGTTAGCCTTGAGCTGAAGAGCTGAGGGACAGCGCCCAAGCCCAGAGTTTGGGCCCCACAACCGGACCAAAAACAAACAACCAAACAAACAAACAAAAACGAAATGCACTCATTACCTTGCCCATGTAATTGTAACCCCTTTGTACAGTATTTTCACAATAAAAATAATGACAAGTGAGAGTGTGAGACCCTGAGTTCAAGCCCCAGTAGTGGCACATACACACACACACACAAAGGACACACACAGCCAAGATACATCACTAAAAAAAGAAAAGAAAGAAAGAAAAAAGAAAAACAATCTTTACAACTTTTGTGGGGGGAGGGGGGGAGGTGTGGAAGGGGAGGGCAGGGATGGTAAGAGGAAACAAAGGAGGCAACAATGCTTGACAAGAAATGTATTTATTACCTTGTTCATGTAATTGTAACCCCTCTGTACGGAATTTTCACAATAAAAAAATCTTATTAATAAAAAAAGAAAAAAAAACAACCAAATATCTTTACCTCTTTTGTCCCCATGTCAACTTGGCACAAGATCTCTGCTAAAAGTCCCAGAAACATGGTAGCCTAAGACCAAAGGATAAAGGGCTTTAAATGCTCAATGGGAAGTTAGACTAGATTGTAGAAAAGAAAATGCATTCTTAGTATTACAAACAAAAAAATAATAACTTTTTTACAAGTCAAATAGATTCACCACAGAAAAAAGAAACTGAAAAGACCAAGTTTACTCTCTTTTCTAAAAGTCATGGGCAGATATAGATGTGTCACAGTTTATAAATTTTAACTTAGCTTCTCTAAGATTAAGCCCAATGTGGTTTTTTTTTTCTCTTTGTGTTTTTTATGAACCACAGGGTCTTCGGCTCTGTTCTTTTCAAAGCTAAATAGCCCTAAACATATAAAAATGAAATTGACATGGGAGAAATAAAGGACTCTCACCCTATCATCAGACCATCTACTGTCCCAACATCCACTCTCCATTGAGCGCACAGATTTGTACTTGTAGCCCTCCATGAAAGATGAGGGTAGAAGCTACTGTAGCCACTGCCTAACTCTACAGACACACAACCATGATCCAACCATGGACAGATTGGAAAATGAAAAGAAAGAAAGAACAAGATAAAACAAGGAAGAAAGAGAAAGACACAAGGAAAAAAGAAAGAAGGAAGGCAGGATGAGGAAAAGTAGATGAAAGAGCAGGAAATTGAAAGGCAAAGGTAGCAGAGTCATAGAAGTAATCAAAAACAGTGACAAAGCAGAAAAAAACCCCAAAAAACAAAACAAAAATAAAAAGCAAAGTAGCAACAACCTCATTTCCATTTGAGTTCACTTTGATAGACATCATTTTATATAATCATATGCACATCGCTATTGAGCCTCTAGTGATCATCTCCTAAGATTATCCTCCTTTGGTCTCACTGTGTGATTGCTTAGGGTCCTGTTTAATTTATCATGTCCAGGTGTCCCCTGTATCATTTGTCTTGTATGTAAGTTTATCTGTTTTAAGGAAGGTAAAGGGAACACAGAAATGATAAGAAATAGGATGAACAAATACAGCAGTGATATTCACTAGACACTATGTTGAAAATGAACTATCGAACTGTGGGGACAGGGGGTAGGGGGAAAGTAAGGAGAAAAGAACAGAAGAGGTGACACTATTCAAAATAAAATATATTCATTACCCATCTTATGTAACTTTAACACACTGTAAATCACCTTTACAATAAAAATAAATAAAAACATCCAAAAAGAAGAAATTTACACAGAATGTTGTAAGAAACAGCAAACTATGTCAGCATGAAGACTTTCCAGAGACCAACAAAAGTAAAAATAATTGTTATTATGACATGCTAATACTTTGCTCTAAGTGTTACATAGGTTAGATTTATTCATTTACATAATTTTTGTGTGTTCTAAGGATTAAACCCAGGCATTGCACATGCTGAGCATGTGCTCTACCATAGAGAAAGGCCCTCAGCTTCATTTGCAAATATTTGTCAGACAAATTGAAGCCCTCCTGAAGCTTGCAACCTAGTCATAAAGTAAGGGAAATGGGTAAAAATGTGGTGCCTTAGAAGATAAGAGCCAAAAGAAATAGGATACTGGCAGAGTGCATGTTGAGGCAAGACGAAAAAGAAGTGGTCCCAATGGCCAGGGTCTGGAGGAGGCCTGATCAACCTCTATCTGAACTATATACACCATAACTAATTGCCAACAAAGGAAAAGCAGAACTGGGCCACTGATGGCGCTTGCCCCTACTAACTACTCAGGGAGCTGAGATCTAAAGAACACAGTGGAAAGCCTGTCAGGGCAGAAAAGTCTGTCAAACTCTCATCTCCATTTCTTTATAAAGCAAAAACTGGAGGTATGGTTCAAGTGCCAGCTATGGGGGAAGTGGGGCAAGGTAGATTGTGAAGCTCTCAGTTCAAGCCCCAGTGCCAGAACACACAAATTAACAAAGGAAGAAAGATAGAGGGAGGGGGACAGCGAGCAAGAAGGAAGGAGGGAGAGAGGAAGCAAGCAGTTTGCTTCCAGAGAAAAGTGATAGAGATGAGCACAGAATATTAAACGAGATGCAATAAGGTCCCTGAGAGTTGAAGAAAACAAACATGGTCTTCAACACTTTTCTATACAGTTTAAGGAAGTGCAGGTTTCCTTTTGATCAAGACAAACTTCCAAGAATATACCTTCACCTTCATAAAACTCCAAATGCAAATATATATATATATATATATATATATATATATATATATAGAGAGAGAGAGAGAGAGAGAGAGAGAGAGAGAGAGAGAGAGAGAAAGCTTGAATGCAAGAATGTAACTCAGCTCTTTGGCAAAGAACTTGCCTAGCAAGTACAACATTCTAGGTTTATGTCCCAGTATCAAAACAAAAGGTAAAAAAAAATACCCTAAATACTTTTATAAACTAAATTACCCTAAAATATTTTTGTCCTGGAAAATTTAAATTCATCTATCACTGGTTGACAAAGTGCTAAGCACATCTCATATTCGATATACATGGCCATATAATTTTGATGTCTAGCAGTCCTTTGAAAATAAATCAGATGCAGAGTAGAGACATGAGTAATTACAAGACACAGATCTCTAACTGGCAGCTGTATTTGCAACATACTACACTAAAGCTCTAGTATGTCTGGATGTCTTTAGTATCATATGGTCAATAGATAGCTACTGAATCCAAAGTATTCTAGGATTTAATGTTTCCATATACTGACCTCCAGCATGCTTGACTTTGGCTGAAATTTCACTGGGACGAGGGATTCCAAGGGAAGTCTCTGCCTTTTCAATGACATTTGAAATATCTTGTCCTAGAGTAAAAAAATCAAAATTCATTGCTCTTTGTTACCCAAACTAAATTAATTAAATTTCAAAAATGAATCATCAAAGTGTTTATGTCTAAAATCATGATAGCTATAAGGCATGTAATTTTTAACAATTAGGGCAATTAATCCTTGTGACTATTTCCGTAATACAACATTATTTTTTTTAAAAACTTGATATATCATCACTAAAAAACAGACATTTGGGCTGGGAAGGTGGCTCAGTGGTAAAGTGGTAAAGTGGTAAAGAGCTGAGGGACAGTGCTCAGCCTCAGAGTTCAGGCCCCATGACAAAAAAAGAACAGACATTTATAGCATTTCCTAGACTTCATTCTAGTAAGAAAATGCTTCCAATGCTAGTCGCGGTGTCTATCAGCTCACCATGTTTGTCTTCAAACAATAAATCCCTTGAATAAATGTGGAAAGGGGAGTTATTAATAAAGTAACACAAATCTGTGAAATGCACAAAGACAGTAATGAAATGATTATGACCTTACTCACTGTGGCTATTGTACCTGAGGCTGAGGAGAGCAAGGGCTTGCCCCAGCTGCTCCAATATCCCCATCTGATCTGGGGTACATCTTTGAAAACAGTTTCCTATTGTCCCAGTAAATGGGGGGGAATGAGGGAGGAAGACACACCAAAGTGTGAAAAATTAGACAGCCAGAATATAATATACATAAATTATCTAATTATTAGCCAAAGTATGGGGAACCAAACAGGATTTGCTTATTACACTGCTTGATTAACAATTGCAAGTTTTCATTGTATAAGCACCATGCAGCAATGGTAATTACTGATGGAGGCATTTATAGAACTGAGAAAATATTACCTATGGTTGAAAAACAAGAAAAGAAGTGCAATCCTATATTAGCAATGAGCTCTTAACCCCAACTTTTTTTTCACTGTACCAGGGCCTCACACGTTTGGCTTGCTTGCTCATGGCTGGCACTTACCACTTGAGCACACCTCTAGTCTAGTATTTTTCTGGCATTTAGTTGATGGAATCTGCAGTCAATCTGGACCTAAGCACCCTCAGTAGCTAGGATTACAGGTGTGAGCTAAGGGTACCAGGTTAACCCCAATATTTTTAATCCCAGTATATTAGATTCAAGTCAGTGGCAGTCTGTGATAGCTGAACAGGGAGAATTTCTGAAGTCTCAGGGTCCCTGAAAGACCCAACATCTGGTCTGAGTGTACACTATAGGTTCCTACTGACTCGCTTGGTGGCATGTTGGTCAACAGACTCAGCATTCTTCACAGATTCAGAATTCTCCACTGACTCACAGTTTTCATATTCAAGGACAGGACTTGCTTATCCAGTTATCACTGGAATCTCAGGATCACCTTTATCTAACATGATTAGCAAATCACCTGGTCAAAGAAAAGCCCAAGGGAAAAAAGTGATTGATGTCAGCTTTTCTGGTATAAATTATTAGTCTAAATCTTTTGATACTTTCACAGAGTCACAGGCAGGAACATTAGTAAATTAATATAAACAAGATCCCACAGATCTCCCCCAGGTTCTCTTAGTAACAAATTGCATACCTGAAGCATAATTCATTGTGGCAGAATCCACCAATCTTCAGATTTCAACAGTTGTACATAAACTCATTACTGTGTACATTAATTAGATAGATAAAATTTTATCCCAAATACAGTAATGCCTTGATATCTGCAGGAAACTGCTTCTAGGACCCTCTGATGCTATAAGTCATATTTGCATATAACCTATGTACAACCTTTCATATGGTTTTTTGGTGGGAGGAGAGTGGTTCTGGGCTTTGAGCTCTGGCCTCATCCTTGCTGGGCTGGTGCTCTACCACTTGAACTACAACTCCAGTCCTCTCTGGTAGTTCTTTTTGAGATAGGTTTTCAAGAGGTTGGAGGCATGGCTCAGTTGGTAGAGTGCCAGCCAATTAATGAAATCAACAGGTACTGGGTACAAGTCCTGGTCTTAGACCAAAATAGAAAAGAAAAAAGAGAAGGAAGAAAACATAAGGTCTCAAGTCTTTTTTGCCTTAGTCAGCCTCACACATCAACACTGCCACTTTGTCTCCAGAGCAGCTAAGATTTTAGATGTAAGCAACCAGTGTTGAGTTCTTTCATATAGTTTAGATATCTCGATACTATTTATAATGCATAATAGAGTGTAATTGCTAGGCATATGTTTATATTATTTGGGGGAACACACACACACACACACACACACAAACTTCTGTACAAGTTGAGTACAGATAAAATTTTTTCCAAGTATTTCTAATTAGCAGGTGGCTGAATCTGCAGAGAGCAGAACTATTTATAGGGAGCAAAGGCATAGATTATTATGATCATCACTGCAAGCTACATGCCAGACAATTTAATCATAGATTTCTACACTATCCTTTCTTTTAGCCCAGCCACTTCCCACACTTCTTCTAACCCCTAGCAACCAACTACCCATATTCCTCTGAAACTTTGTCACTTCAAGAAGTATAGATGGAATTACATACTGATTACTTGTTAAGAAATTTTTACACAGCCTAAGTCCTTCCAGACCAAAAAATGTTGTATTAAGAATTTTAATATTTCTGAGTAGTTATCCATGGTAAAAATGTATTTTATGACTATCACAGGAATAAAATGATTAAAAGCTTATGTACAGGTGTTTATGGGAACAAAAGCTTACTCTGGAAAAATGCCTAATCAGTTTTAAATGATACGGTTACATTGGGCACGTGGCTTAGTGGTAGAGTGCTCACCTAGCATCATGAAGCCCTGGGTTCAATTCCTCAATACCACATAAATAGAAAAAGGTGGAAGTCATACTGTGGTTCAAGTGGTAAAGCACTAGCCTTGAGCAAAAAAAGAAGCTCAGGGACACTGCCCAGGCAAAAAAGAAGCTCAGAGACAGTGTCCAGGTACTGAGTTCAAGCCCCAGGAAAAATTATGCAAGGTGCAAGAGGAAAAACAGTCAAGTCTGTCTTTGCCAATGGGCTGGAAGTAGAGGTGATGGGGTGGTTTTACTATGCAAACAACTGGAAGACAGGTTATGGTGCCCCAGAAAGTCCTTGTTACTTGCTGACAATAACTAGTATCTGTTTAAATCATGCAGCTTTATTGGGCTTTAACAATGTTTTTCAGTTGGTTTCAATTTCAGCACGGGAAAAGGAGAAAAAGAGAATGCAAAAGTCTGTTCCCAGCTTAGCTAGGAAGTTTAAGGTCATTCTTCTCCTTTTCATCTTCTCTTACTCCCTCCTTTTCTCTTTCTGTAGCCCTTTTCTTTCTGCGCATTTTTCTTCTGCTTGGAGAAATAACCTGAATCTGTAAGAAGTAGGTAAAGAAGTTTCTAGTACTCACTCTTTCCTCTGTCACCCTTGTGCCACAAGCTCTTCCTTCCCCTGTGGTTCTAGACACAACCTAGTTTGTCTTAGGTGCTCTTCATGCATCCATCCAAAAGACATTGAACCTCTATGACAGTGAGGTAGTATTCTGGGTTCTAAGCTGATTCTGTGAATAGCACAGGCACAGATCTTGCTTTGTGGAACTTACATCTTGTGGAGGTAGATCCAGGACAACTGATCATTGTTACAAGAGAAAGTGAAGGAGAGCAAGTTAAGGTGAATTGCCCAGCAGCATGGATGTAGAAGGAAGAAGCAATACGTTAGTCAAGGTAAGTTTCCCTGAGAAAATGAAGGAGGTGAGGAGTGAGATGGCCAATATCCAGGGATGAAATTTCCACTCAGAAGGAAGAGTCAGTGCTAAGCCTAGTGGCAGGTGCCTTCTTGTAAGACCACAGAATAAGGGAGGCCAGCCAAGCAGGCAAGGGCACAAGGGTCTGGATGGCTTTTAGGAGGTGGGCTGATTTGCTTTAGGGAAGATCTAAGGGTATTACGTTTGAGAAATGTTTTGAAATTATCTATATAACCTCTCTGCAGTGAAAATGTGTTTGTGACAAATAAACTTTCCCATGGAAGTTTATTAAATTCTAGGACATTTTATTTTGCAATTTTCTTTTTTTGCCATTCACCAATAGAGAAAGGAACTATAAAGCAGTCACAGAAACTTATGGCCATATTCTTTCAGAGTTACCAAGATTGAAATATGCTTAAGTTACTGCTAAGTATGCTTGCCTATTTTTCTTGAATGTTAAAAGAGACTGCAGAATTCAACAGAAGATGTAAGATTGTTCAGAAAAGTTGACTCAAATAGTTGACTCGACCATTGGCTTGCAGAAAGAAGCAGAGATAAGCCTACAGGTTGATCATAAAGAAGAGGGTAATACCACAACCAAACAGGATTCATTTCAGGGATGCAAAGCTGATTCAATATATGTAAATCAATTAATATAATTCATCACATCAACAAGAGCAAGAATAAGAACCACATGATTATCTCAACAGATGCAGAAAAAGCATTTGATAAGATCAAAAACCCTTTTATAATGAAAGCTCTGGAGAAACTAGGATTCCATGGGAACACTCTTCAATATAATAAAGGCAGTGTATGACAAGCCTACAGCCAGCATTATACTTAATGGTGAAAAGTTAAAGCCATTTCCTCTAAATTTAGGAACTAGGCAAGGATGTCCACTCTCTTTACTCCTCTTCAACCTAGTATTAGAATGCCTAGCTACGACAATAAGGCAAGAGGCAGACATAAAGGGGATGCATATTGGGAAAGAGGAAGTAAAACTCTCCTTCTTTTCAGATGACATGATCTTGTATTTAAAGAACCCCATGGACTCCACTCCCAAGATACTTGAGCTGATTTGAAACTTTGGCAAAGTAGCAGGATATAAAATTAACCCTCAGAAATCAATGGCTTTCCTGTATGCCAATAATGGGAAGGGTGCAGCTGAAATTAGGAAAGCAAACCCTATTGTAATAGTCCCACAAAAATAAAGTGTACTTAACAAAAGAGGTGAAGGAGCTCTGTGAAAAAATCTATAAAAACCCGAGAAAGAAAATTAAAGCAGAACTTAGAAACTGGAAAAACCTCTCATGCTCCTCGATTGGAAGGATCAACATTGTGAAAATAGTAATACTAAATTCAGTGATACCTATCAGAATCCCAATCTCATTCTTCAAGGAAATAGAAGAGGCAATCCAAAAATTCATATGGAACAATAAAAGACCCCAACAGTAAAACCGATCCTTAACAGAAAGAATAGTGCTGGAGGAATATCAATACCAAATTTCAAACTCTACTACAAAGCCATAGTAATCAAAACAGCTTGGTATTGGCACAAGAACAGACCTGAGGACCAATGGAATAGGACTGAAGACCCAGAAATGAACCCACAGTCCTATAGCCATCTAATTTTTAGTCAGGGAGATAAAAAAAATAGAATGAAACATAGGTCCCATGGTTTCCCTTATTTGCAATAACTAGTATATGTCTGAGACACGCAGAAAAGGTCAGATAAGTTGATGTCAGGTGAAATGAACCCCAAGATAAGTATTCAAATGTTTTTTCTTTCTTGCAATTGTTTCTAACATATTAATAGGATGGTATTTTGTTGGTTTGTGTGTCCCTCCCCCACAGCATAACCCCTGCTTTCACTGTATTTGATGTTGGTATAATTTGTAGAGGGGAAGGGCAAAGACAATTGTTTAAATAGGGATACAGGTGGACCCATTGCAACAATGAGATGTACAAGTCATTATGTCGAAAAATGAACTTTACAACTTTGGCCGGAGTAGGTGGAGGGGGGAAGGGTGGGAGATGGAAAGGGATGGGATGGGAAGAGGAAACAAAAGAGAAGGCAACAATGCTTGATAAGAAATGTACTCATTGCCTTGCCTATGTAATTGTAAACCCTCTGTATGGTATTTTCACAATAAAAAAATGAATCTTTAAAGTATTGAACAGGTAATATTTTGATGTCCAAGTTTCAATAATAAAAGTAAAATATAAAAACGTCTAGCTTTACCATGAAAAGAAAGTAGAATGGAAGAAAGACATCCACTTCAGTAAAAGGTGCTGGCAAAATTGGTTAATTACCTGTAGAAAAATAAAGCTAGATCCTTATATATCACCCTGCACCAGAATCAACTCCAAATGGATAAAGACCTAGAAGTCAAAGCAGACACCCTGAAAACATTACAGGAAGGAATAGGATAAACCCTAGGTCTCCTTGGCACAGGCCAAAATTTTCTTAATAGAGACCCAGAAACACAACAAATCAAAGAAAGGTTGGACAAATGGGATTGCATGAAGATACAGAGCATCTGCATGGCAAAGGACATAGCTAGTAAGATCAATAGAAAGCCCACAGATTGGGAAAAGATCTTCACTAGCCATACAATGGAAAAGGTTCTCATATATAAAATATACTTGGAACACAAAAAATTAAGTCCCCCAACAACTGCCCAATAAATAAGTGGGCTAACGACTTAAAGAGAAACTTCTCTGAAGAAGAAGGAAGGATGACCAATAGACACATGAAGAAATATTCCACCTCCCTAGCCATAAAAGAAATGCAAATCAAAGAACATTGAGATTCCACCGCACTCCAGTTAGAATGGCTATAATCAAGAACTCTAATAACAACAGATGCTGGAGGGGATGTGGACAGAAGGGAACCTTACTGCATTGTTGGTGGGAGTGTAAACTTGTTCAACCACTTTGGAAAGTAGTATGGAGGTTCCTGAAAAGACTCCACATAGAGCCCCCCTATGACCCAGCAATCCCACTTTTGGGCATTTACCCAAATGATCACAAACAAGACCATACTAAAGCTACCAGCGCAACTATGTTTACTGCAGCATTATTTCCATAGCTAAGCTATGGAACCAACCCAGATGCCCCTCAGTATATGAATGGATCAAGAAAATGGGACACACAAACACACACACACACACACACACACACACACACACACACACACACACACACGCAGTGGAATTCTATGCTTCCATCAGAAAGAATGACATTGCCCCATTTGTTAGGAAATGGAAAGACTTGGAAGAAATTATAATAAGTGAAGTAAGTCAGGCCCAAAGAAACATAGGTCCCATTGTTCCCCTTATTTGCAATATGTAGTATATTTCTGAGACAAGTAGGAAAGGTCAAAAGCTATATACATATTACCAGATAAGATGACGTTAAGCGAAATGAACCCCAAGATATCGATGCAAATGATGTTTTCTATTTTTTGTAACGTATTTATAAGGTACCATGTGATTTTTTTTGTTATTGCTTTGTATTTCCCTCCCCCACACTATAACCCCTCTTTTCACTGTGTTTAATGCTGGTATAATTTTGGGATGGGAAGGGAAAAAACCTAAATAGGGATACAGGTTGACCCATTGCAACAATGAGATGTAGAAGACACTATGTTGAAAAACAAACTTTATAATTTTGGCAGAGGGGGGGGAGGAGTGGGGTGAATGGCGGTGTGGGGGTGTGGTGTGGGGTGAGTGAGTGTAGTTGTGGAAGTGGGAGAGAAGGGATGGTAGGGGAAAAACAAAGGAGGAGACAATGCTTAATAAGAAATGTACTCATTACCTTGCTCATGTAACTGTAACCCCTCTGTACAGTATTTTCACAATAAAAATTTATTAAAAAATAAAAAAGAAGTGCTTTGGCAGAACTCTGCCAGGTGTACAAATAAATAATCATTCCTCAGTTGACTGGGGACTGGTGATAAACTGACCCTGGGCTCTTCTTGTAATTATCTCTTCTATTCATCAGTCTTTTCTCTCTTTTCCTCCCCTGAAGTAGCATATGCCATTCTATGCCTCATCTTTTGATTTCTGTCCTTATAAAATGATAATCATTGAATTCTGCTACACCCCTATGGGCAGTATAAACCCTGGTCCTACCTCATAAATTTGTACTGGAGACAGACACAACCAACCAATTACACTAATGCAATGTGATGTTTTCATTTATTCTTCAAAAATTCTGATGATTCTGTTTATTAAATCTTTTTCAGATATTTAGTTGATTCTGGAATAGGTCTATTGGATTAGAAGGATATGGACCTTGCAGTTCTGAATGTTACACAGGTAGTCCCAGGCCTATGAGGGTATTGTTTAATGTGCCCCTTACACAGGGAGCTGTGTGCTAAAATTCATGGACTAGGAGAGAGAGAGCACTTCAGGTGAGAAGCGTCTTGTGGACAGAAGACTCACAGCACAAGAGTAAAAGTCACCCTGGAGAGACCATGTGAAAGTAAATTACTAGAGAACCATAGAGAAATAAGAAACCACAGCTCAAGGCTAGGAATTTGCTTTCCCAGACCCTTTCTGTGATTAATAAATGTATCAAAGCAATTCTCACCCAAGTAAGTGAAATCTTTGTACAGGATTTCCAGCTAGAAGAAAACCACAAGTAACATCAATCCAAATGTGCACAAAAATGTCCAGACAAATCGCAAGTCAAAAACTTCTTGAGCCAGGTGCCAGGTCTCACATCTATAATCCTAGCCACTCAAGAGACTGAGATCTAAGGATCACAGTTCAAAATCAGCTCAAGCAGGATAGTTGGTAAGACTCTTATCTCCAATAAACTACTCAGAAAAAGCCAGAAGTGGCTCTTTGGCTCAAGTGATAGAGTGCTAGGCTTGAACAAAAAGAGCTCAGGAAAAGTGCCCAGACCCAGAGCTTAAGCCCCATGCCTGCCAAAAAAAATCCCCACAACGGTTCCATTGAACTTCTCATAGAGGTGAGACACTGGAACAATGGAATACTCTAAGATTTAAACAAAGGCATGCACCTTCAAAGAGAAATGGGGATTGAATACCTACTTACCAAGTGTGAGACCTGCCAGATACCATTAGGAAGAATTGCAAAAGATTTGTAAATAAATGGGCAAAAGCAGAATGTAGGCAAGCAGGGGAGCACAGGGGAACATGAAGATCCTGGAGCTTGCACTAAGTGAGGAATTCACACTTATTTGCTTCCTGCCATTCTGGGTGTCAGCAAGTGACAGAGGTCAGTGCCTGCTGACAGAGTTGTGACTCCAGGCTTACATCTTTCTCCAGGAAACGTTTGAGGGCAGAATTCTAGTCTAACTCAAAAGTCTTGCCCATTCTAGGCAGATATTTTACTTGAGCTATGTCCGTAGCCCTTTTGCTTTAGTTTATTTTTAGATATAGCTTTACATTCATGCCCAGGCTGGTCTGGACTGTGATCCTCCTGTTCATGCATCCTGCATTTATGAACCACCACTCTCAGCAGTTTTTGGTTGAGATGAAGGTCTTTTAAAATTTTTATTAACATATTTCATTTTAAATATAATTTTACTATCTTTGAGTAGCTGTACAAAAGAGTTAAAATTGAACTTGTCTGTTTATGAGTACTATGCATCTTAACCAGTATTACATTTTATCATTCTTCCTCATCCCTCCCAACATCAACTATCCTTTCAGTTTTCTTAGTTTCATAGACTATGCATTGAATATTATGATTGCATTTTTCCCCTTTCTCTCTTCATTCATCTGTCACCTTCCCCTTGGCCTCCCCCCACACACTTCATGTACCAGATTCCTGGTATTCATTTTATTAGACTTTAAGTTGATATTGGGGTAGGGAAGGAAATCTTACTTTCTGCCTAGGCTGGCCTCAAAATGGCCCAGGCTGTCCTCTACATCTCTGTCTCTTGAAGAGCTAGGATTACAAACATAAACTACCGTGGCCTCTTTTGGATATCTTAGAGGACTAAAGTTCAAAATTGCTTGAAGTAGAGCATTGACTTCTGTACCTATAGGCCACTGATACAAGCCAGGTGAACAACATGAAATCTTAACATTATCTCTCTAAGTCTTTCCATTTCTTAATGAATAGCTCAATGACATTTTTCTGATGGATTAGTAGAATCCCATTGTGTGTATATATATATATATCACATTTTCTTGATCCATTTCTTCATTGAGGGGCATCAGGGATGATCCCATATTTTGGCTATAGTAAATAATGCTGCAATAAACATAGTTGTGGTGATGGTTTTATTGTATTTTGTTTGTGGTGTATTGCATAAATGCCCAGCAATGGAATTGCTGGGTCACAGGGAAGCTCCATGGTTATCCTTTAATGGAGCCTCCATATTTCTTTCCAGAGTAGCTGAACAAGTTTACATTCCTACTGACAGTGTAATAGATTCCCTTTTGGCCACATCCATGCCATCATTTATTAATTTATTTTTATTTTTGGGTCCTGTCATAGGGCCTGAACTCTGGGCCTGGGTGCTGTCCCTCAGCTCTTCAACTCAAGGCTAACACGCTACCACTTGAGCCACAGCAACACTTCCAGCTTTTTTTCTTTTTGCTTATATGGTGCTGAGGTATCGAACCCAGGGCCTCATGCATGCAAGGCAAGCACTCTACCACTAAGCCACCTTCTGAGACTCCTCAGATCCTTTTTCAGAAGAACAAGTACAAGTAAGTACAGGGGCTAGCAAATATTCCTAAGGTTATTCGATTCCAATTAGTTATACAAAAGCTTTTTAAAGTGTTTCAGAGGTTAAAAATGATGTAATGTGCATAGTGACTGACTCATCTCTTTTGTAAGCCACAGTTGGGGTTAATTAAGAACAGGAATACCAGAAATAAATTCAGAGACAGCTTAAAAATGAGTTAACTGTAGTATAACAGAATCTATGGAGAACACAAATAGGATAATTCTTTAGAAGGACTAAGTCAAAGCATAACAAAATGAGTACTAGGAAATGGGTATCTCCAAGAGGATGGATCAAAAGGAGAAGGGTAAAAGAATGAGCTGGGGAAATGAATAGAATGCAGGCAAGAATGCATTGCATATGCCACAGGACTGATCAAAATAGGGGAAGGGGTTGGTGGAAGGGAGTGATGATGTTGAAGGGATAATACAGATCAAGTTGCACTGTAAATAAATTAAATGAGAAAATCCAATATATAAGCTAAAGATTTAAAAAAGTGAGGGAAGGATTGGGGTATGGGGGGTGAGAATGTTGAAGAGGGTGACACTGATCAAGAGGCAATATATTCATAAACTGCTCTGTTGAATGGCAACTCTTTTGTACACTACCTAAAGAAATCAAAAACATATTTTTTTAAATGTCTTAAGCAGGGGTCTGGTGGAAATGGTGGCCAGTCTGAGAAACCCAGAAATTCACCTAGCTAAGGCTCAGGCACAGTCAGAGAATACCACATTACCTATGGATGTTCAAAGAGAAAAATTACACTAGGCTACAGAGTATGCAAGCCAGAAGATGATGAAGGACCTCTGTACAATACTATGAAGAAAAACACATGGAGACAAAATCTTTCTGCCTTCCTATTCCCCTCCATAATCAGCAGGAAATCTCTGGAGTTCCAGAAGTCCTTCTGAACTAATTTGAAGAAAAAATTTCTCTTTAGAAAACATATCTCTGAGATCTGAGGATCTTGGCTCTAAGCCAGTCCAAGAAGAAAAGGCCATGAGACAAAAAACCAGGAAGTAGAAATGTGGCTCAAGTGGTAGAGTTCTAGCTTTGAGCATAAAAGTTAAGCAAGATCATGAGGCTTTGCCCAATATTGGCAGAAAAAAATATGGAAAATAAACATACACACAAACCAAACAAATCCTACCAAGAATGTTAAATATGTTCTATCACTAAAAGCTATACCAAAAATGGATGTGGGCTATATCTGAGTTAATGATGTCAGTATTTAAAATAACATCCATGACTGCAGGATTTTGTGTCCTTTAAAAATTTACAAGGTTCTGGATTTACAAAGCATTTAACAAAGTTAGACTCCTGCAGAGTCCTGAAATAGCTATGGAGCAGTTTCATCTCCATAGGCTGCAGAATATGGTTTCCTTAAGAACAACCCA
Source organism: Dipodomys spectabilis (assembly GCF_019054845.1). Classification (NCBI taxonomy): domain Eukaryota; kingdom Metazoa; phylum Chordata; class Mammalia; order Rodentia; family Heteromyidae; genus Dipodomys; species Dipodomys spectabilis. The sequence goes on along the minus strand of NW_024870757.1, from coordinate 4,796,071 downwards.
TATGTGCTGAGTAAGTGAGGGAGAGAGAAAGAGGGGGGGAGCTGGGATAGGAGGGGGAAGAAGGGGGAAGGTGCCAGCTGCATACATTACAATTGTATTTTAGGAAGATAAAACAAAGCTGTCCATTAAATGAGAGCTCTTAATAAGCAGCCTTTAAAATATGACTATTGGGGCTGGGAAGGTGGCTCAGTGGTAGAGTGCTTGCCTTGCATGCATGAGGCCCAGGGTTCGATTCCTCAGCACCACATAAGCAAAAAGAAAAAAAAGCCGGAAGTGGTACTGTGGCTCAAGTGGTAGAGTGTTAGCCTTGAGCTGAAGAGCTGAGGGACAGGGCCCAGGCCCAGAGTTCAAGCTCCACGACCAGACCAAAAAAAAAAAAAAGACTATTTCTCATTATTCTGCAAATGAAAGTCATTTGCTTTGAACTTGTCATACAGACTCTGGAAAGGAGGGGAGGCACCAATGGCAACTCTGTCAAGAAGCACCAGTCTGACTCAACTACGGAATCACCTTTAGGCCCAGTGGGCCTCGCTCATGAATTCACTCAACATATATTAAACACCTACAGAATGCAGGATGCTGTTCTGACACCTAACAATGAACACACCATGGACCTTGTTGTCCAGGGTGTTTTACCCAAGTTGTAGGGGAAACAACAAACAAATGCATACACCTCAGTAGTTCTACTGTGCATCTTCAGTTACTTATGATTGCAATTGTGCATTGTCGACCGTGGTCTGAAATTATTGAATGAAATATTTCAGAAACAAGTCCTAGGTTTTTAAATTGCACATCCTTCTGAAGAACAGGAGGAAAACATGCTCTATCCCACTACCTCACCCACATGGATCACATACCACTAGCCTGCCATCAGCCCAGTTCAGTGTTCTGGGACCACTCAAAATGAAAAATTCTTCCTTTTAACTCATGTCATAAAGCCAAAATCAAGCTGGGCTATAATCCTACCTACTCAGGAATCTGAGATCTGAGGATCATGGTTCAAAGCCAGCCAAGGCAGATAAGTCCATGAGACTTTTTATCTCCAACTAGCTAGCAAAATGCTAGAAGTGGAGAAGTGGCTCAAGTTGTACAGTGGTAGCCTGAGGAAAAAAAAAAGTAAGAGCGAGAATCCCTGAATTCAAACCCCATTACCAACACCCCCCCCCAAAGCCAAAGGTGCTATCACTGTATTAAATCATACACACTTATTGCTATCTCAGAAATCACAATAAAGATGCACACAGTATTTTGGGGTTTTTAAATGTTCACAACATAATTTTTATTTCTGTCTCTTTGGATTCAGCATGCATAAAAAGGTACTGGAAATAACTCCACACTTGAAAAGCCAATGAAGAGAGTACTTATACTGTTTACCCCACAGATGCCTCAATATGTACAAAGGTGGACATGAGAAGAGATGGGAAGCAGAGAATTAACAGAGAGAATTAACCCAAACAAGATGAACACACTCAAAGCAAAAACATCTTAGTCACAGACTGCATCTCTTAAAGAAAAATAAAACCTTGAATTGACTGTAGTATTTAAGAAAATCCTAGCTATTCAGAAAGCTGAGATCTGAAGATTGTGGTTCAAACCAGCTCAGGTAAGAAAGTCCATGGAAGCCAGGTGCCCATGGCCCATGACTGTAATCCTAGCTATTCAGGAGGCTGAGATCTGAGGATTGTAGTTCAAAGCCAGCCCAGGCAGGAAAGTTGTGAGACTCTTATCTCCAATAAACCACTACAAAAAAGGAAGTGGCACTGTGGCTTAAGCAGTAGAGTGCTCACCTTGAGCTGAAGAGTGCAAGGACAGGGTCCAAGCCCAGAGTTCAAGTCCCATGACCAACCAAAAAAAAAAAGTCCGTGGGACTCATGTCCAATTAACCTCTAGACACACCAGAAGTGGTGCTGTGACTCAAAGTGGTAGAGCACTAGCATTGAGTGGAAAGGCTCAGGGACAGCACCTAGCTCTGAGTTTAAGCCCCAAGAATGCCAAAAAAACAAACAAAAAAAACCACACAGACTGAGAACATTCACAGGGCTTCTGTACAGTATGTTTTATATATTGTTATGTTGTGTAATCTACACAGTATATTGTTATGATTACCTCATTTTATTACTAGTGATTGCTGTTACAGTGTGTTAGATGGCTTCTGTTACAGTAACAAATTATCTGAAAGGAGGTATGAGGAAATTAAAAGGCTTATTTTGGTTCATTGTTTTAGAGATATTACTCCATGTTGGCCTCATTGTATTGGACCAGCAGTTAAGATGGCACATGATGACATGAGTCTGTGAGAGTAAAATAGTTCACCCTTTAGCTAGGAAGGAGAGAAAGGAGAGAGAGAGATGAGAGAGAAAGAAAGAAAATAGATGGGGGGAAGGGTATCAATATCTTCTTGAAGGCACAGTCACTGCTAATGACAGGAAGACCTCACATTCAGTCAACCTCTTAACATTTCCACCTCATTCCAGTATGCCAAATTTGAGCCAAGCCATAACACGTGGACCTTTAAGAGGTATTCCAGATCTAAATGGCAGCACTCGCCTATTCTGTTGAATCTATAAATTAAATTGTGCCATACATATGTGCATATAGAAAGAAGTACAGCCATTTGTTACTTGATGAATTGTTTATATTCTGAGAAATGTTTATTAGTTGGTTTTACTATTGTGTGACTGTCAGAAGTTATATTTACATAAAGTAAGATGACTATAATGCCATCAGAAATTTTATCTTATGAGATCACCACCAAGTTAGCAGCTCATTATTGGATGAAGTACCTCTGTGACACATGCCTGCAGAGATACAGGTTGGTATTCCACTGGGGCATAGTATACATCCACCTCAGATAAGGAGAGAGGATTTCAGATGGTATGGAAAGCAGTATGAAGACAAGGCAGGAGGGAACACAGTTCCATAGTATAAGTTGTAAAATATGTATCTGATGAAGTGGCATTGAGCAGAGCCTGATAAAGGTAAGAGGTACACCTGGAAGGGTTACTAGAGTCCCAGAGGGAGGTGATGGCCAGCGAAGACCCTGAAACATCAGTGGGCTTAGAACACTCAAAAGGCAGCAAAAAGGCTGGAGTGAGGAAGGGGAGAACTGAAGAAGTTGTGGTCAAACAGAAAGGGGATAGAGCACACGAATCCTTCCAGCAGAGTGTAAGTAAGGCTCAAGTCATGCAAAGTATATGATTGGACTTAAGTTACATACCAGTGACAGAACATGTTTGGAAAATAAACAATGCATTTCTAAATAACCTATAAATCGAAGATGAAATCTACAGAGAGATCAATTATACTGCTTTTTTAACGTTAATGACAATGATAACATGATACATACATTAGAGTTTCAAATCAGAACTAGAGCATCCCTAAGAAAGGAACACTAAATATTTATGTAAAAAAAGTATCAAATCAATTAGCTTAGCTCCTGTCTTAAGAAACTTCATAAAACTAAACTAAGTATAAGAGTTAAAAGAAGTAGCTGGGTGCTGGTGACTCATATCTGTAATCCTAGCTACACAGGCTGAAGTCTGCAGATTAAGGTTCCAGCCTGGCCAGGAAAGGCCATGAGATTCTTATCTCTAATTAACCTCAAGAAAAACAGGAAATGAAACTGGTTCAAAGTGGCTGAGCACTAACCTTGAGCAAAAGAGGTCAGAGACAGTGGCCAGGCCCTGAGTTCAAGGCCCATAACCCACAAAAAACATCAACTACAACAACAAAAACAAGTCTCTTGGAATTTTCTGCCATGGATGGCTTTGAACATTCTTAGATTTCAGCTTCCTGAGTAGCTAAGATTGCAAACATGTATGCGAGCCACAAATAAGATTTTGTTTTAGTGAACTTGAAATTACCCTGCAACCATTTCCACCCAGGCAAGAAGGGGAGCAAGTTCCCTGATGGCCAAGAAGAAGGAATTTGATACAAATTCAGTATCTCTTTTTTTTTTATAGATGTTAATTTAATACTTACTTGTGGATTTTTTTTTTATTTTTTGTGAACATACTGTACAGAGGGGTTACAATTACATGGGCAAGATAATGAGTACATTTCTTATCAAGCATTGCAGCCTCCTCCTTTGTTTACCCTTCATATCCCTTCCCAGCCTCCCCCGTACCCCCCAACCCCCCCCCACCCCTGCACCAAAGTTGTAAAGTTCGTTTTTGACATGACAACTTGTACTTATCATAGTTGCATCGGATCCACCTGTATCCTTAAATGACTTGTTTTTCCCCATCTCCTCCACAAATTATACCAACATCAAATATAGTGAAAGCAGGGGTTATACTGTGGGGAAGGGACATACAAAGCTACAAAGAAATAATCTTATAAATGAGTTAGAAACAAATGTATGAAAGAAAAAAACATTTAAATACATATCTAAGGGTTCATTTTCCTAACATCACATTATCTGACCTTTCCTGCTTGACTGGTACATATACTAGATATTGCAAATAAGGGAAACCATGGGACCTATGTTTCTTTGGGCTTGGCTTACTTCACTTAATATAATTTTTTCCAAGCCTTTCCATTTCCTAACAAATGGGGCAATGTCATTCTTTCTGATAGAGGCATAGAATTCCATTGTGTATATATACCACATTTTCATCTACTGAGGGGCATCTGGGTTGGTTCCATATCTTAGCTACGGTAAATAATGCTGCAATAAACATAGTTGTGCTGGTAGCTTTAGTGTGGTATTGTTTGTAAACATTTGGGTAAATGCCCAGAAGTGGGATTGCTGGGTCATAGGGGAGGTCTATGTGAACTCTTTTCAGGAACCTCCATACTGCTTTCCAAAGTGGTTGAACAAGTCTACACTCCCACCAACAATGAAGTAAGGTTCCCTTCTGTCCACATCCCCTCCAGCATCTGTTGTTGTTAGAGTTCTTGATTATAGCCATTCTAACTGGGGTGAGGTGGTATCTCAATGTTGTTTTGATTTGCATTTCTTTTATGGCTAGGGAGGTTGAGCATTTCTTCATGTGTCTATTGGCCATCCTTCTTTCTTCTTCAGAGAAGTTTCTCTTCAAGTCTTTAGTCCACTTATTTATTGGTCAGTTGTTTTTTTGAGGATTTGTTGTTGGGGGATTTAATTTTTTGAGTTCCAAGTATATTTTAGATATGAGACCCTTGTCCATTGTATGGCTAGTGAAGATCTTCTCCCAATCTGTGGGTTTTCTATTATCTTGCTAGCGATGTCCTTTGCCATGCAGAAGCTCTGCAACTTCATGCAATCCCATTTGTCCAACCTTTCTTTGATTTGTTGTGTTTTTGGGTCTCTATTAAGAAAATTTCTGCCTGAACCAAGGAGGCCTAGGGTTTCTTCTATTCCATCCTGTAATGTTTTCAGAGTGTCTGCTTTGACTCTGTGGTCTTTGATCCATTTGGAGTTGATTCTGGTGCAGGGTAATATATAAGGATCTAGTTTTAGTTTTCTACAAGTAGTTTACCAATTTTGCCAGCACCATTTACTGAAGAGGCTGTCTTTTTTCCATTCTATTATTTTAGCTCCCTTATCAAAGATTAGTTGGCTATAGGTCTGTAGGTTCATTTCTGGGTTTTCAATTCTATTCCATTGGTCCTGAGGGCTGTTCTTATGCCAGTACCAAGCTGTATATGACAAACCTACAGCCAGTGTTATACTTAATGGTGAAAAACTAAAGCCATTTCCTCTTAACTCAGGAACAAGACAGGGATGTCCACTCTCTCCACTTCTCTTCAATCTAGTATTAGAATGCTTAGGTACAGCAATAAGACAAGATGCAGACATAAAGGGGATCCAAATAGGGAAAGAAGAAATAAAACTCTCTCTCTTTGCAGATGACATGATCTTGTATTTAAAGAATCCCATAGACTCCACTCCCAAATTACTCAAGCTGATTCAAAACTTTGGCAAAGTAGCAGGGTATAAAATTAACCCCCCAAAATCAATGGCTTTTCTGTATGCCAACAATGAGAAAAGTGTGGCTGAAATTAGGAAAGTAACTCCATTTGTAATAGCCCCACAAAAAATAAAATACCTAGGAATTAACTTAACCAAAGAAGTGAAGGACCTCTATGATGAAAACTTTAAAATCTTGAAAAAGGAAATCAAAACAGAACTTAGAAAATGGCAAAACCTCCCATGCTCCTGGATTGGAAAGATTAACATCATGAAAATGGCAATACTTCCCAAGGCTATCAACAAATTCAATGCGATACCTATCAAAATTCCACCCTCATTCTTCAAGGAAATAGAAGAGGCAATCCAAAAATTCATATGGAACAATAAAAGACCCCGAATAGCAAAAACGCTCCTCAACGGAAAGAACACTGCTGGCGGAATATCAATACCAAATTTCAAACTCTACTATAAAGCCATAGTAATCAAATTCAGTATCTCATTTTGCCTAAGAGATGCTATGATTAGTGCAGTCATGGTCCCTCATTTGCATAATTGCTCCACACACCCTGGCCACACCCTGGAGACAGCTTTCTGGCTACCTCTATGTGCTGCAACATTAGAACCAATGAAAAGCTTCTCTCCAGTGGTCTTGTCTACTTTGGATTATCATTAGTAAAGCAAGCTAAATGGAAACATAAAGAGAAAAGAGGATGGTAAAAGTGACAGCTGGAAACCAAAGTCCAGAGAGGTGTAACAGTAGGTACTGTCTGGGGCTGGAGATCATGACATCCAAGAACTGTAAAACTGGTCAATAGTGCATTGAGTGTGCCCCAGCAAACAATGTGCGATTGAGAGCTGTAACCCAGTGCACTGTTCACAGTTCTGACATAGGGACACTACTGTTTCCTAGAGGGCTAAGATCATCCCAGGACTTAAAGCCAATGTGAAATGAGAACTATAACATTAGAAAGCTCTACCTGGGGTTGTTTTCCACTGCTGCTAGAAACCAGGGATTCCAACAGCTGCCAGATACTGGAACATGATGCATCTGTCAGTGTGTGGAGCTGTAAGCCTCTGGTCCTTTGGCATGCTGCAATGTCTTGGGATCAACAGCACTAGAAGATCTCCTTTTCTACCCATGATCCCTATGTGGGTGATGCAAAAGAAGAGAAGTCAAGTAACACAGGTCCATCGCATTACATTTTACAATTTAAATATTGGTGGCTTTTTTATACTCCAATTGAGTTATATCTCAATGAGGCAGATTTTCTTAAGAGACTATGTAGAACATAATGACCTTTTTTGCTTTGTGTTTTTATTGTTTTATTTGTAAAAGGGAATTATATCTTAGTAAGGCAGTGATTTTTTTTTAATTCAGAAACTATGCAGAATTTGGCAAAATGTTTTTTAAAAGTTCTTTCTAAATAGAATGGAAGAAAGACAGCCTCTTCAGTAAGTGGTGCTGGAAAAACTGGCTAATCATGTGTAGTAAACTAAGGCTAGAGCCTTACATATCACCCTGCACCAGAATCAACTCCAAATGGATCAAAGACCTCAGAGTCAAAGAAGACACTCTGAAAACATTACAGGATGGAATAGGAGAAACCCTAGGTCTCCTTGGCACAGACCCAGAAACAAAACAAATCAAAGAAAGGTAGGACAAATGGGATTGCATGAAATCTCAGAGCTTCTGCATGGCAAAGGACATAGCTATCAAGATCAATAGAAAGCCCATGGATTTGGAGAAGATCTTCACTAGCTATACAACGGACAAGGGTTTCATATCTAAAATGCACTTGGAACTCAAAAAATTCAATCCCTCAACAATAAATCCTCAAAGAAACAACTGCCCAATAAATAAGGGGGCTGAAGACTTTAAGAGAAACTTCTCTGAAGAGGAAAGAAGAATGGCTAATAGACACATGAAGAAATGCTCAACCTCCCTAGCCATAAAAGATATGCAAATCAAAACAATATTGAAGTACCACCTCACTCCAGTTAGAATGGCTATAATCAAGAACTCTAATAACACCACATGTTGGAGGGGATGTGGACAGAAGGGAACCCTTCTACATTGTTGGTGGGAGTGTAAGCTTGTTCAACCACTTTGGAAAGTAATATGGAGGTTCCTCAAAAGACTCCACATAGAGCCCCCCTATGACCCAGAAATCCCACTTTGGGGCATCTACCCAAATGATCACAAACAAGACCATACTAAAGCTACCAGCACAATTATGTTTATTGCAGCATTGTTTACCACAGCTAAGATATGGAACTAACCCAGATGCCCCTCAGTAGATGAATGGATCAAGAAAATGTGGTGTATATACACAATGGAATTCTATACCTCCATCAGAAAGAATGTCATTGCCCCATTTGTTAGGAAATGGAAAGACTTGGACAAAATTATATGAAATGAAGCAAGCCAGGCTCAAAGAAATATAGGTCCCATGGTTTCCCTTATTTGAAATAACTAGTATATGTCTGAGACAAGCAGAAAAGTTCAGATAAGTTGATGCTGGGTGAAATGAACCCCAAGATAAGGACTCAAATGGTTTTTCTTTCTTGCTATTGTTTCTAACATATTTATAAGATGATTTCCTTGTTGCTTTGTATGTCCCTCCCCCACGGTATAACCCCTGTTTTCACTGTATTTGATGTTGGTATAATTTATGGAGGGGAAGGGAAAAAAGAAATTTTTAAAATAGGGATACAGTTGGACCCATTGCAACAAGGAGATGTACCAGACCTTATGTCAAAAAAGAATTTACAACTTTGGGGGGGTCTTGGGGGAGTGGGGAGGGGGAAGAGAGTGGAGAGGAAGGAGATGGGAGGGCAGATATGATAAGGGGAAACAAAGGAGGAAGCAACAATTCTTGATAAGAAATGTATTCATTACCTTGCTCGTCTAATTGTATGGTATTTTCACAATGAAAAAATTATTATTATTATTATTATTAATAATAATAAAATGTAACAATTAGAGGATAAATTGTTTTGAGGTCCTGGATTCAATTCCTCAGCACAACAACATAAACAGAAAAGGCAGGAAGTAGCACCGTGTCTCAAGTGGTAGAGTGCTAGCCTGGAGCTGAAGAGGTCAGTGACAGTGCCCAGGCCCAAAGTTCAAACACCATGACTGACAAAAAATGGAAAAAAGCATTTCCTTAGCCACAAACATGAGGGTGCCTCTTAAAGATTTTTGTAATTGAAATTTTTTCTTCATACATATGAGTTAATGCAATTTCACAGGGAAAGTCTAGAAAGTCAAGAAAAGCTCATTAATCAAATTCAAAATCTAGTTCTTACTTTCTTAATGCAACAGTCTCTCTCATTTCTCTCATGGGTATCTTCTATTCTAATATACTTGGGAGTCTACAAAAGGATACAATTCAGTTTCAATTAACTCAAAGAACACCACTCCTGTTACATTACCAAGCTACATTACATGTGAGGCCTAGTGACCACCGGAAATCATCAACTTCACTGGGGATGACTTCTGCCCTTGGGCAATAACTAGACTCTTTCACTGGTCTGAGACACCAAGATACTTCAACGGACTTATATAAGCCTGTCCTCTTATCAGACTTGCCAACCCAGAAAAACAACTATTCTCAATATATACCTATCCATGAGTGGCTCACACCTCTCATTTCTCTGCAATCTTTTCTTTTCCCCCAGAAAGATGAAAAGTAGTTCCAAAGTCTCTTCAACTCTTATAGGAAACCTGCCTGTAGCATGAAATTCTCAGCAGTGAGAAGGATGTCATAACTACACCTGCCTGGACACTGTTGGTTCACCTTCTGAAACTTCTCAACCCTTTCTTCAATGATGCTGGTTGTAAGCTGTCTGTAGAACTGTTTTCCCTCAGTACCAGCCATCCACACAGCTCCTTATTGTCTTCATTGAATGGGATCCATAAATTTAGTCTGTCTTCAATCTCCTCTTTTATTTTTCTTTTTGTCGGTTGTGGGGCTTGAACTCTGGGCCTGGACACTGTCAATCAATTCTTCAGTTCAAGGCTAGTGCTCTACCACTTTAGCCACAGTGCCACTTCTGTTTTTTTCTGTTTATGTGGTGTGAGGAATTGAACCCAGGGCCTCATACATCTGAGGCAAGCATTCTACCACTGAGCCACCTTCTGGGCCCCTTCAATCTCCTTTTTGCTGATAGTCACCTGCGCAGAAAAATGCAATTGGATATTTAAAATTGCCAACAAAAAGTGCCCTTCCCTTCTATTAATGGATTGTGAATTTCATTCAGTTTTGTCAGCATCTTGAAGGACTTACATCTGTTTCTTCCTCTTAGAAACCTAGGTTTTAGCATCATCAGACATCCTCATACCTTTGCTGAAGTAACAACTCTAAGTGGCCAACAGGTCTTTTACTCATTTCACATCTATTACTAGCAGGTTACATCAAACATAAACAAGAAAGGCTGAATAAATTAAGTGCCACATAAAGTTCTTCTGCTTTATGTCCTTTCAATAGTTATTTTTGAATGATGACAACCTGCTAATTCTGACTCAAAAATTTTCCATTTTAAAAAATAAACAAATTCTTACATCAAGGCCAATGTCCCACTTATTTAATTTAAAAACTATAATTCACATCATGCTATAAATCAAATGTTTATAACACAATACATCAAGAAAATTAAGGGCACATACCTGATTGGGGATTTATACATAGCAAAATAAAAGAAACCCTAAACTAATGCTCGTCACACATTCAATCCTACACATCTAATGGTATAGGGCAGCTTTTGGCTGTAAATCATGGTAATGTCACCTCAATCCAGCATACTCAGGCTAACCCTGAAATACCCAACGCTTTATTGCTTACAAAAAAACTCCAGCAAGCCCACTTCAGCATGATTCTCTTCCTTATGTGGTTAAATGAATTACTCTAATAAATTTGAAAGTAAATAATGCAAACTGGCCTAGATGAAAGTATAAAAGGATTTTGAGGTCTTAAAAATCTTGAGGTACTTCCAGTTTAAAATGGGCCACAGAAGGTCCTTTGCTAAAGTTGTAACGTGCACTTCATAAGCAGGAAAGCAAAAGGGATTTTTTTTGTTACACACAAAACCTCCCTAACTCTTTCAGAGTGAAGCAAAAGTACTAAATTGAGTACCATCTATCCAGCCTCATGTGTTTAAAAGGCTTGAAAGTCTATCCCTCGAAAGGCAAGTTTTTGCTTTCTTCTCTCTTAACATGTATTTATTTTAGCTTTTAAAACAATTGTCTCTCACGGCCCAGAATTCCTCATTAATCTCACAATGGCTCTCCAGTCTGCTCTACATTAATTTTGGAGAACTTTCCAAGTATTCCAAACACTTTCTTTTGTATAAAACCTTAAAACGACATTTGAAAAAGAGATGACAAAGTATTTTGTCCGTTTTATTGCATGCTCATTTTTGTGTTTGATGGTGGGGCTTGAACTCAGGGCTTGGGCACTGTCCCTGAAATTTTTTGCTCAAGATCAGTGATCTACCATTTTGAGCCACACTGCTACTTGCACTGAAATGTATGTTCTTAAAAATCTTCAAGACTACTTGAAGTCTTAATTTGCTTCAATTTCATCACTGACATAAACTAATACTCTAACCACAACTCTCTCCTGAATAGAAGTGAGCAGCTGATCTGTCAGCTTCTAAAAGTTCCAGCTCCTCTAAGTAAGAACATGATTACATGTGTATGAAGGTAACAGTGTAAGTGCCCCCAACCTTAGTGGAGCCCAGTAAGACTTCTGCTGCTAGGCTCAGGTGAGCTACTGCCCAAGCAAGGCTAGAGAAGTCCTCTCACAACAGACAACACTTGTCACCATCTACCCAAACAAGACCTGAGCCCCACAATACCCATCCCTGTCATTCTTCTCCCTAATTAAGGTTATTTTCAGATGTTCCTTAAAAGTGTGCAGCATTCAGTGCTGTGGAAACCAGGGAATGTTTCTCTTAAGCATGTTGCTGCCTTCTAAAATTATAGAATGTAAAGGAACAGTTGAGGACCATGGACTCTGCCAAAAAGTACCTCAAGTTTAATGAAATTGAAGCTCCTTTCTAACACTGGCATTTGGGGACATGCAGCCTCCTGTGGGCAGATGACTGACTGACTTACAGGAGAGGTCCTTCCATGTTCTATGCAAATGTTCTATCGGTTCCTTTGCCAACATCATGTCCTTCTCTGGAATATGTGGATCAGGTTGGCCTTCATAGTTTGAAGTTCTTTCAAATTCAGAGTCCAGTGAGCCAAAGACTTCTCTAGTTCCTGCATTTAAACAACAAGAAAGAGAGTTTTATTTTTTAGAAAAGCTTCAATTCAAGCTGCTGCTTTCTCCACACCTAAACCAATCCTTTGATTAAACTCAATGGGAGGGGACCAGCCAAGGACAGTGACCTCAGGAATGAGAAACAGCCCTAGCCTCCTGAAGACCTACCTAGGTGGTCAGCTTCAACCCGAGTTGCTCTCAAAAGAACATTGATTTCTTTTACTCCCCTTGTCCTTGCCTCTGGTACATCTTGAATGTTACTCACTGTGATTTAACATCTAGATCAACAGCCCAATTCAGTGGATAGTGAAGTTAAGTAATTAGTTGAAATTTAATAATCTTACAAGGTGATAAAAAGTGAAACCTCATTTTAAACTGGGAAATGCATTCTTGCTAAAGCAGTCATTGCATAATCATTTCTCTTCTACTGGAGTTATTTTTTGGCTTTCTTCTTTTTCATTTTTAACTTTTTTGTTGGTCCTGGGGCTTGAACTGTGGGTCTGCACCGTACCTGAGCCTCTTTGAGAGGCTAGCTCTCTACCACTTGAACCACAGGGCCACTTCCACTTATTTTTGAGTAGCTTATTGAAGAATCTCAAGGACATTTTTGCTCAGGCCAAACCACCATCCTCAATTCTCAAGTTCCTGAGTAGTTAGGATTACAGGCAAGAGCCAAGCCACTAGCCCTTGCCTTGGGCTAACTTTCTAAGTTGAAATAGCATAAGAAACAATTTTGTCTCTTAGTAAGGATCAGTAAAAAAATCCCTCTGACTGTGGAAACATCTTTTGTTGGTTGTCTATTTTTCTTGGTGGTGGCAATCAAATTCAGAATTTCAGGCAAACTAGGCATACTATCACGAGCCATACCTGGAGTTATTTTGTCTTCTAATTTATTTGGGGGGCTGATTCTGGGACTTGAACTCTGTCCATAAGCATTTTTGCTCAAGATTACTATTATACCACTAGCGCTACAGCTGTATCTCCAACTTTTTGGTTGTTAATTAGAGATAAGCTATATAGATTTTTCTCCCTTGGGTCAGCTGTAAACTGAGATTCTTCTATCTAGGCATCCTGAATAGCTAGAATTATAGCCTTGGGCCACCAGCATCCACATTATATCTTTAAAAAATATCCATCAATAATAATAATAAATGACTTATTACTCCAGGCTTACACCTGCAATCATACCTACTTGAGAGGCTGAGATTTGAAGATCATGGCTTAAAGACAGCATGGTCAGGCAATTCATAATTCATTAATATTTTTTATATTCTGGTCCTAGGATTTGAGGGCTTGAATTCAAGGCCTGAGCACTGTTTTTGAGGCTAGCGCTTTACAACTTGAGCCACAGTGCCACTTCCAGGTTTTTCTGAGTAGTTCATAGGACTACTGGACTTTTCTGCCCAGACTGGTTTTGAACTGCCCTCCACATATCCTAGCCTCCTGAGTAGCATTTAACCAGAAAAGCCACACTGAAGGTGTATACATGATCAAGTAATAAAGTATTAAACTTTGCTGGAAAAAGTTAAGGGGATTCAAGCCCCAGGATTGGCACATATACACTCATATGTATGTGTGTGGGTACATACACACACACACACACACACACACACACACACACAAACACACACAATCCTATTCGGTATCCCAGGAGGAAAAAAAGTAAAAATAACAAATTATAAGATGGATAAGTATTTTAAGTAGTTCCGAAAGTAACTAACATGTCATATTGTGGCTTAGGTGGTAGAATGCTTTCTTCCCATGCACCATTTCAATTTCCAGTATTATTCAAACCAAACCACACCAACAAAAGCACACCAAAAACTGTATCCAATAAAAGATATAGAATACTATGTAACAAGCATTAAACATTGAAAACAAATAAAGCTAAAGGATTGCCATGCCACAGTCAGATACAGGAAAAGTCAATATCTAAAGAATATATATTTCCCATCAAATCAATCTATATACTGAATGCAATTTTATGAGAAGGCTTATCAGAACGTTTTATAGTTTCAGGAAGTATGATAGATTAGGAAAACTGAGACCTGGGAAATGGCATCCAGGAACTCTGATAGAAACAAGACATTTAGAAAGATACATGTATCTTCTTTGCTTCTAACTCAGGATGCATTCCTCATCTTAAGGATAAGCATCTGTTCTATGGCAAAAATATATGCATTCTTTCCTGGAAGAAATGCAAAGACTGAGTCAACATATAACCAAGAACTCAGAAGGTGCAACACACATATATGGCTTTAAGACAGGTCTTGCCGTTATTATATATATGCCCCTGATGTCAAAGAGCTCTGTGCTTCTCCCTTTAAGAGCACCAACATTCTCAGTGTGCCTCTGTCTTTCTGTTTGTCTGCTTATCTGTTTGCTAACTCAATAAAGCATTGTCATGTTTCTTACCATGGTGACTTCTCTGTAAATTTTATTCTGTGACAAAGGACCCTAAGTCAAGAGTTCCTATTTCTAGAGGAAAACTTCTCCAAACCTCACCTGTACCCAGTGACTGTAGCTCCTCAAAGTTAAGAGGTGAGGTCTGAGTGGTAGAGTGATTAACTTGCATGTAAGAGACACTGCATTTTGGTCCCCACTAATAGAGTAGAGGGATTATGAAAGATCAAAAGACCCAAAGAATGTGGAAGAACAATTTTTGGGACACATCATATCTCAAAATGAAGATTTGTCATACTAAAGCCTAGTAATCAATAAAAACTGATATTAAAGCTGAAGGAAAAGAATGACACAGGGTAGAGAGCTGAGAAACAAGCCTATGTAAAATCCTGAGATTTGACATTAGACTACTTGGTAAACAGCTCCTGTGACCAAGCTATGTTAAGAAGATACAAAATAGACCTTGGCTTAAAGTCTTAGCAAACAATTCCTAAAAACAAAGAGGCAAAGGTAGAAAGCAACACTTGGAAGCTTGAAGTAGGAACGAATAGTGTACTTTAAGAATGGAGAGATACCCAAGGAAATAAATACATATGTAGGAAAATATCAATAAGTTTATCTATATTATAGCAACACTTTTTGTTGAGTAAGTGACACCAAGAAAAATATAAACATGCTCTCTTAAGGTTGAAGACATTTAAAAACTATGTATTCAAGAGAGGAGCATTTCAATCAAGAAGATGACAGATAAAATACATGAGATTGACTAAAATATCTGAGCATGCAATTCAAAAAAAGGCAGATGTGACAAGGCAAGAAATATGAAAAATGTTCCATCAGGAACAATAAAGAGATACCACACTTGTCAGAGTAGGAAAGAGTTAAAAATATACTGGACAGTACCAAATGACTGGAAAAGGCATATATAAGAATATATGTGGATATGGATACAAACTGTATCCTTATGCAAACTGCATATAGAGGAGTATCAACACCACTGACTCAAATTCAAAAAGAAATGTTTCATATAGAATATGCTGTATATTGCATAATTAATATGCATCGTCATTATTTGTGATGATTTTAGTACATTGGAAAATTTTTCAAGGAAGAAAAAAGGGGTAAGAAGCCTTAAAGACTCTCATTTGTGAAATAACTTCAAGTTCACCACTACTTGCTACTTGCTAATGTTTGCTCAAGCTTGAGAAAAGCAGCCCAGGTTGACCTCAAGCTCACTATCTTCCTACCTCAGCTTCCATGAACTACCTCTTACTTTGTTTTCATTTGAACCCTGAAGTCACTTAAGTGAAAAAACAAACAAACAAACAATTATCCCAGCAAGTCCTCACCACTGAGCCTGTGCAAGGCGGGGTGTATCCCATGAAATCAGTGCATGTGGGAAGGCACCGGCACCTAGGTGGACATGGATCAGGAAATTGAAGGTCAAAATGGGGGTAAATTGGGTAGCACTGGCCACTGGGCCAACACAAATCAAGAAGACAGAGTTCCTCCACATGAACAAGAAGAGGCCCTCAGGCACAAACTCACTATAGCAGATGAAGGACTAGTTAGGGAGGATGGCAGCATCCCCAGCTCCAGGACAATAATCCTGTACTACACAGGCATTAGAGGGGTAGGGACATGGAGCAGTCTCCAAGCCTTGAGATTCCTTCTCCTGGGTCCAATATAGCCCATAACCAGTATTATCTGTCACCACATATGTGCCCTCTTGTGAACATGTGTTTACATGCACACAACTCTTCTCCTGAACTGGCATCTGGTCCAAATCAGACAGGAAGCAGGGAGGTTCCAAAATGAAGAAAAGCAGTCCATTTGCACTGTAGCAGGTGACACACTCGCTGCAAATGGTGGAAGCATGCCCAGCTTTGGGCTCATAGCCCCAGGCAACTCAAGCCACAACCTGGTAGAAGACCAGAAAGACTCTGATCTTCCTTCTCTTAAGTACCTCTAACTTGTGTACACAAAAGCAAAACCATATACCCACACAACCTACCCAGCAATCGGTTCCCATGAAGGGGGAAATGAATCCACTTACTTTGAAACATAGTCATCTGGGATGGCACTGGCACATGGGCCTACCAGGAGGCCCAGACCAGCAAGATGATAGACTACGAGGTGACAAACAGGTCACTAGGCATGAACTCCTTGTGACAGGTGAAGAACTGGATGGGGAGGGTGTCAGCATCCCCAGCTCAGGGCTTATAATTCCAATATACATGCCACAGTTGAAAACGGTGGTAGACACACTTCAGTCTTCAGCATGTCATCTCTTGTGACCTCTACAGCTGTCCTTTAATGTGGCACCACATTCATGCACTTGTGTGTACACATGCCCACATCAGCTCATTCACAATTTGGTTCCCATGGGGTGGTGGGAAGGAGCAAATGTTACTTTGAAATAGGGGTATCTTGAATGACACTAGCCCCTGGGCCCAGAGACCAGAAAGACAGAGTTCCTGGAGGTGAATGAAGGAGGCCCTCAGGCATGAGCTCACTGTAGCAGGTAAAGGACTAGTTAGGGAGAGTGGCAGCATCCCCAGCTCCAGGCCAATAATCCTGGTCAACACAGGCATTAGCCAGTTATGGATGTGGGACAGTCTCCAAGGCCTGGCTTTCCCTCTTCTGTTCCAATATAGCCTATAACCAGGCCTATCTGGCACCACATACTTACCTTCTATGAACACACAGGCATGGCCAGACTATTTGGAGCCACACACATGCCTTCATGGGAATTTGGTTATATATGCACAATCCTTGACTTGCAATTCAGTTCCCACAGGACAATGGCAGGAGGGAACAGCTTCCCTTGAATTGGTGGCATCTGTGAATGGTACCTGCATCTAGGCCAACACAGATCACGAAGGTGGAAGGTTTGCAAGATGAAGAAAATCAGGCTACCTCCCTGTGGAAGGTGAAGCACTGGATGGGGCAGACAACAGTATCCCCAGCTCAGGGCCCATAATCCCAGTATACAGGCCATAGCTGGGAAGGGTGGTAGACACACTCCAAGCTCCAATGTGCCATCTCTTGTACTCTCTAGATCCTACCTCTAGTCTAACTGGCACCACATAGGTGCAATCATGTGTACACATTCCATGAAAGGGTTCCCACAGAATGGCAGGGTGGGGCAATCTTTACCTGAAAAGGGGTGTATCTCAGATGGCACAGGTCCTGGCTGACACAAATCAGGAATAAAGAGTTCCTTTATGTGAACAAAAAGAGGTCCTCAGCATGAAGTCACCATAGCAGGTGACAGACTAGTTAGGGAGGTGGCAACATCCCCACCTACAAGCAAATGACACAAGCTACACAGGTATTGGAGGGGTATGGACACAAAGCCTGGCCCAATATGTCCACAACCAGCCCTACCTGGCATCATGTATATGGTCTCCTGTGAAAGTGTATACTGACACATGGGACCAGAAGGGACCAGCAAGTCAGTAGTCCACAAGATGAAGAACAGGCCACCAGGCAGAAGCAGCACTATTTAGGAAGATCATTAGCATCCCAAGTCCCAGACCTATACCCCGGGTTCCACAGGCCTATGAAGGGATGTTTGACAGTCTCCAACCCCAGCCTTTCTTCTCTTAGGTCCAATAAAACATAGTCTAATTTAAAAACATGTAAGTGCTTTCATGGGAACATGTGTATACACATGCACAAAATCCCTGACCTGCAATTCTGTTTCCACAGGGCAATGGAGGGAGAGGAACCTTGAATTGCATGTCTCCCAGGGCTACACTGACATTAGCCAGCTAAAGATGCAGGATAGACTCCAAGCTCTGGCCTCCTTCTTCCGGATCCAATATAATCCATGACCAGGCCACTCTGACACCACATTTGTGCCCTCCTGTACACACATGCACAATCCATCTCACAAGTAAGTTCCAACAGGGAGTGGGACCACTTACTGAGAAATAAAGACATAGGCAGATTTACCTGCACCTGGGCTGACTCAGAGTAGGAAGCAGGAGGTCCCAAAGTGAAGAACAATAGGTTGCCTTGTGTGACCTCCCTGTAATGGGTTAAGCACTGGTTAGAGAGTGCAGCACTATACTGAGCTCCAGCCCCATAACCCCTAGCAACACAGGCCATATTCTGCAAGGGAGACATGGAAGACCTACTGTATAAGACTTCCTTCCCTTGGGCCGGCATCAGCACCCAAGTGGGAAAATCTGGCCACAGGTTCATGTGTTCCACAAACTTGTGTACACATGTGCGTGATGACATGTGCACTCAACCCCACACAAATACCCACTTATCACAAAGTGGGAGTATTCCTACTTGCCTTAAAACTAGTGCATCTGGAATGGCATTGTTGCCTGGGATTACAGGGAAGGACATGCAAGATGTTAGTCCATGAGGGAAAGAACAGGGCACTGGGCATGTTCTCTATGTATCAGGTCCTCCTGTTTGAGGAGGGTTACAGTATCCCCATTTCCAATCCCACAACACTAGGCTATAGAGGGCACAGCTGAATAGTGACACAGGACACTCCCTACTCAAGGAAGCTCCAAGCCTTCCTTCTCTTGGGTCCTATAATATCACACACCAGTTCAATTTGACACCATGTACAAACCCTAGGGTGAACATGTGGACACACACACACACACTCACAACAACTCACCAGTGATTTGGTTCCCACAGTATGGCAGGAGAGGTCTAATTTATCATGAAATGGGGGCATATGGGATGGCATCCATGGTGACCTGACACAGACAGAAATTCAGTATTCCTTAAGGTGAAAAAGAGGCTCTCAGGCATGAGCTCACTGTAGCACGTGAAGCAATAGTTAGGGAAGGTGAAGGTAGCATCCCCTGCTCCAGACCAATAATCCCAGGATACACAGGCATTAGCTGGGCAGATATGTGAGCCAACTGAGGCAACATGTATGTACATTACTTTGAATGTCTGTAAAACATCTCATACACCATTCTTTTTGCATAGGGGATGGGTGGGAGTCAACTTACCTCAAATCAGATGTATATGGGATGGCACCTGCAACTGGACCCACAGGACCACGAAGAGGTCATGGAGCTGAAGTTGATGCAGTCCTCAGTATGACTGCCCTGTTAAGAGGTGAAACATTGTTTGAGGAGAGTGGCACATCTGCAGCTCCAGGTCCATAACCCCGGGCTACACAAGTCATAGCCTGGGAGGCATGAAAAACCATTCCCTTCCTTCCCTTTGGCTCACAATAGCATGTGAAGAGGCAAACTTGGCCACAGTTACTGCCTTCCTCACAGTAATGTACACACAACCACACCCTAATCAGTCCCTACAAAGTGAGGAACAGGCCCACTTACTTAAGGAACCAGCAAAACAATAGTCTGCAAGGTGAAGAACTGGCCACCTGACATGACCTCCCTTTTATCAGGAGAAGCACTGGTTGGGGATGGCAGCAGCATTCCAACACCATAACCCCGAACTTCACAGGCCATATCTGGGACAGTCTCCAAATCCTTGCCTTCCTTCTCTTGGGTCCAATGTAGCATATAGCCAGGCTAATCTGGCACCACCTATGTGCGTTCCTGTGATCACCTGTACATATGTATGCACACAACCCCTCACCAATAATTTAGTTCCTTCAGGATTAAGCAGAAGAACACCCATTTACCATGGGTCCAGGTGTAGGTACCATCTGTGAATGCCCCCACAGATGGTACCTACACCTGGGCCTACCCAAACCAGGAAATGGATGTCTGGGAGGTGAGGAAATACAGGCACCATGTAGGACATCGCTGTAGCAGGTGACACACTGGATGTGGATGGCAACAGCATCCTCAGCTCGAAGCCTACAATCCCAGGCTACAAAGGCCATAGCCTGGGAGGCATGAAAGACTCATCCCCAGCCTTCATTCCCTTGGGCCCTCAATAGCACAGGAAGAGGCAAATTCAGCCATACATATTGCCTTCCTCAACCTTGTGCATGCCCACACACAATGCCACACCTGTAATCATTTTGCACGAATGGTGAAACAGGACCATTCACCTGGAATCTTGGGCATTTGGGATGGCAGTGACACCTTGGCCCTACATGGAGGGACCAACCAAAGGTAATCCACAAGGTGAAGAACAGGCCACTGGGCATGACCTCTCTGTAGCAGGAGAAGCATTGGTTGGGGGCTGGGTGGGCAGTAGCATCCCCAGTTCTAAGGCCATAATCCTGAGCTACATAGGCTGTAGCTGGGAAAAAAAGATGAGCAGGGAGAGGAAGTAGACTCAAGAACTGGCCTGCCTTCTCTTGGGTCTTCTATAGTGCACTTCC
This sequence comes from Dipodomys spectabilis, assembly GCF_019054845.1. NCBI lineage: Eukaryota > Metazoa > Chordata > Mammalia > Rodentia > Heteromyidae > Dipodomys > Dipodomys spectabilis. Next base: position 4,775,214 of record NW_024870757.1, on the reverse strand, counting down.
AGCCCAATATGGCATCATGTATGTGCATTCGTGTGAATGTTTAAACACAAATGCACACAACTCTTTCCCCATCATCCATTTCTAAGGAGGAGTAACAAGGCCCATTATCTCAAAACAGGGGCATCTGGGATGGCACTGAGACTTGGGGAGATACGGGCCAAGAACATGGAATTCAATCAGCTGAAGCTGACAAGGTTCTTGGGCAAGTTCTTCTTGTTTCAGTTGGTTGGGGATGGTGGCTGCATCTGAAGCACCAGTCCCCAAACCCTAAGTTCCACTGGCCATAGCCCAGAGAAAAGGTGGGGCAAATTCCATCCCTGGCCTTCCTTCTCTTGTACCAGCTATAGCACATGTCTAGCTCAACACATCTGGATGTGGTGTGGGGCCTGGCAGAGGGTGTGGGGGCCCAGCAAGAGGGGCTAGGCCCACTTAACTCCAAACAGGGCTGTACTGGGATGGCTCCCATGGCAGGCAGTGGAGAAAATAACACCTCAAATTGGTGTTATCTGGGTTTGGATCCTGCATCTGGGCCCACACTGATCAGGAAGGTAGAGGAATCTCTTTGGACTCCATGTAGCTGTGGCACGCACAGCACCAATTGAGAGGGAGGCAAAGTCCATAGCTCCAGCCCCACAACCACCAGACGATACCTGGGAAATGGAGGAACCCCCAGTTCCAGTAACTGTGGTACATGGGTCCAGGTCTATCTCATCAGAAATGTGGGCTCGTGCCCATGCACCTCCTCTCACTAATGCATGCTGGCATGGCCTGAGGTGGGAGGACAGTGTGGGCAGGGGAGTCACGTGTTTGGGGTGGAGCAAGCACTGGGGTGGGGAAGCATGAGGTGGGGGAGCACAGGGTGGGGGATGGGAAGCACAAGGTGATACTGCAACCGCATGGGGTGGGGTGGGGAAAGCACAGGGTAGGGTATGGATGGGCTAGGTGGTAGGTGGTAGGTGGGGGAGGGGGATGAGGAGTGGGCCTAGTGAGGTGGAGCTTGGGGGACAAAAAGAGAGGTTGGGCCCACTTAACTTGAAAGAGGGTTGCCTAGAGATAGCTCCCACACAGTGGTAGAGGAGAGAGTGGAGAAGAGGGAAATGAAGGGAGCTAAGGAAGGGAGGCTCACTTACATTGAATCTGGGTTGTCCAAGGATGGCTACTGCAGCTGGACCCACAAATGATATCTGCCTGTGGTGAAGCTGAAGAGTTCCTCAGGAACCAACACCATGCAACATGGGCTGCACCTGTTGGGGGAGGGCAGCTATATCCATAGCTCCATCAGTGGATACAGGAAAATGGAGAACCCCGGATCACAGAGACCATAGCCAGGAGGGAAGGCTGGGTGGACCATGAGCCCCTACTTTCCTTCTTTGCTGATTACAACAACTAATTTGCCACCTCTTGCACACATGTATATCCCCTCACCCACAATAGGAGGAGTGGGGTCGGGTTGGGGTTGAGAGTCAGGTTGGGAAGGGATATGGGAAATGTGGCCCACTTTCCTTGGAACTTGGTTATCTAGAGTTGCCACAGCTGGGCCCACACATCCCTAAACCAATGCATGGGGATGAGTGGGAATGCTATGGCCATGGGCCAGAGGTGGAGATGAGCCAGGCAGTAAGGTGAATGGGGTCCGAGTGGGCCAGGTGGCACTGGGGAGGGGGGCTGACAGAGGGTATGGGGGCCTGGGAAGATGGGATGGGCCACTTCACCCAAAACAGGGTTTATCTAGGATGGCTCCTGCAGGGGTCTGAGAAGATGGAGAAGAAAGGAAAGAACATGAGTAAGGGTGTTTCACTTACCATGGATAGGGGTCGTCCAGAGAGATGTCTTCTCTAGCAGGGTTCACACAGAGCAGCAAAGTAGAGATCCATGCAGAAAGCCACAGACCCCATGGACACTGTGTGACTGTGAAAGACACAACACAGGTTGAAAAGGAGGAGGCAAGGTCTGCAGGCCCATCTCCACAACCACCAAGTGACCTGGGAACTCCAGGGTGGGGGCGGAGGCTCTTAAACCATAGCCTGGAGGAGAGCATGGCAAACTTCCAGCCTGGGCGTTCCTTCTCTGCAGCAGACACAGCTTGGTCCAGGCCAATCCTGCACTATGCCCTGTATACTGGTTGGGTGGTCATGCACACATCCTCTCTCCCATCCATCTGTTCCCTTGGGAAGCTTGGGGCCAGGCTGCAGGGAGAGGGTAAAATCCAGTGGGGTTGGGACTGGAGATCAGGATTTGGGGGAGGGACAGGAGAGGGCATGGGGCTGGAGGAAGGAATCCAGCTAGGAGAGGGTGGGTAGGTCCCACTTACTTCAAATTGGGATTGGCCAGCCATGGCTCCTGAAGCTGGGCCCAAAAGTGACACCTAAGGTGGAGGTCTGCCTGAAGTGAAGCCTAAGGGGCCCTGGGGCACTGTGTCTTGGCAACATGTGCAGCACTGGTCCTCAACTCTAACCTCCCAACAGCCAGATGTGGTGGATCTGAACAACCCTGAGCTACAGGCCAAAGCTGGGAGGGTAGTCAGGGCAGCCTCTTGATCTCCTGCCCTTCTTCTCTAGTAACTGCTTTTGCTAGGTCCATACCAACAGCATCACTAAGTTCGTGCTTATGTACGCATGGCCATGTATATCCCCTCACACAGGCATGCTGGGATGGCCTGGGGGTGGGGAGACCCAATGAACTTGGGCTGACAAGCAGGGGGAAGCACTTGGTGGGGGTGGGGAAGCACTTAATGGGCATTGGGCAAGGAAGGGTGACGTGGGCAGGCAGGGGGAGCACAGGGTGGGGGTTGGGCAGGGGGGGTCGTGTGGTGGGTAGGGCAGAGCAGGAAAAGCAAGGGGTGGGGTGGAGTGCCAGAATCTGGGTGGTAGAAAACATAGGGGGTAGGGGGAAATGTGGGGCAGGGGTACAGGAAGAAATGGGGTTGAGTGGGATGGATTGCAGAGGGGCAGTGCGGGGGGAGGCCTTGTGGGGTGGAAATGGGGGCAAGAATAGAGGCTGGGCCCATTTAACTAAGAACAACGACTTCCAGGGATGGCTTTCACAGGGTGGCAGAGAAAAGATTGGAGAAGAGGGGAATGGAGCAGGGGGTGGGGACTCACATTGAATCTGGGTCCCTTGGGGATAGCTCCAGCAGCTGGCCCCACTCTGACCTGGTAGGTAGAGGGCAATCCATGGTGAAGCTGGGGCTGGATTGGAGTGAGGGTCATGCCAAGTGGGGTTGGGTAGTGTGGCGCCCCTTCCGCAAAACCAAGTTATCTAGGGTTGTTTCTTGTGCCTGGATACACACATCCCTAAGCCAATGATGTGGGGGGTAACGGGAGGGCTGGGTAAATGGGTGGGTGTGGTGGGGGACATGGGGAATGAGTTGGAGGGTGGGCCTGGAGGCAGAAGGTGGTATGGGGAGGGGATCCACCAGGCCACGGTGAGAGAATGGGTTGGAGTATGCTGGGCATCGAGGGGAATGGGGCTGCAGTGGGCCCAGAGGCAGTGGGATGAGGGGGGCTGGCATTGGGGATGGGGGGGCCTGGGAAGAGGGGATGGGCCCACTTCACTCAGAATCGGGCTGTCCACGGATGGCTCCCACACGAGTCAGAGGGAAAAATAGAGAGGACAGGAATGAAGGGGAGGGAAGGGGGATCACTTGCCTTGAATTGGGGTCTTCCAGGGATGGCTCCCACAGCAGGGCCCACACTGAGGAGGAAGGTGGAGGTCCACGCAGGAAGCTGAAGATCCTTCAGGCACCCTGTGGCTGCAGCAGGCTCAGCAGCAGCTGAGAGAGGGAGGCAAGGTCCACAGCTGCAGCCCCACAACCTCCAGCAGACACTGGGAAGCCAATGAGCTCTGGGATCCACCAGCTTTAGCCAGGCATGGAAACAGGGCAGACTCAGAGCCTGAACCTTCCTTTTTTGCATCTGCTCACTGCTCAATCCATAGGCATGCGCACATCCCCTCTCCCATGCATCCATTCCCACGGGAGGGGCAGGGCTGGGAGATGGGGTGGACCCTGAAGGGGCCTCTGGTCTAGAGAGGGTATCCGGCCAGGAGATAGGGCCTAAAGTGGGAGGGTGGGCAGGAAGCACAGTGTGAAGGTGGGGAAGTTCAGGGTTGATGAAGAGGTGGGTATGGAGAAAGCACGGAGTTGGGGCAGGGAGAAGGACTGGCTAGGGGTCAGGGTGGGCCATTTGGGGAATAAGGAGGGCCTGGCAAAGTAGATAGGGGGACAAGAATAGGGGCTGGGCCCACTTAACTAGAAACAGGGTTATCCCAGGATGGCTCTAGCTATGTGCTATGGGGCACCTGAGCTCTATTGGTGTAGGGAAGTCAGCCTATTTGAGTCACCATGCCTCACAATCTAGACTAAAAGTCAGCAACTACATCTTACTATTCATCTAGCAAGCACAAAAATCTCTTGGGTCATGAAGAGGTTTACAGTGAAGGTGGGTGAGTAGGATGGGACAAATTTGGGGAAACACATTCATAATACCCAAACTCATAATGCGTTTGTAATGTATAAAATGGACCCAAGTATGTGGTTCTTTTTTTTTCTTTTCCATTGCCCCTCCTTTTTCTTTCCTTGTTATGCCAGTACTGGGGCTTGAACCCAGGTTCTTGTGAAAGATTGAAATTGGGGCTATGTCCGTTTTACAATATGCTAACTGCTAATTCTGCTTCTGTAAACCTGCTTGCTGCTAACACTGACCCTTCCCCTCCCAAAAATAAGTAAAAAGTTACAAAGTCCAGATGCAGGCCGGCCCAGGGACAAGGTCTGCAAACATAAAGAACAAAAGAGTATGTTCTTCTAAATTCGTGTTTAGAAACTCTCAGCAAGGGGCTCAAGACAAGGACCATCTGGCGAGCCCAGCAAACTAAGTCAAATGTCAACCAATCACGAGCCTGTAACTATGTGGACTCCCCCCCCGAGGGAAGCCTCCCCCTAGAGAGCCAACCAGTTTACGACTAGTGTTACAAGACTTCCCACACAACAAAATGATTGCTGGAGTATATGATAATTTTTAACCTGAGCCAATCCTGGGGATCCTGGGGTCTTATGCTAATCCTGTGGTTTTTGTCTTTAAAAGTACCTGTAACCACTGCTCGGGGCTTTCAGTCTGCCTTGGACAGGGAGGCCGTTTGTACAAACGCCTAATAAACTCCTCTTGCTTGTTGCATCTGCTGGTTTGGAGTCTTGGTTCTTGGGGTGCCCTCCCGTTGAAGAAAGCATCCCAGTGAGTCTGGGGTCTTTCACTTGGTGCTCCAAGGAGTTCCTGCCCTAGGGTTTCTTGGTCTTCACCGGCCAGACTTCAATTTTCCTGGTTTATGTAAGCCCAACTGCAGGTACCATCATCGTCATGTCCTCCTTTCAAGGTGTGTGGGTCCCCTTCTGCCTGCTTCCTGTGGGAGCCAAAACCTGGACTAGGGGTAGTGCACCTGTGTACACACACTCACATGAATGCACATACTTGGTGCCAGATTGGCCTAAACTTATTCTATACTGGACCTGAGGGAAGAAAGGCCAGGGCATGGAGACTTTAGCAACACTCATTCTTAGCTTTTCCATGCTACTCCATGTTACACCTCTCCTGCCTGTCTCAGTCTCATGTCATTCAATTTCTTAGTGTATATGATTTGTATGAGGGTGCTTTTTTCACTAAGGTGTAAAAACTATTTTAATACTTTTTTATTGTAAAAGTACTGTACAGAGGGGTTACAGTTACATGAGTAAGGTAATGAGTACATGTCCTATGGAGCATTGTTGCCTCCTCTTTTATTTTTCCCCTACCATACCTTCCTTCTCACCTCCCCAACTACTCTTGCCCCTTCCCTCCCCACCCAAAGTTGTAAAGTTCGTTTTCAACATGGTGTCTTGTACATCTCATTGTTGCAATGCGTTGACCTGTATCCCTGTTTAAGCATTTTGTTTTTTCCCTTCCGCTCCCCAAATTAGAAAAGTGTACATACAAGATGCAGGGCACTGGAATCAAATACAGTGAAAACAGGAATTATATCGTGGGGGAGGAACATAGCAAAGAAACAAAAAAAATCACATAGTGCATTGTAAGTACGTTAAAAACAATAGCAAAAAGAAAAAAAAAAACACTTGTGTCCCTGTCTTGGGGTTCATTTCACTGTTAGAATGGCTATAAAAAAGAAATCTAATAACAACAGATGATGGAGGGGATGTGGCCAAAAGGGAACCCTACTGCATTGTTGATGGTAATGTAAACTTGTTCAACCACTTTGGAAAGCAGTATGGAGGTTCCTCAAAAGATTCCACATAGAGCTCCCCTATGACCCAGCAATCCCTCTTCTGGGCATTTACCCAAATGAGCACAAACAAGGGTATACTAAAGCTACCAGCACAACTATGTTTATCACAGCATTATTCACAATAGCTAAGATAGGGAACCAACCCAGATAACCCTCAGTAGATAAATGGATCAAGGAAATGTGATATATATATATATATATATATATATATATATATATATATATATATATATATGATGGAATTCTATGCCTCCATCAGAAAGAATAGCATTGCCCCATTTGTTGGGAAATAGAAATACTTGGAAAAATTATATTAAGTAAAGTAAGCCAGGCCCAAAGAAGCATAGGTCCCATGATTTCCCTTATTCACAATAACTAGTATACGTTTAGGACAAGCAAAAAAGGTCAAAAACTATTTTTATACATCCATTGGAAGTGCTTATTCAGATATATGATTTATAAATATTCTCCCATTTTGAGGGTGAGTTTTTACTGTTGAAGTGCATGAAGCTGAAATATCTATATTTATGATGGAGACAAAGTTGTCCATTTTTGTTTTGTTGTTTTCAGTTCAGTATCATATCTAAGAATTTATCCAGCAGAATGTTATGAAGGCTTTTATATTTATTTGATAGCTTTTTATAATATTGCTAGTTCATATTTAACTGTCCATTTAGATTTGATTTTTATGAATGGCAGAAGGAAAGGCTAATTTCTTTCTTTTATATATGGAAAGCAATTTGTCCCTATTTTATTTTTTTGTGTGTGTAGTAATATGCAACCTGTAAAAATTGTTTTTTTGTTATCTTCTAATTTTAATGAGACAAAAGTATTTGTAAATGTATATGTGTTTTGTTCAATCATGGAATGAAATCAGAAGATCTGATTTGAATTTGGTAAAACATTTACGAGAATCAGAAAGACAATTCCCTGGTGGACCTTGTGAGTTGTAAAGGTGAGTTGTAAAAGTTGCGTAAGTAATGAGTACATTCCATGATAAAATGTTACCTCCTTCCTCTTTTTTTCTCCCACTTTCTCTCCCCACCTCAGCTCTCTGCCCCCAAGTTATAAGGTTCATTTCCACCATAGTATCTTATGAGTATAGCGGTTGCATTGGATCACCCTTTGCCCTTCGTCTCACCATTTTGTTATTCCCCTTCACTTCCCCAAATCAGATAGACATATATTTTATTGTGGCTACCACAATAAAAAAAAACCAGTGATGACAGGGAATAAACCAAAGGAAAAAAAGTAAAAGAAAAAAGAAATAACTTCACACTGTACATTAAAACAACAACAAAACCCTCTTATTCTCATATCTTGGAGTTCATTTCAATCTTATATGGTCATATGTTCATAGCTATTGAACTATAGGACTAACCTAGACATAATATTAATTATTACAAAAGAGGGAAACCATGGGACCTATGTTTCTTTGGGTATGGCTTACTTCACTTAATGTGATTTTTTTCCAAGTCTTTCCTTTTTTTTTTTTTTTTTTACAAAAGGGCACTTGTCATTCTTTCTGATGGAAGCACATAATTCCATTTGTGTGTTTGTGTGTGTGTGTGTTCGTGTGTGTGTGTGTGTGTGTGTGTGTGTGTATCACATTTTCTTGGTCTACTCATCTACTGAGGAGCATCTGGGTTGTTTCCTTATCTTAGCTATGGTAAACAATGCTGCCATGAAAATGGATGTGCTGTTAGCTTTAGTGTGGCCTTTTTTGTGATTGTTTAAGTGTTCAAATTTAAAGAGAATGATCAATAGCAAGTGAGTCAATTTTACATTTATTAACTATTTTATTAAATTTAAAATGTAACTTTGCGGGGAGGAGGGAAGGATCGGCTAGGGAGGGTGGGGGGATATGGGAAGGGATGGGAAGGGGAAACAAAGGAGGAGGCTACAATGCTTGATAAGAAATGTACTCATTATCTTGCCCGTGTAATTGTAACCTCTCTGTATGGTACTTTCACAATGAAAATAAAATAAAATAAAATGTAACTTTGTGTCAAATTTCACTCAACATTTATTGTAAATAAAAAATAACCAGATAGTTTTTGAGAAAAATTATCAGTGTTGAGTTGATTAGAAAATGTGTACCTTGAGCTCAGAGTTGCAGCTGATGCTAATATTCACAGGACTTGGCAGGAAAAGATCAGAAGAATCATGACTTTGAGTTCACATGGGGCCATGTAGTAAAATGATCTCAAAAAAATGAGTATATATATCATATATGTTATATATATATGGAATAATTATTATATTTATGTTTTAAGCATTTAAACCACTAATATGAAAAGGTTTCTGAATCATATTGCAACATATTTGGATTTATTTGTACTTTTTCCAAACATACTTTTTTAGTTGTTGCTGTTATGGTTGGTTATAGGGCTTGAACTCAGGGCCTGGGCTCTTCTGTTTACAGCTAGCACTCTATCACTTGGAGCCACTACTCTACTTCTGGTATTTTTTTTTAATTTAATTTTATTTTATTTGAGAACATACTGTACAGAGGGGTTACAATTGCAGGGTCAGGATAATGCATACATTTCTTACCAAGCATTGCAGCCTCCTCCTTTGTTTACCCTTCACCTCCCTTCCCAGCCTCCCCCCTCCCCCCCACCCAATCATACCTCCCCTCCCCCCCCCTCCGACATTGTAAAGCTGGTTTTGACATGACATTTTGTACTTCTCATTGTTGCAACAGGTCCACCTGAATCCTTAAACGACTTGTTCGTCCCCATCTCCTCCACATGTTATACTGACATCAAATATAGTGAAAGCAGGGGTTACACTGTGGGGGAGGGACATACAAAGCAACCAAGAGATAATCTTGTAAATGCGTTAGAAACACATGCATGAAAGAAACAAAAACATTAAAATACATATTTGAGGGTTCGTTTTCCTAACATCACATTCTCTGACTTTTTCCGCTTGACTCATACCTATACTAGATATTGCAAATAAGGGAAACCATGGGACCTATGTTTCTTTGGGCCTGGCTTACTTCACTTAATATAATTTTTTCCAAGCCTTTCCATTTCCTAACAAATGGGGCAATGTCATTCTTTCTGATGGAGGCATAGAATTCCATTGTGTATATATACCACATTTTCTTGATCCATTCATCTATTGAGGGGCATCTGGGTTGGTTCCATATCTTAGCTATGGTAAATAATGCTGCAATAAACATAGTTGTGCTGGTAGCTTTAGTGTGGTCTTTTTTGTAAACATTAGGGTAAATGCCCAAAAGTGGGATTGCTGGGTCATAGGGGAGTTCTATGTGAAGTCTTTTGAGGAACCTCCATAATGCTTTCCAAAGTGGTTGAACAAGTTTACATTCCCACCAACAATGAAGTAAGGTTCCTTTCTGTCCACATCCCCTCCAGCATCTGTTGTTGTTAGAGTTCTTGATTTTTGCTGTTCTAACTGAAGTGAGGTGATATCTCAATGTTGTTTTGATTTGCATTTCTTTTATGGCTAGGGATGTTGAACATTTCTTCATGTGTCTATTGGCCATCCTTCTTTCTTCTTCAGAGAAGATTCTCTTTAAGTCTTTCGCCCACTTACTTATTGGGCAGTTGTTTCTTTGAGGATTTGTTGTTGGGTGGTTTAATTTTTTGAGTTCCAAGTATATTTTAGATATGAGACCCTTGTCCATTGTATGGCTAGTAAAGATCTTCTCCCAGTCCGTGGGCTTTCTATTGATCTTGCTAGCTATGTCATTTGCCCTGCAGAAGCTCTGCAACCTTATACAATCCCATTTGTCCAACCTTTCTTTGATTTGTTGTGTTTCCGGGTCTCTATTCAGAAAATTTCAGCCTGAGCCAAGGAGACCCAGGGTTTCTCCTATTCCATCCTGTAATGTTTTCAGAGTGTCTGCTTTGAGTTCAAGGTCTTTGATCCATTTGGAGTTGATTCTGGTGCAGGGTGATATATAAGGATCTAGCTTTAGTTTTCTACATGTAGTTAACCAGTTTTGCCAGCACCATTTACTGAAGAGGCTGTCTGTCTTCCATTCTATTGTTTTAGCTCTCTTATCGAAGATTAGATGGCTATAGGTCTGTAGGTTCATTTCTGGGTTTTCAATTCTATTCCATTGGTCGAGGTCTGTTCTTATGCCAATACCAAGCTGTTTTGATTACTATGGCTTTATAGTAGAGTTTGAAATTTGGTATTGATATTCCTCCAGCCGTGTTCTTTCCGTTGAGGAGCGTTTTTGCTATTCGGGGTCTTTTATTGTTCCATATGAATTTTTGGATTGCCTCTTCTATTTCCTTGAAGAATGAGGGTGGAATTTTGATAGGTATTGCGTTGAATTTGTAGATAGCCTTGGGAAGTATTGCCATTTTCACGATGTTAATCTTTCCAATCCAGGAGCATGGGAGGTTTTGCCATTTTTTAAGTTCTGTGTTGATTTCCTTTTTCAAGATTTTAAAGTTTTCATCATAGAGGTCCTTCACTTCTTTGGTTAAGTTAATTCCTAGGTATTTTATTTTTTGTGGGGCTATTACAAATGGAGTTGCTTTCCTAATTTCAGCCACACTTTTCTCATTGTTGGCATACAGAAAAGCCATTATTTTGGGGGGTTAATTTTATAACCTGCTACTTTGCCAAAGTTTTGAATCAGCTTGAGTAATTTGGGAGTGGAGTCTATGGGATTCTTTAAATACAAGATCATGTCATCTGCAAAGAGGGAGAGTTTTATTTCTTCTTTCCCTATTTGGATCCCCTTTATGTCTGCATCTTGTCTTATTGCTGTAGCTAGGCATTCTAATACTAGATTGAAGAGAAGTGGAGAGAGTGGGCATCCTTGTCTTGTTCCTGAGTTAAGAGGAAATGGCTTTAGTTTTTCAGCATTGAGTATAATGCTGGCTGTACGTTTGTCATATACAGCCTTTATTGTATTGAGGAATCTTCCATGGATTCCTAATTTTTCTAAAACCTTCATCATAAAGTTGTGTTGGATCTTGTCGAATGCTTTTTCTGCGTCTATTGAGATAACCATGTGGTTCTTATTCTTGCTCCTGTTGATGTGATGAATAATATTAATTGATTTGGGTATATTGAACCAGCTTTGCATCCCTGAAATGAATCCTGTTTGATCGTGGTGTATGATTTTTTGGATGAGTTGTTGAAGTCGATTGGCCAAAATTTTGTTGAGAAGTTTTGCATCAATGTTCATCAAAGAAATGGGTCTATAGTTCGCTTTCTTTGATGGGTCCCTGCCTGGTTTTGGGATGAGGGTTATGATGGCTTCATAGAATGTGTTCGGTAGTGAGCTTTCTCTTCCAATTTCATTGAAGAGTTGGAGGAGAATTGGTGTGAGCTCTGCTTTGAAGGCCTTGTAAAATTCCGCTGTAAAACCATCTGGTCCTGGACTTTTCTTAGCTGGGAGGTCTCTTATGGCTGTTTCTATTTCAATGCTTGATATGGGCCTGTTAAGATAGTTTAACTCATCGTGGTTTAGTTTTGGCATGTCAATATTTGCTAGGAAGAGGTCCATTTCTGTCAAGTTCTCAAACTTATTAGCATAAAGTTTTGAGAAGTATTCCCTTATAATGTTCTGAATCTTGGTTGTTTCCGTGGTGATGTTTCCATTCTCATCTCTGAGTTTATTAATTTGGGTGTGTTCTCTTCTTTTTCTGATAAGATTTGCTAAGGGTCTGTCAATTTTCTTAAGTTATTCGAAGAACCAACTCTTTGTTTTGTTGATTCTTTCTATAGTTTTTTTGGATTCTAATTCATTTAATTCTGATTTAATTTTGATTATTTCTTTCCGTCTACTGGATTGGGGTTTATCTTGCTGCTCTTTTTCAAGGAGGTTTAGATGTGTCATTAAATTGTTAGTTTCAGATCTCTCCAATTTGTTGATGTAGGAGCTCAGAGCTATAAACTTGCCTCTGAGTACTGCCTTTGCTGTGTCCCAGAGGAGCTGGTATTTTGTGTGTTCATTTTTGTTGAATAGCATGAACATTTGAATTTCCTTTCTAATCTCTTCGATGACCCACTCATGATTCAGCAGTGTGTTGTTCAGCCTCCATGTGATACCGGACTTTCTTTGGTGGCTTTTGGTGTTGAGTTCTAATTTTATTCCCTTGTGGTCAGAGAGAATGCAAGGTATAACTTCAATGTTTCTGAATTTAGACAAGTTTGCTTTGTGGCCTAAAATGTGGTCTATTTTAGAAAACGTTCCATGTGTTGCTGAGAAAAACGTGTATTCTGATGCTGCTGGGTGAAATGTTCAGTAGATGTCTCTTAAGTCTAGTTGATCTATGCAGCTGTTTAGATCTGCGGTTTCTCTGTTGAGTTTTTGCCGAGTTGATCTATCTAGTGGGGAGAGTGGTGTGTTAAAATCCCCAACAATTAATGTCTTTGGATCTATATGGGATTTGAGGGAAAGTAGTGTTTCTTTGATAAATTTGTGTGCTGCATTGTTTGGCGAATAGATATTTAGAATTGTAATATCCTCCTGAAGGAGAGATCCTTTAATTAGTATGTAGCGACCTTCTTTATCTCTTTTCACGAATTTTAATTTGAAGTCTATTTTATCTGATATTAGGATTGCAACTCCCGCCTGTTTATGCAGTCAGTTTGCTTGGTAGATTTTTTTCCAGCCTTTAACATTGAAAATGTGTTTGTTTTTTCGGGCAAGATGTGACTCCTGCAGGCAGCAGATAGAAGGGTCTTGTTTTTTAATCCAACTAGACAGTCTATGTCGCTTAATTGGAGAGTTCAGTCCGTTAACATTAAGAGATAGGACTGACAGGTATTTGGGAGTTCCTGCCATGTTATCTACCTTCTTGGGGGCTGTGAAAACTGGGTTCTTCCTATGGTTCTTGGATTCTCAGTTTGGGTGCAGTTTCTTGGCCTTTATTGCGGTCTTGTTTGTTTTCTATGTGTAGGACATCTTTAAGAATCTTTTGTAGGGCTGGTTTGGTGGAGATGTATTGTTTCAATTTTTCTTTGCTATGGAAGGTTTTTATTTGGCCTTCAGTTATGAAGGAGAGTTTAGCTGGGTACAGTATTCTTGGTTGATAGTTGTTTGTTTTTAGGGCATGGCATACATCATTCCAGGCTCTTCTTGCTTTGATTGTCTCTGCTGAGAAATCTGAGGTGATTCTAATTGGTTTCCCTTTATAAGTGATTACCCTTTTCTCTCTGACAGCTTTAAGGATCTTTTCCTTGTTCTGAGTTGATCCTGTGTGGATTATAATGTGGCGGTGGGATGTCCTATTCTGGTCTGGTCTATTTGGGGTTCTAAAGGCTTCTTGTATTTGGACAGGCCTATCTTTTTGCATGTTTGGGACGTTCTCTGCTAGGATCCTGTTAAACAAATTTCCTAGACCATTAACTTCTGTTTCTAGGTGCTCCTCTACACCCACTATCCTTAGATTAGGCCTTCTGATGGTGTCTTCCAGGTGTTGGATAGATCTATCATATTTCTTGGACTTGTCTTGGATGGTTGTATGTTCTTTCTCTATAATATCTAGGCTGTCTTCAATCCCTGAGATTCGATCTTCTGCATGGTCTAACCTGCTGTCAAGACTCTCTACTTTGTTTTTTATCTCTTTTCCTTCTAGTTGGTCAGCTTTGATGGCTTCAAGTTCTTTGTTGAAGCTCTGTTTTAGGTCTTGTATGAATTTCTTTACTTCCTTAATTTGGTGTTCAGTGTTTGTCCTCAAATCGCTTAGTTGATTGGTTATGGTTTCTTTGGGCTCCCATTCCTTCTGTTGGGTTCCATTCAGCATTCCCTTTGTGGTCTCCCTGACTTCCTTCAGCTCTTTGTTAATGGATTCCATGAATGCCTTTAGTGATCTTTGTGTGTTCTCTACCTGGTCTCTCAATTCCTGTATTACTCTTTGATTAGCTTCCTCCCGTTCGTGGGATTCCTGCAGATCTCTTTGAGTGTTCTCAGCCTGCTCAAGCCATTCCTCCCTTTCTCTTTGAGTATTCTCAAGTTGTTCACGCAAATCCTGTATCAGTTTTTGAGTAGCTTCCTCACGCTTATGATATTCCTGTATAAACTTCTGGGATGCCTCCTCTCTCTCCCTATCACGCTCATACAGAGTCCTTTGTACGTTGTCAAACTTTTCATTTATCATGTTTGCCACCAGTGTTTGTAGAGCTGTTTGGGAACTCTCCTCTGGATTATTCATTATCTCTTCTAACCCCTGATTATCAAGATTGGGAATTGAGATACCCGAATTTGCCATTTTTCTTGTGTTTTTCCGGCTTACTCTGCCCATTTGAGATGAAGATAGCACCAGTTTTGTGCTAGAACACTATCTTAAGGCAACCATCAACCAAAGTTTGCATTTGTACAGTCAATAGTCTACAGATACAATCTAGTTCAACAGATACATCTATTCGACATCAAACAACTATATGCTAAAGGGCTTCAAACCGCAGAGAAGAATTTGGAAAACCAGAAATTATTAGGGTTAGGGAGAGATGTGGGTAAAAAATAGGAATAGATTGGTGTGGGGAGGCACAGGGAGAGTTAACTATGTCTTAATCACAATGCAGGAAATAGGTTGGGTAGGATGCAAGTAGAGAGAGAGAGAAAAAGAAGAAAGGGAAAGGGGAATGAAAAGAGACCAGAAAAAAAAAGAAACGTAAAAATTAATGTTATTTTAGAGATTAAAGGACCATCTATTTATAGAGGAATATGAATATGTTGAGAGAAAGGGAGGGACATAGAGGAGATGTGAAAAACTTTTAAAAAAATGCTTAAAATATTATATAGGTATAAAGAGGTAGTACTGCTATTAATGAATTTAAGTCTCAGAGGTTTTGAATTGAGTAATAAGTTTGTGGATTAAGTGTGTACACAATGGGGGATAGGGTCTACTGGTTAACTACGGGTTTATCTGAAGATGTGCAGGACAAGAGTTAAGTCATATAAAGAAGAACAAAGAGGAAAAGATGGAAAGGATAGGAGAGTGAGAAGAAAAGATCAGAAATTCAGTAGAGCTAGACAAAAGACGAAAAGATAATTAAGAATGAAAGAAAAAGAGAAAGAAGACAAGAAAAGAAAGGAAAACACACATTCACGTATTCCTAAAATAAAAATTATAAGAGGAGAAAGAAAAAAAAAAAAGTTAATGGAAAACAATTATTTTTTCAGAAGAGGCAAAAATTAAAGATTAATAAAAGTTTTAGAAAAGCAAAAAAAAATTTTTATATATATATAAGGTAACAAAAGACGAAAAGAAAAAAAAAACAAAACAAAAAAAGAAAAAAGAAAAGAAGAAGAAGAAAAAAAAAGTTCTTTGATTTTTTTTTTGGGGGGGAGGGGTGGGAAGAGTCCTGTATCTCCCTTTTGTCTGTAACCAGAGTCTGGTTGGAGTCTCTGGTCAGCTTGAGGTCCTGTGGCTTGATTGGTTTCTTAAGTCAGTTTGTTGGAACAGGCAGAAAAATGCTCTGCTTTACCCAAGATTTTGAGATCCCCCTCCCAGGTTAGTTTACTGGGAGGGTGATCTGCTTTGAGAATCATAAAAGAGGGGGATGCAGTGATGAGACTAGGTTCTGGGTAGAGTTGAGGCCTTTCTACAAACAGTAGCTTTTCCCTGGGGCTATTTTGTGAAAAAACTCACAGCACCCAGCCTGGAGCCATTCTCAGGGTTTCTGTTTTTCAATTGATTGTGGTGGCTGCTAGAGGGAGGGGCAGCCTCTGGCTCTAGTTACCCGGTGAGGAGAGCCACTCCAATGGCTGGCGCCTGAGCTGGGTGACTTTTCCCTGGATGGAACTGAGTCTGTGAGGTCACTTCGCCGTTAAGTTCTTGTGACCTGCTAAATGACTCGTTTTATTCCAAGGCCTGAGCTGGAGCTAGCCGCTCCTCCGAGCTTTGTCAGTATCCAAGATGGAGATCACCGGTGCTGGGGGGGGAGGGGTGGCCTTCCCTCCTCTGCTCCCAGAGAAGGAGTGAGGAAGTCGGGCTTCTACTCACACCGAGTCTTGGATCCTGGGTCATCTCTGGTCTGCAAAGTGCAGGATGAAGTTGTCCGCTCCTTGTCGGTTCTTGCTGGTGTTGAGTAGAATCCGCTCGTCCGCTGCGTCTGGCTCCTTCGTCCTGGACTGTGTCTCAGGTGTGCCCCCGTGGCAGCGGTGGTCGCTGCCGCGACCCTGCCGCCGCAGTAGCAGCTGCTGGCAGGCGCTCAGATGTGTCTGCTTGGCTTCCCCTCTCTTGACTAACTCTCTGTCCTGTGATGGCACACTTGGTGTGATTCTCTGGCTTGGGACTGTTCACTGGAACTCTGAAACTGTTTTCTATGCAAGAGCTTGTTCAGATTCCAGCTTCTCCTCCGCCATCTTCCCGGAACCCCCCCCCTACTTCTGGTTTTTGTAGTTAATTAGAGATAAGTCCCATGGACTTTCCTGCTTGGGCTGACTTTGAACTGCAATCCTCAGATTTCAACCCCCTGACTAGCTAGGATTACAGGCATGAACCACTGGTGCTTGGATGCTACTTGAAGTTTATCACTTTGCTAGACTAAGGGAGGGCTGCTTTGTCACCAGTTATTGAAGAAAAGAATATCTGATAATGCTCTTAATATGCACTTAGTGATATCCAAGTAAAATATGACTGTAAAATTCTTGCAGGAATCTATTTTTAACTTAATCTCATGGCATGCTCAGATTTATAGGCCAAACCAGAGACCAGTCCAGAGAGTAAGCCTTTACTTTTGATCATGTTTGGTGCATAGGAATGGCTTTCATCAGATGTGGTTGAGGATGTGAGGATTAAATTTGTAAAGTCTTTTCAGCAATGCCATACACCCCTCCAAGAACCATCTTGTCCAAAAATTTGAAAGTCTGGGAATTGCAACATTTGGAATGGTGAAGCAGAATATGTGAGGAGAGCTATACATCTGATTAAAATATACACAGAGAGTTTTCAAACATTAACCTGTCAAAAATCAACAACCCAATTATTTAAAGGCAAAGGAGATGAACAAAAAAGGGAAATTGCCAACAAACACACGAAGAACTGCTCAACATTCCTAGCCATTAAATAAATCCAAACCAAGCAATACTGAGAGGCTGGTACCCACAGCTAACACTTGTAATTCTAGCATAATTGGAAATCTGAGGTGTGAATTTTACAGTTCAAAGTCAACCAAGTGCAAATTTCCTGAGATCCTTTTCTTCAATGTATCACCAAAAAAATTAAACAGCCTGAAGCAGAGCGGTGGCTCAAGTGGTAGTTGCCACCCTTGAGTTCAAGGACCAGTACCAGCATGCATGCACACACACACACACACACACACACACACACACACACACACACACACACAGAATATGAATGACCAATATTATGGTTTTTTTTTTTACTTATTTTTTTTTATTTGGGTCCGATTGTGGGGCCTGAACTCTGGGCCTAGCCACTGTCCTTCAGCTCTTCAGCTCAAGGCTAGCGCTCTACCACTTGAGTCACAGCGCCACTTCCGGGTTTTTTCTTTTTGCTTATGTGGTGCTGAGGAATCGAACCCAGGGCCTCAGGCATGCAGGGCAAGCGCTCTACCACTGAGCCAAATTCCCAGCCCCAATGAATGACCAATATTATGTATACAAGCACAAATGCTGTGGATATGAAGAAAAAGGAACGCTAAACAACTGAAACCACTAAGAAAATCAGTATGAAATTTTAACAAAAACCATAAACAAACAGAGCTATTGTGTGACCCAACCATACTCCTCAAGCATGCATATAATAGAATGTAAGTCAGAAGGTAAGGCACTTGCATACCTATGTCCATTGTAGCACTTGCCACAATAACCGAATAGTGGAAATGGCCCAAACTCCTGATAGCCAATGAAGATAGATAGATAGGTAGGTAGGTAGGTAGATAGACAGACAGACAGACAGACAGACAGACAGACAGACAGACAGACAGACAGATAGATAGATAGATGCATGGTAGATTGATAAATAGATCATAGATAATAGAGAAACATAGACATAGGTCACTAAGCATATCCTATATACTGTGAGACAGTGAATGATTATATACCTCTCTTCTCTCTCACTTTTTGTGCCAAGAATACTTCTCACAAGGAAAAATGTACCACAGGTCCCCAAAAAACTGACATATAGTCATGACTAAAATAGACAGTCCAAGACATTTATATATTTTTTTCTTTGCCATCCATTCTGTCTTGTAACCATGATCACCTCCTTCCCATTCTAGCTTGGCAGGTACTTGGGAAGCTGTGACTCACTAGGACCTCAACCTCCAAGACACCAGGATAGCAATTCAATTTCTTTTGCTAAGAATTTGTTATTTATTGGGATAAACTCAGCTTTGTTTTATTCTTCTGGAATAACTTTCTTTAGATCATCAACTTATGAAGGAGACATTAATATTTACACTTTCAGCTGTGTCTCTTAACACAAAAGCTTGTGACCTTAGTCAAGTTCAGGAGGATAGAGTGTTATCAGAGGATGAACATACACAAGCCAGTTGGGTGGGGGGGAGCATGCCATAATTCCAACAAGTTAGAAGGTGTAGGTAGTAGGTTCATGACCTCAGAAAAAATTCAAGACTTTATCTGAAAAACAAACTAAAAGCAAGAAGACTAGGGCATGATATTCAAATGTTAGAGGACTTGCTTAGCAAGTATAAGGCCCCAAATTCAATCCCTGTTACCACAGAGCCTAAGATGTAAAAAGCATGAACAGATAAAGCATTTCATTCATCTCCATGTTTTGTAATTCTAAAATCACAAATTTCACACCCAGTCTGGGAACTATGGTGCAGACTGTTTTTCCTTCTCACTGTGAAAACATCTCTGTGTGGCATGTCTATTCCAAGTTCTCCTATTGTGATTCTATCCCTGGATGTGGTGATGGCAACAACTGTAGTCTGGTTCCTCTCCCTGAAGCAGGAACTCAGCAGCTAGGCCCTTGCTGTCACTGTCTGTGCTCAGCTCCCCCTGTAGTTTCTGCCACTGTGTCTCTCAGAGCACAATAGTACAACCACTGTGTCTCTCAGAGCACAGCCAAGTCTGACACCAGGACTATGGCTTTCTTCTTTCTTTGTCATACATGGCCTCAAATCCTTTGTGGCTTCCCATCTCATTGGCCTTGGAGAATTTAATAAGGAGCTGTGGACCTTCTCCAGGGTATTGGACATACCAGAATAAGGTGGAGTACTGTTTGGTTTCATAGGAGCAGTTCACAGTTAGGGAAGCCCCTTCCAAAACGGCCACTGGCCTTTTGTCTGGGTCACTGAGTCTCCATTGCTTCCTCCTGAAAACAAAATATTAGAATTCAGCAGGAGATACCTTAATCTGCTTGGTCATGATTCTCCTCTTTCTTAGAGAAACCAGGGTTAAAGATTCTGTCAGCATCATCAGCAGAAGAATTATTTTTTGTGCCATATCACTCACCAAACAATAAGAGCAGTGCAATCACTGGTCCTGGGGAGCAGCTCATTTTCAGAGCCTCTGCAGTCAGTGAATCTTGACTTCTTGTTGTAAGGAAAGGTGAAGGCATAGGGAAAGATGAATTAAGCTGAGGATGACAGCAGGAAGTGAGTGTGTGTTTGGAAGATGGGCCCCCTTGTGGACAAGATCCCAAACTCAGAGGACTGTTAACCTCTCAAAGGCCAGGGCTATAACTCCATTCTGGCTCTCCCTCTCCTCCATCCCCGATATACTTGTAGCTTTCTGGTGATTCTCTTTAATTCTGTTTTCTATTTTTGTATTTTGAGCCATTACATTTATTTAGCCACTACATCTTATTTAGAAACACTACTCCAAACACTTCTAAGAAGAATTTAACTTTACTATTTGACTTTAGTTTTTGCTCACCCAGTGAGTCACTGAAAAATTAGAAAAACAAGTTTTAGGATAGAATTGTAAAAATATCAACAAGCCTAGTGGTCATTAGCTCAGTTTGGATAGCAGAGACAAATTAAATTATGCTATTCCCACACCTCAAACAATATCAGAAATATGTCAGGTAATTAAAAAATACTTCTCAATGCAAATTAAATGAATAAATGGATAGCTTAATCCTAGCACTTAGGAAGCTAAGGCATGATGTGCATAAGTTCTAGGCCAGCATGGGCTACATAGCACCTTTTAAGCCAACCTAGGTTACATAGTCAGAGACCCTGTCCCAACAAAAATATATTAGGGAGAAGTTTCAGTACCCTGCTTTCACCAATAGATAGGTTGGTCAAGAGAAAAATCAACAAAGAAAACTCAGAACTAAAAAATAATACAAATAAAATGGACTTAAGGAACATCAATAAAGTATTTCATACAGCAGCTGAAATATATACATGCTTTTCTGAAGTCCATTGAGCAGTCTCTAACATAGATAACATTTTATGTCATAAAGAAATCTTACCAAATGCAGAAACATTTAAAAATCCCCTGCATTCTCTTGTATGACAATTAAAGAACTAGCTTAGTAAAAGATACTACAAATATTTAACACTTGAAGATTGAGTAACACATTGTGAATGACAAGTGGATCAATAAAAAAATAAAAGACAAAATCCAAACAATTCTGGAATCAAATGAAAATAAAAAACACAAACTACCAGAATCTCTGGGAAACAGCAAAGGACATGATGTCAGTTGTAGTTAAAAGTGCCCAGACCCTCTACCAAAAAAAATTCCACATAAAATTTCCAAATACATAGACTAACATGTACACCAAACTTGTAGAAAAACAAAAGCAAACAAAATCCTGAGTTACTGGACGGGAATAAATAACAAAGTTTAGGGAAGAAATTAATAAAATTATGATTTAAAAATATGCACAAGCCAGGAGTTCATGGCTCACACCTGTAATCCTAACTACTCAGGAAGCTGAGATCTGAGAACCTCGGTACAAAGCCATCCAGGCAGGAAAGTCCATGAAACTCTTGTATCTTCAATTAACCATGGGAAAACCAGAAGTGATGCTGTGGCTCTATCTGGTAAACCACTAGCTTTGAGCAAAAGAGCACAGAGCCAGTGCTTAGGCCATGAGTTCAAGCAATAAAATAATAACAATAATAAATTAAGTATCAACAAACACCAAGGAAATCCAAAATCATGTTGGAAAACTTTGAAATGAAAAAATGTAATAAAGAATATACAAATGGGCTGGGAAGGTGGCTCAGTGGTAGAGCTCTTGCCTTGCATGCATGAGGCCCTGGGTTCTATTCCCCAGCACCACATAAGCAAAAAGGAAAAAAGCCAGAAGTGGCACTATGGCTCAAGTGGTAGAGCGCTAGCCTTGAGCTGAAGAGCTGAGAGACAGTGCCCAGGCCCAGAGTTCAGGCCCACGACCGGACCCCAAAAAAAGAATATACAAACAAAGGCCCAGGACTGTATCAGACCTTCTAAGAATTAATCCCAATTGGTATCAAACTCTTCAATAAAATAGGAAAGAAAAGGACACTACTAACCTCATTTATGAAGCCAGTATTGCAGTTTTCCCAATCTAGACAGAGACCCAAACAAAAAAGAGAGAATTATAGATCAATCTCCTGATGAACATTTCTGGAAAAATGCTCACTAAAATACAAACAGAATTCAACAATACATTAAAAAGATCATACACCATGAACATTTTGTAATCTAAGGAAATAGAAGGAATATAAGGAAATATAAGGAATATAAAGGATATAAGGCATCAAATACAGTGAAAACAGGGGTTAGGTGCCCTGCATCTTATATATACACTTCTCTAATTTGGGGAGGGGAAGGGAAAAAACAAAATGCTTAAGTAGGGATACAGGTTGACCCATTGTAACAGTGAGATGTACAAGACACTATGTTGAAAAAATGAACTTTACTTCCAGCCGCCGGCCTACGGCCTGAGGTTCAGATGCCAGGAACCTCGCGGCCCTCCATGGGCTCGTGGGCAAGCCCAACCCGGACCACCAGCATGTCCCTGTGCAACTCTTCCCGAGGCACTACCTTCAGGCGGAGATATGGCTGGCTTACAGAGGTCCGGAAGCTGCAGAGGAGCACATACCTCTTGGTAAGGAAGGTACCCTTTGCTCGCCTGGCAAGAGAAATATGCAGTAAATTCACTCCAGGTTTTGACTTCAGTTGGCAAGCACAGGCCCTGTTGGCCCTTCAAGAGGCGGCAGAAGCATTTCTGGTTCACCTTTTTGAGGATACCTATCTCCTCTCTTTACACTCTGGCCGAGTCACTCTCTTCCCCAAGGATGTGCAGCTGGCCAGAAGGATCCGCAGCATTCAGGAAGGACTCGGCTGAGTGCTACATCATCTCTGAATGATCCCCTGGGATGCTGTGGAGATGTGACTAGATCCAGTGGTGTCAGAAGTGCTGTGTGAACTCAGCCGTGTGCATGTTGCCTTTTATACTTTCTTTATGAAGGGGAAGACTGCAGGACTTGCCTCTATAACAGAGGTATTAGAGAAGACAAGTCAAGACAGTTCCAACAGCTTGAAAAGTATGTGCAGATACTTTTGAGTATTAAAAGTAATACTTTTTGTGAATTACTCATATGACTGGAGGCTATGGGAGAAGCATATTGTTCCTTTAGATCTCTCTGTACTATGTGCATTTTTTGTCATATATATATTTCTACTTTTATTTAAAATATAAGGGGAAAAATAAGGGAAAAATACTTCAATCAGTTACAGGGAAGCGCTTGGCATGCCTAGCATACAAATCTTAACTATGAATCTACCAGATTCTTCTTATCATTAGTGCTTATCAGCAAGTGTGTAGCTTTTCAAAACTTAATAGGAGTTGAAATTGAAAATCTTTTTTTTAAGTCTTTCCACCTCCATCTTACAAATTCATCCAGAAATTTAAATGCAGAGGCTATACTATCTAATTCTTAGTTGTAAATCATTCAAGGTATATCATGTCAGTTTAAGATTATAAAGTGTTTTTTCAATGTTTTCATAGGTATTTTAAAATATTTTATAGCTTTGTAGAGAAATAATAAAAACAATTTTTAATTAAAAACAAGGTTACTGTTATAGCATAAAGTAATTATAAGCCTGGCACCGGTGGCTCACGCCTGTAATCCTAGCTACTCAGGAGGCTGAGATCTGAGGATCACGGTTCAAAGCCAGCCCTGGCAGGAAAGTCTGTGAGACTCTTATCTCCAATAAACTACTAGAAAACAGGAAGTGGCACTCTGGCTCAAGTGGTAGAGCGCTGGCCCTGAGCTGAAGAGCGCAGGGAGTACCCAAGCCCAGAGTTCAAGCCCACAACCGACCAAAAAAGAAAAAGAAAAAGAAAGAAATTATGTGTTTTTTTTTCTGGTAATGTGAAGTTCCTCATGACACTGTTTATACAGCCATAATTTGAACAAGAGAATTGAGGGGTATAGATTTCCCATGATGGAGTAGAGATAAATGCCCTTGCCCTCTGTTGGAAATGAAAACAATGTGAGAAGTTTCCAGAGAATTGGAACATGCCACTCAAAGACCAGAGAGAGGAAGACAATGAAAATGAGCAGGGAAAAGAGACCCTTCACAATGATGCTCTCTACCAAATTCAGAGACAGACTAAAGGAAAGAGATGATTCTAGCATTGAATAATCATTTTAATACTTTGGAAACACTTGCATTTTGACAACAAGTTGTATTTCTGTAGATGTATAAATAAAGCTTATCCTATGAATAAAAAAAGAAAACAATGAACTTTACAATTTAGGCGGGGGGGGGGGGGGGGAATGTAGTTGTGGAGGAGGGAGGGAAGGGATGGTAGGGGAAAAACAAAGGAGGAGGCAACGATGCTTGATAGGAAATGTGCTCATTACCTTGCTCATGTAACTGTAACCCCTCTGTACAGTATTTTTACAATAAAAAGTATTAACATAAAAAAGAATATAGGGCAATATAAGGAAAGCTCAGCATACATAAATCAATAAATGTAATACATCACATATGTAATATCACAAACAAAAATCACAAGATCATTTCAACTGACACATAAAAAGCCCTTAACAAAATTCAACATTTATTTATGATAAAAGTATGGAAAAACTTAGAATCCACTGAAGTCTACATATGAGAAATCTATAACCAACATCATTACCTTTGTACAATTAGCATATAATAATAAAAAATAAATAGATAAAGTTGGGCACTGGTGGCTCATGCTAATAATCCTAGCTACTCAGAAGGCTCACATGTGAGCCTTTGAAGGCAACTCAGAAAGGAAAGTCTGTGAGACTCTTATTTCCAATTAACCACCAAAAATCAGAGGTGGTACTGTGGCTCAAATTGGTAGAGTGATAGTCTTGTGTGAAAAAGCTCAAGAACAGAGTGCAAGCCCCACAACCAATGGGGGGGAGGGAAAACATAAGTAGATAAATACAGTAAATAAATATTTTTATTCTAATTTACATAATGAATGGTCTGGTTGAAGAAATGACACAGCTTTAAAACTTAAATTCCTTGTTGAAAATATCATAATATCTGACTTTATTTAAAAGAACCATAATAGCAAAAAGATCATGTTGGCACAACAACAGACACATTGGCCAATGGAACAGAATAGAGGACCCAGAACTGGGACATGAGTGTGTGTGAGAAGTTGAAGCAGGGCTTTGAGTGGAATGTGGAAGAACTTTCAAGTCAATGAGAAAAATCACACAAGCTAATTTCTAGCTAGTAATAGACTCACTCACATGTTCTAACTTAAAGAACTCAACTTGCTTCAGAGCCTTGGATTTAACAGTCAGACAAACCAGTGAATTAAGTTATTGTTACTATGTGAAACACAGTTGAAACTCAGGGAAGGTAGCAGAATTATGTTTTGCAGTCAGAAGACATCAGTAATAATTAGAGCAGAATAAACTGCTCCTTAGATATTTTGTCATATTTTTCCACAATGGCTTGTAAATAGAAAGAAACATACACAACATACAAAACTTAGACTAATTTTTAACATTCATCTCTCTCTTTTATATGTCTTAAGGCAGTGAGACCTTACTAGGAGTGCCATCTATGTTCATAAATTGTTTCATAAATGTTATTGAATGTGCAATAGATGACACAGGAAATTTGCTTGGTCTTTGAGATGAAGACTAAAAGTCTGCTAGTATAAATCTGTGGCTCATCTATTCTCAGATAATATTCTTTTAAAAATTCAGAAATCTATGCTTTCTAGTTTAACTTTCTCATGCAAGGTCTCCCATTTGCAATAGCAACAGTCTCCTAATGCACAAACTGGGAACTCCAAATACTTATCAAATGCTAAAGATTTCACGTAAACTACTGCAACAACTTGCCCCTAAATTCCTAGCAATCACAATAGAGATTAGCGTGTGGGATGCTGCACTCTTTCTGTACCCTTCAGTTCCTTCTAATATTGAGATACTGCTGTTAGGAACCACTAAATTCTAGAATCACATTCCATGTATGTGTTTCCTAGGACCAGTATTACATTAAATCTCTTACACCAAATTTTTCATGATACCAACACTGAAAAAGTGACTGAATGGAAACAGTTTATTTTGAAAATGCAGTCAATTCAGATAGAAAGAAAAGGGAAATATCATCTGTTCACAAGGACATGAGGAAACATGCAATTTCTTTAGAGATGGATTTTGATTTTGTCTATAAAATATTCTCTATAAAAACGTTCAGGAAAGAAATATCTGCTTTCCTACAAAATTTTTGTCCTGGAAACAATGCAGTTTGCTTATATGCTATTTAAATGAGATCAAGCAGCATCACTGCCATCAGTAAGGAGACAAACCAGTCTTGCTCAGTCACTGAGTGCTCTCTCTCCCTATTACACTGAAGCTGTCACACAGAAGGCAGAAATAACTGGATATTTCAAGCATGGAGAAGACTGCTCTGGGAGATCATCCAGTGAGAGTCACAGCCACAGCTGTGGTGTCAACATGGGTAAGGGACCATCCCTTCCAGCATCAGATGTCTTGACATCTGGAAGGGAACTCTGACCTCCCTGTCTGCCTTGAAAGAATGTTTAATAAATCCATGGTCATCAGTGACAAGAACAGATTACAATGTCGTCAATATAAAATCTATTTTTGGGCTGGGGAGGTGGCTCAATGGTGGTGCTTTCCTTGCGTACATGAGGCCCTGGGTTCCATTTCTCAGCATCACATAAGCAGAAAAAGCCAAAAGTGGCACTGTGGCTCAAGTGGTAGAGTGCTGGCCTTGAGGTGAAGATCTTAGGGACAGTGTCCAGGCCCAGAGTTCAGGCCCCATGACCGACAAAAAAAAAAAAAAAGTTAAAAACCTGAAAACGGAAATTAAAGGAGAGTTAAGCAAGTGGAAAAACTTCCCATGCTCCTGGATTGGGAGGATTAACATCGTGAAATGGCAATACTGCCAAAGAATATCTACAAATTCGATGCAATACCAATCAAAATTCCAACCTCATTCTTCAATGAAATAGAAGAAGCAACAAAAAATTTCATATGGAACAATGAAAGACCCCAAATAGCAAAAACAATCAGTCTGACCATCTAGGACACAGTTGTGGGGGTGAAGGGGCTGGGCAAAGGCAGGGAGCACAGCCAACCTGCGGTGTGAACCTGTGAACCTGGGGTGCTGCTCAGAATCCCCCGGCTGCCCCTAGCACAAACTAGGCCCCCCAGGTCCCAAGGCCCAGCTTTGACCTTGGAGCGCCCTCTGCTGGCTACTGCTGGCAGGCACAGGCTCCAAGTGGGCAAAGAGCCCAGTCCAGCCTGGGGCCCAGCCTGGGGCCCAGCCTGGGGCCCAGAGGGCTGTGGGCCACCAGCCCTGGCTGTCCTCTTCCCAGAGCCCGGTCCCCTCCCTCTGCCTCTGGTGCTGTGCTGGCTGGGTCTGCAGAGTACATTCTAGCAGGGGCAGGTGGACTGAGATGGGGCTGGGCCGCGGGCCACCCACAGTGAGGCTGTGCAGAAAGTCTTTCTGCAGAGGTGATGTTTGAACAGAAGTGTTTGCCAGCCAGGAAAATGGAGGAAGAGTGTGCTGGGCAGTGAGAGCAGCATGTACAAAGGCCCCAAGGAAGTGCGACCAGAGGAGAGCAGGCAGGGCCTGGGATGAGGTGGCTGAGGCTTTATTCTAGGCAGATGAGTAACATGCATAAAAGGTAATGGATGGTCCTGATTAAGGAGGGGGAAGGGCCCCAGCCTCTGGCCTGGCCCTGCACTTGGCCTTGGGCAATGGCTGGGAGTTAGGGGGGTTGGTGGTGGCCATT
Organism: Dipodomys spectabilis; assembly: GCF_019054845.1. NCBI lineage: Eukaryota > Metazoa > Chordata > Mammalia > Rodentia > Heteromyidae > Dipodomys > Dipodomys spectabilis. The sequence goes on along the minus strand of NW_024870757.1, from coordinate 4,747,786 downwards.
GTGTACAGCCGTGGATCCCGAATGCAAGACCTCAGGTACCTGTACAGGGTGGGATGGGGCCCATGAGTTTGGGTGGATCGAGGTTCTAGAGCCTGGTTAAGTCTGCATCTCCGTGCCCATGAGGGAGACAGGGCATCACTAGGGCCACTTAGCAGTCAGGGCCGAGCTGCATCCTGACCTGCAGCAGGCACATGATGCACCAGGGTGCAGCCCTTGCCCAATGCTGAGCCGCACCAGGGACCTGTGCCCAGTGGCTCGTCAACGTGTGGGTTGCAGGGCAGGGGGGCCATGGGGAGAAGGGGTGGTGGGTGGTGTCCAAGGTCCTGCTGCACCCTGTCCCCTAAAAAGGAGAAGGGAAGCATGCTGGAGGACTTGTGGGGGATCCTGTTTGAGCTGGACAACGTCAGCTTCTCCTTCAGCCAGCTGGACGAGAACTGCATGGCCAGTGAGTGACCGGGGCCCCCACCCCTGCTGCCCCCACTGGGGCGGGCCTCTCTAGGCCGGCTTGCTGTCCATGTGCAGAATGAGCAGTTTCTTTTCATTGATGCCCAGCTGTCTTCACAGATTGTAAAACAAAAACAAAAACAAAACAAAACAAAAACAAAACAAAACAAAAACAAAAAGCCACAGTCCCTTCTAAGGGAAGCCCTTCTTCAAGGTGAAGACTTAAGATTTGTAAGGGCTCATCCTGTCAGGAAGACTGCACAGTTCTCCCCTCTTCCTCCTCTTCCCCCTCCTCCTCCTCCCTCTCCTCCTCTCCTTCCCTGTCTCTTCCTCCCCCTCCCCTCCCCCTCCCCCTCCCCCTTCTCCTCAAGTTTAAATGCCGCTTTCTGCATAAAGAATGTTTTCCCCAGGCCCCACTCAGTAACCATCAGCCCAGCATCACTCTACACCCCGAGGATGTTGGGGCCTCTTTAGTTCGTGGAGACCGAGAGGTCCCTACATCCGGGACAAGGGCTGTCCTGCGGGTGAAGAGGTGCAGGCTTGGGGTGGGCGCAGGCAGCTTCAGGAGGCAGGGCCCAGGCTGAAGGGCCTCAGGGGATCCCAAGTGGGGCACTGAAGGCACAGCCTGTACAGCTGGCCAGGCAGGGAGCTCAGGGTAGGAGAACAAGGCATTCTTGGGCCCCTCCCCCGGCCCCCCAGACTGGGGTGACATGGGGCTGAGCCTGGCCTGGGGTGGATGGGTGGTGCCAGCACGCAGAATCGGCCCCAGTGCAGGCCCAGCTGTCCTGGGCCTCGCCCTGAGCCACCTGCCCACCTTGCCCTCCACAGACGCCAACATCTTCTACCACATCGAGGGCCGCAGGCAGCTACACACTGTGCTCTTCACCAAGGGTGAGCTTCCAGCTGGAAGGGGGAGGGGCACGGCCACAAGGCATCCAGGGGCCATCCACCCTCCCAGCTCCTGTTCACAGATCTAGACAATGTGGAGGGGCCTCCACCTCCAGGCAGCCAGGCGGTGGAGGACATGGAGTAGGAGATCAACGCCCAGTCGATGGACAAGGTGCAGCAGTACTACTGCAAGCTCAGGTACCCAAGTAGAGCCGCACACCTGCTGTGTGCGGGGCCTTTGCCTGAGGAGAGCCTCCCAGGACGCATGCAGCAGGCCATCCCTGCCCATTCACCGAAGGGGAAACTGAGGACCAGCGAACAGCCTAGTCAGGGCAGGGCTGTGTGGATCCTGTCTGTGAGGCAGGAACCGAGTGGGGTCTGTGACGGGCTGTCCGTATATCCTGCATGAGGGCATGGTCCCTGAGGAAAAGGAGTGGAGCCCGGGGAGGAGGGTGCAGGCAGTGGCTGCAGAGCTGGGTTCAGGGCAGGGGCGGGAAGACAGGGAGTGATGCTCCTGTCCTCAGCCATGTCTTCCTCTTAGGGCATTTTACCTGGAACGGTCCAACCTGCCCACCGATGCCAGCACCACAGTGGTCAAGACCGACCAGGTGTGTCTCAGGTCACGGGAAGTGTGGGCTGACAGGAGCCCTGGAATTGGGCCTCACCCCAGCTAGCATCCTGGCCCAGAAGCCCCTGTGGCTCGGCAGTGCCTCTTCCCGAAGGCTCTGGGGTGGCCCGTTCCCCTGGGAGGGCTCCCAGCCCCCTGAGCCCGCTCATTCATCCTTTATTTACCAATGAATTCTGTGAGTTGGAGCCTCACACAGATTAGCTGTGAACCCCAAGCTGCATGTGCCCGGGAGGTGTTCCTGTGGGAACGTGCCCCCCGGACTAGGCACAGTGGCTCAGGTCTGCAATCCCAGCTACTGGGAGAGGTAGAAATTGGGAAGATCAAATTTCAGGGCCAGCCTGGGCAAAAAGTTTGTAAATAAGCCAGGCATGGTTGTGTATGTCTGTAATCACAGTTGCATAGTGTCGTAGGTTGGAAGATGGAAGTCCATGTCCAGCTATTGGACTGCAGAGGTGCTGGGGGCAGGGCTAATGGACTGCCATTCAAGCCTGCACAGGTAGCTGGGGGGCGGGGCTGGTAGACTGCCATTCAAGCCTGCATAGGTGACTGGGGGTGGGACTAGTGGACTGCCATTCAAGCCTGCACAGGTGGCTGGGGGCGGGGCTACTGGACACTGGGCCTGCACACATGGCCTGGGGAGGCGTCTGTGTAAAGCTAGTTCTGGGGAGAGACCACCCGAGCTTTGGAGACGGTAAAGGGTGAAGAAGGCTAGAATACACGGTGGGCACTGGATGCCAGCCTGTGGGTGGTGGGGTGCTAGGGATGGTTCTGAGGCAGGACCTGAGGCAGGTTCATTGGGCCATAGCCTTTGGGAAGGGAGCCGGGCCTCCCCTAGCCACGTGCAGCCTCTTGCCCTGCAGCTGATCCAGCCCATCAATGCCCTGGACGAGCTCTGCCACCTCAAGAAGTCCCTGGTGCACCCCTGGCCCAGTGCCAGTGGCAACCCGGGTGCCAGCCTCATCCCCATCTCCTCGGAGCTCTGCTACCTCCTGGGGGCCTGCCAGATTCCCAAGTGTGGCACGGGCATGCAGTGGTGAGCCGAGTCAGGGGTCCTGTGTGAGGGTATGTGGGCAGGGCTGGCGGGGCTGATATCCACTGCCAGTGGGGCCTGGGTCTGGCCTCACTCCTGTGGCCTCAGTGTGTTTGCGGAGAACTACTCTGTGCCCGGCCTTTGCCTGATGAGAGAGTCTCACAGGTTGCGCACAACAGGCTTTCCCCACCCATTCACAGAGGGGGGAAACTGAGGCCCAGCGAGCAGCCTTGCTAGGGCAGGGCTGTGTGGATCCTGTCTGCAAGGTCTCCCAGGTCCGGGGCTTCAGACAGTCCTGAATTCGGAGTCCTGTGGGTTTCCCACCCATCCTTCTGCTGTTCTTTGTCCTTGCTGAGCCCCTCCCATGTGAAGCCTCCACCCCCGCCCCCCAGGGAGTCTCCCATCCCAAAGCAGCCCTCATGTGCCCCCACAAGTGGCACGTGCCCCGGGTCTCAGCCCCCTGTCCTCTGTCCCTGTGGGTGGCTGTGAAGCTTTGCTTTGAGAGCGGCCTCGCGGGCAGCTCCTGGGCTCATGGGGGTGAAACTGTTGCGTTGTCCAGGCCAAGAGGCATCATGTGGCACTGCTACTCCCTGGACCTGGGCAGTGTGGACGTGTGTCTGGGGCAGGTCGGGGAGAGACTCAGAGTGGCCGTCCACTCTCCCCTGCGCTGGTGGGCACTGGGGCGCTGCGGCCAGTGGGGTGCTCGTCCACCCTGCGCTGTGCTCACCTGGAGGCCTCCAAGGATCTGCCTGTCATCCATGCTCCCAAGTCCTCCTCCCTGTCCGCCAGGGAGCCCCATGGAGACCCTGCCTCCTCCTTCCCTTACATGGGCAGAGGGGGCCCCACTGTGACCCGGAGGGAGCCAGGATGGACAGGGATGAGGTGGGGAGGCCTCTCAAGAGCTAGGACCTGGGGTATCTTGGGCCGCAAGGCCCCACATCTTACCGGCCCCCACCTGGTACAGGAGAACGCTGAGTGTCTCGGCAGAGCAGGTGGCCATCCTAGCATGGAGCCACGGGCTGCTGCCCAAGTGCATCATGCAGGCCACGGACATCATGCACAAGCAGGTGACGCTCCAGTCCGGCCCCGGCCCCAGGTCATGTCTGGAGGGGGTGGCAGCAGCTCTGAGCTGGCCTGGCCTAATGTTTCTCCCTTTCCAGGGCCCCAGAGTGAAGATTCTGGCCCAAAACCTCCGCATCAAAGACCTTATGCCCTGGGGGCACTGTGGTGAGTGGCCGTCCGTCCCCTGCACACCTCCCTGCAGGAAGACCAGCCGAGTCTCACCCATCAGATGAAGCCACTCTGAGGGCTGCCCCTCATTTATGGGGAGTGGAGGGCATGGGTGTGGCTGGGTGGACTGTCCTGCTGATCCCTGCTCCCTGTACCCCTGCCCCCATGGGTGACTTGTCTCCTCCATTCACCTGCTTCTCTCCCTACCTGGCTTCACTCCTCCCACAGGCCTGAGGCCTGGCCATGAGTTCTGTCTGAGTCATTCATTTGGAAGTGTTTTGACTCCCCAGAAGTAGAAACAGCAGAATCTGTGCGCCCTGTGATCAGCTTGTCCAGTGCTTTGTCAAGGGCAGGACCCGTGCCTGGGTCCCACAAGGCTGGTCATGCCCTGGCCCCATTTGCCTGTGCCCGAAACCGTGCTAGGCTCTCACCACACAAAGCCGTTGGGCCCAGCATGCATACACCCTGGGAACTAGGCCCTGCTGGTGTCCAGCTTGGGGCACTGAGCCCCCGAGGAGTTTGGGCTTGTCAAGGTCATACAGCTAGTAGATGTCTGTGCAGCCTGAATCCAGAACCTCGTGGTCTAGGCCTGGATGCCCAGCCACCCCCATGGTGGCACATCTGCACCATGACCCATGTCTGGTCCTTGTGCCGGCAGATCGTCCCTCCCCATGGGCCTAACCCCTCCCCCTTGAAATGCAGAGACCCTGGGTTCTCCCCCCATGGCCCCTTCCCTTCCAGGGGGTGCCATGAGGGCTGCCAGAGAGGTCCCCAAGATCCACGGAGGGGGAATGGGCAGAGGCCCAGGTGTAGTCAGACCTGAGTGCGCCATTTGCTGGGTGCCCACTACACAGGACAGGCGTGGGCAGCACCTGTCTAGCACGCCACATCTTTTGCCCCATTGAGCGTTTTGTTGTGAGCAGGAGTCACCTGTTCCACGAAGGTGAAAATGCCAATGGAGCTGCCCCTCTCCCAGCCTCCTCTGTCCCCCACCAGCCTCTACTGCCTCTGCCAGCCTCCGGTGGATGGAGACCTCTGAACAGCAATGTGCCACGTGCTCAGCCACAGCCTCTGCAGCGGCCACGTGGGAGGGGCCAGCGACCTCAAGGCCTGGGGCGGAGATGGCCTAGGCTCCCACCCAGCCTCCTCCACGCACCTTCAAGGACAGCAGGAGCCATGCCCATTGAAGGACCCCTTGCAGCACTTCCTCCACACTTGTTCCCGGAGCCCAGGGAGGCTGAGCTTACAGCTCACGGGTGCCAGGCCCCGGGCGTGGAGACCCACAGGCCCGGCTCCCTCCAGGAACTCAGCCTGCACTTTGGAACGCTGGTCCTTCAGCCTTCACTCCGAGGGACCAAGCTTTCTCCTTCAGCTCTGGCCTCCAGCCGCGCCCCTGGTCCTGTACTAACCCACCAGGCACACATGGGGAGCCGGGCCTCTGCAAGGAAAGATTGGGGCTGGGACAGGGGCCTGGTACCCAGAGGACACAAGAGCCCACCAGCCTTCAGTGTCCCCACAGCTGGTAGAACCGGAGCCATCAGCCCCGAGCACAGGATTGGCTCCGACTTTATTTAGATGGTGTGACATCCCAAGATTTATACCGAGGTTTTTGTTGTTACCTATCGATGTTATCAAAGACTTTTCTTTTCTAAGGTTGTATGATTCTGCCTTGACATTTTACATTTGAAAGAAAAAGCCTGTTGTGTTAGTGGGACCAATGCTCGGTCGCACTGACAGCTTCTCCCAGTTCTATAAAAATGAAACAAAAGAAAACGAACTAAATTATTGAAAAAAATGTCGAGATGTCAGTATGCATTTCCTTTTTCAATAGTAGAGTCACGCGGTATGGCTTCCAGGTCCCCAAGTCCCGCAGGCCCTGCGCCCTCTCTTTGCGGTCCAGCGTGTTTGGGTTGGGGGTGATGGATGGAGAGGTGGCCAGGCCAGCCCCTGGGCAGTTCCTGGCACAAGGCCATCTTACTTTTGGGGTGTTATCTTCCCTGAAGAGGGCACAGGTGTGTCCAGGGAGGTCATGTTGTCAGCTTCTGAGCCAACAGGGGGTGCCCCCCAGCTGTTCAGCCTTCCAACTCCCTTTCATTACAAGAATGTCCCAGCAGGGGAGAGAGGCTCCATTCCCCCCCCCCCCACGCTGCTCCTGCTAAGACACCTTGGTCCCCTGGGTCCCCAGAGGACACTCCTCCTGCCATGTGTGCAACTGTGTCTTGTCATAGACAAAACTTGGGAGCCCCTCAGCCCTGATGAGAGAAATGGCCCCTGTCCCCCTGAGGGACGGCGCACATGCTTGAGGCGTGTGCCCTACGCAAGGTTCTCCTTAAATTCACCATAGATTTCTATTGCTATTGAAGTCAGTTTCATCTGGTGCTGGGTTCTATGGGCAGTAGTATCCAGCCTGAGCTGGCATAGGCCAAGGGCCATGCAGATCTCAACTGTCTGTGTCTCTAAGCCCGCCAGCCCTGTGCCAGCTAGGTTGCTGCTCTGTGCCTCAGAGCTCTTTCAAGGGCTGGGGCACAGACTCCCTTAGATTACAAGATGGGTCTGTAAAACATAACAGATTTTCTTTTTAGTTCTGGGGCTTGAACTCAGGGTCTGGGTACTGTCCCTGAGATTTTTTTTTTCTTCTCAAGCCTAGCACTCTACCACTTGAGCCACAGCACCACTTCTGGCCTTCTCGGTTTATGTGGTAGTGCAGAATTGATCCCAGGGCTTCATGCATGCTAGGCAAGCACTCTACCACTAAGCCACCTTCCCAACCCCAAATAACAGATTTTTTTTTTTTTTTTGTCGGTTGTGGGGCTTGAACTCTGGGCTTGGGCGCTATCCCTCAGCTCTTCAGCTCAAGGCGAGTGGTATACCGCTTGATCTACAGCACCATTTCTGGTTTTCTAGTGGTTTATTGGAGATAAGAGTCTCACAGACTTTCCTGCCCAGGCTGGCTTTGAACTGTGATCCTCAGATCTCAGCCTCGTGAGTAGCTAGGATTACAGGCATGAGCACCAGCTCCCAAATGACAGATTTTATATTGTATTTAAAACTGAGCTCTGTTCAACCAAAGGTGAAAAAACAGTGACATCTGTTTTTCCAGAAGTTTCTGCCCCGTCCTGGAGTCCTATGCTTGTCAAGGGGTCAGGGTAGCCCTCCAGTTGCCACTCCCAACCCACAAACCCCATTGCACACGCAGTTAAGTGGAGTTTAAAATACTCAGGGGAGTGGTCTCAGTTGCTGGCCAATCGGTGATTGGCTGACTATAAACAGCCAATCAGAACTGGCGGCAGTGGGTCAATCAGGAAAACCTGTGTCCATGTCTTGAGTGAGCCCCAGTGGATCCCAGGCTGGCTGCCAGTTCTTCACCTGCCTGGGCCTGCGGTCCTATGGTGCTGCCTGGAATCCTGGGCTCAACATAGGGAGTCTCCCTGTCTAGTTCCCCTGTCCCTCCCTGCCTGTCTCTCTCCCATCTCTCCCTCTTTTCCTCAGTCTCTCCCTCTCTTCTTTCCTCCCTTGTTTCCCTAGTTTTTCTCTTCCCTGTTTACTCGCCCTCCCATACTTCCTGCACTTGGGAAGACCCCAAAGTCTGTGAGCCTTTTTTTTTGGGGGGGGGGGTGATCTCCTGAGTGCCTTTCTGTTGGTCACAGCCATCTTAGAGTCCCCTGAGCTAACAGGCCTTCCCAGCTAACCTTTCTTAAGAGCCTGGACAGAAAGTGCATCCCTAGGAGCTGTTAACAGCACTCAGCATCTACATCTGCCACTTGTCTGAGCACCCACCACACTGGGCTGGCAGGAAGGCTTGGCTGAGACCTTGGAACTTAGACACTGTGCCTGTCCCCTGACCAGCAGCTGTCTACTTGCCAAGCAACCCCTCTCAGGATGTCGCTGTCTCTTGATTCTTCTGTAAACAATGGAGATGGACCAGACCTGGCTGTAATCTGGGGCTACAGGGGGCCCTGGGCCAGAGGAGTTCCAGGAGGTTCGCTGTAGGCCTGTGGTGTGCATGGGATACCTGTCCTGTCCAGCAGAGAGCGCTGGGGACCATGGCGTGCCTGTCGGACCCAATGCCTACTTGGGGTTAGCTCTGCCTAGAAGTTGAGGTGGGACTGCTCGGATGGGTTGAGCTCATCATAAATGCTAGTTTCTCTTGACGTTTTCCATTTTTCTTTCTTTCACTGGTATCAAGGTTTGAGTCCAGGGTCTCACACTTGCTTTGCTGGCATTCTACTACTTGAGCTGTGTCCCCAGCCAAGCTTTGTGATGATTATTTGGGAGGTAGAGTCTTGACTTTCCTGCCTGGTCTGGTTCAAACCTTGATCCTCCAGATCTGAGGGTCCTGAGTCACCAGGATTATAAGCATAAATCATAATAGCGTAGGAACGTGATCTTGCCTTCCCTTCTCTCCTTTACACTCCCAGCTGGATCTAGAAGGATGTGGAGATCCCAGTTTAAACTATACCGAGAGGTCCTGCGAATCGAGACCAGGTCCCCACATTGTGTGTGTGCTCTCTACCCGAACCATGGAACTATGGCCGCAGGGTGGTGCTGTGGGCCAGGCTGTCCCCTGAGGAGCTCATGGAAGGAAGCTGGCTGCTCCAGAGGTGGGTGAGTCTGAGCCCAGCCCAAAGCTGCTGCAGTCCTGGGCACGGAGGGGTGGGGGGCAGAGGCACAGAGGGTCCAAAGCAGGGCATCCAGGAAAGGGCTGTGGGCTGAGTTTGAGTCTCCCAGAGTGTGCTGTGACCCTGAGCAGTCTCCAGTGAGGCTGTTGTCCCAAACACCTCATTCCCCTTTGGGAACAAATGAGGCAGAATCAATGGGGTTCACTCTAGAGAGACAGGGTGAAGGAGGAGAAATTGGGCAGAGGGCAATGTGGGCCAAGGGGCGGGGCCCACACAGGGGCACAGGAACTCAGGCTGACACTTGTGTCCCATCTGCTTCCTGCCCTCCCCAGTGCCACCCTCACGGTAGACCTGGCACCCGCAGAGCCCACAGCCCTTGGACGTCGGTACCCACAGACCTGTACTAGCCCTCAGCTGGAAACATAATGGCATTTCCTTTTAGTTTTGTTTAGTGCTGGTCATGGGGCTTGAACTCAGGGCCTAGATGCTGTCCCTGAGCTCTTTTGCTCAAAGATAGTACACTACTGCTTGAGCCATAGCTCTACTTCTTGTTTTTTGGTGATTTATTAGAGACAAGAGTCTCACAGACTTTCCTGCCCAGGCTGGCTTTGAACCATGATCCTCAGATCTCAGCCTCCTGAGTAGCTACGATGACAGGTGTGAGCCACCACCACCCGGCTCATTTCTTAGGGTGATGAGCTCCATGATCCTGGGTTCAGATTCCTCCTCAAATTCCTCCATTGGCTGGTGGTGTGTGCGCAGCTTCCTCTGTCCTCATGTGGTGTTGACTAAGGCTTTTCCCTCCCTGTGTTGGAGATGTAGGGTTGCTAAGTGCATGGTGGATGCTGGGCTTCCACCCCGCCCCTGGGCCAGCTAGGTGGTTGTCCCAGGGTTAATGGCTGGTTTAGCCAGACAGCCTCGTGTCCTCCAGGCTCCCATGCCTAAGAACCCTTGGGGAATTTATTTGTGCTTGTGAATATGTATAAGTTCATTTAGGATAGGATACACGTGTTTTAGTGAGGAATGTCTGGAGACACAGCTCCATCTGGAAGCAGCACCCCAATAACCAGAGGTCTAGACAGTTCCGATGAAGTGGGCCAGATGGCAGATCCACCAGTGCCCCATGGATCAGGGGAAAGCTTTTCTAGGGCTCAGCATGGGACCAGCAGTGAGTGCCCTCTCTGCCCCCTCCCTGGGTCTGGTGCTGGACAAGCCACTGCCCCCTGGCCCTCTGGCTGGCAGCGGGTTTGAGGTGTCCAGGAGCACTGGAGTGCTCTGGGCAGATGATGGCCATGCCCAGAGGAAGGAGAGAAGAGAACGCTGCCCTCCCCACCACCTCTGTGGGAATGGGGAGACACCCCCCCAGCAGCAGTTCTTCCTCACTCCGTGGCCAAAATCACACTCGTGACTCTTCTACTCCAGTGGCCAGCAGAGAAAAGGAATCACTATGAGGGCTAGCAGCTGCCCCGGGGCCAGCACCCGTGGGAAATGTGTGCCACCCCTCTTGTTGACCCGTGACATGAGTGGCATTACTTAGAGGTCTTCAGTGGCCCTGGGGACAGGGTCAGGACAAAGCCTGGTGCCTTTGCTCCGGTTTCAGATCTGCAGATCTGTGCTAGGCAGATCAGCTTTGGTGCAAACCCCACAGTGCATTTAAGGGATGTGTTTCCCTACTCCCCAGGGTTCAAGGGCCTGGGTGGGGTGTGGAATGGCTAAGCGCTTTTTAAGAACTGCAGGGACATGGCAGTAAGTGGGTGTCACCGCCAGCCACGATCAAGCCTGCTCCCCCCACCCCCCCAGCAGCGCCTCCAAGCTGAATGAGTTCCATCTCGCCTTCCTGACGGGCTAGTCAGGTCTGCAATCTCTGGGGAGCTGGTGACGAGCCGTGAGACCCCACTTTGACCAAGACCTCTCCGCCAGGCATGCGTCTCACCCCTGCTCTTTCTCCTTCTGCCACTGAGACCCAAGGATTGCATCAGCGCCCCGAGGGCAGCTCTGGGGTCTGCCTCCAGGGACTGGCCACACCATGAAGAAATGCCTTCCTCTTCTTTCACCATGTGTTTGCTGTCTAGATTTCTTTTAGGGTGAGTGGACAGCACTGGCCACTTGGGGCTCTCTGCATTCAGGCTCCCCTGTGGCCCAGGCCCCCTGTAGCCTTTCCAGGAGGCAGCAGGGAATGCTGCTCACAGAGAGAACAAGCTATACAGGGCAGAGGCCTTCCCTCGACCAAAAACAAAACAAAACAAAACTCCCTGCCTGGGGCGCCACCTGGTGGTCAGATGCGAGTGGCCTCTTGCAGCAGTGTCCCATGCACCCCATGTCTGCCTGCTCTGGGCCTTCCTCCCCCCATGCCCTCCCCTCCTGCCCTCCATGCCTAACTTACAACGGGCTGACCAGGATTGGACGAGGCCACGGCCCCGGGGCTTCTCATTTGCATATTAAATTAGTTTCCTTTCATGGAATATTATTGTCCTTTTATTTCTTTTGTTTTTGTTCTTGTTTTGGCCAGTCCTGGGGCTTGAACTCAAGGCCTGAGCACTGTCCCTGAGTTTCTTTTGCTCAAGGCTAGCATTCTACCACTTGAGCAACTTCTGGCTTTTTTTTTTCCAGTCGTGGGGCTTGAACTCTGGGTCTGGGCACTGTCCCTCAGCTCTTCAGCTCAAGGCAAGTGCTCTACCACTTGAGCCACAGTACCACTTCTGGTTTCCTAGTGGTTTATTGGTGATAAGTGTCTCACAGACTTTCCTGTCTGGGCTGGCTTTGAACTGTGATCCTCAGATCTCAACCTCCTGAGTAGCTAGGATTACAGGCATGAGCCACGGGCGCCTGGATCACTTCTGGCTTCTTCTGTGTATGTGGTACTGAGGAATTGAACCCAGGGCTTCATGCAGCTAGGTGAGCACTCTACCACTAAGCCACTTCCCCAGTCTCTTTTATGTCTTGTCTATCCTCCACTCCACGGGAATGGCTTTGTAAGTAGGTGTGCGATGTTACTGGAATAATGGCTGGGTTTCATCTCTGGGCGGGACGTGGTTAAACGTCTCCCTCCCCCTTTCCCTTTCTTTCTGGAGATGTCTGCAGGGGCGTGGGTAGCCTGTGGGAAGCCATCACATTCCATGCCTGCTCATTCAGTGACTAGAGCAGCCATGGCCACAGCGCACATGTGTGTGCACAGACACACGTGTTGTTATCATTCACGAAGAAGCAACAGTCAGAGAAGATACCTGGGCAGTGGGTGGTGGGCCATCATCCCCGCATGGGCCCCATCTCTGTGGGATCTGTGTGGCACACAGCCTGGCCCACATCTGGGCAGCACTGGTGGCTGCTGTGGCTCAAGGCAGACAGCGCTGTGGCACATGGTGTGCATGGCTCGTAGCGCATTTACTGTGTAGCACTGTGCAGGAAGTGGTGCTGAGCTCTGAGCTGAGGTGTCTCAGGCTGGCAACAGGGGCTTGTGTCACTAACTACCCATCTGAGGTGACATGGGTGTGCATGAGAGCATTGTGCATCTGAGAGACAGGAGCTTTTTTATTTCACTGTGTGTGCTGGTCCTGGGGCTTGAACTCAGGGCCTGAGCACTGTCCCTTTGTTTTTCTGTTCATGGGTGGTACTCTGCTATTTGAGCCACAGTTCTACTTCTGGCTTTTTGGGGTTCATTGGCGACGAGTGTCACAGACTTGCTGGGCAGAGGTGGCTCATGCCTGTCATCCCAGCTACTCAGGAGGTTGAGATTTGAGGATCGTGGTTCAAAGCCAGCCCAGTCAGGAAAGTCTGTGAGACTCATCTCCAATGAACCACTAAAAAACCAGAAGTGGCACTGGGGCTCAAGTGGTAGAGCACTCGTCTGGAGCTGAAGAGCTGAGGGACAGTGCCCGCACCCAGAGTAAAAGCCCCATGATGGACTTTCCTGTTCCAGCTAGCTTTGAACCACGATCCTGAGATCTCAGCCCCCTAAGTAGCTGGGATGACAGGTGTGAGCCACTGGCACCCGGCCTGAGGACTGCACCATGGGGACTGAGTAGAGGACGTCAGCTCTAGGCCATGGATGCCAGGAAACAAGGACTCAGACTGCAACCTCGGGAGGACTCACTCGCTGCATCTGTACAATGGGCTTGAAATATACCAACACTAACAACAACAACAACACATCAGCCATAAATGCATCTGTCTGCACAAGTGACCTGTGAGCTCTGGTGTCGATGGGCGTCGGCTGTGGTTTGGAGGGGCGGTGCTTGTGCTCAAGGGCAGGGCTGTCACTAGGGAGTGTGGCCTGTTGTGTTCTGCCATCCTGCTGTCCTGTAGCTCCCAGGCGCTGTCTACCCGCCCCCCTGGGGTTATCTGAGCCCAATCAACACCAGAGTCTCCCCACCTGCTGTCTGCCACCTATGCTCCCCAGGCACCAGGGGAGACCATGGCCTTCACTCACTGCACCAGGCCACCCGTCCCCTACCGTGGAGGTGGAGGACAGGACAGATGAGGCTCTGCCCATCGAAGATGGCTGGGGACAGAGGGACTAGCCCCTGGTATGGGCACGGGTCCCGTGTCTACCCAGAGAGGCCCATGTGACAGACCTGTTTCCACGTGGAAGGCAGGAGGGCATGGTGGGGCCTGGCCCCCGTGCATGCTACGTGGAAGTTCTGTGGGTCCCCCACACCCCAGCCGGAACCCCCCAGTGCCTCGATGTGGGTCCTCTGCAGCTGACCCCAGGCTGGAGGCTGGAGGCCCGTGGCCCACTGCTGTCTGGCACGACCATGCCTTGTCCCTTGTTACGGGGTCTCCCAGGAGCAGTGGTGTGGATGGCTTGGGCTGACCCTGCGGAGCTGAGCTGCAGGGCTTGCCTGGCCATGGGCAGGGGGTGCCCAGCTGCATGCAAGCACTGGAGGGGACCCCTGGCCCTGGCATGGTGGCCTGGACCATGGGACACACAGCCTCCGACATCCCCCATCTGCTCCGTCTGCCCTCTGCAGCAATGGATTGGCTCCCAGGGAGACACTGACATCTTGCTTGTAATTAAACCATGATTTAATTATCCACTGAAATGAGGTTCCAGAATTCATCCTGGATGAATCCTAGCCCTGTTACACAGTGGCTTTCTGCCCTGCTCTTAGAAAATGACGACATGGGAGAGAAGAGGGAGTGTGTGTGTGTGTGTGTGTGTGTGTGTGTGTGTGTGTGTGTGTGTACTCAGGGCAGCTTTCAAAGGTGGCTGTTCTAGGTTTGTGAGCTGAAGGATCACAGCTCAGGACCTCCAGGCCCAGTGCGCCCCTGTGGAGGTCAGACAGGAGTCATCAGAACTGTCCAAAGCCAGACTGAGGCAGTGCTGTGTGTCCTGGGGCAGGTTGCCCATCTCTCTGAGATGACAGGGAAATCACATGGTGAAGGTGCTCTTGCTGGAATCCAAAGTCCTGCTTCAGGCCTCAACTCAGATGTCACTTCTGAGTTGCCTGGTCGGTATGCCAGCCCGGCATGGCTCAGGTGGTAGAGTGCAAGCTGAGCAAGCACCAGGCCCTGAGTTCAAATCCTAGTACCACCAAAAAAAAAAGGAAGTGACTTTTTCAAGCATACTGTTTTATTTCCATGTTGTCTTCATGATTTTAGTTCCCTTGTTTTCCCTATGCATGTACAATTAGCTTATTCGCACATTAAACTGTCCTACTGGCTTTTTTTCTTGAGGGGGGTCAGTGCTAGTCCTGGGGCTGAACTCAGAATCTGTGTGCTGTCCCTGAGCTATTATGCTCAATGTTCTGCCACTTGAGCCATAGCTCCACTTCCAGCTTTTTGGTGGTTCATGGGAGATGAGAGTCTCATGGAGGGCTGGGAAGTTGGCTCAGTGGTAGCGTGTTTGCCTCACATACATGAAGCCCTGAGTTTGAGTCCTCAGTACCACATAAACAGAAAAAGCTGAAAGAAGAGCTGTGGCCCAAGTGGTAGTGTGCTAGCCTTGAGTAAAAGAAGTTCAGGGACAGTGCCCAGGCCCTGATCAAGCCCCAGGACAGGGGGGGAAAAGAATCTCATGGATTTTCCTGCCTGGGCTGCTTCAAATCCAGCCCTGTGTGGGAACATTTGACCTTGGGCTTGTTTGTATGTGTGCGTGTGTCTGTGTGCACACTGGTACTGGGGTTTGAACTCAAGGCCTGAGCACTCTTAGATTTTTTTTTGCTCAAGGCTGGTGCTCTACTACTTGAGCTACTGCTCCATTTCTGGCTTTTTGCAGGCTAATTGGAGATAAGAGTCTCAGAGTTTTCCTGCTTGGTCTGGCTTTAAGTCATGATCCTCAGATCTCAGCCTCCTGAGTCACTGGGGTTACAAGCGTGAGCCACTGCAGCTGGCTTTGTATCCAGGTTTGATATCAGGCTGAAACACGGCCCATAGAACATACACCACACTCCTGCGGTGAATTCTGCCTGATACGTTCGTTTCATTTAAACCAAGCTCTCTTGTTGGTGGGCTGCCACTGTGTGAGGAGAAACTGTGTGTCTTGAGCTCGACTCTGATGATGACAAAAGCTGCATTATTAAGTCAGGAGAAAGTTAATTGTATTTCCTATGGGCCTCACAGGCCAGTGTGCAGGCACGGATGTGATTTATCCCAGCAAAGCACAGCTAATCTTGGCAGTACAGTACACATTTGCTCCTTTAATTGCAAATAATTGTGTAGGGTAATTTATACTAATGCCTGACACCTGAAGGGCATGGTCACGAATGGAGGGTGAGTCTGGGGGATGAGCAGGTGTAATTGTGCTCTCTGGGTGCTGTTCCTTAGTAGCCAAGGAAAACGAAGACGGCTTATCAGCGTCCTGGCCATCCTATCATGGCTGCCTTCGGCTCAGAGCAGATGCTGGTGACCATTTGTCTAGTCCCTTATCCATTCATCTGCTGTTCCTAGTGCAGCAGCAGTGGGGTGGGAAGGAAGGAGCGTTGGTCTCGCTGGAGACCAGGTCCTCAGGCAGGACAAACATGCGTGAGGCCAAGCACAGAGGTGAGGGCGAGGTCTAGGCAGGGCCGACACTCTGAGGATTGGCTGAACTCCTGGAGCTTTGCTGGATGAGAGTTTTCTCGAGCAGAGAAGCAGGATGCTTTTCCTCAAATCATAGCTAGGTGAGGGTCTTCTGGTGCTGGCCCTTGGGTGCCCTTGGCCTGGGGGGGATGGATGGAAGGGCAGACCCCACCCCCCAAGGCTTACACTCCCAACCTCAGCTGACAGCTTCCCAGTGTTCATCACTCCCTGGCCGTCCTGGCCACTTACCCCCTGGACAGCTCTTTACTCCTGGGGGCTGGGCTGATATGTTTCAGGGTCAGAGAGTCCTTGTTTCCAGTTCTGGGGGTGCATGGTTGCTGTCACAGTTGCTCTATGTGCCCTGGTGACACACAGCCCTGGCTGGTGGGAGCCTTCCCTGGCAGGAGCTGGCAGATCACCAAACACATTCCCCAAGCCTATCTGCCATTTGTGGTCAAGCAGCTTTGTTCTGAGAGGAAAGCTGTGTCCTGGGCGCATGCCCGCTGGCAGCAGTGTCTCTTGTGGGGACAGAATGTGACTGCATGGAGAGGTGTCATGAGCCGAGCCTGTCCCCTCTGTGGTCACAAGGACGAGAACCTGGGTGAGGGGAAGGTGCCCCAGGTGCCTGAGCACTAAGTCAAGGTGCTTTCATGGAGGAAGGGACAGAAGAGGTGTGGCATGATAGGGAACCCTGTCTGTGCGGGGGGAGGGCCAGGGGTGCCCCCACTTCAGGATTTGGGACATCCTGAGCCGTCACCAGGACCGCTGGGGTGTGGGAAAGCATTACCCACACTTCAGGGAAGGGAGACAGGGCAGGATCAAGACAAAGGACAGTAATGGGGGCCTCAGTTTGGTGCCCTGGGGCTCAGGGCCTGCTTGGGACCTGCAGGCTGGTGTCAGCTACAGCTTCAAGGATAGTTTGTGTGTGAGTGTCGTCTGTGTATCTGTCTCTCAGGCCAGCATCATAAATGAGTCAGCCAAGGCAGTGATGGCTCATGCCTGTAATCAGATGGTGCTGAGATCTGAGGATCAAGGTTCAAAGCCAGCGTGGGCAGGAAAGTCTGTGAGACGTATTGCCAATTAGCAACGAAAGTCAGAAGAGGTATGGCTCATCAGCCTTCAGCAAGAAAACTAACAGGTAGCACCTACCCATCAAGCCCCAGAACTGGCACGCGCGCGTGCCATTCTTTCTCTCCACCAGCTACACACATGCACACACCCATATGCACACGCACGCATGTACAAGTGTGCACGCGCACGCGTTCACACACACACACACACACACACACACACACTACTTCTGTTACAATTTTGGTTATCTTCTATTTTGCCAAACACATCCTCTTCTTCCCCCAGGAACAGCCAAGAGAAGAATTAATTTAGATTCTTTTGCGGTGCTGGGCCTCGCATTGGACGGCTGGCTCTACCGATCTCTGGGCAGCCCTGGTAACTGGGTTTAATGATTTCCCACTCCTTGCATCCTTGACAAAGCCCTCATGTGCCACTGGCTCAGGCTGTCTTCATTTTGTTGTCAGCTTTAGGTTTCTTATCTTGGCCGGGCACTCCAAGCCTCTGCTCAGAACACCTGCTCCTCCACACCCCTGCCTCATATCGTACTGGATGCTTCCCTCCATCCCATCTCCTCATCCTCTTCCGTTAAAAACCTTGTTTGGCCCAGGATTGCATTTGTCAATTGAAAGCAGATGTTGGTCATTAGCTCTTATCAGAAGCCACTGCCTGGAGCTTGCTTTGGGGTGCAGGATGCAAGACAGGACTGGTGACCATGTGCCACTAGGGAAATGGAGATACAGTCACTTAATTTACCAAGACTGTCCCCGAAGGAAGGGACATTATCTCCTAAGAACGAGCACACGACAAAGTACGGCAGGAGATGAGAACTGCTCACGCCTGCCCAGCAGGCTGGAGAATAAAATGGAAGGAAGGGTTTGAAATCTTTTCACACCAAGCTGAAAGAATTGGGGTCAAGAGCTCTTCACAATTAACTCATGTGGAGGTAGCCTCCTCATACCCAATGTGTTCTCTGGTGTGACCGTTCCACAGCCTTTTCTGCACTTCTGACCCCACATGTCAGGTCTGCAGGAAAGTCAGCTGGTTGGGTTAGGGGGAGCAGAGTTCGAGGACGTCTGAGCATCAAGTGCCAGGAAGCTTCAGTTTCCTTAGGCCTTTTGATCAGGCTTACTGGGACTTGAACCCCGGGTCATGCATTTTTGCTTGGCTTTTTCTGTTCAAGGTTGGTGCTCTCCTATTTGAGCCACATCTCCACATTTTTGGTTGTTGATTGCAGGTTAAGAGTCTCTCAGGTTTGCTTGCCCAGGCTGGTTTTGGACCTCGATCATCAGATCTCAGCCTCCTGAGTAGCTTGGATTACAGGTGTGAATCACTAGTGTATAAAAAGAACGGTTCATCTTATAGCTGATGGTATCTTAGGTTTGCTAATAACTGCTGTGAAGAGAGAAAACAAGTACTAGAATTCAGCACCAGCTTGTCTCATAACCAAGAGGGTGGCTGGGTTACTGGGTTACTGGGCTCCTGAGTTCCTGGCTTACTTGTTTCCTGAGTTCCTGAGTTCCTGGGTTCCTGGGTTTCTGGGCTTCCTGGGCTCTTGGGCTCCTGGGTTACCTGCTTCCTGGGTTTCTGGATAATGGCCACCATGTGGATACACTGGACAAGAGGAGGATGCATGTCCTGGGTCCAATGGAGGGGGGACAGAAGGAGAGTTCATTGCACTGCTCACAATGGTGCCTAATTTATATTTATGAATGTTTTATTTCTGGAACATTCCAGGCCATACTTCTGGAGTGTGGTTGCTGTGGGTAATTGGAGAAGAAGCCATGGACAAGGCAGGGCTGTGCAGCAGTCAGGGTACATGTGACAGGAAACAGGTGGCATCGTGAGAAAGGAGAGATGGAAGAGATGGCGGGGGTGGGGGGGCGGACCCACTGTCCCTGGGGACAGGCCCCTGCCACCCGAGGCCTGCAGGAGCAGGAGGAGGTGGCGTCCTTCCTTCTTTCCTTCCTTCCTTCCTTCCTTCCTTCCTTCCTTCCTTCCTTCCTTCCTTCCTTCTTTCCTTCCTTCCTTCCTTCCTTCTTCTTTCCTTCTCTCTCTCTTTCTCTTTCTCTCTTTCTCCCTCTGTCTCTTCCTTTCTTTCTTTCTCTCTTTCTTTTGTTTTTCCCGTGCTGGTTCTGGGGCTTGAACTCAGGGTCTGCATACTATCTCTGAGCTTTCTGTGCTTAAGGCTACTTGCGCCAGAGCTCTACTGTGGCTTTTTGTGGTAAATTGGAGAAAAGAATCTCATGGACTTTAATGTCCAGGCTGGCTTTGAACAGTGATCCACTCAGATTTCAGCCTCCTGAGTCATGGGATTAGAGGTGTGAGCCGCCCTGGGCTAAGGTGGCATTCTTGAGAAAGGATTGCATTGAAACCTTAGATGGGGACCACCTGACAGGGGTGTGGGATAGTGGGTGATGCCACATGGTACTTGCTGCAGACCCGCAGCTGGCCCTGAGGCAGGCATGGGAAGCATGGTCAGGCTCCCAGCAAGGCCCAAGGGCCTGGCGCCTGGATGGGATCACCTTGTCAGACCACCCTGCAGGGGCCAAAGCAGAGCGTGAGAGGGTGGACAGGGATATGCGGGGCACAGGGGCTGGCACCCCTCTCAGGGCTCAAGCTGTGCAGGGACCAAGGGCTCGGGCCTGTGCAGGATGGAGGAGTGCTGGGGAGCAGGGTTTCATGTTGAAGGGGGCAGGTCTCCCCCCAATGCACTGTGAGACAGAGGCTCAGGGAGCCCAGGCTGCCAGGCCACACCTGAGCCATGACCCATGCCATGGGAAAGTTGGAAAGTTGGAGCGCCATGTTTCAGCAAGGGTAGGACCCTGAGAGGGAGACAGAGGGGGTACAGAGTAAGGTGGGCAGGGTGGGCAGGGGGAGGAGAGGCCGAGCAGGAGGTCAGGGGTTAAACTCAGGGTCTTGAAGATACCTGTGGAGCTAGCAGAGAAGGATCATGTTTAAGTAGGCTTTCCTTTAAGTATTAAAAAGAATGGTCGTGATGAAGGTGATGTACGGAGGGGTGACAGTGACATAGGTCAGGCAGGGAGCATGTTTCTCTTTGGACAGTGTCACGCAGGAGCAGGTTTGCACAGGCACCCTGTGGTTGCTGTGGGAAAGTGGGCTGTGGGGGAGTTGAGGGGCTGTGGGGGAAGGCACTGGGGTCATCCAGTGATGGCGCCCCCATAGGGCATGCCCTATTTTTTTTGGTCAGTCACAGAGCTTAAACTCAGGGCCTGGAAAAGTCTCAAGGCCTTTCCTGCCTGGGCTGGCTTTGAACTACAATCTTCAGATCTGTTTTGGAAGAAGAAAGGACACAGTTTTCTAATTATTACCAAATGATGAGCCAGGGGTAAAGTGCCACAGAGGATCCTCCGCGGACACCCACATCCGCCTGAGACCCCACAGCCCCAGGAGTCAGTGGTTCCGAGAATATGGGGGTGTTGTCACCTCCTGAACACACTCCAGGCTGTGCTGAGGGTGGAGAACCAAGCTAGGAGTCGCCCAGGACCCCCACCCCCGCTCCAGAAGATGCAAAGGTGTCACCAGCAAGGTCCTGGGCGACTTGATTGGGGACAACAATCCAGGAAGATGGGGCACCTAACCTCTTCGTATCCACAGAGATCCTCAGGCTGCCACTGGCAGGTTCCTCGCCCTGTCCACACAGGGATTACGTGGTTGGTTGGTGGGATTGTTTTGGGCACAGGGGAGGCTGGGGACCAGGAGTGGAGCGGCCATGTCTGGGCCATTCCGGAAGCCCTTCACAACAGGAAGTGTGTAGTCGGGCAGGGCAGCCACCGCCCCTGGAAACCAGGCACCAAGGAGGGTCTGTGTTCTGGCAAGTGGTGCGGGGGGGGGGGGAAGGGCACCCCAATTTGCTCATTCCCAGGGGTTCCCAAACCATAGTTGCCCCAAGCTACCTTCTTCAGTTTTAGCATCTACTCAATCTACTTCTACCACTGAGAACTGTGAGTTTTTTTCTTTTAAGAATATTTACTTTAAAAGTCCCTGTTATCTATGTGAGTCAATAATGCCAGTGACAGCAAGGATTTGAGGTGCTACTTTGCTTTGCAATACACGTCAAATGGCCCCGGCAATTAAAACCAAAGATGGCAATCTTGGAAGGACCAGGAAGGACCTTGGAAACTTGCTCCTATCGTTAAGGAGATTTTAATTAGGAGGAGATGTCTGCTGACTTTTTTAAACAAACTTCTTTTTAGCTTTTAGCCCCTCCCCCCACTCTTGCTGTTAAAGAGAAGCTTAGTCTGAGCTCTCATTTGCAGAACCAACAAAAGGCATAGAAGTTAAAGAGCTGTCCATCTTGTCTTCCCCTCACTCTGTGTGGCTGACCTCCAGTTACCTCTTGTATCCTGTCTTAGCCTGTTTGGGCTGCTAAGATCAAAATGCCTTAGACTAGGTATTCATTATTTATTTTTTTTGTTATTTACTTACTTATTGCCAATTGTAGGTTTTGAACTCAGGGCCTGAGTGCATGGCCCTGAGTTCTTTTTGCTCAATGCTAGTGCTCTACCACTGTGAGCTACAGCAGCCCTGGTGGTTCATTGGAGATAAGAGTCTCATGGGCTTTCTTGCCTGGGCTGGCTTTGAACCACGATCCTCAGATCTCAGCCTCCTGAGTAGCTAGGACGACAGACATGAGCCACCAGTGCCCAGCCTTAGACTAGGTAATTTATAAACCATAGTAATTTATTACTCTCAGTTCTAGAGGTTGGAAGGGCATATACATTCAGACAGAATGGATCGTGGGACTGAGGAAGGTGGAGTTTGGAGGCTGCTGTGGGCCTGGGGTAGTGTGTGAGTGTGAACTGATTCCAGCCTGCTGTGAGGAGTATGGGGGGAGGGGTGAACCTCCTTCTCACAGGCTCTCTGGGGTACAGAGACCCCTGGAACTAAGTCCTGCATTTCCCAGGCTCTTTGGGGTATGGCAGTGAGGTGGCTGTGCACTCCTGTTGGGACTGACCAATGTGTGTGTTAGCAGTTGAGGCCCTGGGACAATAGAAAGTTCTGGATGTGCCCTAGATTCTGGTGTCCTTGAGGTCCCGTCCCAGGTCCCTACAGGTCATCGGTCAGGCTGTTGGTGACCCTTTTTTAGAATGAGGAGTCGGAGGCATCCACTCTGTAGAGCCCGGGGTGGCCCTGGCTGGTAAGCAAGGCAGATCCCTGAGCAGCCTGGCCATTTATCACCCTGCAAAGGGACACTGGGCTTTTCCCATGGCCCTTCTCCAAACTGCAGAGGGGACCCTGCGCTCAGTCTGGGGGAGATGGATGGTGTCATTATCTGTGTCACGCGGTGATACATCTCAATTTGCAGCAGACGAAGCTCTTTCTACATGCAGCGTCTTCCCAGAGCTGCGATTCATCACCTTCAATCTTTCATTGACTTCCCAAGTGTGGGTGGGTGGCAGGGAGGAGCAGCCCACGGTGGCCTGGGCTGCTGTCACTCCTCAGAGGCTGAGGCAGGGGACAGCCAGCGTGGGAAGGGCCTGGCTAGGGTGGGGGTAGGGCTTAAGGTAGGCTGGAGCAATAGCAGCTTCAATGGGCCAGAGAAGGAGCCATGAAGGGAAGTGACCAGCTCAGCCCTAGGGGGGGGGAGTTCCACTTCTGGCTTCTTCACCAAAATGTCTCCCAGGGAAGAGGGCAGACTGGACTCCAAGCACAAAAGAAACACCAGAGTCTTCTGTGCCAAGGGAGTATGGAAGGGTTTATTCGAGATGAAATGGGGTGCTGTTTGTGTAAGGTTAATTTTCCTCCCAAATGAGGGGGTTGTCTCTCACTGCAGGGATTCAATAGCAAGTGGGTAATTAAGGTGGTTGTGTGTGTGTGTGTGTGTGTGTGTGTGTGTGTGTGAAGAGGGGGCTATTGGTGTCAGTGTGGTGGGAAAACAAACACTGCTTCCTTGCTTCCAGGTCTGAGGAGAAAAAAACAAAAGAATAAAAAAAGCTCAAGGATAGCCTGGTTCCCATGGGGAAAGTGGGAGCAGGCCCATCAGCGGGGACCACAGGACCCTGCCCAGGCTGTGGGGGGCTTTAATGAGGATGGAATGGCTGAGGGGCTTTGCAGGTGTGTGGGAGGAGCCAGAGGCAGAGCGGCAGACATGTGGGAGGAGCCAGAGGTAGAGAAGCAGGTGTGTGTGGGAGGAGCCAGAGGTAGAGAAGCAGGTGTGTGTGGGAGGAGCCAGAGGTAGAGAAGCAGGTGTGTGTGGGGGAGCCAGAGGCGGAGCAGCTGGTGTGTAGGACGAGCCAGCCATCTGCATCACACCAATTGGCCTAGGAAATGGCGGATTCATTTTACAAAGCAGTATTGGTTTCTCCAGTTATCTTTTGTGTTCTTGTTTTGTGTAGAGAAGGGGAGAGATGTGTTTGTTCTAACTGGAAGAAGTACCACAGCGAGTGTGGGCGTGCAGCCTCGTGTACAGATGGCTCTCAGCTCCACGGTGAGGGGGCAGCAGGGGGCAGCAGAGAGCAGCGGGGCCTGCGGCAGGTGCAGCTCTGCTGGGTCAGGCGAGGCTGGCTGTTGACCTGCTTAGGAGGAGCGCTGTGTGTGGTGGAAGGTGTGTCTTATGTTTCCGAGGAAGATGGAAATCTGTAATGTGGAATCTCCTCACCCCCCCCACCCCCATCTCTGTCTCTCTCTCTTCCTCCTCTATCTCATAGGATTGAACTCAGGGCCTTTGCTTGGCACATCTCCGTGTCATTTCCAGCCTGGCTTCTTGCTGGCTGTTTTCTGAGATAGAGTCTTGCTTCCTGTCGCAGTCGCATGCCTGAGCTCAGACGGAGGACCTTAGGCTTTCTGTCATCGTTGATGGATTACAGGCACCTGTCACTGCCTACATTACCTTTGTTGGGGCAGAGACTTTTCAGACTTTTCTGTCCTGGACTGGCCTTGGACCTCAATCCTCCTGTTCTCAGTCCCTGCATGCGCCACTGGTGCCAAGAAAATCTTATTTATTTCTTTCAGTTTTTGGTCAGTCTTGGGGCTTGAACTCAGGGCTTGGGCACTGTCCCTGGGCTTCTTTTGCTCAAGGCTAGCACTCTACCACTTGAGCCACAGTGACACTTTTTCTATTTATGTGGTGCTGAGGAATTGAACCCAGGGCCTCATGCATGCTAGGCAAGCACTCTACCACTGAACCACTTTCCCAGCCCTGGAAAAAGAAATATTCATTTTTTACATCAAAACCCCAGCTGTGAGCTGGTCCTGTCTCCTGGCACTGATGAGGTATACATGTTATATACCAGTTAGTCATATATGTTAACCTACACATTTTGCAGCCAAATGTGAGTCATACTAGTTTTTTTCCCAACGGGCAGTCAGAGCAGGGCTAGGGCAGCTGAAGCAGGGTAAAGGCAGGGAGGGGCGGGCAATGGCACGCAGGGGCAGGGCAGTGGCAGGCAGGGGCGGGGCAGTGGCAGGCAGGGGCGGAGCAGTGGCAGGCAGGGGCGGGGCAGTGGCAGGCAGGGGCGGGGCAATGGCAGGTGTTTCAGAAGCAAGGCTGAAACCTCAACCTGGGCTGCCCAGGGCTTGCTGAGCTGCTAATGCCAGGAAGCTGGGGGCCAGGAGAAGGCAGAGATCCTCAATGCAGAAAGACAAGAAAGTAGACTACCCAGAATGAAATAAAAATGGAATTCCAGTGTCGTGACTAGACTTCACTTTTACTCTTGACAGATGGAAACTCTTGATGCAAAAAGATTTTTCAAGTTAGTGCCACAATATTATGCCCCCAGACCTCAGCAACTTCTATTTTCTTTCGTACTTCTGCCCACTCCCCAGGTGCAGGCCTGCTGTCTGTGGGCTCTTTTCTGCTTCTTCCCCACCCGGGCTCTGGGTCCCACCTGCCCTGCTCCCCAGGAGGTGTGCGGGTTCCATGGTCATTCTGAAGGGGTCCCAGTGGGGTCCCTGGAGGCTTCCCTGAGCCTCCTGGGAGAAGCTGGGGGATGACACCACCAGACCTCAGGGCTGCCTCTTCTTGCTCATGGGCCCCTCAATTCCTGGGTTTTCACCCACTTGGCTCTTTGTTGCCCCAACCACTGTTGCTCCCTGCTGGGTCCCTGTACTGGATAAGTGTGGTCTGAATGAAGGATGCGGCCTGTGGCTCTGTCCCCGTCGGCACTGCCCACCCCTCCTGGGCTATCCGTTCCTAAGTCCTGCCTTTCCAGCAGCAGCTGTGCTGCATGGAGAAGGCTGATTCACTCCCAGCTCCTGTTTCTCCTGTGTCTGCCCAGGCTTGGGATGTCGTGGCCACCAGTGCCAGTGGCAGTGGTGACAGTAATAGCCCCAGTTACCCCACGGCCCTGTGGCTCCAGGGGACATCAGATTCCAGAGTCGCTCCGGCTTGCAATTTCCAGTGATGGCTTTTGTGAACTGAGTGCATCTGGCGTGATCAGGACAGAAAGCAGCAGACACGGGGTTGTTTCTTCCTCTACAGAGGACTGGCTGTCACTTTGGGAATTGCCCAAATATCTGAGGCCCCAAGGATGGGGACTGTGGTGTACCACCTCCATCCTTGAAGCAGAAAGTTCCAGTCAAGGGTGCCACCCTTGATGAAATCCTGCAGGTAATAGGATTTGCTACTGTACACTAGGTTCCATCACTGCACCCACAGTACTGTCTTGTGTGTGAAAATAGTTTTGAGATTACAGAGGAAGCTGTTTTGCTTTAAGAGACACACCTGAAGGGTTCAAAGGCAAAATGTCATAACCTCTGCACACACTTCCAAATGGTTTAGCAGAGCAGAAATGCCACACACCAATGTGTGCAAGCATACAGACACATACATACTCCATTCCTCATATACCAATGCATACAAACATATTCCACACCAATGCATGAAGATGCACAAACACACACACACATTGTAATTGTGTGCCATGCTGTTTATCTAGACCATGTCTGCGGAGATAAATGACTCATGTGGCACACATTTCTGGGAATGGGTATGCTGTCTCCAATGACAGAAAAGAACATTACGTCAAGATACAGACAAGGTGAGAAACATGCAGAGGTTTTATTCAGCATTGTAACAAAGAAGCCCCATCTCATGAACAGTGTGGATTTTCAGCGAGGTGTGCTGGGGTCCCAGTCCCAGGGGGTCATGTGGAGGCAGGAGGGAAGGGTGGGGACTGCTTAGACATCCCTAGGGTACAGAACAT
Source organism: Dipodomys spectabilis (assembly GCF_019054845.1). Lineage (NCBI taxonomy): Eukaryota > Metazoa > Chordata > Mammalia > Rodentia > Heteromyidae > Dipodomys > Dipodomys spectabilis. Next base: position 4,721,716 of record NW_024870757.1, on the reverse strand, counting down.
GTCCCCATGTTTGCTTCACTACATTCTCCTGGTTAGATAATTTGACATTATGTGTCAGCTTGGCCTAGAAGTATTAAGCTATTAGGGGTGGTCAGGCTTTTTTCTTCTTCTTCTTTTTTTTTGTAAATCTGGGTCATTGTAGCACAGATGTCTGCCTTTTTTCTTTTGCAAGTGTTTCTGTGATCAAAGGAGTCATTTTACTGAGTGTCTTTCTCCTGGAGGGTGCTTTTCTTCCAGGTATGTGCGTGTGCTTCCTTCCCAGGCTGCAGTGATCCTCTGGGAAGGCCCCTGGGCTGCTCTCCTGCTTGAGGGCCATGGCTCAGGGAGGAAGCAGGGATTGGGGGGAGGCAAAGAGAAAGGCAATGAGTTCTAACTGAGTCACTCCTGAAGTACTTGCCTCCCTGAGGCTCTTCCTGCCCCCCATCATCCCCACACCGGCTGCTTTGGCTTTACCACTGCAGGCCCTTTATAAGGCACATGTGACATGACTGTGTTTAAACTAAGAACTTAGGGAAAATAAAATAAAATGAAAAGCCTACCCAGGTGCCAGTGGCCTATAGTCCTAGCTACTCAGGAGGCTGAAATTTGAGGACCATAGTTCAAAGCCAGCCCAAGCAAGAAAGTCCATGAGACTTGTATCTCCAATTAACCATTAAAAAGCCAGAAATGGTGCTATGGGTCAAGTGGTAGAGTGTCAACCTTGATTTTTTTTAAAAAAAAAGGCCTAGGGAGAGTGCCAAGGCTCTGAGTTCAAGCCTCAGGACTAGCACCAAAAATAAAGAAAGAAAAAGCCCAGACTGTGGTATACACGTAGTAGAGATAGTTTTCTGTAGTGAGAGAACACAGTGCTAATTTTAAAAAGAGTATTCAAAATGATACATTTATTTCTCAAATTTGTGATTTTTATGCATTTTAAGGCTGACAGAAAACAGAAAAGCTTACTGAGTAACATGAAGATGTAATAGATAGCAATTTAAACCGAAGTAACCAATTTCATACTTTTCAAAATAATTCAGCTATGTTTTCTTCTCAAATGCAAATGATAATAATGAATACTTCGAACTTTTCTTTTTTAAGCATTAACATCAAAATTTTTATTGAGAATAAAATATCAATTATCAGAGGACCTATATTTCATGAAGACTCCCATATTTTGTAGCAACTGCCGCAGATTATTGGCACTTCTTAGTTGATCGCTGTTGATAACTTTAATGTTTTATTTTTTCCCCTTCTGATTTTGACTGGATCATTTTGGGAATGTGGGAACATACCGACAGTTATAAAGAAGAAAATAAATAGTACTTATAATCTCATTACTTATATGTTACCAGTGTTGGAATCTTTTTTGGGGGGTAGGGTGGGGGATCTTATTTTGTCTGTAGATCAGGCTGGCCTTGAACTCATGATCACTCTACCTCAGCCTCTGGAGGGCTGGGATTACAAGCATGTATCGTCACACTACTCTTTATTGTTCTTGTAATTTACAGAGAATCTGCTCTTCATCCCATCTTCTCAGGTGTGGGGGGAAGAGTGTCCCCCCAAGCTGCTATTGATGTGACAAGGTGACCCCCGTTTTCCCTGTACCCAGGGACTGTGCTGTTCTGTGCCTGTCCCTGCCAGCGCCAGGAGGCATTCTCTGTTCTGGGGTGCCCAGGTGGCAGGTGGAGAGTGGCCCCAGGCACCCTAGATGCACCCCGCACCCTCCCAAGCGTGGGGATCCTCAGACCCAGGCTGCTTCTGCTCTGTGCTGTCACCACAGCACCTCGGGGTCCCCCCAGCTCCTGACACTTCGTCTGCCCATCTCAACGCCAAACCTGGAGCCCAGCCAGAGCCTATTTCATGGTCCATTCCAGAGGCCCACAGGCTCCTGTGAGCTCCAGGGCCAGACGCAAGTTACCTCACCCACCACATTTCCCTGCTCCCCACAGGGGCAGCTCGCCAGTCCTCTGTCCTGGACACTGGCTTCAGGTTCTGAGTCTCAGGTGACAGAGCCATGTTCCCTCTGGAGGCAGGGACAGGCCAGGTGACCAGCAGGCTGGAGGACCAGGGGCCCTGGATCTTCTTTGGAGGGGCAGGACCAGGTCCCCCCGGGGGCAGGGAGCTCTGGGAGGCAGATGTCAGTGAGAAGAGCATGCACTGGGCAATCTGTGGGGTGAGATTACCCTAGTGGAAATGGACAAACCTAGTCCAGGGGGTCCAGACAGACCCACATCCATTCCAGGTTTCCAGTCCTATCTTATCCATCAGGAGTGAGACAGCCTCCCTTGCTCCCTCCCAGCTTCCTTCCTTCACCCATTCCCTCCCTCCCTCCCTGCCTCCCTACTTCCCTCCCTGACTCCCTGACTCCCTGACTCCCTCCTTCCCTCCCTCCCTCCCTCCCTCCCTTCCTTCCTTCCTTCCTTCCTTCCTTCCTTCCTTCCTTCCTTCCTTCCTTCCTTTTCTCCTTCCATCTTTCTCCATTCAAAAGACAGTATTAATTAGACATTAATCAGGCACACACTCACTCAGACACACACACAAATCAAAACCACAAAAACAAACACAAACTTCACGTGTAACTAGCACTTTTCCTTTGTCCCTGACTTGCCCACATGCAGCCTCTGGGTGTCTGCTCTATGAAATGAGCACTAAGTTGACAGAAAAGAACAAGAGAGGGGAGATGGGGGCAGCGCCCATCAGCAGCCCCCTTCCCTGCAGGAGCTGTCAGCAGATAAGATGGATTAAGTCCATCATGGAGTAGCTACAGCCCAGAGGTGAGGGGCTTTGCCGTGACCTTTATGCAGAAAATACCACAGTGAAGCTGTGCTTGGGAGTGACAGACATGTAGTGCAGGCGTGTAAGGCTTGGCCCTGGAGGGCAGGACTGTGGCCATGTTTAGCCCTGTCTAAAGAGGGGCCTTCCAAAGGAAACCCAATTGTCACAAATCTCCTTCTGGGGTCCTCACTGGGGGAGGGTTAGACTACTATCACAGCAGGGGTACTGGGCCACAGGCCAGTGAGGGCCCCCTCTCCCCCAGTTATATCCCCTCCTCCAGCAGGAGGGCACCCCAGCCTGGAGACCCACTGGATTTGGAGTCTTCCTGGGCTGACCCGGGGCAGGTCATAAACCTGTGTCTCTTTCCCTATTAATCTGTCCACTGTCACTTTATGTTATCATCTTAACTCAGGACCCTCAGAGAACAGGGCAAAAGTTAACCCCACCCTCTGCTCAGAATCAGAGAGATGTTGTTTTAAAGGATTGGCTTGTATGGGTTATGGTATGTATTAAGTCCAAAATCTGTAGTGTGGGGCATGGGCTAGAGACTCCGGTGCTGAAGTTCAAGTCCAAATGTGTCTGTTGCGGAGTTCCTCTTAACCTGGGGACGTGGGGAGGCCAATCATCATTTTGTGATATTCATCTGGTTAGATGAGGCCCACCTCAAATGGAAGGCTTTGGATTTTACTCAAAGGTTAAATAGTAATCTCATCCCCCCCCCCAAAAAAAACCCCAACCTCACAAACATATATAGAAAAGTGTTTAACCACATATCTGAGCACAATGACCCAGGCAAGTTGACATAAAATTATCACATCCTTTTCATTTCAGAATGTCACAGAGCAGGAGTGGAGCAGGGTTGGGTAGGCTTCTTGTTTCCTGTTCCCTGGTGGAGGGCATCTGCTATTTCTTCCAGACCACATTTCCTGACAGGGACATCTTGAGAGTCCCCTGTTGTTGTCTGAGTTTAGGTCAAAATCCATCCTCGGCTACTGTGATTGGTCCAGGGATGGACATGTGACTGAAGGCAGCCAGTAGGAGGCTGACCTTGGACTTTGGAGAAGCTGTGAGGCTGGCCTCTCTTTCTAGGACATTAAGAGCAGCAGGAGTGTCTTCCTATCTTGTCTGCTGAGAGGAAGGCCAGGCTGGGAGAGAGGGAGTGCTGTACATGTGGCAGACACTTGTCACAGACAGTGTCAACCCAGTGAGTGCCTCTGATCACTAGGTAGACAATACTAAGGACCTTAAGAGCTGCAGTGGAAGGATAACTTGGAGAGGGGGAGAGTGAAGGGCTGAGGAGGATGTGTATTTTCTTCCCTCTCTCTGTGAGCCTGACCCTGCCTAGCTCTTTACACTCTCAGCTCCATTTGATCCTCAGGAAATCCCAGTGCAATCAGCATTTTCATGGGAGCTTTTAGCAGGAGCTCAAAAGAAGACGAGATCAATACACTGCCAGACCCAGGGAGTTCTTACTCTGAGTCCATGATTGTCATCCCATGTTTATCTGTCACTCATAAGGATGAGCAAAGGAAGGCAAGGCACCCACGACAGAGTCCACACAATAGAAGGGAGGGTGACATGGGTTAAAGCCCAACACACCATCACCGAGAGAACCCGAGGAGGGTCCAACACTGGGCAGATGGTGGCAAGTGTCCTCACCAGTGGTTTCCCTGATAGGGTCACTAACGTTGCTGGGAAAGTCAAACAGCAGCTACGATTGTGCTCCTGATGGGTTTGCTGAGGGCCCCAGGTTCTTCAATGGTGTCCTGCCTGCTTTGCTGAGCACCCTTGGGCCACAGAATGGTGACCCCTGGATCAGGACTAGCAAGTGTCGATTGGCCTAGCTAAGTATCTCATGTTTGGGACTGGGTACCATGTTTGGGGCTGGGTACAGGGCCAGCACACCAGGAACGCTGGGGTTGAGACTTTGGGGGGCGGGCTCCTGGGAAATGGTGGGCAGGTTGCTAAAGAAGTAGGAGAGATTCAGAAGCTTTCAAACGACTGCTCTGCTTGGTTTCACATGAGCACATTAACTGGATAGTAAAGACAGGATGTTGGCATGTGGGATGTGGAAGCCAAATGAGCCATGTTCCAGCCACAGGTCAGAGTTGTGTCATCCTGCAGGTGAGAGAATTTCCCAAGATTGGGAAGTTCCAGGAATACCTTTGTAAAACCGCTCAACTCACAAACATGGCTGGGCCACCTGCTGGCGGGAGCAGCCACCGCATTAGGTGAGCTGCCTCTGCCCTTCTGTGAGCTGCTTCAGGTGAGGGTCTTGGCCACGTGGGCTCCAGGGGAGGCAGGGCTGGGCTGTGGTCTGAGCTCTGACCCAGGGGCCCTGGGACAAGGAGGGACAAGTGTGGGGAGCCAGCAGCCACACACTTCTTTCTGGATCCCAAGGCTGTTGTTGGGTGGGAGGTGGGGGTGGGGGTCTGGGAGACATGGAGTGGTCACCTCCGGGCTATTTGGGAGCATGTCTGCCAGCCTGGGCTCTATGACTGGCAGCGCCACCCCTGGTCCTGGGTTGGAGGAGCCCTCGGGGAGGATGGCCAGGGCGAAGGTGAACTTCTGAGCGGTCAGTTGAGAGGCGGAGGCTGTGCTGGCTGGCAAGGACAGAGGGGGATGGAGGGGGCTGGGCTGGCTAGCATGATTGCCTCTTCTCCCTTCCGCCCGGCAGCTGAGCACTGCCTGTGGCTCTCATCTGCCTGCCCCAAGGCACCGTGGCTCCCGTGGATGGCTCCCATGGACGGGTGGCCTCACAGAACACCCAATAGTGGGATGTTGAACAAAGGAATGAGTGATTATCTGGGCTGAGTCCCAGGGGACCTAAGGAGCTACTTGTGGCCACATTGCCTGAAGACAATGCTTACAAATACATACTCACACCTAGACACACTCATGTGTACACAGCCATGCACACAGGTGCAGACACACACATGTCCTTGCCCATGGACACACATACACACACGTGCTCAAACAATGCCCATACTCATCCACCCATGTACACACATACTTACTTACTCAGACACACACATACGTGCACATTAACATACAGGCATGACCCACATGGGTAAGCTTATGTCCAAATCCACACAAATATGCACACACACCCCTCACACACGTATACACAGCCACACACATGAGTTCACGTACACATCCACAATTGGCACACACATAGTGGTGCTTGTGCTGACATGGTCAGATGTGCACACTTACACATGCTCCAATACCCACATGTACATGCTCAGGGTGCACACATGCACATTCATATATACACACTCATGCACACGCTTACACAGAACCACAGTATGATCACACATACAGGCTCAAATACACATTTGTATGAACTCACAGACATGCACATGTACAGAGGCTCACCATGCACAACCATGCATGTACTTATGTAAACACATCTTATTCTTACACTCATAGGCAAGCGTCACTGAAATGCCAGTCATGCTTTCCCTTTCCCAGTGCCCTGTGTGACCTCCCTGTCACTGGAGCTCCCAGCCCTGGGGGAGTGTTCTGGGGACCTCCTTACTTGCTCTCCAAGACAACCAGCTTGACACCTGTGTCAGGTTAAAAGCCTAGGGCTGACAACATCCCTGCATTAACTCCTGGGGGACCAGCCGCTCCCCCTCAGCCTTGCTCTACTCTGGGCGGGGCTCAGGATTGGCCTCTGCTGCAAGTGTGTGTGTGTGAGTGCATATGTGTGCATGTGTGTGCATACAAATATGTGTGTATAAATCTCTTGACCGGTGAGAGAGTTCTGCATTCCTTACTGGGGCTGAGACTCGGCTGTGGCGGACGGAGCAGTGGAGCAGTGGGTGCAGAGTGGGCTCTCGTGTTTCAGAACCAGCAGAGCCAGTGTGGCTACAGGCTGACAGGGAGTGTGGAGTCGGAGGCAGGGTGGAGAGGCCCCGGTGAGAACCAGTCTTCCTCTACCTGGGGATTTAGTGGGTCCCCATTTTCAATTCCCTGCTGGGAAGGGCCCCACTCTTTTCTGCCTGGAACCTTCAGATTGAACCTTCTGGAAGAAGGCACTGATAGACTTGGGTTTCAACTTGGATTATCCTGTTCTACCCCAGGCTTGCTCCTTCCTGTCCTTGAGCCTCCTCCCTCCTGTGGTCCAGTCCTCTGCACATTCCTCACCCTTCTGGTGCTGAGTCCCTTGGCAGTCCAATCTCCTGTGCATCCTGAGCATTGTTACAACACAGCCATCTTGCCATCTATCTTGTTTGTCGATCCCTGCAGAAAAGGAACAGGCAAACAAAGAAAACAATCATGGGGCCTCCGACTAGATCAGCCCAGCACCAGGAAGCAAAGGCTGTGATTCTGTGATTGCTGGTGACATTTTATTCGAGTGCTGGGAATAATGCAGGGGCGAGCTTTAAGACAAGCACAGATGCTGTGTACACAGGGCCAGGGTCTGCCGGGTGCTGAGACCAAGGAGTGTCTGTGTCCACTCAGGGTGTTTGTTGTTGCAGCCAGACCCTTACTGAACCTTACTTAAGTGAGCATGGTGCTTGGCCCCACTCAGTCCTCACAGCAGCCCTGCAGAGGGCCACGCGGTTAGCCCATTTCTCAGGCAGCAGTTCCCAGTGTGGGAAGAGCCTGGTGTTGACCTTGGCCCATGGGGGTGACACAGATAGACACATGTGAGCTTGTTGCTCCAAGTGGCTGGCTTCCAGTGCTGTGCTTGACATCACATCCATAGGGGCCTGGTACACATGGAATCCTGACCTCTGTCTTTTCAATATTTAATTCACTTGCTTTCGTGGGCTTTGCATGAAGAGCCCCACAAGAAACCCACAGCCTGCCTCTGTCTTAAAGCTGCAAAACATGTCTCAGGTTAAAACCCCTCTCTCCTGTGTGTGTCTGTCCATGTGTGAGCAATACGCATGTGTGTGTGCACACAAATATTGGTATACACAATATTTAGGGCTTTGTTGTGTGTGTGTGTGTGTGTGTGTGTCTGTGTGTGTGTGTGTGTGTGTGTGTGTGTGTGTGTGTGTGTGTGTGTGTTGTGTATAGGTAGTCTGGAGCCAGATGACCAGAATTTAAATCCTGGTTGAGACACTCACCCACAATCTCTGGCAAGTGAACCCCTGGATGCATCTGTCCTTCCATGTCACACGTCGACCATCAGCCCCATCACAGGGCTGAAGTCATGATTCAATGAAGCTCCTGGAAGGGGCTTGGCATAGGGGGAGCCTGTGCTGGACAATGGTTGCTGTCCTCTACCCCCCGGTGCCTCCCATGTGTGCAGCTTTGTCACACCATGCCGGCCTCCTTCCCTTAGGCTGCGCCCGTTGTGAGCAGAGGGGTGGGGCAGAGTTAACTGCCTGGGTGACCTGCACCAGAGGTGTCCCCTCCCTGTGCCTCTCTTTCCTCTCCTGGAAAATGAGGGCAAGAATTCTGTGTCTCCCATGAGGCCATGTGCAGAACTGGGTCAGGGCCATGTCAGTGCCACAGTGCAGAGGCGATGATGATGATGATGATGATAATGCTTGCTATTATTTGGTCTGCTTAGATTCGTTCTAGAGTATTACTGGCCAATATGGGACCCTTGCTTTTGCAGCAACAGATCTTCATCTGACAGCATCTGCTTCTAGCTTGCCTCCTCCAGGAGGCCTCCAGGACTGCCTTGAAGACCCTCCCCCCGCCCCATCCTAGCACTCTCGTTTTCCTGCAGAAATGAACCCACCTTATTCAGGCTGTGCCCCAAGCTGAATCCATCACTCTGTCCTCCTGCTTTAACATATGCAGATTCTTCTACTCAGAAAATCCTATTTTTAGGGAATGTATCCCATAGAAACCAGAAACCAATCCCCCTCTCTCTATATGTGTATTTGAATAATAAATATTCTAAAGTATTTATTCCAACACTGAATCATGGTTGATTGTAGTTGATCACAGAATTGGCACCCATTCTGAGAAATGGAGCCTCATTAGGCAATGTGGAAATGTGCATAGCATGCTATTTAGGTGAAGGCGTCAAGAGGCAGTAAAATCTCCTGGGATCGGCATGGCACATGTGATCTGTCATTGATGGAAACAGCTTGGAGACCTGTGAAATGTGTCAAGTTGGTGAGGGGAGGCTGCATAGGCCATTTTTATTTTGGTTGAAGTGGTTGTTTTGACATGTGTTTTGATAATAAGGATAACAGGTGAGTAAAGAAGTTGACAGGTGAACAGGAGAAGTCTCCTAATTGGGGTCCTCAAGAATCATATTGGCTTTGGGGTGGGGGTTCACAGAAATAGAGGTGAGGCAGAACCCAACAGGGAAAGGGGCTGCCCTGAAAGATCTCCCCAAATTCCACCTATCTACATGTTTGTGGAACCAGACACAGGAGCACATGCAATAGTCAAGAAACCATCTTTTAAATGACCTTTGGGTTATAGCCCCTACTTGAGACTTTGTACATATGACCTTTATCTTATGCATCTGGTTGAAAAGCTGTGAACCAGCCGGGCACCAGTGGCTTATGCCTGTAATCCTAGCTACATAGGAGGTTGAGATCTGAGGATCGCAGTTCAAAGCCAGCCCAGGCAAGGAAAATCCGTGAGACTCTTATCTCCAACTAACATCAGAAAACCAGAAGTAGCTCTGTGGCTCAAGTGGTAGAGTGCTCACCTTGAGCTAAAGAGCTGAGGGACAACCCCCAGGTCCACAGGTCAAGCCTCATGACTGACCAAAAATGAAATAAAACAAAACAAAACCACAAACTTGGGTACCAGCATTCGGCTACTGTGCAAAAAGATCCACCTCGAGAGGGAGGCTTTCTGTCAATCATATGTCACCCACACCTTGGGCACATCTTGTAAGCCTGCCCACACCTAACCTTGGCCACATGCATCCTGTTGTCCACAAGGTGGGGGATGGGAGGAATCATGAGGTGCCACCACGGAGACATGGTCCTTATTGCCCAGTGACAGGGCAGGGTGCTGCTGGAGCGAGTGCATGGAGCTGGCACAGCTGGATGACTCAAGCATAGGCCGGCCCCACACTGTTCCAATGCTGTGCCAGCGCTTCTCCTTGCATCTTGCTCAAGTGTGGAGCATCCCTCTGGACGGCTGTCACCAGATGCCATTCTTAGTGATCTGAGCCATGTCACCCTGCCAAGTAGCACTTAGCCACTAGAAAGGGGACACTTAATGTGGAGGATAAGGTCCCCAAGCCTCTGACAGAATCCAACTTTCCCACTTAGAGGTGCCCCAGCTCTGTGGAGATCAAGGTCAAGGAACGTGGCCTCTAAGGACTAAGGAAAGTCTAAGGTGGGTCCCACACAATTTGATCCCAGAGGCCAAAAGTAATTCCATGACCCTGCCATGGGCCGGTCCTGGAGGAGGTTTGTGCTCCCAGCCTCTTCCACTTCAACAGACACTTGTGCCAATGGAGACTGTCACTCTTGCCCTTGTGGTGACCCACTTTGGTCTATGGAAAGTTATTCCTTTCCACTAAGCTTCCCTGCCACCGCACTGCATCTCATGTCTTGCCTGGATTGCTTCTCAGGACACGGTGGAGAGCTGTATTCACTCTGCTAACCAACAAGGTCTCTAAAGGAGCATGCTCTCTCTGAGCTTCGCTGAGTAGGAGCATCAGGGCCCCGGAGGTAAGTCACTGGAGATCAAGAGCTGACAAGTCCTTGAACAGTCACGAACAATAACCTGCATTATCTGATGCGACATTCTGGTGACTACTAGGTAAACTTCTTGGGGTATATCACTAAACTCGGCAGGCCTCAGCTTTCCTAAAGCTAACAATTCAATATAGGTGGGCAGGGCTGAGTGGTTCCCATTTTTAATCCCAGCTACTTAGGAATTAAAGATTGGGAAGATTGAGATTTGAGGTTACCCTGGGCAAAAAGTCTGAGATCATACCTAAAAAAACAACAACAGCTGAGAGGCGGTGGCTCACGCTTGTCATCCTAGCTACTCAGGAGGCTGAGATCTGAGGATCATGGTTCAAAGCCAGCCTGGGCAGGAATGTCCGTGAAACTCTTATCTCCAATAAACCACTCAGAAAACTGGAAGTGGCGGTGTGGCTCAAGTGGTAGAGCACTAGCCTTGAGCTGAAGAACTGAGGGACAGCACCCAGGCCCAGAGTTCAAGCCCCATTACTGACAAAAACAAAAAACAAAAACAAAAACAACAACAAAACAAAACAACCTAAAGCAAAGGAGGCTGGGGTATGATTCAAATGGTAGAGCACCTGCCTAGCAAGCGTGAAGCTCTAAGTTCAACTGCTTCTCACCACCACCAAAGAAAAAACAATCAGAATGCAATAAGGTGATGTTAGCAACCTGTGGAAGGGGGTCTCCACCTGATGGCCACCCCCTACCTGATGTTTCCAGAAATGTAATTGGAGACCTTAAGAATTAATTTTCCATTTTGTACTGATAGAGGGGCTTGAACTCAGAGCCTGGGTGCTGTCCCTTAGCTTTTTCATTCAAGATTGATACTCTACCACTTGAACCACTGATCCACTTCTGACTTTTTCCTGAGTAACTGGAGATAAGAGTCTTATAGACTTGCCTACTTGGTCTGGCTTTGAAACCACAACCCTCAGTACTTAGCCTCCTGAGTAGCTAGGATTACAGAGGTGAGCCATCAGTACCCAACTAGGTAGGACTTCCCTTTATTCTGTGGCTATAAAAGAGAACGGAACATTTAGCACAATGCGACCTGTCTTCTGGCCACCCCAGCTTGGCTCACAATAAACCTTTTGTTCTTATCTCTTTAAAGCAGAGTTATGATTTTACATCCACAGCCAAATCTACTTTTCCTGGGAGTAATGATGGGTTTCATGCTGTTCTGATGGCTGCTCTGTTTCCCGGGATGGTCACGATGGCTTAACTATGGCAGGCGGTATTTATTTGGTTTTGAACTTACTGAGGTTGGCATCCCAACTTGTGCGCATGTCTCATTCTCGCCAGGACCTCCTATGTGCAGGACCTGGTGGGCCCTTCGTGAGCATTTGTGCCTGAGCATTAGCACTGAGAACAGGGGATGGTCTAACTTCAAATGAGTAGCCATGCATCACTTTCCTTATTTGTTGTTCTATGTAGTTAGGACATTGCATTGAATTTTTTATTTTTGATGCCACACATGTAGGTAGCTTATGCTCAAATTTCAGCTAGAGTTGAAATAAAACACGGTAACAACCAAAATGTTTGGCAAAGATGGTGTTGGGCCTGGTAGAGCCAAGACCCACGTTCCTTCTGCTCATCAACCCCTTCGATGCTTCTTTCCCTAGGGAAACGGCAGCCTCGTCTGAAGAGTGCTTCGAGCTTTGTGTCAATGGAGCCAAATGGAGTCAAAGGGTTGGTGTGAGGATCTCTCCCTGCCTCCTTCTCCCAGTCCTCCTCTGCCAAGATTCCTCTTCAGGGCTCTGCTGGAGGCTCTCAGAATCTCCATGCACATCATTGGACAGTCGAAATTCCTCTACAATTGGCTTCTCAAGTAGGGGGCTTTTGCTCTGCTTTGCTTTTGGCATGGCTGGGGCTTCTGCCAAATTTAGGCCGCTGCCCAGTGGGCAAACTAATTTGTCCCCCTATAGGAGACAGAGTGATAATCAAAAAAGAAAAAAAAGAGCAGAAAGACTGACTTGTCATGCAAATCAGGGCAGAGGGGCATGAGAAGAGAGGACCTCATTTCCCATTCCACAGCCCCAGCAACGCCTCCTTCTTCCTTGCCCAGCAGCCAGGCGGTTTCTGTGAAAACACTTTCCTACAGCAGGAAGCACACTCTGGCACATTCAGGAAGCTTCTTCCTAGCCAGAGTAAACACCCCCGGTTCCCAGGAAATCAGCCTGAGGTTAACTGCTTCTTAGCTGTGGCTCAATGTGACTCATTCCAGATGGAACTGGCTCAATGCCGGTCAATCCAGAGGGAACCGGGTCCCTGAAGCTGGGCCTGGGTTCCCAGCAGGGACCATGACTTTGCGGGTGTCTCTTGGAAACCAGGCTTGCTGTGTGTCCTTCTCATTTGTGGAGTCCCTGACATCAGGGGTTGATGTGCGTGAGGCCAAGATACAAGTGGTTACACACAAGGGGCTCAGGAGCTGTGAGGTCCTGTGGCCAGCAGAATGGGACACACAGAGGGACATGGTTTCTAGAGATGGCCAGCCATATGGGCTTATAAAGGATTCCTGAAGGAAGCCTTTGTCACTCACAGATCACTGGAGAATGGGACCCAGCAGAGCTCCCAGCAGAATGTGTCATGCAGGGGAGGGGGAGTAAGTAGGAGTGGCGGGGAAGAGGGTGGGGAGAGAAAAGAAAATGAGGCATTAGCTGTGCAAGTCTCCTCTAGTTCCACAAAGTGTAGCCATCCCCTTATTATACAAGGTGTTCTTTAACTGCATGGAGATTGAGGATTACAGAGGCGAGATTGTAAGTCCTGGGGTTCAAATTAAGCATTATGTATGTGTTTTGACATTGCATTTTTTACTTGGAGAGTAAGAAAACCAAATAGAAAAGGAGGCTCAGGCAATAGTGGGAATGAATGAGCGCGGCAAGCTCCACCCTCATATGGTCCTCACTTCACTGCTGACTTTGGGCCTTGCTGACCCCAGGCAAGGTCACCTGTCAGCCCCTGTCCCATGCAGCAATCCTGCTGCCTGCCCCTCACCCCGAGTTCTGCAGCCAGGCAGTAAAGATCTGCTCAGGAATGAATGCTGAACCCAGAGCAGAGCTGGATCCTGCCATGTCTGCTGAGAGGACCAGGTCTGGAACAGCAGGAAACGCAACTGCAACAGGTGGAGATGGATGAGGTGTTCCACAGGGTGCCTGCTACAGAGCTGGGGGCCCTGGGTAAGTGGAGCACCACTGAGAAATGGAAAGCAATGTGACCCCAAACTGGAGGTGCACAGGGCTCCCAGGAGGCAGACAAGGCCACATGTTCCACAGGCTGAGCAGCCAAGGGGGTGTGTGGCCCTCAAGGTGCTATTATTAAGGGACAAAGGCACAGGTGGCAGGTGACAGAAGAGCCTTCCATGGTCCAATCCAGGGAGCACTGTCCATAGCACAAGGACACAGACCACAGCTCCACATCCAGCCCTGCTTCTGACCTACAAGGCTGCTGAGCCACTGCACTTACCTGCTAGGTCCTCCGAGGAAACATTGTGTGCTCCACACCCAACAGGCTCCCCAAGTTCCCACCCATTTGAGGTGGGTTACTCCAGTCAGCTGTTTTTTGGGGATCTGGTGCTCATTACCCTAAGTCCATGTCTCTGCCCTGGAAATCTCAGGAGGTGCTGTCCGGCCAGCCGAGGTGGGTCTCAGCTTCTCACTGATCTGGGGCCTGTCTCAGTCCCCAGCAGTCCAGATGGGGTCCCAGGGATCAGTCATGACGCTTTAGAAGCTCGGTAGCCATTATTTCTGCTTGAAAATGCCCCTGGCCGCTGGCTGGAAGTTGAGCTGACAGTCCCCGGTGGTGTGCCCAGCCCTGCGTGGAGCCCTGTTGGCTGTGGCTTCAGATGGCACACACATAAAATCCTCCCCGTGGAGGACTTGGCTGGAGTGACAGAACAGCCCTGGCCTTGGAAGTGGTGACACGGACAGTCCACGTCAGACCCACGTGGAGAGCCTGCTCCTGAGAATGACAGCGGGGTGAGCCAAAGCAGCAGGACGGGACCTGGCGCTCTGCCTCCCAGCATCTCCTGGTCCTTCCAGGGTCCAAGGAAATCCTGGGAGACAACTGAGCGTGATGGGACTCTTTCTTTGTGTGCTTCAACCAGAGCGTAGGGAAAGGCCCAAGCTCACTATCCAGGCCGCCCCTGCTTCCTGCTCTGTCCCCAAGGCTTATTCTAAAGCAGGGCCCAGACTTTGGTGGGTATCTCTGAACTCAGCCGCACCATCCCAATGGGCTCTACTGCTCAGGTATCCCCAACTCATCCCCAGCTATCTTCCTGGTTGCTTTTCCAGAAATTCCACCAGAGCCACCACGTCTGGGCACGAAGTTCCCATGCTCCGTGGTACACTGTGAGCCCACGGCACTTTCTCTTCCTTTTCATGCCGTGGCTCTCAGTGCCTGCAGCTCCTTAGCCTAAGCCAGGCAGCACTGTACAGAGTGGAACAGCAGGATGTCACTGGGGCTGTTTCCTGGAACACAGGTTCCAGCCCTGGACCACAGTGATCCAGGCAACTTACAGAAGAAAATGAATGATGTGGAAATGCCTGCGTGAGGCACTGCCATGTTCTTCCAGACATTCCACACCAGCCCTGAGATTGCTTTCTCTGGGCCCTTATCAGTGAGGACCAATAGGTACCAGGTCTGTTCCTGAACTTGGTCAGGAATGAGCCTGGCTAAACTTACTCTGAGAAGAACTCCAGTGGGAAGGCCTGAAGTCAGTCACCATGGAACTTCCAGAAAAGCTGTCCTTCTCTCGGCTGGTTCCCAGGGAAACTGAGGCAGACAGAGTGGTGAAGATACTTGTTCCAGGGACATAGCTGGGACTGAGATGGGCTCCAGGGGTGAATGAGTCTACCTGTCTCAACTGCCAGGGACTCAGGCCTTCCTGCAGGCCAGGCTCCATTGCATGGGGAGAGGATAGCAAATGGCCTGACTATATCCAAAGCCTGTTTGGCTTAGACAGCCATAGTAAACTTTTTATTTATTTTAATTTTTAGTTATTTATTTATTTTTATTATTTTTTGCTGGTCCTGGAGCTTAAATTCAGGGCCTGGGCACTGTCCCTGAGTTTTGGGTTTTTTTCCCCCCTCAGGACTAGTGCTCTACCATTTGAGCCACAGCTCCACTTCCAGCTTTTTAGTAGTTAATTGGAGATAAGAGTCTCACTGAGGCTGATTCTAGTGGGTCATAGCTATAATTCTAGCTAGTCAGGAGGCTGAGATCTGAGGAGTATAGATCAAAACCAACCCAGGCAGGAAAGGCTGTGAGACGTTCCCAGGCCCTGGGTTTAAGCTCTATGACTGACCCCTCTCCTCCCCCCCAAAAAAAGAGTCTCATGGATTTTGTTGCTGGGACTGGCTTTGAATTACACTTCTCAGATCTCAGCCTCCTGAGTTGCTAGGATTACAGGCATGAGCCACCAGCACCTAGAATAGCTAAAATCATTTCCAAGGCTTAGGGCAGGACCTAGCTGGAAGCAGGAACAGATTAGGCTGGGATCCTTCATGGCTGGTAATGAAATAAAGGCTGTAACACAGAGTTACGAGAAAACGGGTTAAAAATTTCATCTGTCCCTCTACCTGTCGCCATGGCCCGACTAGGAATGTGGAAGACAGACCAAATGTGTAAAAGCATGTAAAACAGCCACAGTCATTTCTCCTGGTGTGAAAAGAATCAAAGCAAAGCCTCATTTACTTTGAGGAAACTTTTTTCCCCCTCCTGCTCAGGGACAGACTTATAAAGGATGATATTTACATTTTCTGGAAGCCTTTAATTTTCTCATTTCTCATCTGTCAAGCTTGAGGCCCTTCCTGAGCCCAGGGATGTTTGCAAACATCAGAGGATCCCTTTACCAAGCGGTCTCTACACGAAGATTTGTTACCAGCTGGGCTGGAGAGCTTAGGCAGTAAGTCACATTGTGTCACTGAGGTGGGCGGGTGGCACAGGGCCTCCTACGTCATTGTTTGGTCAGCATCTGGGTCCTTCACACTCAGGTAGATGACAATGAGCTGGACGCAGACACATCATCTCCTGCTTTCACTGCTGAGACATTGTGTTACCACATCACAACTCACCACATCATCATATCATGTTACCATGTCACCACATCACCATGTCATGTTACCATGTCACTATGTCACTCTATCACCACATCACATCACACATTACCATTTCACCACATCACAAATCACCATGTCATATGTTACTATGTCATGTCACCATATCACCATGTCACGTCACACATTACCATGTCACCACATCATGTTATCATATCACTATGTCATCAACCACCATGTCACCTTGTCACATTACCATATCACACATTACCATGTTACTACCTCATATATCATACCACATTACACGTGGTATCACATCACCATGCGACCACATCACATGTCACCATGTCATCTCATTACATCACCATCTCATATGTTACCATGTCATCTCCTGTGCTATCTGATCTATGTTGGGGTTGCTGCTGGGTCTGGGCTTCCTGTGGAAGTACTGGGGTTACTGGAATTTGAGGGGATCTGAGTGTTCTGCACCACTCCACAGCCTGTGGATGCCTGGGATGACCCCTGACCCCAGGCAGGCCTGGTCCGTGCAGATCTGAGTCAGATCCCAAGTACTGATCATAGCTTTTGTGTGCATACTGCTGGGAGGGCTGAGGAGTCAGGGAACCTAATTATGGGGTCTGGGTGTGACCTAGGCTGCTGTGAGCAACTCTGGAGAGTGACCCTGAACATTGGATCACAGCCAGGTAGAGTGGGCACCGGCACATGTGTCTACAGGGAGGCTGGTCAAGTGATCACTGCAGGGGCAGAGCCAACTGCTATGGGGCCAGAGAGTGCCTTTGGGTTACCTGGAGGACTCCCATGTCAGGAGGGCCTGGGAAGAGAGGAGGCATTTGTGATTTTGCACTGCTGGCTATTGTGTATTTTCTGAGTAGAAGTTTGGGGCCACTATCTCCACACTTGATTGAGATTCTTCACATTGTCACCAAGGGGACAGGGCTATAGATGGCGAGAGGCAGGGCTGTGGATAGGTGGGGGCAGAGTTGTGGAAAGGAGGGGACAGGGTTGTAGATGGAAGAGGGCAGGGCTGTGGATGGGAGGGAGCAGGGCTGTGGATGGCAGGGGGCAGGCCTTCCATGGAACTATGTCAGAGGCAATGAGAACCATCTTCCCAGATGCAAAGACCATGCTGCTATGTAATTTTAATATGTTTCTCCTCAACAAACCCAACACTATTTGTACTTAAATAAATCAACTCACTGTGGTACCACTTACTTTGACCTTACCTGTCACCTTAGGAAATCACAGGTTTGATTTCCTCCTCGTACACAATAATCACTAAAATTAAAAGTGTACACCCCTTATCTATTGATGTACAATCCACCCATCTGTGCTGAGACTCCAATTCTGGCAATAGAATGGGGTAGAAGCGGCGTTCTCCTTGTGATGACCCCAACTGATTCAGTGGGTGGAGGGAGGCGTGGGTTTTTATTAGGTGACAGGTACATACTATTCTCTACAGAGTCAACTATTACAAAATAGTGGTGTTTGCTTTCTCCCACAGAGTATTCCTGGAGGTAGTCATTTCCTTGCTATTTTTACTCACAAAATTTGTTGACAGATATTTAATTATTTCCCTCTGTAATTTAATCCGCTAGAGTGTTTTTCAAGCTGTTTTGACCACAACCCATCATTTAAAAAATATATTTTACAATGAAGCCCAGCATATGTGTGTGCACTTGCACAATAAACACACATGCATCAAAATTTTTGTAAAATAATACTGTGATACTATTTTCTATTCACTCTCACTAGTTAATGTCATAAAATGCTGATTGTGTGCATCGGTTTGGTTTAGTTGGAGAAGCTGGGCTCTGTGTCTCCCCTGGTAGCTTCTGCTTTGCTTCTATCCTAGGATGAACAACTGTTTTGATCAATCTTTTCTCTCCATTAATTTCCTATGTGCATTTCATGAGCCGGTTTCAAATAGCTTAGTTTTCACTAAGGAACACAAAATTTAATTTGTGTTGATACACAAGGAGAAGGAGGCAGTGCCCAGTTCGTGCGGAGGCCTCCAGGGCTGACCCAGGAAGGCAGAGAAGCAGGCTGCTAATAGAGCTGGAAGAGGGGCATGGCATGCTTGTGCACAGCTTCCAAGTTCACTGATTGCAGTCTGTTTTCTGAGTCATGGGGAAAGTGCTGAACAGGTAAAATTATAGTTCTCTGGGAGCCCTAGGCGATAATGAACTTACCATCATAGTTATTATTCTGATAGGGCTCCCAGAGAACATCTTGCAGTACAAGGCTTTGCTGTCCTGAACAGTGGAGACCAAACCATAAAAAATGCAAAATTATTTTTTAAAAATTCCCAGCCATAGAGAAAGGAATGGCCTCCTTCCATCCTTCCTAGTTCTGCACCATCTTAGGGAGACCTCATCAAGAACTACAGTTCCATGTCTGCAGGACCTCAGCAAGTCTTCTCTAGTTGGTCAATTGTCTTACACCTCATTTGCATAGCATGTGATGACCAATCAGAGCTCAGATCAAGCAGGGTATTAAAACTAGACTCAGCTACTTTGGAGCAGAAGCAGCCTTTGATTAGAACCCTCTCACCTGCATAAAGGTCTTCCCACTCACCCTTTGTTATCCATAGATTTCATTCTTTGAGCTCTTGAGACAAGAACCCAAGGAGAAGATGGCCAGTAGAATTGTGATAATACACTAGCAGGCATTGCCTGTGACCTTACTTTAGTGGCCACTGATGGCTGTGGAACCAGAAAGGCTGTATGTAACTTGAAGAGGCTCTGTTCACCTTGAACAGAGCAGAAAATCTGGTATCAGTGCTTTTCCTCTGGCCTGAGTGGCACTATCTGCCAGATGGGTAGAGTCATCTGGAAGTCCAGATGAGACTTTTCATGGTGAAAGTGGAGTCTCCCAGAGATGGTGCAAGCTGACTGCGGTAGCCTTAACTGGAGAAAGGTTGTCTAAGGCAAGTCATGGCTTCCACAGCAGCTATGTTGCAGTAGTCTCTGTGGCTGGGTTGGAGTTTACTTAGTGTGTCAGTTAAGTGTTCGAAGCAGCCTGTCAGTCCCGCTGCTCTCCAAAGTAGGAGAAGATCATTTGACAGACTAGAGGGAAGGCCTGGAAGCTGTCAGTCAAGCTACTCAACTTTAACAACTTTAATTATTCAAAGAGAAACATTAAGGTTTACTTACAGCAAAAGATGTGACATTTTTTCTCCCATGGAACTTTACCTAACAACACTGACTTCCCTCTGCCTGATACCTGTAGAGAGAGTTAGTTCTTTCTAAGTGTGCACTGCTTCCCAGCAGAGTCATGGCTGGGGATGAAGTTTTCAATGCACAGGCCTTGGTGAACATTTATCCAAGAAATAGCTAACCTTGGGAACTGCTAACCTCTGAGAGCTACCCTTTTTTTTTTTTTTGTTTAGTCAGTCATGGGGACTGAACTCTGGGCATGGGTGCTCTCCCTCCGCTCTTCAGCTCAAGGCTAGAACTCTACCACTTGAGTCACAGCTCTCACTTTTGGCTTTTTCTGCTTATGTGGTACTGAGGAATTGAACCCAGGGCCTCATGCATGGGGTGAGCACTCTACCACTGAGCCACCTTCCAAACCCAGAGCTACCCTTCTTGATCCTAAAACAAATAAAATAAGAAAAACACTTGTGAAAACTTACCTGTGGATAACTATGAAAAACAGACAATCCAGTATTAAAGTATTAGGAAATATGAGCTTTTAAAGCTGAGTGAGATGTTAAAACACATCTGCAATCATTATTATTACTGTGCTGGTACTGGGACTTGAACTCAGAGCCTAGGAACTGTCCCTTAGCTTTTTCTCTAAAGGCTTGCAGCCTACCATTTAAGCCACAGCTCCACTTCTGGCTTTTAAGTGGTTAATTGTAAAGAAAGAGTCTCACAGATTTTCCTACTTGGGCTTGCTCCAAACCATGATCCTCAGATATTAGCCTCATGAGTAGCTAGAATTACCAGTGAGAGCCACCAGCACCCAGATAGATTTTAGGTTATTTTTAAGGCTTTGCCAAGTTGTGTCTCAAAAGAAGATAAAAATAATGAAATAAAACTCCCTAACCTATGCAAAGATGTTTCTTTGCTCTGGCATTAATTACAAAATACTAGTGAGTCTGTAGGATGGTTGAGTGGATGAACATTGACAGAATTTATGAAAGTTCATTTCATTGTTATTTTTTATTATTAGTAGATAAGGTAGATGGAGACTCAGTACTTGTGAAGTTTCTAAAGCAAGAAGTTAAGAACACCCTTCTCAATGGAGTTGCCATATTCTTTCCTGATTGACAGACCCGTCGGAACCATCTCTTCACTATGATGGTAATTATTTATTGAAAGTGTAGATTCTTTCGCTGAAATCAATTAGGATGAGATTTGTTACTTTTTATTTGCTCTGAATATTTCAGTTTGAGTTTCCCAAATGTTTGTTGATAGATTCCTAAAGCCTTTGTGCAAAATAGATATCAAAGGACATGACCCTGTGCTCATTTCTAATTTGTATTGTATAAGCTTTTGTCTTACAAGTCACAGTTTAGTCTCCAGCCTTATGACTTGCTTACAACCAAATTATGAGAAAAATTTAAACAAATACATAAGTAAAGTTGGCCAGGTGCTGGCGGCTCACTCCTGTAATCCTAGCTACTCAGGAGGTTGAGATCTGAGGATCGCAGTTCAAAGCCAGCCCAGGCAAGAAAGGCCATGAGACTTTTATCTCCAATAAATCACCAGAAAACTGGAAGTGGCACTGTGGCTCAAGTGGTAGAGCACTAGCCTTGAGCTGAAGAGTGGAGGGACAGTTCCCAGGTCCAGAGTTCAAGCCCCATGACAGACAAAAAAGAAAGAAGGAGAGGACTGGGAAGGTGGCCCAGTGGTAGAGCGCTTTCCTTGCATTCATGAGGCCCTGGTTTCAATTCCTCAGCACCACATAAGCAGAAAAAGCCAGAAGTGACACTGTGGCCCAAGTGGTAGGGTGCTAGCCTTGAGCTGAAGAGCTGAGGGACAGTGCGCAGGCCCAGAGTTCAGGCCCCATGACTGACAACAAAAAAAATTAAAGTAGATAGTTGTCTCACCCCCAAATGTACTCATTACTTACTTTCAATAATGATAAGCTTATCTTCTTTCATTTATAATATACCTCACCTACTCTTCTCCCTCCTACCCAGTATTATTTTGGAGTAAGTATATGACCATTTTATTCATCAGTACTTCAAAATATACCTGTAAAACAATATTACCAAGTTTTGTTTCTCCAGTTTTTTTATTGCTCAGTTTTTAGATACAGTCATGTTACTCAGACTAAGTACAGGAGTACAAGGGTGCTTTAAGTATTTACAAGCACTCTGTTAGCAAATGGAATATTGTCCCAATTCTTTGCATTTACCAGGTAGCTGATTGAATGATTTTTATTTCATCCTACCCAAAAAAGTAGAGGGCACATGGCTCCTTGTATAACACTAGTGACTATTAGTAGATCAACCCTGTGTCATCCCTTCAGAAAGCAGAGGTGGGTGTTTTTGTTTTGCTACTTATGTTAATGAATTGAACTTCACTAATATTTTACCTGACTAAGTTGTTCTTTGTCCAGCAACCTTATGTTCATATGACACCCGTGCCTGTCTCCCTCACTGTCTCTGTCATGTTGGGTCTTCTTTTTTTTATTTTTTCTTTTGTTGGTCGTGGGTCCTGAATTCTGGGCCTGGGCGCTGTCCCTCAACTCTTCAGCTCAAGACTAGTGCTCTACCACTTGAGCCAAAGCACCCATTTCTGGCTTTTTCTGAATATGTGGTGCTGAGGAATCGAACCCAGGGCCTAATGCATACAAGGCAAGCACTCTACTACCACTGAGCCACCTTCCCAGCCCTCACGTTGGGTCTTCTTGAACTCTCTGTCCAAATGCCTTGCACAGCATTAACTATTCAGTACATTTATTTTAAAACAGTAAGTTTCTCCAAAAATAACTTAATAGCCCTGTCTGGTGGCCTGATTCCTATGATTGTAAGCATAGTCTGTAAATCTACAAGATAAAGGGAAAGCTTTAACATTGTTTAAACAACAGAAAACTTACAAAAAATACTCTATCCCTGCCTTTGTCTCTTCCTCTGATAGTGTATATCTTTTAGAAGTCAGCTTCTTCAACTATTGGGTCAAACTTTCCAGAAGGAAAACTTGTAGATATTACCTTTGGACATAAACCAAACTTACCTGCAGGTTTTGTTTAAGTAGTAGGTTCTTCCCTCTCCTGATACTGGGCAGGGGTGTAGTTCACTGCCACAATGTGGTCTGCTGAATCTCTCTCCTCATACTTGGGACAAGTACGTGATGTTATTTCATGGTACCATATGTCTGTGGAGTGTCATGAAGTAGATTTTCTGAATGTCCTTTTTCTGGTTTTCTAGAAGAATATCACTGAGCAAGAACATAAGCAGTCCCTGCAGCTCACATTCCATTCACTGTGCACATATTTTAGGTAAGTTTGAGTCTCCTCGATTATTGAATACTTCTAGCCTCTGTAGTTATTCTTTTAAACTAGCCCTTCCTTCTGTGTTTTTGGAGTAGTGCTTCTCCTACCCAGAAGTTAGAGAGTTTCTCGCATTCCTACTAGGCATAAGAATGACTAAAATAGTGATAGACTGATACTCTTGTCAAGACCTTAATCCAAGTCCCTTATAGGACAAGGTAGTATTGAACCCAATGAGGACTTCTTGAGAACTTCAGTCTCTAATTAATTATCAAAGACAAAAACTAAAACCAAAGGAGTTTGGGGTCCTTAGTCCTACATTACAACAACTGAAAAAGCCCAGAGTAGTAATGTGTAGAAAAAAAACATTCCAGGAAGAGAGTATATGGAGACTTATAGTCCCATCAGAGAAGCCGATGGGACTGTAGAGTTCCTTAATGGAGGCACAGACACTTGAAGGAGGGAGGGAACTGAGCATCTGCTTACAAGTCGAACTATCTGGTCTGGATGCCAGATTTAGGGCTATTTGTATAAAATGCTTTCAGAATCAGTTAACGAAGATGATGATAGGTCCTGGAGGTGTTGCATGAAGAACATTTGAAGATACAGGGATTGTTAGCCTGGATTGTTGAGTTACCAGTCATGATATCAGATATATTTAACACTGATATCAAGGTAATTTATGTGCCTTGCTTTTGGAAGGACATATGAACAGACAGTGACATAGTCCTAGTTGTAACTACCATTTGTCTTCCTGACCCAAACCCCTCTATTTCATAGAACTGATGCTGACATCTCTCTGGGTTCTTTATTGGAACCTGACCAGGAAAAGCCCCTTCCCACAAACAGGTGTAACGAGTTTGTGTTCTTTAAGTGATAAAGAACCAGGTGGCCTTCTACTTTTACCTGAGAAAAGTGACCTTGCTGGCATGAACATTGGTGAAGTCATAGCTGTCATGAATACCCTCCTTTCTGTGGCTGCTTGAGAGGTACCTCCTGTTTTCTTCTCCATTCTTTACCTTATGCTTCTTTAAGAGTATGTGATAAGACAGTTACTGTGGGGGTTTTTTGGAGGATGGATGGGGTTGATGGTACTGGGTTTGAATTCACTGCCTCATGCCTGCTAAGCAAGTGCTCTACCACCTGAGCTGTGCCTCCAAGCCCTTTTTGCTCCTGTCATTTTGAGGATAGTGTCTCAGTTTTTGCATGGTCTGGACTGAGATCCTCCTGGTCCTGGTCTCCCAAGTAACTATAGTGGCAAGCAGGTGCACTACCCCAGCTATCATTTGAGGTAGGATGTAGTGAACTTTTTTCTGAGTATTCCTTGAACTACAGCTGTGATTATAGCATGAGCTACCATACCGGACTACAGTCCTTTTTTAATATTGTTTTTGCCATCATATCAGTTTTCTCTTATATGTCTAGACTACTCTGCTCATCTCTGTGTCTTTCTTAAAATTCTCACTACATTGATATGTGCTAGTCTTTCCAGTTCACCACGGATCATTCTAATCTCCATTGTTATTTCTGCCATTTTCTATACTTTCTTTTTCTCTCGTAGCACATCTCAATCATGCATATTCTTCAACTCTAAAAAACCTCTTCAATCATTTACCATTCTCAGTCAAAGCCACTTGGAGAAAACTTCAGGGTTCTCACAAGTTGATAGAAGCAGGAGCTCAAGATGCTGGGACAACACTGAAACCTGGCTCTTCAACTGGGTCATTCAACTCTGAAATCCCACTGACTGTCCAAGAGAGTTTCCCATAATCCCTTACCACTGGGACATCAAGTACTTGTCCTTTCTTCCCTTTCTCTCATCTGTGACACAGAGGAAATTGCATATATCATTAAACCTTCTAGGCCAGACATTATTGCCGCCACTGAATTATCTTCTTGTAAAAGCAAGAATTTATAGTGAAAGCAGGGGTTATACTGTGGAGGAGGGACATACAAAGCAACAAAGAGATAATCTTATAAATGTGTTAGAAACACATGCATGAAAGAAAAAAAACATTAAAATACACATCTAAGGGTTCATTTTCCTGACATCACATTATCTGACCTTTTCCGCTTGACTCATACATATACTAGATATTACAAATAAGGGAAACCATGGGACCTACGTTTCTTTGGGCCTGGCTTACTTCACTTAATATAATTTTTTCCAAGTTTTTCCATTTCCTAACAAATGGGGCAATGTCATTCTTTCTGATGGAGGCATAGAATTCCATTGTGTATATATACCACATTTTCTTGATCCATTCATCTACTGAGGGGCATCTGGGTTGGTTCCATATCTTAGCTATGGTAAATAATGCTGCAATAAACATAGTTGTGCTGGTAGCTTTAGTGTGGTCTTGTTTGTAAACATTAGGGTAAATGCCCAAAAGTGGGATTGCTGGGTCATAGGGGAGCTCTATGTGAAGTCTTTTGAGGAACCTCCATACTGCTTTCCAAAGTGGTTGAACAAGTTTACATTCCCACCAACAATGAAGTAAGGTTCCTTTCTGTCCACATCCCCTCCAGCATCTGTTATATTTGATGTCAGTATAACTTGTGGAGGAGATGGGGAAAAACCAGTTGTTTAAGGATACAGGTGGACCTGTTGCAACAATGAGAAATACAAGTTGTCATGTCCAAAACGAGCTTTACAACGTTGGTGCGGGGGGGGGGGGGGAGGAGAAGGATTGGGATTGGGGGTGAGGGGGGAGGCTGGGAAGGGATGTGAAGGATAAACAAAGGAGGAGGCTGCAATGCTTGGTAAGAAATGTACGCATTATCCTCCCCATGTAACTGTAACTCCTCTGTACAGTATGTTCACAAATAAAATTAAATTAAATTTAAAAAAAAAAAAAGCAAGAATTTATGGTTATAGGGAGGGAGATAGACAGAGTTACATTAGGAGAAAAAAAAGTAAAAATGGTCTAAAGTACACCTAGCCTGAGATTTTTCTCATGTCTGTTAGTTCAACAATGTCTACCCAATGACTGTTGTGTGTGAGGCCTCACGTTAAGTACAGAGGATACAATGATAGAGGAGCCCAAACAAATGTGTGATTAGATAGTTTTGACCATACATCAGGCTGTCAAAGGATGAGCACAGGTCTAGGGAGAAGGAAGGCAATTAGAAAAAGGTATTTTGGAAAAGAAGTGCTGAGCTCAGGGCAGGATTTTGAATAGGGTTAAACAAGCAAGGAGGGAGTTAGAGACATTTCAAATGGAGGAAGGTACACTTACAGTGGGCCTGTGATGAAATGGGAAGGAACAGTTGAGTAAAAATGGGATGATAATGGGTAGATTCTGAACATGTGGTATTCATAGTTTTAGTGACCTTCAGGTGGTAAGATCTAGTTGCAATCTCAAGATAGACATTGTGGCTAAAGATTTGTAACCAGTAACGAACAGGAAGTCATGATTGGGGACTACCTCACATCACTCATGGGCATCTTGAGGAAATCTACAAGGAAGGTAGCCAGAACAGTAGGAAGGAGTATCAGGAAGAAATTCTGGCAGAGAAAAGAGAAAGAGCTTAATTAGGGCCAGAGTTTGCAGAGCCTGAGGTTCAGTGGAGAGGCTTTGCTCTCCAGGTGGTAACTGGGGAGTGATCCAATAGAGACAAGTAGAATGAGATTGAAGGAAAAGCAAAACCACAGCATGAAGGGACCATTTCAAAATGTGGTTCACATATAAAAGAATAGATGTGGATGGACAATAAGTGAAAACAACTCTCTATAGTATCATTCTTTTTTGGAGGGCCGGGGGTCCAGTCGTGGGGCCTGAACACTGGGCCTGGGCGCTGTCCCTCAGCTCTTCAGCTCAAGGCTAGCGCTCTACCACTTGAGCCACAGCGCCACTTCCGGCTAGTGCTCTACCATTTGAGCCACAGCACCACTTCCGGCTTCTTTCTTTTTGGTTATGTGGTGCTGAGGAATCGAACCCAGGGCCTCAGGCATGCAAGGCAAGCGCTCTACCACTGAGCCACCTTCCCAGCTCCCTGTAGTATCATTCTTAAGTGTGTGTTCACAGGTTCCTTGTTTTTCTTTCTAGTCATCTCTGTACAATATGTTGGTATTGCCTGTTTCTGTTTTTACCTTAATAGCATACAATCTTCTGTGAAATATTTGTTTTGCTTAACAATGTTTTTGAGGTTCATTCATGTGTTGTCATTTGTATTCACTGGTGTACCATTATAGTCTCCTTATGACATACCATAATTATCTGAGAGGTATATAGGTTGATTCTAGTTTAGAGGAATTAATTACAGACAGTGCTAATATTAGCATAATTCATAGTTTTTTGTTTTGTTTTGCTTTGTTTTTTTTTTTTTGTTGTTGTTGGTTGTGGGGCTTGAACTCTGGGCCTGGGTGCTATCCCTCAGCTCTTCAACTCAAGGCTAGCACTCTACCACGTGAGCCACAGTGCCATTTCCGGTTTTCTGATAGTTTATTGGAGATAAGAGTCTCATGGCCTTTCCTGCCTGGGCTGGCTTTGAACCACAATCCTCACATCTCATACTCCTGAGTAGGTAGTATTATAGATGTGAGCTACCAGCACCTGGCACTTCATAGTTTTGTTGTTGTTTGTTTGTTTTTGTTGGTCGTGGGGCTTGAACTCTGGGCTTGGGCACTGTCCCTGTGTTTCAGCTCAATGTGAGCACGACCACTTGAGACACAGTGCCACTTCTGGTTTCCTGGTGATTTATTGGAGATAAGAGTCTCACAGACTTTTTTGCCCAGGCTGGCTTTGAACTGCAATTCTCAGATCTCAGCCTCCTGAGTATCTAGGATTATAGGCCTGAGCCACCAACACCCAGTTACGTCATAATTCTTTTTTTTTTTTATAATATTGTTCATAGGGCCTGAACTCTGGGCCTGGGTGCTGTCCCTCAGCTCTTCAGCTGTAGACTAGCACTCTACCACTTGAGCCTCAGCCCCATTTCTGGCTTTTTCTGCTTATGTGGTGCTGAGGAATCGAACTGATGGCCTCATGCATGCAAGGCAAGCACTCTACCACTGAGCCACCTTCCCAGCCCCTACTTCATAATTTTTTTTTTGGGGGGGGGGTCCAGTCGTGGAGCCTGAACTCTGGGCCTGGGCGCTGCCCCTCAGCTCTTCAGCTCAAGGTTAGCACTCTACCATTTGAGCCACAGAGCCACTTCCAGATTATTTTTTCTTTTTGCTTATGTGGTGCTGAGGAATCGAACCCAGGGCCTCAGGCATGCAAGGCAAGAGTTCTACCACTGACCCATCTTCCCAGCCCCAACTTCATAATTTTTTTAAAATTTTTATTGTTTTATTGTGAAAATACTGTACAGAGGGGTTACAATTACATGGGCAAGATAATGAGTACATTTCTTATCAAGCATTGTAACTTCCTCCTTTGTTTCCCCTTCCCATCACTTCCCATCCTCCCCCTGCCCCCCTACCCAATCCTCTCCACCCCCCCACCAAAGTTGTAAAGTTTGTTTTCGACATAACTACTTGTACTTCTCATTGTTGCAATGGGTCCACCTGTATCCATATTTAAACGAGTTGTTTTTCCCCTTCCCCTCCACAAAATATACCGATATCAAATACAGTGAAAGCACGGGTTATACTGTGGGGACATACAAGGCAACAAAGAAATAATCTTATAAATGTGTTAGAAACAATCGCATGAAAGAAAAAAGAAACATTTGAATACATATCTTAGGGTTCATTTCCCTAACATCACCTTATCTGACCTTTTCTGCTTGACTCAGACATATAATAGATATTGCAAATAAGGGAAACCATGGGACCTATGTTTTTTGGGCTTTGCTTACTTCACTTAATATAATTTTTTCCAAACCTTTCCATCTCCTAACAAATGGGGCAATGTCATTCTTTCTGATGGAGGCATAGATTTCCACTGTGTATATATACCACATTTTTTTGATTCATTCATCTACTGAGGGGCATCTGGTTTGGTTCCATATCTTAGCTATAGTAAATAATGCTGCAATAAACATAGTTGTGCTGGTAGTTTTAGTGTGGTCTTGTTTGTAAACGTTTGGGTAAATGCCCAAAAGTGGGATTGCTGGGTATTAGGGGAGTTCTATGTGGAGGCTTTTGAAAAACCTCCATCCTACTTTCCAAAGTGGTTGAACAAGTTTACACTCCCACCAACAATGCAGTAAGGTTCTCTTCTGTCCACATCCCCTCCAGCTTCTGTTGTTATTAGAGTTCTTGATTATAGCCATTCTAACTGGAGTGAGGTGGTATCTTAATGTTGTTTTGATTTGCATTTCTTTTATGGCTAGGGATGTTGAGCATTTCTTCATGTGTTTATTGGCCATCCTTCTTTCCTCTTCAGAAAAGTTTCTCTTTAAGTCTTTCGCCCACTTATTTATTGGGCAGTTGTTTCTTTGAGGATTTGTTGTTGAGGGATTTAATTTTTTGAGTTCCAAGTATATTTTAGATATGAGACCCTTGTCCGTTATATGGCTAGTGAAGATCTTCTCCCAATCAGTGAGCTTTCTATTGATCTTGCTAGCTATGTCCTTTGCCATGCAGAAGCTCTGCAACTTCTCAACTTCATAATTATTATGTGCCAGAATTTCCCTCTGGAGGTTAGATTCCCCTTCAGAGAAAGTCCATAAGAACAAAGATGACAAAGAGTCACAGAAGGATCATGAATTATTTTCAAGTAGGTTTTTAAAATATAATACAAAAGTGGTAAAATCCCATCTTCCCTTCCAATACACAGGCACAAATTTTTTTCAGGCTCAGAAAAAAATCAGAAACAAAATGAATGGACATTTCTAAAGTTTGGGCTCATTAGTATACATGTTCATCTTCAACAGAGATCTCTAAGCATTTTCAATGGTAGGAAGATTACAAGCTATAAGGCTACTTCTTCCATTTATAAATTCTAAATTCTATAGTCATTTAGTCAATTCTTCTAACTTAAAATATTATTTTTTGTAAAAACATCTTCCTTATATAGAGATTCCACACAGTGGTCCAATTTCAATCCTTTGTAAATTATGTTTTTAAAAATTAAAGGTTGGGCTGGGAATGTGGCTTTGTGTTAGAGTGCTTGCCTAGCATCCATGAAGCCCGGGATTTGATTCCTCATTACCACATATGTAGAAAAAGCCAGAAAAGGCGCTGTGGATCAAGTGGTAGAGTGATAGCCATGAGCAAAAGAAGCTCTGGGACAGTGCCCAGGCCCTGAGTTCAAGGCCCAGGACTGGCAAAAATAAAAATTAAAAAAAATTAAAAAAATTAAAGGTTTCACCAACTACTAGATTACAGCTAATCAGATAGCTGAGATCCAAGCCAGTCTGGGCAGAAAAGAATATAAGATTTTTTTTTAATCTCCAATTAATCACCTCTTCTCCCCCCTCCTCCCAGAAAAGCCAGAAGTAGAGCTGTGGTTCAAGTAGTGGAGCTGAGGGACAGCACTCAGGTCTTTAGCTCATGCTTCAGAACTGGCACAAAAGAACAAATAAAGGCTTCTGTTCTTTTTAGCGATACATTTTACCATTTAAAGCAATATGTAGCTCCTAGTTCTTCAAATACCTCGACTCTGGTTTTTAGCCTGAAAATAGACATACATTTCCAAAAATGAAGAGCTAATATTTAGTGAGATCACTGCCCCCAGTCACACAATATCAGTGATATCACTAGCAATTCTGTTTTTGTTGTTGCTATTGTTGTTTAAGCCTAGTAAAGAGGTCACATGACTGTAGCATAACAATTTTTGATGTTTGAATTTGTATTTTCATTTTCAAATGAATTGCTAGAAAATGTGATTTTCCTATTGTTGTCCTTCAATGATGGATTATCTTTATTTTTCCATATTTTATTATCAATTTGTTGTACAGGATAGATTTATTTTGACATATCTATATACTCATACAATCTAGGGGCTGGGAAGGTGGCTCAGTGGTAGTGTGCTTGCCTTGCATGCATGAGGACCTGGATTTGATTCCTCAGCACCACATAAGCAGAAAAAGCCAGAAGTGGTGTTGTGGCTCGAGCAGTAGAGCGCTAGCCTTGAACTGAAGAGCTGAGGGACAGCACCCAGGCCCAGAGTGCAGACCCCACCACTGACAAAAACAAAACAAAACAAAACTCATGCAATGTACCTTGATGAGACTCACACCTTCTTTTCAACTCTCCCTCAACCATGCTAGCAAGAGATTTGATTGAAGACTCAGGAGAAGGGTCCAGAGACAGAAGATTCATTATAAGAAAGAGATGAACAATGGGGTGGGCTTCTTTGGGTACAGAAGATGTCTTGTGAAGCAAAAAAGAAAATTTGTAGGTTCCACAAAACTGCAGAGCAATAGGGAAGTTTTCCTAATGCCATTTTTCTTGGTTCACTTCTGGATTGAAATTTCTTTCATAACTTTGCCCATTACACATAGTTTTTTGTTTTTGCTTTGCCAGTGACAGCTGCTTCTATAGAGATAGTTCCTGCCCAAGTTCTGGGAACACCTTATTTGGACATTTCTTGTTTGTCTGTTTCTTTGTAGAAACAGACTGTTGATGCTCAGTGAGGCACCAGGGCAAGTTGGCTCTGTGTTCTTTTCTCTGTTCTGGTCTGTGCAAGGTAACCTGCTCTTCTGGTGCTATCTGCAACTGAAGAGCACAGACTCTGGAGCCAAAGATCTTGCTGTGGACCTTATAGAAAAATGTGAGTATCAATACACAATCCATGAAAACATAATTATAGCTCATGCATCAAGTATGTATATGGCTTATTTCAGTTCAGATCAATAGTTATTTCTGCTTTTGTTTTTGTTCTTTGGAAGTTTTGTTTTGTTGAGACAATATTTCACTCTGTAGCTGAGGAATGCCCTGAACTCGTGACTCTCTTGCCTTAGCCTCTCAGGTGCTGAAATTACAAGCCTGTATCACCATCACCACCTTGTTCAGCTTATTTTTGTCTTTTTTTGTTCCATTTCTGGGTCTTGAACCTAGGGCCTGAGTGCTGTGGCTGAGCTTTATTGCATAAGGCTATTGCTCTACTTGAGCCACAGCACCCCTTCCAGCTCTTTTGCTGGTTAATTAGAGATGAGAGTCAAGTTGGCATAGAACCCCAGTCCTCATATCTCAGCCTCCTGAGTAGCTAGGATTGCATGCATGAGCCACCAGTGCCTGGCCTTTTCTTTTTTTGGGAGGGGGGTGCCAGTACTTGAACTTAGGGCCTAGGCATTTTTCCTTAGCTTTTTTGCTCAAGATGAGCACTCTGCCTCTTGAGCCACAGTTATACTTCTGGCTTTTTGCTTGTTAGCTAGAGATAGAATCTCATGGAATTTCCTGCCTGGGCTGGCTTCAAACGTTGATCCTCATATCTTGGCCTGCTAAGTAGCTAGGATTATCATTATGAGCCATTAGCACTAGTGTTTTTATTTAGAATTTGGTCATTCTACTGCCTAGTCTCCTCTTTGCAATCATACAGCACTCTTAAGTGATATTATTGCATGTCAGGGGAGTCTGCCATCTCTATTAATTATCACCCTCAAAAGAAAGTCTTGAGCTTTAAAAATCTATGACTTTTATAAGTCACTGAAAATATTGATACTTGTTTCCTGTAAATCGACAGAAAGTTGTATGAAATCCAACAGATGGTGAGAAATTGACTATTCACTTCTGCCAAATTTGGTCTCAGCAATTGTGACACAATGCTTAGAGTTCCGGATCAGTCCACTTAGGCCTGGGCTTTAGATCAGAACCCTTAATTCATGGACCCATGGTAAACTAAAGGAAAGGGAAGGTTAAGAGCTGACTCATTTGGTCAATTATTCTTATTTTTCCCTTTTCGTTCCCCCCTCTTTTTTCTTTTCCTCTTTTCCTTTCCCCTCTCCCTTTCTCTTTCACTCCTTCACAGTACTGGTATTTGAATTCAGGGCTTTGTGACTGTTAAGCAGGTATAACTCAGCCACACCCCCTTTTTTACTTTACTTATTTTTCAAATAGAGTATTACATTTATGTCTGGGCCAGCTTGGACTGCAATTTTCCTATTTGTAGTTCCAAATATCTGGAACTACAAATATATAATCATATGTTCAGATTATTATTGGTTGAAATGAGGTCTCTCAAGATGAATTCTCTCAAACTTCTTGTCTAGGCTGACCTTAAACTGTAGCCCTCCCAAGATAGCTAGTACCACAGGCATCACCACTTCTTTTTAGATAAGTTTTCACTGTGTAGCTCATGCTAGCTTTGAACTTGCTGTCTACCCAGGCTGCCCTTGAATTCTCAGTTCTTCCTCAGCCTTCTGAGTGCTGGGATCACAGACATAACTTAGAGTGATATCTCCACTTCATTGAAAAGCAACAAAAAAAAACTCACCTAAAACTTAACTATCACTCATACCAACTACTGAAATTTTCACTGCTTTTCCCTTTCAGAGGAAATTGGATTGACATAGTTCATTTGGATGATGCTTAATGGTCTTGTGATCTGCTGTTCCCTTCTCCCTGCTTTGGTAGTCAGCTTCTATAGCCCTCCCTAGCTTTGCCCTTGGTAATAATGTAGTAAATGATGATCTTACCATATCAAATATTAACTACTTTATGTTTTGATAGATGTGGGACAGTTTCTGGCAAGCATGAGTGATTTTGGAATCCCTTTTGTCACAATATAGTGGAAAAACCATAGTAGAAAAACTGTGTAATTCAGTGTTTTCCATGGTCCTCATCAACTGGTAAGGAGAAGTGGCTATTTGCAATAAGCAGGGAGGGGACTGGTGGAAATACCAGCATGTGCAGTGAATACTGAGTACTTCATCTTCCTTTAGGTCATCTTTCTCCTAGACTTCTGTTCTTTGGACATTTCACACTGTACTCTCTTGAGAGAGTTCAGTACATTGACAGAGCTGTTGAAGAAGCTCTGCAATGACCCTGAAGGAGGACAGTGCAAGGTAACTTCAGTTGGCCCTGAACCTGTATTGCTTCCTCTCCTCAGAGAGATATGACTCTACAAAATAAAACATACTGGACTACAGATATATCCAAATAAATTGCCTCTAGAAGCTTTATTGGTATTTTTGCCAACAAGGATAGTAAATATCATCTTGATTTGTCATTAGCATTAGAAAGAGGCAGAAAAGCTCTATAATTTATCTAATCATTTTAGAATATATTAAGTTACATAAAATCTATGTAAATAAAGTCTGAAAGATTTGTCTACCCAGGTGCTTGTAGCTCATACCTGTAATACTAACTACTCAGGAGTTGAGATCTGAGGACCTCAATTTGAAGCCAGTGAAGACAGGAAAGCCTGTGGAACTCATCTCCAAATAACCAGTTGTGGGGAGGGGAGCAGATGAGGAGGGGTAGGCTCGAGCTTTGACTCAAGTGGTGGAGTGCTAGTCTTGAATGAAAAAGCCCAGGGACAGCACCAAGACCCTGAGTTCAAGCCACATGACAGGTACACACACACAAAAATGAAGTCTAAAAGAGAAAAAGTACATGGAAAGACAAGTAAGAAGGTTTAGTATTTAAAAGAATGATCTCCCTTACTTAATTTTTATTATATAACATTCGTTCATGGTCTTTTTGAGTTTCGTAACTGCCTGATGGTAGTAGAAAGGGCATATACATTTAGCAGATCTTTTTCTATTTTCTTATTTTGTTTTTTGGTGTAAGACTGGAACTCAAACTTAGTACCTGTTGCTTTGGCTCATTGGGTAGTGCTCTACCAACCAACTAAACCATGCCTCCAACCCTGATTTTTTTTGTTGGTTGTGGGGCTTAAACTGAGCCTGTGCACAGTCCCTGAGCTCTTCAGTTAAAAGCCAGTGTTCTACCACTTGAGCCACAGCATCCAACCCTAATCTTCTTTTTTGCCAGTACTGGGGCTTGAACTCTGGGCCTGGACACTATCCCTCAGCTCCTTTTGCTCAAAACTAGCATTCTATCACTTGAGCCACTTCTGGCTTTCAATTAGAGATAAGACTTTCCTGACATAGCTGACTTCACACTGCAATCCTTAGATCTCAGCCTCCTGTGTAACTAGGATTAGAATCATGAGCTATTGGTGCCCACTTCCGTTTTTTTTTTTAAGAGGAAAAAAGAGCGGTCTTAGACATGCCAATGTCCTAAGTAAAAATGTGAGCCCTTTAAACTTTTAATTCAGTGTTCTTTTTCCAGTGGAATTCATACCAGTAGTTATTTCTAAAAATAGTTCTCTCACTGCTAAAAGATAAAAGCATGAGGGCTAGGAAGGTAGCTCAGTGGTAGAGTGCTTGTCTTACATGCCTGAGGCCCTGGGTTCGATTCTTCAGCACCACATAAGCAAAAAGAAAAAAAAGCTGGAAGTGGCACTGTGGCTCAAGTGGTAGAGCGCTAGCCTTGAGCTGAAGAGCTGAGGGACAGCACCCAGGCCCAGAGTTCAGGCCTCACGACTGGACCCCCCCCCCCAAAAAAAAATGATAAAAGCATGAGTCCCTAAAGTATAATCCTAATGCACTTCTGCTGAGTGTTAGATGTCTATTGATCTGTGTGTAGACAGGAAAATCAGATTAGCCTGTGTAAAATTTCATCAAGGCTGTCAAAGCCTGTGATCTACAGCACTGATAGTCTATTGTGACAGTTGGTTGTGTAGTAATATCTGGAATTTTCTCTTACTCATTTGTCTGCCTAGCTGGATGTTGAGACCTGGCAGCAGGAACAGCCTGTGGTACTACATACATGGACAAAGGAATCTGCCCATAACTATGAAAATAACTGCCATGAAGTATCTGTCTTTGTTAGCCCAGGGGCAACCTATTTTGAAGTGGAATTTGATGAGAGGTGTGAAACTGAAAAGCAGTAAGACTCACATGTTTTTTCTTCCAAGCAATAGTGGATCAAAAACAAGAAAAAGAATATAATAGAGATTATGCCTTCACAGGTATGATTATCTGAAATTTACAGACTCTAGAGGTGGGAAGACACGCTATGACACAAAAGTTGGTACTTATAAGTGGCCTAAGGTGAGTCATATTCCTAAAACAAGGTAAATAAGTACTTCTGTAGTGATTCTTGTCCTTTTTCCAACTTTAGAGCAATAAAGGTATGGTGTTTGGAAAAAGGACTAGCTAGGCTTTGGTGGCTCATGTTCATAATGTTCAAAATCCTAGCTACTCAGCAGGTTGATATCTCAGGAATAAGGTTTGAAGCTAGCCTAGGTTGACAAATCTAAGAGAGCCCTATCTCAACTAGCAAAAAGCCAGAGTGGAGGCATGGCTTGAATGGTAGAGTGACAGCCATGAGAAAAATAACTGAAAAACACTCAAAGCCCTAAGTACAACCCTTAATACTGGCACATTTCTAGAATGTAACCACACCCATATCTCTAACAGTTGATTTGATACTCTACTTGTAGAGAGGAACAGTTGCAGTAGAGATTATGTAGCCCACAAAAGCTACAAATTTAACTATCTGGCTCTTCATAGGAAATTTGCTAATACCCAGTGTTGTTCAGAGTAAATTAAACAGCTGTTAATCTGAGTTCAGAAGGGCCAGTGGATACAAGAGAAAGACTTAAACCATGGTGAAAGCTAGGAGCCCGGCTGACATATCTGCTTAATCTCTGGGCGGGAGCCTGCTTCATACTGTTTACTTCTCTCTCCTATCAAGGATTTTGGTTGAGAACAAAGAACTGAGCCAGTAATCACTGGCTGAGCAGGTAGTCACTTGAGTTTTAGAAAGCTGAGCAGCAGTTTTCTACTAATTCTGCTTTCTAAATGTAGTTGTGAGTTTTGTGTTTTGGTATCACATTTCTCCCTTAATAATTTTGAAATTGTAGAAACAGAGACCGCTTTTAAGATTTTTTTTGTCACAAAGAACATGCTTACTGCTGAGTTGTTGCCTCTTTCCATCTTGTTGACCACATGACTTTTGTTTGTCTCTAGAAAGTGACCTTTAAGGATGGTCCTCAGCTTCAGTTCCTCTTTCATTCTGACAGCAGTAATAATGAGTGGGGCTACAAAATCACTGTCACTGCCTATGGCCTGCCTGATGTTGCCGTGTCTTGGGGGTTAGACTTGCAACTCCTTGACTCTTGACTAATGGACCGCCTTGCCTCCCAGTGCATGGCACTCAAGTCTGTGCACCGTAAGTTCACAGTCTTGGCCCTTCCTATCTCATTACAACTGTGTTGAAGAGCAAGGTAGGCACTCTCTTTCATAGGTGGTCTCCACATCACAATAGAGCAAGGTATTAATAATGTTTCTTTTTAGGTTTCTTTAAATCAAATCAAAACAGTTTACCCACTGGGCACCATTGGGAAGTCTCTTGACTCAAGCTTTGGCCCTATCACAAAGTATGTTGTGCATGCCCTCTATCTATGGAGGACAATTGGGAAATTGCTGGTTTTTAGCAGCAGCATAGTCATTTTTAGAGATATAAGTATACTCCAACTAGAAGGTAGAAATATAGTCATTTAATTGTTGTTTAAGTGAAATTTATGTGAACATAAATAGGTATGTGAATATATATCTTATCCTAAAATACATTAATAAACTTCTTATCATTTGTTCCAAGGGATAGATTCATAGAATAAATATTTTTGGAGTATTTTATATCTATATAATTTTTTAACATTTTTCTGATTGTAAAAACAAATATCATTCATCCTAAATGGTCACTTTCTGGAGACAAACAAAAGTTATGTGGTTAAAGGGTTATGAGGAAGGTTATGAGGCATCTCAGTAGTAATCATGCTCTTGGTAACTAAAAACACCTCTATTAAAAAGTGGCTTCGGCTGGGTGCCGGTGGCTCATGCCTGTAATCCTAGCTACTCAGGAGGCTGAGATCTGAGGATTGCAGTTCAAAGCAAGAAAAGCCATGAAATTCTTACCTCCAATAAACCACCAGAAAACCAAAGTGGCATTGTGGCTCAAGTGGTAGAGCACTAAACTTGAGCTGAAGAGCCGAGGGACAGTGCTCAGGCCCAGAGTTCAAGCCCCATAACCAACAATAAAGAAAAAAAAGTGACTTAGGCTTGTCACAGGTGGCTCACACCTTAATCTTAGCTACTCAAGAGGCTGAGATCTAAGGACTGAGGTTCAAAGCTAGCCTGGGCATGAAAGGCTATGAGACTAATGAAGCACTCAAAAAAGGCAGTTGTAGAGCTGTGGCTCAAGTGGTAGGTGCTAGACTTGAGCAAAAAAGCCCAGGGACAATGCCCAAATCCCGAGTTTAAGTCTTAGGACCAGCAAAAACACAAAAACATGACATTGGAGTATTGGATGTATGTCTCAAGTGTTAGATGCCAGCCAGTGGATGAAAGTGTTATATACAAAGTTCAAGTTCTAATTTTGGACCCAAAAAAAAGTAACATTGGCTGGTACCAGTGACTTTCACCTATAATCCTAGCTACTCAGGAGGTTGAGATATGAGAATCATGATTTGAAGACATCTTGGATAGACCAATCCAAGAGAATCTTTATTTCTAATTAACCAGCAAAAAAGCAAGAATGGGAGCTGGGAAGATGGCTCAGTGTTAGAGTGCTTGCCTTGCACGCAGAGGCCCTGGGTTCAATTCCTCAGCACCACATAAGCAGAAAAACCCAGAAGTGGCACTATGGCTCAAGTGGTAGAGAGCTAGCGTTGAGCTGAAGAGCTGAGGGACAAGCCCAGGCCCAGAGGTCAGGCCCCATGATCAACAAAAACAAAAACAAAAACAAAAAAACCCAAAACAGTGTACGTACTAGTGGCTGGCACCTGAGGATCAATGTTTGAAGCCAGCTCACGCAGAAAAGACGATAAGATTCTTATCTCCCATTGATCAATGAAAAGCTAGAAGTAGGATATGACCCAAGTGGTAGAGTGCAGGCCCTGTGTTTAAGCCCCAGTACATACCAGCATAGCTCAAGAGATAGAGCATCAGTTGTGAGTGAGAAAGCCAAACAAGAGTTAGAGATCCTGAGTTCAAGCCCCAATATCATAAAAAGTAGTAACTAATTAAGATTAAAGCAGAGAAAACCCAAAAGAAAAGTAAAATCATCTTTAATCTTAGTAGTCAAAGATAACTATTGACATTTTATTGATTTCATCTGTACTTTATTTTCAGAATAATTATTTGTTTATATAAAATGAAGTTTAAAAATTGTGATATTTTCCCATAATTCCTAAATAGCTTTTTGGTAGGCCTCAGAACTGAAACATTCAGTTTCACTTTAATAAACCACAAATTGTAGCTGAAGTCGGACAAGACAGTAGCATTTCAGGTTAAGGTTTGTTGGGTCTTCGTCCGTCCCATGAAAGACGGATGGGGTCTGAGGAAAGGTAAGTGCGGTGCTTGCCCGTTCCCCAGCCTCCCTCAGCCCAGGAGACAATTAGACACAGCGGGGAGCCAAACCCAGCAGGTAGAAAACTCATTTATTAACAGAGAGAAGCCCTTTTTAAAGCCAAAAAGGGCAGGTGGCATGGCAAGGGAGGAAGAGGAACCAATCACTGTCAAGGTCACACCCTATCATGCACCTAAGCGTTCACGGGCTGGTTAGGCACTGATCGGAAGGTCAATTAGGCTCTGCCCACTCTACTCTCTCCCAGCACCATCTTTGCTGCCCATGTGCTCTACAAAGGTTAATATTTAATGTATATTTATGAGATGTCAGAATTCCATTATGAAAAATGTGAATAAATTTTCTCCAAGTCTTAATCAGTTTCTTTCAAAGAATTTCAAGGTAATGAGCTAAAAATAGCACTCTCATAAGCCACTTTCTCTTCAGAGTTAGGCAGTAACCTGGCAGTACCACAGGCAAAAATGGCTTCAGTACTGAACTCCCCATTGTGAAAACCTGTCTTCAGGCATCAGATTTGTCCAGGGTTGGAATTAGAAGCAAGCTGGCCCACTCACCTACATCAGAATGAGAAGGAAGTATTTATTTGTCTGTCAACTGTCTGGGTGAAAGTTGTTTATTAATACTTATTATTTTAAGTTGTAAATGTTAGTGTTATTACCTCCATTAAGCTGCTACCTACTGTGTTAACTCAAAGGGCTAGTGTTCCATAGGTGCTCAAAAGTATGTAATGAATGGCTCTTCTGTGAAATATAATTTTTTTGCAGTAAACATCTCTTAATGATGTCATCAAGTATGCAAGTGCCTACTGAGCCACACTTTAATAATTTGTGTCATCTCTTTTGGTCTCCATTCAGCTGTAGTAGGTGTGTAATATTTTAGAAATGAAACAAGGTAGCTCTTTGTTTCTACTTCTTATCACTCTTTTTTCTTACTCTGCTATTTGATTCCTCTTTTTTCTTCCTTTCTCTTCTTTTTCTTCTCTCCTCCCAAGTATTCTGTGGTTAATTGATAAATCCAATGATTCTTCCTCTACTAGTCTCTGTTACCTCTGTGGTGAATCTAATTCATCTAGACTTTCTTCTTTTGGTCCTATGACAGTCCACATGGTTTTCTTACATCTCACTATTCTGTCTGCCTTCTTTACTAACTTATTCCTCCTTCGATAAAGCATAGGCTTTATTCAGGTATCTTCCCTTTTCTCATAATCCAAGACTTTGTCCTCTCTTCTCTCGTTTCTGTCCCATTGGTGGGAATAATTCCAAAATATTAGTTACCAGCTCTGGTTCTCCCAGTGCCTGGTATCTATCTTCCCATTAAGTGTTTTCATTTCAATCATTCTGATTCCCATTAATTCCAAAGGGTAAAACCATAATGTCTTCTCAGTTCATTTCAGTTGTGGTCATTGTTTGCTCAGACTTGTCCTTCAATCACTACTCTCTATCTATCCTTCGTCCTTGTGCTGCTTGTGCCCTTCCTTTCTAGTCAACTGAAAGCCCTCTTTTGTCCTTTCCTCCTCAATTTTACTCTTCATTTCTGCTTTCCTCCATCTTTAGATAGACTTTCATCTTGTGCCTGCATTATTACATTGATACCCCCTAGTCTTTTGTTGTTGTTTTTTTAAAATCACTACATTATCTTGTTATTACACTGCCAAGCTCAATTAATGGCTCCCCATTGCCCACAGGGTGAAGTCTAATCTCCTCAATGTGACAGTGAAGGCTCTCTGCAGTCTCCTTTCACCTTACGTATCTGATTCTAGTTCACATCACTCCCCAACTGAGACATCAGGCCAGATCAGTCTCCCTGCTGACTCTTAACTCTGCTAGTAGTTGTGCTTCTTAGGGTCACAACTGCTCATCCTCCAGGATATAGCCCTTAGCTTTGTCCTCCAGGAGGCTTTTCTTGATTACTTTAACCTGCCTGGAATTTTCTCCTTTGAATTCTTAGCACAGGGTATCCTCTAGATATTTGGCATGAGTCAATATTTTGTTTTATGGTACTACTAGTTTTAATGTTCTTGTTTTATTTATATACCTTTTTAAAAACCCATGTTTGTCTGTTCTCTCTAAAATAGAACAAGCACCATATTTTATGCTTCCATTTTGACTTAGTAGGTACTCGGATGATTTTTTTTAATGACTATGTTAAACATGATTTTTTTCCCTGTTCCCAGGTTAAGAAAATCCCTGATGATCCCTACCGGTGTTTTAGCCTTGATTTTGCCCAGTCATAGCCTGCTCAGAACTTCTGTGGGCCAAATTCAGAACTGTTCAAAGGATTCATACAGGCATGTAGAAAACAGGCCCCAAAGACAGATATAGTTTCTGGTTCCACTATTGATCAAGCTGTGAATGCCACCTTTGCTGCTCTGGTGCATCTCACTCCAGATTTATATGAGAAGCTGCAAAAATATGTTAACTTATATTACAGGGAATATGTTTGATCTGAGGACTAATTGCTAAGGTTTAAGAAGGCCTAACTTAAGTGAAGATTTTAAAAAAATGAACAGATTCCTATACCTTCTTCTTGTTAGTTGTACTTGGTGGTGAAGAGACTGAGGGCCAACTGATGGTTAGCCGATTCTAGTGTACAGCAAATAGCCTTGACTTTAAAAATTAGCAGATGCTTTATCCTTATCCAGAATTCTCATGGGAAACTGCTAAGTAGTTGAATTGAAAGAAAAATTAATGTAGGTTGTAATGCAACTTCAGAAACTCCAGGTTGTTCAGCTGTAGGTTAACCAAAAAACCTTTCTGCACTTTGATGTTGTCCTCTGTAAAATTAGGTTAGTATTGATTACCCCTAAAAATCTAAGAAATTATGATTAGAAACTACAATGTTATTGAATGTGCTAATAACATGTAGAAGGAAGAAGATGTAGGTATTAACTCTTACCTTTGGACTTGCAATTTCTTTATGGCATATTCCACTAGGCTTCCTTTGGGTTAGCCTGGTTCTCACTACTTTCTTGCCTTGTGTCCCACAGGGTAGCATCTTTGTGAAATGAATACATACATACACACACACGCACACGTGCACACATGTGTACGTGTTTGTGTGCATGTGTATGTGTGTGTGTGTGTGTGTGTGTGTGTGTGTGTGTAACCTGCAGCCTGGTAGAACCTACAAAAAAAGAAAATGTCTCCCTGTATACTCATGTACATTCACGGGAAAAGCATTTCAAGCCCTATCTAAAGATAAGGTATAGATTTCAGAGCACTTTTGCAGGACATGTTCTTTCCAGTGCAGTAGAAATAAGCAAGAATAAATGCCTTTCCAGATTAAGTGGTTGTTGCTCTTGTTCCTGTTAAAATTGCCTTTATGGTTCTATAATCTGTACCACACCTTTAATCTCACATTGCAGGTTATATTTCGTAGTTATGGTTCTATAATCTGTACCACACCTTTAATCTCACATTGCAGGTTATATTTCGTAGTTGTAAAACAGCTTGGTGACTACTTCTTAATTCTTATCGCCTTTAAAAAATCCACTCAAGGGCTGGAGTATAGCTCAGTGGCAAAGTGTTTATCTGGCAAGTGGACATCCTGTATTTGATTCCTAGTACCAAAAAAAGAAAAAGAAAAAAAGGAAAGAAAAGAAAAGAAAAAAAGCCACACAAAACTACATTGAGACATGAGTAGAAACAAATGTCATGTGGAAAAGTGTATCTCCCCTGAACACTGTGGGGTATATCTCCCTTGAGCAGTGTGGGGTAGGTGAAGTAGTACACATGTTGGTTTTTGTTGTTGTTGTTGTTTGTTTTGTTTATGCCAGTCCTGGGGCTTGAATTCAGGACCTGGGCATCATCCTTGAGCTTCCTTTGCCAAAGGCT
This sequence comes from Dipodomys spectabilis, assembly GCF_019054845.1. Classification (NCBI taxonomy): domain Eukaryota; kingdom Metazoa; phylum Chordata; class Mammalia; order Rodentia; family Heteromyidae; genus Dipodomys; species Dipodomys spectabilis. Next base: position 4,678,701 of record NW_024870757.1, on the reverse strand, counting down.
AGTACTCTATCACTTGAGCCACAACACCCCTTCAGGCTTTTTCTGAGTCGTTTATTAGATACAGACTTTTCCATCTGGGCTGCCTTCCAACAGTTATCCTCAGTTCTCAGCCTCCTGAATAGCTAAGATTATAGGCATGAGCCACTAACACTTGGATTCCACATGGTTTTTTTTTTTTTTTTCTCCTTAAATCATGAGACTGACTGGAATTGGCAGAGTGTTCTTTGGCTCTAAGATTCAGCTTTTTTTTCTTTTTTTGTCGGTCATGGGGCCTGAATTCTGGTCCTAGGCACTGTCCCTCAGCTCTTCAGTGCAAAGCTAGCACTCTACCACTTGAGCCACACGCCACTTCCTCCACATGGTTTTTTGAGGGAAAATAAAAATGTGTGTGTATAAATGTATATAATAATTAAGTTATAGCAAGAAAGCTGGATTATATTTTTCATCAGAAAAATGAAAAACTTGTAGATTAAAAGTTGAAAAAAGTTGACTTTCCTTGTGGGGGAAAATTCAAACACATATGTGTTTGCAATAGAGAAGCACATGATCAGAAATGGAAACTAGGCTGGGCGCTGGTGGCTCAGGCCTATACTCCTAGCTACTCAGGAGGCTGAGACCTGAGGATCACAGTTCAAAGTCAGCCCAGGCAGGAAAGTCCGTGAGACTCTTACTGCCAATAAACCAATCAGAAAACCAGAAGTGGTGCTGTGGTACAAGGTGGTAAGAGTGCTAGCCTTGAACTGAAGAGCTGAGGGACAACACCCATGCCCAGAGTTCAAGTCCCACAACTGACCAAAAAAGAAAAGAAAAAGAAATGGAAACTAGCCTGGCACCAGAGGCTCATGCCTATAATCGTAGTACTCAGGAGGCTGAGATCTGAGGATCTCAGTTTGATGTCATCCTTGGCAGGAAAGTCCATGGGACTCTTATCTCTAATTAATTACCAAAAACAAAACAAAACAGAAGTAGGGCTGTAGTTCAAGTGGTAGGCCTTAAGCATATAAGCTGAAGGACAGTGCTCAGACCCTTAAGTTCAAGCCTCGGGACTGGTACAAAAAGAAAAGAACACCAGTAGCTGATGCTTATAATCCTAGCTAATTAAGAGGCTGAGATCTGAGGATTGCAGTTTGAAGTCAGCCTAGACAGAAAAAACCTTGAGACTCATCTCCAGTTAGGCAACCCCACTGCCCACTCCCCTCTAAAAAAAATCAGATCTAGAGTTGTGATTCAAGTGGTAGAATGACATCTGTGAGCAAAGAGACAAGCTAGAGGGTTAGGGCCAGAGTTCAAGCCACAGTACTGACACAAAAATAAATAAGAACTAGAAATATCCTAGATAAATACTTGTCCTTTTGCTTTTTTTAACTTCAGTGTTGGGGATTGAAACCAGGAGTTTGCAAGCTAGGCAAGCACTCTGCCACTGAGCTACATCCCAACGCCTTTGTTGTTTGAAAGGCATATATTTTATCTCTGCTTTTTCTGTGAATGCCTTTACAATACAGATACTGCATCAAAGAACTACTCACAAGTTCTTTTTTTTTAATCAGTTGTGGGGCTTGAACTCTGGTTTTAGGTGCTGTCCCTATGCTCCTCAGCTCAAGGCAAGTGCTCTACTACTTGAGCCACAGCACCACTCCTGGCTTTTTCTGTTTGTATGGTACTGAGGAATCAAACCCAGTACTTCATGTATGCTAGGCAAGCACTCTACCAGTAAGCCACATTCCTAGCCTCAGTTTATCTTTCTTGTATTATATGGAAAGAATTCTCTTTCTTCCAGTTTCTAAAACTATGTTCATTATTTGCCTTTGAATGCTCAACCATAGGTGTTAGTATACACCAATAGTCTGCTTATAATGATTTTAGTAGTGTCTAAAACAGTCTCAGTTTTCTATCACATCTCTCTTACTTCTGAGTCTTTGGGAATATCCATATTTCTACTCACTGTTAGTCCTGCTACTAACTCTTATTATTTAATGAGTTAATAGAAAGCACATGTCTATCATCATAAATTTATGTTTTAATATACGGGTGACTATTTCAATATAACTAGTTGACTTTGCAATTGTTTATATGTCATTTTAGTTTAAAATGTATTTTTCAAAAGAAAGTTTTTAGATGAGGCTGGGAAGGTGGCTTAGTGGGAAAGTGCTTGCTTTGTATGCATGAGGCCCTGGGTTCGATTCCTCAGCACCACATAAGCAGAAAAAGCAGGAAGTGGCACTGTGGCTAAAGTGGTAGAGCACTAGCCTTGAGCTAAAGAGCTCAGGGACAGCGCCCAGGCCCAGAGTTCAGGCCTCACAACTGAAAACAACAAAAAAAAGTTCTTAGAGGCCACCATGGTATAAAAAAAATTCAAAATGCCAAGGTTAAGTGAACAATAAATAGCTTTGTGAGTTAAACCACTGCAGTCAATTTTTTGTTAATTCACTAAATGATGCCCAACTCAGATTTTCTAACTCGCATATCAGTGTCGATATAAATTTTTATGTAGCTTTCTAGACATAGAGTTGGTATTCTGTGTTAGTCAACTTTCTGTTGTTATGACAGAATATATAACAGACTCGGTGATTTATAAAGAATACTAGTTATTTTGGCTCATAGGGTCAGAGGCTAGCAGGTCTATGATGATGATGTCAGCTTCTGTTCAGCTTTCAAGTTTCAGAGGTTTCAGTGCATGGTAAGCTGATTTATTGCTTTTAGATCTGTGCAAGGCAGAAACATCATAGAGGAAGAACATAAAGTACAGGAAACTTACTTGCTTCTTGGTGGCTAGGAAGCAAGAGAGATGTTTTTCAACTAGAGAATAAGTTGCACGAGGGCAGGGATGGTGTCTTTTGCTCAGTGTTTTATTCCCATGAGATGTTACTGCCATGAGATGTTTTTCAACTAGAATGTAAGCTGCATAAGCAGGGATGATGCTTTTTTTATTTCCAGTGCATGATGTAGAGCCTGACACATCTAGACTTTCAGACAATATGTAATGCTTTATAAATTGATGCAACAGAGAACTTCATCCTGTTAAAATTATTATATTTTGGTTTTTGAGTGAAGAGAAAAGGTTTCATTTAAAAAAGACTTCATAAGTCTTTTTTTGCCAGTCCTGAGACTTGAACTCAGGGCTTGGACCCTATCCCTGAGCTTCTTTTGCTCAAGGCTAGCACTCTACCACTTGGGCCACAGTACCACTTCTGGCTTTTTCTGTTTATGTGGTACTGAGGAATTGAACCCAGGGCTTCATGCATGCTAAGCAAGCACTCTACCACTGTCATATTCCCAGCCCTTCTTAAGACTTTCTTACAAAACTTAATTTGGGCTGAGAATGATAGCTCAAGCCTCTAATACTAGCTACTTCGCTGATCCAGGCAAAAAAATGTTCTCACGACTCAACCAGTGGCTGGGTGCCTGTCATTCCAGCAAAATGGAGAAGCACAAATAGGAGGATTGGTCCAGGATGACCCAGATAGAAAGTCAACCCTATCACAAAAATAACTCATACAAATAGGGCTAGCACAGTAGCTCAGGTGGTAGATAACCTGCCTAGCAAGCATGGGGCTCAAAATTTAAACCCCAGTTCTGCCATAAATATATTTTGGGGGATAACTAGTTATAAAAATATACTCATTCAAGTAGAAACAAAGAAAAGCTTAAAATAATTATCAACTTTATTCTCCCCATGTGAAGAGCATCTCTCAATATTTTTCTAAATACTCAACTAGTCTTTCATCTAGATGTATTCATATATATAATCTGTCATGTTATTTATTACATATATTATAAATTATTTTACTGTTTTACTTTTGTCAGTCATGGGGATTGAACTCAGGGCCTGGGCGCTGTCTCTGAGTGAATTCAAGGCTAGTTCTCTACCACTTTGAGCACAGTGCCACTTCCACAGCATCTCACAGTGTCCGGCGCCAGCGGCTCATACCTGTAATCTCAGGAGGCTGAGATCTGAGGATTGCAGTTCATAACCAGCCCAGGCAGGAAAGTCCCTGAGACCAAAGTGGTGCTGTGGCTCAAGTGATAGAGTGCTTAGCCTTAAGCTGAAGAGCTCAGGGACAGCATTCAGGCCCAGAGTTGAAGCCCTATGACTGACCATAAAAAAAAAAGGCTGACAGGACTTTCTTACCCAGTCTGGCTTTGAAACACAATCCTCAGATTTTAGCTGCCTGAAGTAGCTAGGATTACATGTGTGAGCCACTGGTGCCCTACTGTTTTACTCTTTTAGAGTGAGGTTTTTTTTTTGTTTTTGTTTTTTTGGGTTTTTTTGCCCATCCTGGTGCTTGAACTCAGGACCTGTGTGCTATCCCTGAGCTTCTGCTCAAGGCTAGCACTCTTCCACTTAAGTTACAGCTCCATTTCTAGCCTTTTCTGAGTATTTTATTGGAGGTGAGAGTCTAATGGACTTTCCTACCCAGGCTGGCTTCTAACTGTGATAATCAGATCTCAACCTACTGAGTTGCTAGGATTACAGACATGAGCCACAGGTGCCTGGCTGAGATAATTTTGTTCATACTGTTTCAAAACTTATTTTTTGCCGGAGCCTGCCGGCAGTGAAAGGGAATCCTGAATTAGGGGGCGAGGATGGAAAAATAAAGACATAAGACAAAGGATGGGGTTTGGAGGTCTGCAGCTCAAGACTACAGCACCGTTTATTTTTAACTCTCCTTATTATATACTATTAGAAGTCAAGAGGTAACCTAAGGTCACCATAGTGCAGAAAAGCAAGGAAAATTTTAATAAAAACAAGGTGCAGATTGAAACAAGACAAGGTCAACTGATAGAAAGTAAAACAAACTCTACAGATATAGCAAAGCAAACTCGGGCACCTGGTGCTTTTCATGAAAGCCAGTTCTTTGTACGTGCCTTCAAGTGAACACAAGGGTCAAGATGACCTTGGAGCTTTATTGTCGGCTCCCAACATCTCCCCCGTCTTTGTTTGAAGAAGTGAACCCGCCTGTCTTAGGTTGGGTGGATGACATTTTCTGCCTTACCCGTCTTCGGGAATTTCTTCAGAGCAAAGCTGAAGGCCCTGTCTTACGTTGGTCAGACTGGCACCCCCTCCTACCCGTCTCTGGCTGCAGTTCCTCTCGGGGGGAATTCATTTATTTGGAGCTTGATCTTATGTAGCTTGCTGGCTAAACTCATAAGAGAGTTTTGCAGGGCACGTATAATATAAGGAAGGCAAAGAAAAACCATCAGCAAAAGCATTCCCAGGCCAAGCAATGACATTAGCAATCCTTTAATATAAGTCAGGGAAGGGATATAGCGTTGAAATTGTTTAAACAGTTTTTTAACAGTTTTTGCCACTTTAGAGTCCAGAGGTAGGGCTTGTGTAGTATTATGAGCAAGCTGATTAAGATAATGGGCAGTTTCAACATTTTGTGTTAGTGCCACAGCAGTTGCGCTGCAGAGGCAGCTAACGAAATAAAGGCCAAAACATCAGCTACAAGTAGCCCAACAAATCGACGAGAGCGCATTAGTTCTTTCAATTGTTCCAACACCTGAATACCAGAATCTTCATACCAAGTTTCAGAAATATTTACAGGAGGCATAACAAAAGATGGTTGTCTAACAATAAGTATGGATTCAGTGATGCTGCTATACAAGCAATTAGTAAAAGAACAATTAGAACAGGTAACATTAAAATAATTAACTCCTACAGAGATATTAAACGGTCCATACATAATGACATGGGGTGGTGATACACAACTTATAATATTTTTTAAAAGGGATGAATTGGGCCAGGTTATGTTGTTGAGTGCAGCCACCAGGGTCCAAACATGATGTTGAGGATACCCATTTATCCACCACAGCCCTAGATTGTACTTAGTAAGATTAGCTCCAGACCAGTCCATTAATTGAGAATTAGTTCCAGAAATATTGGTAACAAATGGCTGCACATGCCTGCACCTTATTGGATGAGGCTCTCCTGTAGATTCTACTACTTGTGAAGAATTAATGCAACGGGGTATCCTATAAGATGGAGTAGAATTTGCATAAACTAAGTGCCCAGTTGGCAAAGATGTCATCTGTATATTGTACATTTGATTTTTGTCTGGAAATCAAATTTTATGAGTCATGGATTACATAAAAGTACAGCCTGGAATGGAGCTTTTAAAATTGGTGGTAAAGCATAAAGGAGTTCCAATGTTTGAAGCTGAGATATCTCCCATCTTGTTGTGCTGGATGAAAGGATGGGAGGCTGTACTGTATGCTGATCTATTGACATGAATGAGTACTTCAACTCCCTCCCCGGTCACTGGGTGCACAATCGGGGGATCCGGCATGTAAGCCCAATGTGTCAGTGTTTGTGTCATCTGAATGAGCCTCCACAATCCTAACACAGTGTTCAGGCAACCAGCGAGCGTCATTTTCTTCCTGCGAGAAAACACAAACACGTCCTCGACCCCATGTTAAAACCGGATTAGGCCCATGCCAAGCACTTGTTAAAGGATCCTTCCACTAAACTTGAGCAAAACCTCTTTGCTCTCTTTTTTCCCAAAACCGCTGTGCTGTGGATAGGCCATTACAATCTAAGTTTAAAAATTTAGTACAAACAAAGCATAAGAAAGAATATTAACAGGAGAGATGGGGTATAATTCCCCACCTTTCAATTTAAAAATTTGATGTTTGAGCAAACCATTAGCTCGTTCAATAATTCCTTGACCTTGAGGATTGTAGGGAATACCCGTAGTGTGAATAATCTGATAAGATTTACAAAAATTTTGAAAAGCTTGTCCAACATATCCCAGACCATTATCAGTTTTACTATGTTTAGGAAGTCCCATAGTGGCAAAGCAGTGTAGGGAATGGGCAATACAATGTTTGTTAGTCTCCCCGGCAAGAGGAGTAGCCATAATAAAATTAGAGTAGGTATATGGTAACATGGACAAAGGGAAGCCATCCAAAAGATGGAATCAGGCAGGAGTTTAGTCTTTTTCCATGGTGGAGGTGGTCAGGGTAATGATGTAGATTTTCTCCAGGTGACTGTCAGGCTGTAGCAGCAGCAGCAGGGTCTCTCAGTGGCTCCAAGGGACTGTTACACCTCGTGCTGGGCTGTAAATTTCTACACAGACTGGTTAAGGATACAAGTAATACATAGGCTTGGCAGGCTGTGGCCCCACTAGTTTTTAAGACTATTTAGACAATAGCCCAGGACAATTTACCAAGATGATAACTTTTTTAACTAAATAGTTCTTTTAATAAGGCTGATTTTCTAGGCAAATATAGAGGGCTCAGGCCTGTACTACTATTTTCCATGTCTTTTTCTTTTGTCTATTTTGTCACTTTTTTTAGGGAGGTCAGTTTAAAGTGTAAGTAACAAAGAAGGAGCTAGAGAGAAGCAGATATTGAGGGGGTGTTAGCCAGTCTCCTCCAGGCTCTTGCATCAAGATGAATCTGAGAGGAGAAACATTCCAAGAATTCCAAAATACATACACACAAACATTGAGACAAAGCACATTTACAGCATGCACGTTGTAGACTGTCAGACAGAAAGTGCCGGACTACAGACAGGCCCAAATGTCCGCATTAGTGGATAGTTTACCCTGATGGGGAACCGGGGGACGTCTCCCACCGGCCCAGTTGGCTGTCTTATAGAGCATCTGCCAAGACTCTTGCCAACCCCAATACAGAACCTGCAGGCTACACAGATACCAGACAATTACAAAGCAGCAATGTTTTAACTTACAGGCCATTTGCATCATGGTGTCCCTGAATCCTTTTTTCCAAATTTTTTTTTTTAAGTTTTAAAACTAATGTTTTAACCAGGGGTATACTTCCTCAACAAAGTGAAAGAAACATTCTAACTGACTCTGTCTAACTTTCACTCCTTGAGCGTGAAGCATACCCTTGAGATCCTGCACATATAACGTGTGGCTGTTTCCTTGCCCCATAATTTCTTACTCCCGACTATACTATCACCAGCTCTTTTTCTGGACGCGTCCTCTTACCTTAGCGGGGTCCTCTGCCTTGATCCCAGGTTTTCAGTGTCCCTGTTCGGGCGCCACTTGCTGGAGCCTGCCGGCAACGAAAGGGAATCCTGAATTGGGGGCAAGGACGGAAAAATAAAGACATAAGACAAAGGATGGGGTCGGGAGGTCTGCAGTACCATTAATTTTTAACTCTCCTTATTATATGCTATTAGAAGTCAAGAGGTAACCTAAGGGTCACCATAGTGCAGAAAAGCAAGGAAAATTTTAATAAAAACAAGGTGCAGATTGAAACAAGACAAGGTCAACTGATAGAAAGTAAAACAAACTCTACAGACATAGCAAAGCAAACCCGGGCACCTGGTGCTTTTCATGAAAGCCAGTTCCTTGTATGTGCCTTCAAGTGAGCACAAAGGTCAAGATGACCTTGGAGCTTTACTGTCGGCTCCCAACAATTTTTTTATTTAACATACTATGAATTATTTTCTATTTTACAATTCGATTTTAGTATTAAAATTACTTTTAGTATTTTTATATTTAAATTTGAGATTTTATCCACTTTAAATAGTAATTCCACTTTAGAAAAATTTATTTGAACCAGGTTAGTCTGAAGTAACATAGGGAACCCAATCACGTATTTGGGACTTAATTAGTGATTTTGCCCCAAGGCTTTTACCATCCTTATCTGTGTGTCAGGAAAACTTTTTCTGTGTTTCAGGAGATTCAAAGAATTTTTTGTGTGCAATACTGCATTAGTGAATTGTCTTAACTGAATGTAATTTCTTCTTCTCTCCTTTCCCTAGTAAATAGCGGGGGCAAGATAGCCCTGAGTGAAGAGTTTGCACAAGTGTATTCCCTGGCAGATGGGATTCGAATATGGATGGTAAGATTTTCCTTCTCATGTGATTTTTGTATAATTTAGGTTTTCCCACTCTGATGTTAGAATTAAGGTAAGAAACTTTTTCCCCAAGAGTATTATTTTATGATTTTTTTTCCATTCCTGAGGCTTGAACTCAGGGCCTGGGCATTGTCCCTGAACTTCTTTTGCTCAAGGGTAGCACTCTACCAATTTAGCCACAGCACCATTTCCAGCCTTTTCTGTTTATGTGGTACTGAGGAATCGAACCCAGGGCTTTGTGCATGCTAGGCAAGCACTCTACCACTAAGCCACATTCGAAGCACTTACGAATTTTTTTAAAAAAACTAAATTTCAGTTCAGTTCAGAATAGGCTTAAAGTAATTTAGAACCCTTGAAATCATAACTTAGTGAGTGTTAAAAATGTTCAGAGTAAACATTAAAGAGGTTTAAATAAACCCCTTTCATATCTTTCAATAAACCCAAAGTAATACCAAGTGGGCAATTCCTCATACCTAGAAAAAAAGAATTGCCTTAGATACTGGCAGCCATTGATAGTTTCAGTAAGGTAAAAGATCTGTGACATATTTGAAAAATAACTGCAGCATTGGTTGTGACAGTCCAACCTGGAAGAACTAAATGTCTATTGGTGGGGAGAAGAAAAGGAATTGTATCTGGGTGCCGGTGGCTCATGCCTATAATCCAAGCTACTCATGAGGCTGAGATCTGAGGATCTCGGTTCAAAGCCATTCTGAGCAGGAAAGTCTGTGAAACTTTTATTTCCAATAAACCACCAGAAAACTGGAAGTGGCCTGTAGCTCAAGTGGTAGAGCACTTGCCTTGAGCTGAGGAGCTGAGGGACAGCGCTCAGGCCTAGAGTTCAAGCCCCCTGAAAAACAAAAAAAAAAAAAAAAGAAAAGAAAAGGAATTGTATATTAATATGTGATATGAGTAATATTACATTACAACAAAAGTGAAAGAAATAAAGCCACATGTATCTGCAAGGTTATCTTTCAATAGATTTGATAAAAGAAAAAAAGAAAAGTATAAATATGCTTAAGTATGATAATTCTTATATGTTTTAATACGAGCCAAATTTTCATGTTATATATAAATGTGTGATATAATTATACAAATACATAGAAATGCTGAACACTGAAATCAGGAGAATTGTTTTTGATTCTTAGGTATGAAAGTAGTGATAGTCTTCATATTATTTATAACTTTTTTTGCCAGTATGGGACTTGAACTCACATGGTATATATTTGTATGCATCTTTAACCCTGGATAGTAATTGAGAAAAAAATTTAAGCAAATGGGTAGAGAATGGATAACAAAATTGAAAGCAAAAGCCAGGTGGGCACCAGTGGTTCATGTATGTAATCCTAGCTATTCAGGAGGCTGAGATCCAAGGATTGGGGTTCAAAGCCAGTTCTAGACAGACATATTGGGGAGACCTTTGTCTCCATTTAATCAGCAAAAAGCCAGTAGAGGTGTGGCTCAAATGGTAAAGTGCCAGCCTTGAGCAAAACCTTTTGAGAGGCTCAGTACTGACAGAAAAGAAAAAAAAGAAATTGAAAGCAAAAGACTTAATTATAGTAACGAAAAAAGAATAGCTTTTGCAACTGAGATGAAATAATCATAGGGCTTTGTGAAGGATTTGAGTAGTGAATAAGAAGAAGGAATTTAGGATAGATCAACCATTGATGGATTACTTAGTAGGAAGGAAAAGCCATGATCAGGATAGGAAAAGCAATCTTTGATTTATGAATTAGGAAAGAAATTAAGCTTTCGACCTGTTATCTGAGACATCTAGCTAGAGAAGTTGGTGGATAATCTAAGTGACCGATGTGTCAGAGACATGTGAAGACAGAGGGTAACTTTAAATTATTTTTAATAGTTATTTTTATTAAAAGTATGAGTTTACAAACACAGCCTTGGTCTGAGTAGACCATAGTTAGTGTCCAAATTATACTGGATAGTTAGAAACTAAAGTAAACAAAATCTCTTAGGAGAAATTAAAAGGCATCATCATCAGATAGTAGGAGGAGAATCAGCTGGATGAGTTAATTCAGAGGTAGAGTACTCACCATAAAACGTGGTAGAACAAGAATCAAAAAAGTATGCTAACAGAGAAACCAAGTGGTAAGATTTGAAAGAAAAGAGTTTCTAAGAAACTCAGCCACATAGTTTAGGTGAAAACTTTTTGGCTATTGAAAAGCATGCAATAGATAATGCTCTAGTGAGCCTAAAATAGACTGCCAACACACAAGATACTGGCTTTCTGTTTGAGACCTTGGCCTCTCTTGTGCCTTCTGCCTGGCTGTCAGCATTGTGGCCCATGCTGTGATCATTGCCTCAATCTGTTCTCATAGTACCCTCCTCTGCCTGAAGTCTCAGCATCACCTAGCGTTGTCCCCTCATCAGGGTAGAACAGAGTTCAAAATTTAAGAACAAGCTGGTGTCAGTAATCCTGCACTTAGAAAGCTCAGATCTGAGGATCATGATTTGAAACCAGTGCAGGCAAAAAAAAAAAAAAAAGTTGATGAGACTCTTATCTTCAATTAATCACCAAACATCCAGAAGTGGAGCTATGGGTCAAATGAAGAGCACTAGCCTTGAATAAAAAAGCTAAGGGAGGGATGGGAAGGTGGCTCAGTGGTAGAGTGCTTGCCTTGCATGCCTGAGGCCCTGGGTTCAATTCCTCAGCACCACATAAGCAAAAAGAAAACAGCTGGAAGTGGCACTGTGAGCTGAAGAGCTGAGGGACAGCGCCCAGGCCCAGAGTTCAGGCCCCACGACCGGACCCCCCCCTAAAAAAAAGCTAAGGGACAGCATCCAGACCTTAATTTCAAGCCCCAGAACTCCACATACAGACAAAAAAATTAGAACAAGTTTTGAAGCAAACTAGATATATGACTGTAGTAAGGCCTCCATTTTTCTAGACCTCAGCTGCTTTGTCTTTACTGGTAGGATTTAGAGAAAATCTCCTTCAGCACCAGTATTTTAAATTTTGTGATATAATATAGTCATGTATATAAATTCCTTCCACTTGCGGTAGAGGAGGGAGTTTTGTAGACAGGTCTTCAAAAGTAGTTTTGTGGACAGCTTCAAAGGATGAAGAAAACAAGTTTAGCCCACGTCCTAAGCAGCTGGGTAATAGTTACAAAGTCTTCTATAATTTCAACACTGTGTGTTTTTGCAATAGTTTTCTGTGCTGCCCTGCTGCTCTATCAGGACAGCTTAATTATGTGTTTCAAATCTTCTTACTCCCCAGTTAGAGATGAATCAAAAGTTCCTGATGAGCCCTGGGAATGAGGCTGAAGAAAAACTCAGTTCAGAAGCTGTAGAGGTGAACCGAGTGAGCCAATACTAGCCATGGTTACTGGTCCATCAGGTGTTTTGTTTTTGTTTCATCCAGAACTGAGAGAAATTATGCCTGACTTCTTGGTAATTCTTGTTGAGGCTGTGTTGACATAGGAAAAGTGATAAAGAAAGATGCTTAAGGTTGTTTTCAAGGATATATAAAAATGGAGAAAATGCCAAAAAGAACTAATTGTTTACTAACATGCTCCAAGTGGAACATCTTTCTAATTGCTTCTTTTAAGAGGCTTCAGATTCATGTATGCAGCTCAAAGAATTATGAAAGAATTGCTATTAATTTTTTAAAAATATGTTTGAAAATGTATTTTTGTAGACAGCTAGGCTGAAACTTTTACAGGTAAAAAAGTGTAATGCTTGGGCTTTGCATGGAAATCATCAGAACTTGGGAGTGAGGGAAACAAGATTAGTTGTGAGTTGATCATTATTGAGACAGTGGGTATATAGAATAGTCATTTTACAATTCCTCATATATATTTGAAATGTTCACTATAATAAAGCTCTAAAAAAGTATTGGCATGATCTTGATTCATATAATTACAGTTTGATTGTATTATATCAGTAGATGCAGAATTCATGAAGATGAAGTACAAATAGATTATTTTTCTCTCTGAAAGTAATTACTAAGTTTAATTTTTTATTTATCTCTCTATCATTTTATTTTTTTGCACTTAGCAAAAGAATGTATTCAGAAAAGTCTTCTATTACTAAAATTTTTGCCCATGGGCAAAAGTTCAGAAGAAACCTTAGACAAGTTGGTGACTGTCAATGAAACCGATCATCTCCAGCCACTAGACAGGCACCAGAGAACAAGCTCTATGGTAGAGGAGCATTTCCAAGCCTCAGCATCTTCCACAGAAGCAGGCCCCTCAACTGCTGGAGACAACAGTCCTGACTGGGAAGTCCCATCAAAGCTGCCACCAAGTAGTGGGCCTCCCTCTGCAGAAGTGCCCACTGCTGAGGATCCCTCCTCACCTTCCACACCCACCGGCGGCCACCCTTCACCTGAAGGCGACTCCAGCTACTCTCTTTCAGATCCATGGAAGATGCTAGACCACTGCCTACAGTAAAAGAGAAATATCCATTGTTAAGGATGCCATGGAGTTCATTAAAGATCAATCACTCTCACATGAGAGGTGAGCCAGTCGTTTTCTCCCAGTACTTTCTCTTTTCAAATCAGAGATATCCAGTTGAGGCAAAGGCTTGAAGTTCATGTTAACAGTGGACAAGTGATATTTAGGATAGAACCAAATTTGTTTTACAATATTCAAGATAAAAAAGTGGTGAGTTTTCCCTTAAAGAAGTGTTTTTCATTTAAGATTTGTGTATTATACTGCATGTAAAATATATCTCAGTAATGTTGTTTTTTGTTTTTGTTTTCTTAAGGAAGCATTTCCTTTGGTAGCTGCCACTTAAAACATTGTTAGCCCTGGGATAAATTCAGGTTTTGATCTTTTCTGACAGTCCATGGGCCTACCTACCTCCCTGAAAGTTAGTGAGGAATTTCCTAATCTTATGAATTAAAGCTTTATCTCTTGATAGACAAGTAAATATATCAAAGTTTTTCAGAATTAGTTTTTCAAAATGAGTTGTGCCTTCACACAATTTGTGTGCAATTGATTCTTAATGCTGCTAAGTAAAAGTAGTAGATAGTATAATATTCTCCTTTGCATGATGTGTTTAACACCAGCAGCAGTAATTGCTTTTTATTCATAAAGCTTCAGATCTTGGGTGGAGGATAGGTGTTTTTTTTTTTTCCTACCCTAACTCAGCTTCCTGCATATTCTGACTTGAGTTGTCTCCAGTGTTGTAAAAGTTCTTTCCTTAAAGAAAGCCCAAGCCAAGAGCATCCTGGAAGCCCTGAGGGTACTTCAGTACTGTACAGAATCCCTAGGACAGCCTCACTGCTTTTATCCACCACATGTACTTTTCCTGTTGGAGCTTCTGATCTGCCAGAAAGATTCTACCAAGTAAGTACAAAGGACAAATCTGCAAAGAAAATAAGCTGAGGTCATTTTAAAGAAAAAAAACAGATCTTGCAGAATCCCTTGCGCATTGCGTCGCGCTGGCACTTTTCGTGGCGGGGGCCTTAGACCTCAACCTGTAGCCGGGCGCCATCTTTGACGCTGGCAGTCCGGGATTTCTGCTGGCTGTGGCTGGCGTGTGGACGGCGGGCAGCCGCGGCTGAGAAAGAAGAGAGACGTGGCAGCAGGCGGGAATCGGAGATAGTGTCCTCGGTTCGGTAAAGTTTCTGTTCTCTGGGTTATGTTTAAAGACGAATTCTGTGATTGAGTTGTCATTTGGAAGATTAAACCCATTTCAAGAGGACTTTGAGCTGGTCCTTACCATTTGGAAGCAGTGGCTTATTTCAAAAAGCCACTTCTGGTCAAGATTGTTCCCATCATGCCTAACCAAGGAGAAGACTGCTATTTTTTTTTCTATTCGACATGTACCAAAGGTGACAGCTGCCCTTTCCGTCACTGTGAAGCTGCATTAGGAAATGAAACTGTTTGCACATTATGGCAAGAAGGGCGCTGTTTTCGACAGGTGTGCAGGTTTCGCCACATGGAGATTGATAAAAAACGCAGTGAAATTCCTTGTTACTGGGAAAATCAGCCTATGGGATGTCAAAAATTAAACTGCGCTTTCCATCACAACAGAGGACGCTACGTTGAAGGCCTATTCCTACCTCCAAGCAAAACTGTGTTGCCCACTGTGCCAGAGTCACCAGAAGAGGAAGTGAAGGCCAGTCAACTCACAGTTCAGCAGAACAAACTGTCTGTGCAGTCTAACCCCTCTCCTCAGCTGAGGAGCGTTATGAAAGTAGAAAGTTCTGAAAATGTGCCAAGCCCTACACATCCACCAGTGGTAATCAATGCTGCAGATGATGATGAAGATGATGATGATCAGTTTTCTGAGGAGGGCGATGATACCAAAACACCCCCCATGCAGCCAACTCCTGAAGTCCATAATGGATTACGACTGGCTTCTGCCCGGAAACCTGGAGCAAATTTAAAGCAAGGTGAATGTTTGAATTTTGGAATAAAAACTCTTGAGGAAATTAAATCAAAGAAAATGAAGGAAAAATCCAAGAAGCAAGGTGAAGGTTCTTCAGGAGTTTCCAGTCTTTTACTCCAGCCTCAGCCCATTCCAGGTCCTGAAAAAGAGAATGTCCGGACTGTGGTGAGGACAGTAACTATGTCAAGCAAACAAGGAGAAGAACCCTTGGTTAGATTGAGTCTTACAGAGAGACTGGGAAAACGAAAATTTTCAGTGGGTGGGGACAATGATCCCCCATTAAAGCGGAGCCTAGCACAGAGGCTCGGGAAGAAAGTGGAGGTGCCAGACACTAACCCTGACAAAACACAAAAGAAAGTTCAAGTTTCCAAGTCTTTGAAGGAGCGTTTAGGTATGTCAGCTGGTCCAAACAGTGAGGAGACAACAGAGAGAGTTAATAAAGTTGGTGAGATCCATGTCAAAACATTAGAAGAAATTCTTCTTGAAAGAGCCAGTCAAAAACGTGGAGAACTACAAACTAAACTCAAGACAGAGGGACCTTCAAAAGCTGAAGATTCTACTTCAGGAACAAGAAGTTCTTCTGCTGTCCGAATTAAAACTTTCTCTGAGGTCCTAGCTGATAAAAAGCATCGGCAGCAGGAAACCGAGAGACAAAATTGCAAAAAGGACGCAACTTGCATTAAGCTAAAGAGTAACACTGATATAAAAAAGCCAGTGGTTTTACCACAGGTGGTTGTCAGCACAGGGCAACCAGAAGAGCCTGCAGGAAGAGCACGGTCCATGCAGGAAGTGCACATTAAGACACTGGAGGAGATTAAGCTGGAGAAGGCACTGAGGGCACAACAGAGCTCAGAGAGCAGTGCCAGCTCCCCGCCTCCACCGGAGGCCACCCCCACAGCCAGACGGCTTCTGCGAATCACCAAAAGAACAGGTACAAAAGAAGAGAAGAGACTTCAGGAAGGAAGTGAAGTTGCTTCTCAGATGAGTGTTACTGTGGCAGAGGCTAATGAGGCTCTAGATGAGTCCACTGGAGTTGATATCACTAAAGTTCCAGCCAAGAAATGTGAAACCCTGAGAGAGAAGCTCGTGCAGAAGCCGCAGGAGAGGGGGGCCTCACACAAGGAGAAATCTGTCCTCACGCCCCTCCGGGGAGATGTTGCCTCTTGCAATACCCACATGGAGAAACCAGTGCTCACAGCTGCGTTAGGCATTGCCCGGCACTTGACCAAGCGGCTTCCCACAAAGCCATCCCAGAAAGGGGAGGTAGAAACCTCCGGGATTGGGGACTCCATATTGAATGTGAAATGTGCAGCACAGACATTGGAGAAAAGGGGTAAAGCTAAACCCAAAGTAAATGTGAAGCCATCTGTAGTCAAAGTTACTTCACCTCCCAAGCTGGCGCCAAAACGCAAGGCTGCAGAGGT
Source organism: Dipodomys spectabilis (assembly GCF_019054845.1). NCBI lineage: Eukaryota > Metazoa > Chordata > Mammalia > Rodentia > Heteromyidae > Dipodomys > Dipodomys spectabilis. Next base: position 4,662,088 of record NW_024870757.1, on the reverse strand, counting down.
GCACCCTGCCGTCATTGCAGCTGTGAAGCCACTCAGCAGCGTCCTGCAGGAAAGTCCAGCCAAGAAAGCAACCATGGCTGTTGTCCCGCTCCTCTCTGAGGATACAGTAGCCCCCAAGACGGAGCCAGAAAAACCTAAAGACAGTTTTGTGCTGCCTCCAACCCAGTCTTCTTCAGAACCCTCACCCCCAGAAGTATCTGGCCCTTCTTCATCCCAGGTAGCCACGAAAACTTGCCGACTCAGCTCTGCCTCAACAGGAAAGCCCCCACTGTCTGTGGAGGATGATTTTGAGAAACTAATATGGGAGATTTCAGGTGGCAAATTAGAAGCTGAGATTGACCTGGATCCTGGGAAGGACGAAGATGACCTTCTGCTGGAGCTTTCAGAAATGATTGACAGCTGAAGGTGGTAGTGAGAACACTTAAAAAAAAAAAAAGTCACCAAAAACTGGACTTGGTTTTATCTATTACATCATTTACCTGAGATGATTTCTTTAGTCTCAAATTTTTCCCTAATCAGAAGTATACCTCTGAACTGTCTATATGTGTTCTGAATTCCATGGGTCAGATTTTCCAAGTCCCTTGATAAGCATTTTGTTGAGCATCTTTGAGAAGAAGTTCTGCAGTGCCCTTCTCCACAGCGACAGCCTGAAGGCGAGCCAGATGAAAAGGGTGTGAGAACTTGGTGACTCCTTGAGGTGTTCCTTAGCTCTGCCTGTTCCCTTTGTTGTATTTTTCCTTTTTTGTATTGTCTTAACATATTTAATGTTATCTGAGTTTGAAATGAATGAATGAAGATGGCTGCTACCATTGTGGACCAAATTCCATGCTACCACTTAAAAAAAAAAAAGGAAAAGAAAAAACACCGAGTCTGTGTTAAATTGTATGTCTTTTTAAAGGTATTTGGAGATTCATCTAAGCTTTAAAGAGGGCTGAGCAGCTCAAGAACCTGCAATATGGGCATAAGACCTGGTTTGAATGCGTCAGCTGCTCTGAGAGCCTCTGAAGAGCAATAGCTAACTTATTACTGTAATTTTTTTAAAGGCTTTAAAGTGCCTCCAGGGTCCCTGAATCTAATTTTCTACTTCTGAGATTCCCCAGATTCTTGATAAGAGATGGTGAGATGAGTTAGAGCATCTCTTTTTTTAGTATGAGAATTGTCCCTTCAGTACTTGCCTCCTTCTGGCATTGAATCATTACAGGGACAAAAAGTAGTACATGTTTTTATTTTATTTTAAAGTCTCCCAGAAAACTCCTCTTGCCCAGTATTTCTTTGGTGCCCTTTAATACTGGAGGAGAAAAACAATAAGCTCAAGCTGCCAATATTTCTGGCCTATAGCCAGTACACTGAACTGTACTGTAGCAGGGATATTGAGCTCTGGGGGGTGTATTGTATACCTTCCAGTTTCCTTAATTTGGCAATTGAATTCTCTTTTGTTGATACTGGTCTCCATATCACCTCAAGGTTTAGACTTGTGAAGGAACAAGTAAGATGGGGTAGTGGTCTTGAAAGGAGACGTGTTGTACATAACCTGGAGGAGGAAAGAAGGACCTGTCCATTTTGATACTTTGCTTTAGGTGGACAGTTTATTTCTCATGGGGAAATCTGAACCACCGGTCGTGTTGGCTCCTAAGGAACTGCTGTTGTAAGCGGCTCATCGAGAGTTGAACTTCATTGTAGCCTTGTTGGGATTATGGAAAAGGAAGAAAGCCACAGGACTGCTCATTCAGTCTTGGGAAGATCTGGATGATTCTGCACAAGCAAAAATGACTTGAAATATATGTATAGACACATCTCTGCCAGTCCGTCTTCAGTCGACCGAATGCTGTGTGACGGCCCTTCTCCACAGCAGGGGTGGAACGCTCTTGTTTCTCCGCAGAGTTCACAGATGCATTGCAGTTTTGGAATCAGCATATAGATTCCAAGTCCCGTTTGTATATAACCTTATTCTTTGACTTTTGAAAAGTTAATTTTTGTTCCTATATTTAAAGCCCTTGTATCAGTCAATGATTCATGTTCAGCATTATTTGAACCATTTGCCATTACAGAAAGAAAAATACTTAATTTGTGTTTTAATAAAACTGGTGTAGGAAAAAAAAAAAACAGATCTTTTCTAATTAATAATTATCATTTCCATGTGGAAGACAAATGAACATTCATTCTTTCATCCTAAGGAATAAAAGGATCATATCTTTAATAGGTACCATGAACATGTGTATTCAGCTGTGTTTTACCAGGCAGAATGATATTTTAATATTTCTCCTGGGCACATTATTATTTGGCTCCTGGAAAATTTGAGCTAAAATATGATATTCATTTACAATAATGATGTTAATTTAAGTGCTTCTCAAGGTGGTTCTAATCTTCACTCAGTAATTGTTTTTTAGTATCTACTGTGCCAGGCACTGTTCAACATGTTATATATTCAGTAGTGGACAAGACAGATCAAGTCCCTGTTTTTTTTTTTGGGGGGGGGATTTTTGGTCAGTCCTGGGGCTTGAAGTCAGGGCTGAGCACTGTCCCTGAGGTTCTTTTGCTCAAGACTAGCACTCTACCACTTGAGCCACAGTGCTAATTCCAGCTTTGTCTGTTTATGTGGTAGTGAGGAATCAAACCCAGGGCTTCATGCCTCTTAGGCAAGAACTCTACCACTAAGCCATATTCCCAGCCCCCAAGTCCCTATTCTAATTGAGCTTATATTCTCTTGAAGAGTAAAAGAGAACTTTTTTGGGTGGACGGGGGAAAAGGGGATGCTGGTCCTGGAGCTTGAGCTCAGAAGGTGAACACTGCCCCTGAGATTTTTTGCTCAAGGCTAGTGCTCTACCACTTGTACCACAGCTCTACTTCCATTAGTTTGTTATTGTTGGATTATTAATTTTGTGATTAATTGGAGATTCATAGCCTTTCCTGCCTGGTGCCTGGCTCAAGAGAGAGCAGTTTTAAAAGTTAATATTTTAAAATTTAGCAGGGCTTCAGTGGCTTATGCTAGCTGTTCACAAGGTTAGATTTGACTATTGTTGTTCAAAACCAGGATATGCAGAAAAGTCTATGAGATTCTTTTTTTTAATTTTAATTTTTATTTTTTGTGAACATACTGTACAGAGGGGTTACAATTACATGGGCAAGATAATGAGTACATTTCTTATCAAGCATTGCAGCCACCTCCTTTGTTTACCCTTCACATCTCTTCCCAGCCTCCCCTCACCCCCTACTCAATCCCTCCCTACCCCTCCCCCACACCAAAGTTGTAAAGTTTGTTTTCGACATGACAACTTGTACTTCTCATAGTTGCCACGGATCCACCTGTATCCTTAAACGACTTGTTTTCCCCATCTCCTCCACAAATTATACCGACATCAAATTTAGTGAAAGCAGGAGTTATACTGTGGGGGAGGGACATACAAAGCTACAAAGAAATAATCTTATAAATGCGTTAGAAACAAATGCATGAAAGAAAAAAAACATTTAAATACATATCTAAGGGTTCATTTTCCTAACATCACATTATCTGACCTTTTCTGCTTGACTCAAACATATACTAGATATTGCAAATAAGGGAAACCATGGGACCAATGTTTCTTTAGGCTTGGCTTACTTCACTTAATATAATGGCTATAATCAAGAACTCTAACAACAACAGATGCTGGAGGGGATGTGGACAGAAGGGAACCTTACTTCATTGTTGGTGGGAGTGTAAACTTGTTCAACCACTATGGAAAGCAGTATGGAGGTTCCTGAAAAGACTTCACATAGAGCTCCCCTATGACCCAGCAATCCCACTTTTGGGCATTTACCCAAATGTTTACAAATAAGACCACACTAAAGCTACCAGCACAACTATGTTTATTGTGAGATTCTTATCTCCAGTCAACAATCAAAACACTGAAAGTGGAGATATGCCTCAAGTAGTATACCAGCCTTGAACATAAAAGCCAAGTGAGAGTGTGTAACCCTGAGTTCAAAACCAAGTACTAGGACAAAAAAATAAAATAAAATAAATGAAGAAATATCAGGTAAAGTAAAATGGAAGATGAAAAATCAGATAGTAATACTGTCATGTGGCTGGTGATTTAATGTAGTTTGAGCTTAGCCAAGAAGATAGTACATAAACCAGCAAATGAATGAGTAGATGAGATGACAAAGGCAGCACCAAAGGTAGAAGAAATGATGCAGAGCTCTAGGTTGGAGAACTAGCCTGAAGAGCTGAAAGAAAGCTTGTATAACTGAGTGAAAGAGGATATGGTATAAGAGGTCACTCTTGGGGCTTGAACTCTGGGCCTGGGTGCTGTTTCTGAGCTCTTCAGCTCAAGGCAAGTACTCTACCACTTGAGCCATGGCACCACTTCTGGTTTTCTGGTGTTTAATTGGAGATAAGAGTCTCACAGACTTTCCTGCCTGGGCTGGCTGTGAACTGAGATCCTCAGACCTCATCCTCCTGAGTAGCTAAGATTATAAGTGTGAGCCATAAGTGTTCAGCCTGTTAGAGATTTCTGGAGCCCAGAAGTAACACATTACTATTTGTGAGAGATATCCCTGGCTGTGTGTGCCAGAGATGGAAGTAGAAAAAGCAGTGAAATACTGTAGTGCAGGCAACTGATGGTAATTATTTGGATCAGGGAGTAGTCCTGAAGATGTAGAGAAAAATAACTAACATTCAGGATATATTTTGGTGGCAAAAGAGTCAAGACTGATTGACCAAAAGTGTTGACACTGTAAAGATGCACTATTTATATAAATTGACATGTTGAATTAAAACCCCCTATGTATAACTATTTAAAGATAATTTTTAAATTATTAAATAAAACCAAATTTATTGACAGACATTGAATAAAATATAGGAATCATGGAATAAGAAAAGAAACTCCTAAGATTGGGGCTGAAGCACCTAGGTAGACCATGATATATTTTACTAAGGAAAAGAAAGGGTATGGAAGAAACAGATTAGGACAAACATTGTTTTACTTATTTTATTTTTATTTTTGTCAGTTATAGGGCTTGAACTCAAGGCCTAGGCACTGGCCCTGAGCTCTTTTGCTCAAGGCTAACATTCTACTACTTTGAGCCACAGTGTCACTTCCAGTTTTAATTGGAGGTAAGAGTCTCACAGGGACTGTTCTACCCAGGCTGGCTTCAAACTGTGATTCTCATATCTCAGAGTTCTGAGTAGCTAGGATTACCGGGCTCAAGCCATGGACATCCTGCTATTGTTTTATTTTTTACCATATTGTTTGAACTGCTTCTTGGATCACCAAGTAAAGATACTAAGAAAAAAAATCAGAATCTAAGATTCTGGGAAAAACTCAGGACTCAGTGTAGAAGTCAGGTCTTATGATTACCATGAACATATAATCTATTTGTTTAACCTGCATTTTAAGTCAGGTACCAGTGGCTCACACCTATAATCTTAGTTACTCAGGAGGCTGAGATCTGAAGATCACTGAAGCCAACTCAGTCAGGAAATTATGTGAGACCTCCAGTTAACCACCAAAAACCTGGAAGTAGAGTGGTGGCTTAAGTGGTAAGTGCTAGCCTTGAGCAAACTCTCTCTGGGACAGCATCCAGGACCAGTTTAAGACCCAGGACTTGCAGACACAAAAAGCCATGAGAATAGATGATACATAGAAAGAGTGCAAATAGATAAGCAGGGGCCCAGGACTGAGCTTTCCATGGTGGCCTCATTTATAAGTCAAACAGAGGGATGAGTCAGCTAATGTGATCAAGAGGGACTGGCCCTAGAAATAGACGGAGGACCTCAGTGAAAGAGGGGATATCATAGAATCTAATAGAAGGTTGCATGTCAAAAGACAAAAAAGGAAAAACAAAAACAAAAACAAAAAAATAGCCAGGCATCAGTGGCTCACACCTGTAATCCTAGCTACATAGGAGGCTGAGATCTGAGGATTGCAGTTTACAGCCAGCCCAGGCAGGAAAGTCCGGGAGACTTATCTCCAATAAACTATCAGAAAATCGGAAGTGGCACTGTGGCTCAAGTTGGTAGAGTTCTAGCCTTGAACTGAAGAGCTGAGGGACAGCACCCAGGCCCAGAGTTCAAACCCTATGACCAACAGAAACAAAAAAAGACAAAAATTTCCAGTTGAGTATTGATGAGAGAGTTGGGGAGGATAAAAACACTGGATTTGGCACATCTTGGTAGAGCTGTGAGATCAAAGTCCCCTTGGACTGGGTTTAAAAAAGTGGGGATGCCTTTATGATGAAGGTTTTGGAAAAATTAGGAATCCATGGAACATTCCTCAATACAATAAAGGCTGTATATGACAAACGTACAGCCAGCATTATACTCAATGCTGAAAAACTAAAGCCATTTCCTCTTAACTCAGGAACAAGACAAGGATGCCCACTCTCTCTACTTCTCTTCAATCTAGTATTAGAATGCCTAGCTACAGCAATAAGACAAGATGCAGACATAAAGGGGATCCAAATAGGGAAAGAAGAAATAAAACTCTCCCTCTTTGCAGATGACATGATCTTGTATTTAAAGAATCCCATAGACTCCACTCCCAAATTACTCAAGCTGATTCAAAACTTTGGCAAAGTAGCAGGTTATAAAATTAACCCCCAAAAATCAATGGCTTTTCTGTATGCCAACAATGAGAAAAGTGTGGCTGAAATTAGGAAAGCAACTCCATTTGTAATAGCCCCACAAAAAATAAAATACCTAGGAATTAACTTAACTAAAGAAGTGAAGGACCTCTATGATGAAAACTTTAAAATCTTGAAAAAGGAAATCAACACAGAACTTAAAAAATGGCAAAACCTCCCATGCTCCTGGATTGGAAAGATTAACATCGTGAAAATGGCAATACTTCCCAAGGCTATCTACAAATTCAACGCAATACCTATCAAAATTCCACCCTCATTCTTCAAGGAAATAGAAGAGGCAATCCAAAAATTCATATGGAACAATAAAAGACCCCGAATAGCAAAAACGCTCCTCAACGGAAAGAACACTGCTGGAGGAATATCAATACCAAATCTCAAACTCTACTATAAAGCCATAGTAATCAAAACAGCTTGGTATTGGCATAAGAACAGACCTCAGGACCAATGGAATAGAATTGAAAACCCAGAAATGAACTTACAGACCTATAGCCATCTAATCTTCGATAAGGGAGCTAAAACAATAGAATGGAAGACAGACAGCCTCTTCAGTAAATGGTGCTGGCAAAACTGGTTAACTACATGTAGAAAACTAAAGCTAGATCCTTATATATCACCCTGCACCAGAATCAACTCCAAATGGATCAAAGACCTTGAACTCAAAGCAGACACTCTGAAAACATTACAGGATGGAATAGGAGAAACCCTGGGTCTCCTTGGCTCAGGCCGAAATTTTCTGAATAGAGACCCGGAAACACAACAAATCAAAGAAAGGTTGGACAAATGGGATTGTATAAGGTTGCAGAGCTTCTGCAAGGGCAAATGACATAGCTAGCAAGATCAATAGAAAGCCCACGGACTGGGAGAAGATCTTTACTAGCCATACAACGGACAAGGGTCTCATATCTAAAATATACTTGGAACTCAAAAAATTAAACCACCCAACAACAAATCCTCAAAGAAACAACTGCCCAATAAGTAAGTGGGCGAAAGACTTAAAGAGAAGCTTCTCTGAAGAAAAAGAAGGATGGCCAATAGACACATGAAGAAATGTTCAACATCCCTAGCCATAAAAGAAATGCAAATCAAAACAACATTGAGATATCACCTCACTCCAGTTAGAACAGCAAAAATCAAGAACTCTAACAACAACAGATGCTGGAGGGGATGTGGACAGAAAGGAACCTTACTTCATTGTTGGTGGGAATGTAAACTTGTTCAACCACTTTGGAAAGCAGTATGGAGGTTCCTCAAAAGACTCCACATAGAGCTCCCCTATGACCCAGCAATCCCACTTTTGGGCATTTACCCTAATGTTTACAAAAAAGACCACACTAAAGCTACCAGCACAACTATGTTTATTGCAGCATTATTTACCATAGCTAAGATATGGAACCAACCCAGATGCCCCTCAATAGATGAATGGATCAAGAAAATGTGGTATATATACACAATGGAATTCTATGCCTCCATCAGAAAGAATGACATTGCCCCGTTTGTTAGGAAATGGAAAGGATTGGAAAAAATTATATTAAGTGAAGTAAGCCAGGCCCAAAGAAACATAGGTCCCATGGTTTCCCTTATTTGCAATATCTAGTATATGTATGAGTCAAGCGGAAAAAGTCAGAGAAGGCGATGTTAGGAAAACGAACCCTCAAATATGTATTTTAATGTTTTTGTTTCTTTCATGCATGTGTTTCTAACGCATTTATAAGATTATTTCTTGGTTGCTTTGTATGTCCCTCCCCCACAGTGTAACCCCTGCTTTCACTATATTTGATGTCAGTATAACATGTGGAGGAGATGGGGACAAACAAGTCGTTTAAGGATTCAGGTGGACCTGTTGCAACAATGAGAAGTACAAAATGTCATGTCAAAACCAGCTTTACAATGTCGGAGGGGGGGGAGGGGGGGTATGATTGGGTGGGGGGGTGGGGGGAGGCTGGGAAGGGAGGTGAAGGGTAAACAAAGGAGGAGGCTGCAATGCTTGGTAAGAAATGTATGCATTATCCTGACCATGTAATTGTAACCCCTCTGTACAGTATGTTCTCAAATAAAATAAAATAAAATCTAAAAAAAAATAAATAAATAAAAAATAAAAAAGTGGGGATGATAAAGCAGAGATACTGTAACTAATTCAAGAAATTTGGCCTAAAAGGGGACCAGAGAAATATAGCATTATAAGGGCATATGGAGCAGGAGAGTTTTTGCTTTTGTTTTTCCATACTGCATTATTGAACCCAAGGCCTTACTCACTAAGTACATGCTCTAACATGACCTATGTAACCAACACTGAACCTGAGGGATTTATTTTCTTTTTGTTTTTTTTTTTTTTTTATTGTGAAAATACTGTACAGAGGGGTTACAATTACACGGGCAAGATAATGAGTACATTTCCTGAGGGATTTTTTTAGGAGTACTTTTGAATGCTGGTAGAAATTAGTAAGGGCTACAAACTGGATTTAGGAGCTGATAAGACAGTTTGCAGCAGCAACTTGTATCAGTAAGAGAGGATGGCCTTTTAGAGTTAAATGTAAGGAAGAAACATAGATTTTCATACAATGCAATGTATATGCAAGAAGGTTAAGTACAAAAATGAGTAAATTTTTGTATAAATATTTTATTTTAGTGGTTGAACTCAGAGGTCTCATGCTTGGTAGATGAACACTGTACCTCTTGAGCTATACACCAATGACTTTTTGCTTTAGTTATTTTTAAAATTGTGTCTTATGTTTTTTTCTAGGATGGCCTGGTCTAAGTTCCTCCCATTTATGCCTCCTGTATAGCTAAAATGACAGACACTCTTCCCCGTGCTACATTTTATTGGTGAAGATGTAGTCTCACAAACTTCCTTGACCTGGTTGGCCTCAAATCATGATCTGCTTGATTGATGCTTCCTACGTAGCTGGGACAGGCATAAATCCTACCCCCATCTTCATTTATGGATTTTTTTCTCAAGTTAAAATATGAAAATAGTCATCAGTGAAATAGAGGTTGAGAAGAAGATAATGGCTATTTAAGGAGAGACAGGTACATTTTAGATAGCAATGAAAGTTGGGTTGGGGACATGGCTCAAATGGTAGAGCAACAGTTGTTTGATAAGTGGAAAATCCTCAGTTCAAACCCCAGTTCTGGGATAAAAAATAAAAGTATTGAGAAAGCCATTTTAATTGCCTGGCTGTTCAAGTACTTCTCTAAGGATTGTGATTGTAAAGATGGGCTCTGATGGTTCATACCTGTAATACTAACTACTCAGAAGGTTGAGATCTGAGGATCATGGTTCAAAGCCAGCCTGGCAGAAAAGTCCCTATGAGACTCTTATCTCCAATTAACCACTCAAAAACTGGAAGTGGCTGTAGCACAAAGTAGTGTAGAGTATTAGCCTTGAACAAAAGAGCTCAGGGACAGTGCCCAGGCCCTGAGTTCAAGCCCCACGACTGGCAAAAAAATAAAATAAAAATAAAAAGAATTGTGGCTGTGAATTTAAATTGACACTAGTCAGCCTCGTTATGTAGCATTTGCTCCAGTGACACTCAGCTGTTTTGATACAGGTATAAGATTCCTTGGGCAAGATGTATACAGAAAGAGGCCATAGAACTGATGTTTGCTCAAGTCTAAGGGTGGTGATAAACTATGGAGTCTAATATGAGATTGGAGCAGAGAGAAAGCAAGCATGGTAGGAGTAGTGGATGACAAATATGATGTGGCCTCATAAGCTGGGGTTCATTAGGACTGAATAAAAAAGTTGTGTGGGAATATTTAGTAGAAGAGTGGGATGAGAGTCAGTAGGCAGAGTAGCATGCTACGAAGTAGCTATTGCTTGATGACAAGGCCAAGGAAATGATCATCAAACTGAGATGACTAACGGATACATGAGAAGATCCTCAGCAGTGAAAATAACAGAGAATTGAAAGAAAAAGAAACAGAGGCATGAATCCCATGGATATTCAAGTCACCAAGGTTACTGATCCAAGTAGAAAATCCAGTAAGTTTATTACTAAAGTAAGTGAAGGGAGACAGAATGGTGGGTGCAGAGGCTAAATGAAGCAATTTGTGAAAAATAAGTCACCCAGTATCTGGCCCTCTAGTAGTATGTGGTGGGGTTATGTAACTAAGAAAGATGAATAGTTCTCATCTCCCTACCTTTCCTGAACAGTTCTTTGGCTCACCCATTGGACCTACCAGTTGGTTTGTTCACTATCTAAAGTTATTGTACTTGTTTTCCCTTAAGTTTGTGTGCAACTTTGTTTAGCTTGCTGTTTCTTCAGGTTTTTATGTAAGGAACAGGATTATTTAGTTAAAGTTGTTATTTTGGACACTTGGAAGGCTGTGGTGCTGACCTACACAAAGAAATTTGAGACACTGACTATCAACTTGCTCTCGTTTTGGTCAAAGCAATTAAAGGATTTAGTAACATAAATAACAGGTACTGGATTACTTTGTAAATTTCTAGAGAAAAAAGATTTTTTATGATTATAAATGGAATTCATGTTCTGTGCTAAAAATACTGAAAAACACAAAGAATAAAATTGTTCTCTACTCTTTAAGCTAATCACTAATGTTGCCTTATTAGTATGTTTCCTCTTAATTTTTTTCTCCCTCATGTGTTCATCAGGGATAGGTTTAAGTGTACCTAAGAATTTATAATGTGACAGGCACTGGTTGTTCATGCCTATAATCCAAGCTACTTAGGAGGCTGAGATCTAAGGATCGTGGTTCAAAACCAGCTCGAGCAAGAAAATCTGTGAAGGGGCTGGGAAAGTGGCTCAGTGGTAAAGTGCTTGCCTTGCATGCATGAGGCCCTGGGTTCAATTCCTCAGCACCACATAAGCAAAAAGAAAAAAAGCCAGAAATGGTGCTGTGGCTCAAGTGCCTAGAGCGCCAGCCCGGTTATTTCACAGTTCTTTTGCTTAAGCTTTGTAGGATATTTGTATGAGATAAGAGATTTTGTGCTTTCCCATTACAAACAGTTGGCCACCTTGCAGTGACCCTGTTGTCTTTTGGTAATGGGCAGCTTTGATAACTGTCATTTGTGTGGCCTCTTTAGATCTCTGCTGCCTGCCTTAACGTGCATTCAGCCAGCCCTACTTCATCTTTTGGATATGGGCTGGAAACCTTGTGATCTTGCCTTCTTTGTTGATATTCAGTTACGAGATCTCCTAATGAAAATGTCACAAGAAAATATCAGTGTCCACGATAGTATGATCAGGAAAGAACACAACCCTACACTCTGAAGTTCCTGGAGTAGGAGATGAAAGACAGGAATCATTGACACAATGGGGGTGAGGGCATAGACTCTGGAGTTGGATTAGGGTATGTGTGATACATCTTGGCTTTGCCACTCAGAAACTTGGTGACTGTTAACATGTTATCCAATTGCTTTGTACTTTAGTTGCCTCTTGTTTAGAGCTGAGATAATAATGATACCTGTACCCAAGGCTTGTCATCAAGAATGTATGAGTTATATTTCTGAGTGTTTAAAATGGTGTCTGGCATGTAGTGGTGCTATGTAAGTTGTTAGCAATGGTGCTGTGAATTCAGAGGATGAGGCTCCTCTGTATTTTTGGAAATCCTACTGTATCTTGTTACTTGAGAGAATCTTTTTCTTTTTCTTTTTGTTATACCTCTATGTGGTGTTAGCTACTATAATCTACATTACAGGGACTTGGATTATAAGAAGTTTTTTTTTCTCATTCCATTGTGCAATGGGAATGTGTTTAAAATTAAAGCTGTCTCCTTATTAACTGCCTTCAGCCCTTGCCCTGATGTTAGATGGAACTGATGTCAGAGAAAGGATGCAACATTGGGCAGCCATCACCATGCTGGTCAGTTTGCCCCTCATTTCAATTCTTGTCTGCACCTGCATGATGTAGTCCTCTAGTGGGACAGAATGTTCACACCATTCATCATAGTACTAGCCCTGAGCTAAGAAGAGTAGACCAAATCCATTTTGTTGGAATGCATGAATGAGTGTGTATTTATTTGTTGGAATTTTTTGTTCTGTCAGTCGTGGGCCTGAACTCTGTGCCTGGACACTGTCCCTGAGCTCTTCAGCTCAACGCTAGCACTCTACCACTTGAGCCACAGCGCCACTTCCAGCTTTTTCTGCTTATGTGGTGCTGAGGAATCAAATCCAGGGTCTCATGCATACAAGGCAAGCACTCTACCACTGAGCCACCTTCCCAGACCAGTTGTTGGAAAATATTTTGCATTTGCTATTAAGTAAATATTTTTGTGTTTGGGATTTTGGTTGCTAAAACACACTAAGCATAAATTATGGAAATTTATAATTGTACATCTAAAAGGAGCTTATAGGATTATCTATATGAACCTTTTATTTGAAATGAGGGAACAGGGCCAAATCCAAGTATAGTTGTGCCTCGGTGCTTGGTTCCAGGCACTTTCACAGATACTAAAACCTGAAGATGCTCAAGTCGCTTACATATTAATATTTGAATGTAATCTACAAATACTTTAAATCCTGTATACTTTAAATCATCTCTAGGTTACTGTTATACTTTATTATTTAGGGAATGATTACAAGAAAATCTGCACATGTTCAATATAGATGCACTTGTTTTGAATGTTTTTTGATCTCATGATTGAATCCAGCAGTATAGAACTCCTGAATATGGAATGTATAGATATAGAGAGCTGACTATAACATGTTAAGTCGTATAGCTGGTAGTGGTAAATATGAAGCCTCGGGATCTTCTCACTGTCAAGCTGATTCCATTATGATGTTCTGAGCATCCCCACCAAAACTTTTTAAAATCATTGTATTTGACCCTACTACATGGCACATAGTAGGTTTATCCCACCTAGTGTAGTGTGCTCTGGAAAAGATTTCTTCCTCTTCCTCTTTTATTGGTGTACAGTCATCAAACAGCTAACTAAATCCTGTATTTTAAAAAAACAATTGGCCTTTTTCCTTCAGAAGTTCAATCTACAGTCTCTATTGAGAAGGAAAGCAAGTAGGAGTGGGAAGGGCTAGAAGGGAAGTGAATAAAGACAGAATGATAAAGTATGATGGAATGTTTTTAAGAGGAAATGGGATGATGGAGAGAGATGGAGGTGGTAAGGAAGATCAGGATACACTATATGCATGTGGGAAATGTCACAATGAAACCCCCTTGAACATCTAATGTATGCTAATAAAATTAATTGGATGATTTATAAAATGGTTAGCTGTCCTTTATACATGAAACATTTGCTTTTAAGTTGTTAACAGTTATGAAATATAGTAAACTTTCTTATTTAGAAAAATAAAAAGTAACTAAAAATACTCAATCTGTTAGACTTGTGGAACACAAGGTCTGCTAACTAACACTTTTCTTGGGTACCAGCAGAGGCATGCTTTTCTCTTGTTGTGTCTTTTCAGCCAGTGAAGTGAAGAGGTTGAGCTTGCTGATGCCAAGCAGAATTCAGAATGGATGGATGACTGTCAGGTTGGCATGTTTGAGGCCTGGTATGAAAAAATAGCCCAGGAGGATCCAGAGAAGCAGAGGGAAGTAAGACCTCTCAACTAGAGTAATCTGGGTGACTTGCAAGGAGTTTGGAAAAGAGAATATGCCTGGAGTGTGCCAGCATGCTGTCTCCAGAGAGAGCTCCTGGAGGGGACATTAAGGATCGCATTTCTGAGATTAACCTGCGGAGCTCTACATCTTGATATGACCCATCAGAGTGGCTCCCTCCATAGAGCTGGATTTGAAGAAGAGTGGCTCACAAGGCTGATGTATACTAACAGTCTCCTTTGTGCAGGTTACACACAAATAGCATGTGTAAGAGACTTAAGCACATGCAATTGCTGAATGACTTGAATGCTTAGTGTCCTTTGGGCAGACCATTCTATTCCTGTAGATGAGTACTACAGAAGCCACATTCCAGTGGGAAGCCTACACTGAGCATACTAAATCAAAGTTAGATGATTCAGATGAGAAAAAGCATTGGGCTCAGGCAGCTGCCTGTCATCTTACATGAGGTATTATTTTTTTTCTTTTTTTTAATTTTTAATTTTTGTGAACACACTGTACAGAGCGGTTACAATTACATGGGCAAGTTAATGCGTACATTTCTTATCAAGCATTGCAGCCTCCTCCTTTGTTTACCCTTCACATCCTTTCCCAGCCTCCCCCCCCACCCAATCCTCCCCGCCTCCCCCCCACCCCCCCCTGCACCAACATTGTAAAGCTCGTTTTCGACATGACAACTTGTACTTCTCATTGTTGCAACAGGTCCACCTGGATCCTTAAACGACTTGTTTTTCCCCATCTCCTCTACAAGTTATACTGACATCAAATATAGTGAAAACAGGGGTTATACTGTGGGGAAGGGACATACAAAGCTACAAAGAGATAATCTTATAAATGCGTTAGAAACAAATGCATGAAAGGAAAAAAACATTAAAATACATATCTAAGGGTTCATTTTCCTAACATCACATTATCTGACCTTTTCCGCTTGACTCATACATATACTAGATATTGCAAATAAGGGAAACCATGGGACCTATGTTTCTTTGGGCCTGGCTTACTTCACTTAATATAATTTTTTCCAAGTTTTTCCATTTCCTAACAAATGGGGCAATGTCATACTTTCTGATGGAGGCATATAATTCCATTGTGTACATATACCACATTTTCTTGATCCATTCATCTACTGAGGGGCATCTGGGTTGGTTCTATATCTTACCTATGGTAAATAATGCTGCAATAACCATAGTTGTGCTGGTAGCTTTAGTGTGGTTTTGTTTGTAAACATTTGGGTAAATGTCCAAAAGTGGGATTGCTGGGTCATAGGGGAGGTCTATGTGAAGTCTTTTCAGGAACCTCCATACTGCTTTCCAAAGTGGTTGAACAAGTTTACACTCCCACCAACAATGAAGTAAGGTTCCCTTCTGTCCACATCCCCTCCAGCACCTGTTGTTGTTAGAGTTCTTGATTTTTGCCATTCTAACTGGAGTGAGGTGGTATCTCAATGTTGTTTTGATTTGCATTTCTTTTATGGCTAGGGATGTTGAGCATTTCTTCATGTGTCTATTGGATATCCTTCTTTCTTCTTCAGAGAAGTTTCTCTTTAAGTCTTTAGCCCACTTATTTATTCGGCAGTTGTTTCTTTGAGGATTTGTTGTTGGGGGATTTAATTTTTTGAGTTCCAAGTATATTTTAGATATGAGACTTACATGAGGTATTATGTCACTAGCATAAGTGTCAGATATCTGCTGCCTCATAGCCATTCATTTTTCTCTGTATTGAATACCTACTGTATGCCACCTTTACATATACTTTATATATATATTTTGTTTGTTTGTTTATATAGCACTTCTGTGGTGCTTGGTTAGAGCATACCAGCTGATCCTTATTAGTACCTGATTAGAAACCATTCTATAGTGCTCAGGTATCATGGGAGATTTCTTCTACATATTTTCTATTCTTATTTCTAGACTTGAAAGAATGTATTGTCGTCTCTAAGTGCATTTCGGTAACAATTGCTTGATCATGAAACACTGATTTTACTGTTTCCACAGGAAGGATTTATTTCTGGATTTTATTCATTTTTTTCTTTGTTTTCTAGGAAGGGGGAGTGTGGGAAAGTTGAGACAGAATCTCATTATGAAACGCTAGCTGGCCTCAAACTTAGGAGTATGGCACCATACTTGGTTCATTTTTAATTATCAGGAAGGAGTGTTCTTGCAATATTTCTGTGTCTGTATGCACTGTCATTGTCCAACTAAGTACCCAGACCAAACATTTAAATTCTGTTCTTGCTTGTCCTTTTATTTGGGGGTGGGTCTGGTCGTGGGGCCTGAACTCTGGGCCTGGGCACTGTCCCTCAGCTCTTCAGCTCAAGGCTAGCGCTCTACCACTTGAGCAACAGCGCCACTTCCGGCTTTTTTCTTTTTGCTTATATGGTGCTGCGGAATCGAACCCAGGGCCTCATGCATGCAAAGCAAGCGCTCTACCACTGAGCCACCTTCCCAGCCCCTCTTGCTTGTCCTTTACCCCCATACCAAATTAGTGCTACCCATCCTGCCTCCTTAGTACCTCTTAAGTCAGCTCTGTTCCACCTGCATGCAATTCCACCCTTAGAGCCAACACTGTCACGGTTAGTCTCCCTAGCTCCTGTCTTGTTCCTTTCAGTCTCTTCTTAGCCAGCAGAGGAACCTTGAGAACACTAAATCTACTCCTATTACTCTTCAGTTTAAAAAAATTAGTGATTCCTGGGGCTAGGAAGGTGGCTCAGTGATTGAGTTCTTGCCTCACATGCATGAGACCATCGGTTTGATTCCTCAGCATCCACAAACAGAAAAAGCCACACATGGCACTGTGGCTCAAGTGGTAGAGCACTAGCCTTGAGCTGAAGAGCTGAGGGACAGCACCCAGGCCCAGAGTTCAAACCCCATGACCAACCAAAAAATGAGTAATTTCTTAGACTAGTGTTTGACACCTTACTGGCTTAGCCTTTCTAACTACATCTGATCATTTCCACTCTGGCCTGAATTCTACTTATTACATGACACCATAAACCCTTATTTGCTCCCTTTCTGTCAGAGCTGTGCTACTCCTTCTATCTGATACACCTGTCACATTTACCCACACACAATCTATTTGTCCCTTGGTCTCAGTTAAAGGAAAAACTTTTCTCGACCTTTCCAATATTATGGAGAGCATCTTGTGCTGCTAAGTTCCCTAAATTTGCCCACCAAAGCACTTACAACACTATGTTCACAATTTGCTTTTTTTGAGGAAATTCCCAGATAGACACTTATTTTGTTCTTCTACAAATCTTAGCTACTATCACCTAGTACAGTTTGCCTAGATTTGTTTTCAGCCTTTTCTATTTCAGTTATTTTTCAAGCAGCCTTGCTATGGGGGAGAGAGGATGGGAAGGAGAGAAAAGGGAGGAGGCCCAGACCAGCCTGGGCTATAATCTACCTATCTAAGTCTCCTAAGTACCTGGGATGACAGGTGCCAGAACCAAACCCAGTTGTTTTGTTGAGATGATATCTTGCTAACTTTTTGTCTGGCCTTGAATTGTGATCCTTCTAATCCTCACCATCCCAGTATCTGAAGTTGTAGGTGTAAGCCACAGCATCCAATGTGCCTAGAAAACTTAAGTACCTCTTAAGTGAATTAATGAATAGTGACCACATAAGAAACTTGTTTAATCATGTTCATTTCAACTTACAGATACACTGTTCATTGCTCGCTACTGTGACCTGCTAAATGTGGACATCTCTTGTGATGGATGTGATGAGATTGCTCCCTGGCATGGCTACCGGTGTCTTCAATGCAGTGACAGGGATCTCTGCAAAACTTGCTTCCTAGGTAAACTTGAGTATGCCATACTCAATAGTAATAATTGTTTTTAAGCTTATGTGATCTTGCCATTTAAAAACTTCTCATTGGGGCTGGGAATGTGGCTTAAGGATAGAGTGCTTGTCTCTCATGTATGAAGCCCTGGGTTCAATTCCTCAGTACCACATAAACAGAAAAAGCTGGAAGTGGTGCTGTGGCTCAAGTGGTAGAAGGCTAGCTTTAAGCACAGAGAGGCTCAGGGAGAGTGCCCAGGCCCAGAGTTCAAGCCCCATGACACACACACATACACACACACACATATAAATATGCATATATATACATATATACACATACATACATTGCACTGTATGGTATATGCACTCAGCAATACCTCCTGCTGATGTGTTCAAAGGACAGTGCAATAGAAATTCAATATCTGGCATCGTTGGTTTTCTTGGCTTTGTCCATGGTAAACCTGGAATTTCTTTTGATACAATATATACGGTTTGAAAATTCATATTGATAATACCTAGGATAAATGAACTTCTCAGCAAATGCTTTTCTTTCTCTAGGCAGGCAGTCAGCAATTGAATCAAGCTGTTGGACTTAAAAAGTGATCCCAAAATTTGCTTGCGGAATGACATTTCAAAGATTTTAGATATGTCATCAGTAATTCTGTAATAGCGCTAAAAGAAGCCCTAATAAAAGATTTGTGGCAGGGCTGATCAGAGTTTCAGCTTTTTGTTGGTCATTTGAACATAGCGACTAGATATTGGCCTCCTGAACAGTGGTACGGCTGGCTTGAATTGTTTGCTTCAAAAAGGACTGCCTTAGATTTCAAGAGATATCTTGAGCTTCACTTCGATGGGCAGTGAAGGAATCACAACATGTAAAAATGATTAAATACAAATTTATTGACTTTAAATAAAAATATACATATAAACATATATGTATGTGTATGTATGTATGTATATATGTAAACTTCAAAAATTCTTTAGTACATTTGACTTGTATGTACTGAAGCAAAGTACACTGACAATGGTGAACATTGGGGCTTCTTGTCTGTTGGCCCTATAGTAAGAGATACAGCCCCTGCCCTGAAGTACTGTTAGTATAAGAGTGATGTGTTGAGTAATAAATAAGTAGTGCAGACTTTTTCTAGAAAAATTTGGTAGTATAGCAGCACTTCTATACTATTTCTGTCATGGAGGAGATGGTATAAGAGCTGGTTTTTGAAGAAAGTTACAGTCAGGTGATATGAACTAAATGCTACAGAGGGTAGAACAAGCCCAAGTACAGAGGTGAGCATCTAGAAGGCATTTAGGTAGACACTTTAGTGACTGTCCAAATAAGTGATGGATTAACACAGGCAGAGCTCAGGTTGTGAGACCCCAAGATGTTAGGTTTAGTAATTTGAAGTCTGCAGAAAACAGGGAGATATTAACAAAGTCTCAAGGAGGAAAGCATGTCTGTGTCAGTCTCACTTAGGAAATCAGTATCTATAGTCACAAAGGCATTGGAGTCAGGACCAGGTTCATGGTAGTAAGAACAGAGGCAATAAAATAAGACGTATAAAGCAGAGTCCAAATCAGGTTGGAGATGCCATGGAGTAAGGAAGAGGCAAGAGCAGTCTGTCTCATGCCTTTGATTCCCTCTTACTCACTGGTCATACTGTCTTCTGATCATTCTGCAGTGCTTGCTAACAGAGGCACCAACAGATGGTTAACTCTTGTCAAAAGAGGGTCATGGGAGAAATCTCACAAATCTACCTGTGGGCTTGTGTCTGCCAAACAGCAACCTTGCTAGGAATTGATTTTTGCAGTATGCCATTGTCCAGCAGCTCTGTGCTGAGAATATAATTTTTAATAATTTTATTGTTATTATTAAGTTGTTGTACAGAGGAGTTATCATTTCATGAAAATATCATTTATGCACTCAGTTATCAGGACAGAGCTAACTGGTCTCCAGAAGATGTGTGTGGACTCTGCCCTCCTGAACAATAGATGGGGAGCAGCTGTAGTGCTTGGATTGGTTTTTTTTGGCCTATCTCAAAGCACTCGGTTCCATCCACTTCACACTGCTCTTTTCTGTCTAGGTGGAGTGAAGCCTGAAGGCCATGGAGATGACAATGAAATGGTCAACATGGAGTTTACCTGTGACCACTGCCAGGGTTTGATCATAGGCCGAAGAATGAACTGCAATGTGTGTGATCTCTTTGATCTTTGCTATGGATGTTATGCAGCAAAGAAATATTCCTATGGGTATGTCTCAGATGACTTGTACACACTTCACATCTTCTTGGTGTATATCTTTGCTTAGTAAGAAGTCTGCTGTTCAGGCACCAGTGGCTCATGCCTGTAATCCTAACTACTCTGGAGGCTGAGATCTGAGGATCATGGTTAGAAGCCAGACCTGGCAGGAAAGTCCATGAGACTCTTAATTCAAAAAAAAAAACTTGAACTACGGCTCAAGTGGTAGAGTACTAGCTTTGAGCAAAAAAGCCCAGGCCTGTGCTGGGTGCTGGTGGCTCACATCTACAATCCTAGCTACTCAAGGAGGATGAGATCTGAAGATCATGTTTCAAAGCCAGGCCAGGAGGCAAGTCCATGAGACTCTTACCTCAGTTACTCAAGAAAAAGCCAGAAGCGGTGCTGTGGCCCAGTGCCCCAGGCCCGTAGTTCAAGCCCCATGGCTGACAAAAAGAAAAAAGAGAGACAGAAAAAAAGCCCAGGTCCTGAATTCAAACCCCATGACCAGCACACATATGTGTATACACACACACACACACACACACACACACACACACAAGCACTAGATTTTTTTAAAAAGCCAAGTTCTGACCTCCACTGTCAGTTCACTTTTTCTGGGGTCTCCTATAATCCGCGTATGCCCACTGCACCAGTTGCTAGTGGGAAATTGTATTTAACATGAAAATATGGTCGAAGCTGCCCCATACTTCTTCCAGAAGCCTGGAATTTGGGGGAAGCAGGCCTCAGAAAACAGTCTCACAAATTAGAGAACAGCCAGGGACATTGACTCCTGGAATACAAATCCTGAATCATTCATTCATACAACTATTCATCTAATATCTTCTGTATACCAGGCTTGAAACAAGGAGCTAGAAGATAGAACAGTGAACCAAAAAGAAAGTCCCTGCTATCAAGAGGCAAGAACCAACAAATAATATGAACTTTAGTATTAGGCCACGCATGGTCACATGAGGTCTCTAGTCCCATTTACTCAGCAGGCAGAGGTCAAGAGGATCATGATTTGAGGCTAATTTGGGCAAAAAGCTAATGAGATTCCATCTCCAACAATAAGCTAGGTATCATGGTACACATCTGTGATCACAGTTATGTAAGAGGCTTTTAGGTAGGAAGATCACAGTCTGAGGCCCACCTCCAGCAAAAGATGTGAGAAAATCTAAAGAAAAGAGATCTGGGGATATGGCTCAAATGGAAGAGCCCAGCAAGCATGAAGCCCTGGGTTCAAATACCAAATATTGTAAAAGCATATTTTTAATTAAAAAAAATAAGCTCTGTGGTTTCTTTTTTTCCCCAGTGATGAGAATCATACCCAGGACCTCACATGCTACACATGTCTTCTACCACTTAGTTCTACACTAAGCCCTCCCTGTATTAAAGTAAGTTTTCTTATTAAAAAAATTTTAAACCTAGCCATAACTAGAGAGACTAGTTCACTGTAGTGAACCTTTATATACTCACTACCCAGATTCAGCAATTAAGAAGATTTTGTTATATGTTCTTAAGTTTATTTGAGTCTTTTCCCCCCATAAAGTTTTTTTTTGTTTTGCTTTGCTTTTTAAGAGAAGTTCTCATTATGTTACCTAGTCCAACCTTGCACTCACAATCCTCCCACTTGAGCCTTCCAAGAACGTAATCCTTTCACCCTAGTCTCCCAAGTGCTGGGATTACAGGCTTATGCTGCTACACTCAGCTTGTTAAAGGATTTTAAACAAATTTAATATCTTAAATCATTTTGTGTTGTGTATTATATATTTACCTCTAAGTTATGAGCATTATCTCATATTACCAAAACAGTATTTCCACATCTTGCAAAATTCACAATAAGGAGTTTTTACTTAGCCTGATTTCCACAGGCAGTTTTCAAGGGGGTTATGAAATCCAGAAATGGTATGTCAGTGTTGGTTCTTTTTTTCCGAGGTGCAAGCCCATATCTCGCCTTAAAATTTCAATAACAACAACCTAGAGGTATTAATGTTCAGTGGCAGCCAAGTCTGGGTTCATGTTTGGAGTCACAAATGCATACGAATGTCTTGCCTTTGCAGCCATTTGCCTAACCATAGCATCACAGTCCACCCCATGGTGACCATCCAGATCAGTGACCGCCAGAGGCTCATCCAGCCATATATCCACAATGCCTCCTGGCTGCTCTGTGCTGCCTTGGCTTTCTATAGTTCCCATGTGACCAGCACAGAGGACATGGATGAGGAAGAACTGGGTCCTCAGGCCCACAGCAGTGCTGCCATCCTTCAGAGCCAGTGCATGCAGCTCATTGGGGACTGTCTGATGAAGGCTCACCAGGGCAAAGGTGACTGTTCCTCATGCTCAGACCAGACCCCAGCTAGTGGTGGAGGCAAAGCCCAGGCATCAATGAAAGATGATGCTAGGCTCAGAAGCAGCAGAGTGTTGTGGCCTACAGGAGAGATTCACCTCAGCTTAGAATTTAAGTCTCAGGGCTGGGAAGGTAGCTCAGTGGTAGCGCGCATGCCTTGCATGCCAGAGGCCCTGGGTTCGATTCCTCAGCACCACATAAGCAAAAAGAAAAAAGCCGGAAGTGGCCCTGTGGCTCAAGTGGTAGAGCGCTAGCCTTGAGCTGAAGAGCTGAGGGACAGTGCCCAGGCCCAAAGTTCAGGTCCCATGACCGGACCCAAAAAAAAAAAAAAAAAGAATTTAAGTCTCAGGCTCACTTGAGAGAACTATTGGTATAAAGTAACATTTAGTTTCTCAAAATGTTTACATGATGTTACAAAAATAATAAGTAGAGTTCTTGAAGTCTGTGGATAGAATTTTTAGTAGTTGAATGTTCATAACTTTGCTTAGGAAAGCCAGATATATATTGTTAACCTATAGGGCAAATCTATTTCCATATGCCAGATAAGAGCTATCTATAAAGTAATTTAGCAGGCTTTGGTGTTGCACATCTGTAATCCCAACAACCCAGAGGCTGAGAGGCAAGAGAATCACATGTTCAATGCCAGTCTGATGTTTTCTTTTGACACAGGGCCAAAAGAAAAGAAAAACAAGTTGAAACCCCTGTGTATAGCTACTTAATAAAAAATAGAGAAGGAAAAGAAAAATAGTTTTTACAAAAACTACGTGATTTTGATTCACTGAAGGTGCTAGGGGAAAAAATAGTTTCAATACTAAACTTCTGAGACATTTCTCTTAGGTAATGGACTGTCATTTTAGTTAACATTAGGGAATCAGACCTTAAGAGCAGGTGGATATCAGTATATCAGAGTGATTTAAAAAAATCTGTCTGCCAGCAGTATTTAGAATTCTAGTGTGTGATGCTACTGTAGAAGTACATTGTTTATAGTTTCAAAATAGTCTATGTGGTTTGATTTTGTTTTGTTTAAACAGTCCTGTGGCTTGAATTCAGGGCCTTAGGTGCTCAAGGTGAGCACTCTACTACCTGAGCCATAATTCCACTTCTGGCTTTTTTAGTGGTTAATTGGAAATAAGAGGTTCATAGACTTTCTTGACTGGGCTGGTTTCGAATCATGACTCTCAGATAAAAAAACTCCTGAGTAGCAGAGATTATAGGCATGAGTCACCAATGTTGGCTTTCTTTTGTGTGTCTTTTGTGCTCTGTTTGTAGTAAAGTTCAGGTACCCTTTTTTGTATGGTTTTTATCATCCACAGCAATAACTGAATGGATGTAGATGACCAGGGATGTTACTACTGAGCACTTCCGGTTATGGTTAATGTAGCCCTTTGCCATCTCTGTATATGGCATAGTGATTTAAAATGATTTAAAAATTTAAAAATGCTTTTTCAGCATTTTTATTAGCTTATATTATGCAGAGGAGTATTTCATTGTAACCTTTCCACACATTTACAATATGTTCCACTCAATCTCATCCCTTTATCATTTGCTCTTCCCCTTTTTTTGAAACAATTGGAACAGATTTCCTTGTTCTATTTTGAAATCTTTTTCAAGCATTTTCATCCCCTTTCAAAAGGTATTTCAAAACTATTCATACTGTTTTCCTTTTTCCTTTCCCCCTTTCCATCCCTTTCTAAGTAGTTTTGTTATTTAGATTCATGTTTTGTGTTTATCTTTGTGTATAGTTATATAACTAGATATGTAACTACGTACATATCCATGAAAATGTGTATCTTGGGGCTGGGAAGGTGGCTCAGTGAGGCCCTGGGTTTGATTCCTCAGTACTACATAAGCAAAAAGAAAAAAGCCTGAAGTGGTGCTGTGTGTGGCTCAAGTGATAGAGAGCTAGTCTTGAACTGAAGAGCTGAGGGATAGCACCCAGGCCCTGAGTTCAGGCCCCACCACTGGACCCCCAAAAAAAAGAAAAGAAAAGAAAGAAAATGTGTATCTTTTAGGTCTAGCTTCCACATAGAAGAGAAAACATATACTTGTTTTTTGAGCTTGTCTTATCTTGCTCAGTTTGATGTTCTCCAATTACATCCATTTTTCTTTAAATTACATTATTTCATTTTGTGTTATGGTTGTGTAATATTCCATGGTATATATATATATGTCTGTATATATCATATCATATGTATGATATAATTTTCTTTCTACATTCTAGAGATATAAACTTTAATCATTCTCTTGTCTTCTTCCATTGTAGGTCTTCTTGGTATACTGCCTGATGGTGACCCTACTCCAGAACACCAGGCTCTGCCAATCACAGTGTCAAAGCTGACATCAGAGGAGCAGCTAGAGAAGAAAACTGTCCATCTCACTCAGCAGCTGTCAGAGACAGACTCATTAGTGCAGTGCAATGTAAATAACATTTCTTTCTTTCTTTTTATTTTGCCAGTCCTAGCTCTTGAATTCAGGGCCTGGGCATTGTCCCTAAGCTTCTTTTTGCTCAAGGCTAACACTCTACCACTTGAGCCACAGCACCTCTTCCGGGTTTTTCTGTTTATGTGGTACTGAGGAATTGAACCCAGGGCTTCATGCATGTTAGGCAAAAACTCTGCCACTAGGCTATACTCACAGCCCCTTAATAGCATGTCTTTACTATACAGGATCAATGGGCTTAGGAAGCCATTCACAATAGGCTCCATAGCAGAGTGATTAAGGGCTCATACCCTCCACCAGGTTTCAGACATGGGGTTTAGAGGTCTCCTTTGTCAGACCTCAAGTGTATTCCTATAGTCTCTTTGCCTCCATTTTTCTTTCTTTTTTTTGGGGGGGGGGGGTCTGGTCGTGGGGCCTGAACTCTGGGCCTGGGTGCTGTGCCTCAGCTCTTCAGCTCAAGGCTAATGCTCTACCACTTGAGCCACAGCACCACTTCCGGATTTTTTCTTTTTGCTTATGTGGTGCTGAGGAAATCGAACCCAGGGCCTCAGGCATGCAAGGCAAGCGCTCTACCACTGAGCCACCTTCCCAGCCCCATCCCTCCATTTTTCTTATCTGCAAAATGGGGGTGATAATAACAAAACCTGTAACAAAGGGCTTTTGTAAGGAGTTACATACTTTCCACACTTTAAGATAATGCAATATGAAGTGATTAGGCCATGTATATAGTGAATTCTATGCCAATGTTAACTACTCACATTATCTGGTGGTTTTATAAGAACTGAATAAGATTATGCCATTAGAGAAGTTAGTTCTAGCCCTTGATGAGCAATATACACATGGATTTATGTTTATAATTCAGTCAAAAACTAGGTAATACCAGAAGCTTATGGTTTAAAAATTAAACACAGGATGGGAAGGGATGGGAAGGGGAAACAAAGGAGGAGGCTACAATGCTTGATAAGAAATGTACTCATTATCTTGCCCATGTAATTGTAATCCTCTGTACAGTATTTTCACAATAAATAAATAAAATAAAATAAATAAAAATTAAACATCATAGTTCATATATGAGTACAAGCTTAACCTGTAGTAGTAACTTTTAAAGATTGCTTTTGTTTTTGTTTTTTTCGGTTGTGGGGCCTGAACTCTGGACCTGGGCGCTGTCCCTCTGCTCTTCAGCACAAGGCTAGTGTTCTACCACTTGAGCCACAGCACCATTTCAGGCTTTTTCTGCTTATTTGGTGCTGAAGAATTGAACTCAGGGCCTAATGCATGTGAGGCAAGCACTCTACCACTGAGCCACCTTTCCAGCCCCTTAAAGATTGTTTTATAGATATAAAATAAAAATTAACAGAAAAAGAGAAACCTTTTTTTTTGCTAGAAGAACATCAGATTGCTTCTGCGATATTATGCTGTTTCCAAAGCTTGAAGCCATGCTATTCATGTCTCTGCCTTTGCTGCAGGAGCCATGATGCTCCATCCCCTGCTTTATCAGGGCCCTAGTGCAAGGATTCTTCAGGTACTAGTGATAGCTCACAGGGATCCCATTGTTGTATAGAAGAAGACAAGTAAAAATGCCAGGCAGAAGTGTGAAAATTAACTTCATGCCAACATGGAGCCAGCAAAAGACAGCATGTAATCTTCTAGCCTTTCTCTAAGCTATCATACTGGAGGGCCACACGCCCCTGCACCAGAAAGCCCTTTAACTTCCCTTATGATGGGGAAGAGAATGTATTTAGGAGAAACAGGTGAAGTCAACATCCCTGAAATATGCCTCTGGAAACATGTATATCTCTATTTTATTTATCTTTATTTTATTTATCTATATCAATTCATTTATTTATATCAGAATAGGCTCAGTGATTCTATTTTTATTCAGTGAATTAAATCTCCTCTTTTTTTTTTTCCATCGGTCGTGAGGCTTGAACTCTGGGCTTGGGTGCCGTCTGTGTGCTCTTCAGCTCAAGGCAAGCACTCTACCAGTTGAGCCACAATGCCACTTCCCTCTCTTTTTCTTATTTATCTTTATGCATGCTCAAAGTCCCCTATGTTTGGCTAGTAACAACTCCTTCTAACTGGCTTTTGTATCCCTTTGATATGTCACCATTATATGAACACTTCCTTGATTTCTGTTGTAGCAAGATATTTCAGGTTTGTCTTAGGCTTTCCCTGCCTGGGGATTAAAATGAGGTGTTTAGGGGGTGGAGGTGTCTTTTTTTCTTGTCTTTTCTTTTTGTTATATTTGAGTTCTTTTTTTTAAGGGAGGTCCCTGGACATTATTTTTCTTCTTGAGCTAGCCCCCCCTTTTTTTTAAAATCCTTTCCACTAGCAGCTAGACATACCCAGAATGTCCTACCTTAAAATCTTTTAGCAAAGCCATACTTTCCCTTACTGTTTCCACAACAGAACCTAAGATTTACCACTGTAATAGTCCTAAGAATCATACTGCTTTGAGATCCTAAGAACAAATCTCTTGTGTTTGTTGTTTGATTTTGAGGCAGGTTCTTGCTGTGTAGTCCAGGCTGGCCTTGAACTCAAGATTTGCCTTAGCCTTCCAAATGTTGGGATTATAGGCATGCACAAGACTTGGCAGTCACTTTTTTTTAACTCTGACATGCTTCTAGCCAATCTTAGAGCCTGTTAAGAATATCCACTCTGAGGGGCTGGGAAGGTGGCTCAGTGGTAGAGCGCTTGCCTTGCATGTCTGAGGCCCTGGGTTCGATTCCTCAGCACCACATAAGCAAAAAGAAAAAAGCCTGAAATGGTGCTGTGGCTCAAGTGGTAGAGCTCTAGCTGTGAGCTGGAGAACTGAGGGACAGCGCTCAGGCCCAGAGTTCAGGCCCCATGACCAGACCCAATAATAATAATAATAATAAAGAATATCTACTCTGAGCTGGGCTCCGGTGGCTCACGCCTATATTCCTAGCTACTCAGGAGGCTGAGATCTGAGGATCATGGTTCAAAACTAGCCCAGGCAAGAAAAGTCTATGAGACACATCTATACTGAAAAACATATGGAGTGAAATTCAAAAGACACAGAGTGGAGCTTGCTTTCAGTTAAGATGGTAGCTCAGCAGACAGCAGACAGTGGTCAGGTGGGAGCAGGCACCATATGATTATATATATGTATGGTAGAAAGTGCTAGATCTCCTGTGCCTCTCAACCCAAGGTTGTTTTTTTGACCTGTTCCCCAAATGGCCTCACAGGTACCTTGGTCCAGACATATTGTAGAGCTAAATGTCAGCCAAGCTGCACAAGTACATGGAAATAATCTCTCCAGAGAAAATTCCATGGAGCCAGGAACATTGGCTCATTAGAGAATCCCAATGATTCCCAATGGTCAGCATGAGCCAGCTCTTCATGATGAGAAGACATAAACCCAAAATAAACTCCTGCTGTCTAAGTCCTAGTATAGGTGCGAAAACAGAAAAGTACCCTTGAACTCTGAATAATGAATGATCTTATAACAAATGAAATGGATATTATTCCTAAGACTGGTCACAAAACTAATTCTTTATATGGATCAACTCTTTTGGATAAGATAATGCTCTTTATTCTCATTGGAGAAATAATCCTTTCTCAAGAATCACAGAATTATTTAGAAAAAGGGAGGGGAAGAACCCACAAAATATATTATTAGATATATCTCAGATCATGTTCATCAGCTTTCCTTGTTATTTGTTTTGTCAGTCATGGGGCTTGAACTCAGGGCCTGGGATCTTTTGCCTAAGGCTAGTCCTCTACCACTTTTTTTTTTGTCAGTTGTGGGGCTTTAACTCTAGGCCTGGGCGCTGGCCCTCAGCTCTACAGCTTAAGGTTAGCACTCTACCACTTGAGCCACAGGGCTACTTTCGTTTTCTGAGTGGTTTATTGGAGATGAGTCTCACAGACTTTCCTGTCTAGGATGGCTTTGAACCGTAGTCCTCAGATCTCAGCCTCTTGAGTAGCTAGTATTACAGGTATGAACCACTGGCACCTGGCTTGCTTTACCACTTTGAACCATAGCTCCAATTCTGGTTTTCTAGTGGTTCATTGGAGATAAGAGTCTCATGGACTTTCCTGCCTGAGATGGCTTTGAACCATGATCCTCAAATCTCAGCCTACTGGGTAGCTAGGATTACAGGCATGAGCCACTGGTACCTGGCTCACTTTTCTTTTACTATAGCAAAGTATGTGAAATAATTGACTTACAGAGGGGAAAGGTTCACTTTTACTCACAGATCTGAAGGGTTCCATCCCTAAATGATTGGTTTCATTGCATTGTGCCTGTGGTGCCATGGTACATGATGACAGGAACATGTGGTAGATTGAGCCCATTCACCGCACAGCCAGATATGAGAGATGGATGGCACTTGTGTCTAGCAATCCCCATTGAGGCCATGCCCCAATGACTGGGAGGCCTCTCAATAACCCCGCATTTCTGAAAGTTTTCACCAAGCTGATTTGACACATGGGCCTTTATGGAACATTCCAGATCCACAGCAAAGTATAGAAAGTGGAGGCATTCATTTGAGCAAGAGTGGATTTGCCACACAACTTCCCAGGACTTTGAGATGGTTTATAGTTTACATTTCTGTGTTCCATTATTCTCACTGTTCCACTAATGTGTAAACCCTGTCTAGACAAGGATAACATTTGTTTTGAAGACACTCTTATGTCTAAAGCCTTGCAGAAGAGCTGGCACATAAAAACTGGTGATGTACACGTCATTGTCAATTAACCAAGGCAACTGGGAACATCCATCCACCATATTTGCATGGTAATATGATTCTGCAACAGAAAAGTCACTATCCAGTAAAGGAACTACTAATCCTGGGAGAAGAGTGAACCCTGAAGGGCTGACACCACATTTTTTTAAATTCAGAGACAAAGTTGTGTTGGGGACGAATAAAGCCATTAGTCACATGCTTTGCCTTCTGGGAGAGAAGGACCACATATGTATTCCTTTATTCTTTCTACTCTTCCACACATGGGAAAGAAATTGAGATGAGGTAGGCCTGAAGCTTTCAAGTAGGTTTCCTTAGTAAGTGCTGTTAAGGGATGTTCAAAGAAATAAGACAACACATGGCCAAAGAGGTAGAGGAAGGAAAAAATGGATAGACAGTGTCTTTGCCTCTGAGTACTTGGTCCACTAGCAAAATTGTGGAGAAGACACTTTCCAAAAAAAAATCCCTACAGACAATTCTGGCTCAATTAAGCCTGATTATTTTGTCCTTAGGAACTGAAGTGAGCTATGAAATTGGGAGAAATTGACTTTTTTTCCTCCCCTCTCCAGGCCCAAGAAATTAACTCCTCATCAGATTGACAAAGAGATAATGCACTGGGTGATCAACGTTATAAATGTGTGCCCCTCTGTAATTACCCTTGTTGATTAGCCTGAGTTGCCTGAGGACATAAGACAATGATATGTCAAATCTTTACCTACTAGAGTATCTGTTAAACCCTTTGTTTCATGGAAAGACATTGACCATGTAAATGGATAATAATTATAATTATTATCCATGTAAATGGATAATATTTACATGGATAATAATTATAATTATTGTGATCATGATAGCAAGAATCATTAGCACACCTAAAATAACACTGAGCATCGTATAGGCCAGCAGAATAGCATCCCCTGAAACCAGCATTGCATTGTTTATCTTCTAATTAAAAAACAGAGAAAAACTGTTTACTCTATCTCCATATTGGACACCCATGTAGCAAAAAAGAAGTAAATGGAGATGTGAACCTATCTCCACACCTTAGACACAAAAAAGGACTCAACATGTACCACAGAACTGCAAACTGTGGGGTAGGACTATGGTGATTTTCTGTTACAGAGGAGAAGAGTTCATCCCCAGCCCTGAGCTCATTTCCAGGACTCCAGATGTTCTTCTGGGATCCACAAACCTTTGTGGCCACACCCTGGACAAAATGGCAAGACACTAGCTGGCAAACCAAAACCTGTGTTTTTCATTCAGCTTTCTCTCACTTGGACAAACTACTTTACATAATCAATGTAGAAAATGAAAGGTTTCTTTTGCTCATGGCTGAAGGAGTCTCAATCTGTGGTTCCTTAGCTTTGATATCTCTAGGTTGTTCAAAAGCAGAGCATCATGGCAGAAGTGTGGTAGGAGAACTGTTTATCTCATGGCAGCCAGGAAGGGGAGATCCTGAATAGCTATAATAACAGTAGTAAGCCACCATTACCTGGCTGGTTGAGGGCATTTTTGCCCATTTTGATTCTTATGATGCCTTTGGGAATAAAAACCAGCTCAATATATTCACAAACATGTCAATATATCCACAAACATGTCCAAATGTCCCCTGAGCAGGAGGCTGAATAGAAAAACATGTTCTCACAGCTAAGCAGAAAAATCTTGAGACCCAGGCTAACAACAACAACAAAAAGGTCCAAAGTTACAATATAAGGAAGTCAGATAGTTCATAAAAACTGTGATAAAAAGATTTCCTCCTCTAGCTGATAAGAGAGGTAAAAAGGCTAGGAACCTTACTACCGAAAATAAATACATCTTCTTAAGTATGCACAGAATGTTAGCTTGGAAAGATTGCTAGTGATTATCCAGCTCAATTCTATCACCTTAGAGACCAGGAACAAACAGAAGCCTGTGTCGTTCAAATGTGTGCTTGGAGATTTGAATCCTTTCTGTTCAGTCAGGAAGCCGACTGGGAGAAGCATGGGAAACCTCTGCGTAATCTGTGTGTGCACTTTGTCAACCAGAAAGTGAAGAGGAATGATGGTGGAACAAACAGCCATTAGACAGAGATGGTCGCTGGGAGCTTAAGAGGGTTGGAAGAGACAGATTTGGGAAGGAAAGATGGCTAGGAGAAGACTAAAAGAAGTTGGAAGAAAAGAAAGATAAATTGCATGCATCCCTCTGTGCGAAGGTGTTCCTGTGTGAGAAAAGTCTCTGGAGAATGAGAGAAGCACCTTGGCCACATGCTAAACTCCAACCGTTTTTTAAAAGTCTGGTGGCTCACTTCTATAACCCCAACTCCTCAGGAGGCAGAGATGAGAGGATCATGGTTCAAAGGCCAGTTTGAACAACAAAAAAAGATGTATCAAGACCTCCAGCTCAATAAGTAATCCAAGGCAAAGTGGATCACTTCGAGTTTCATACCAGTTTTCTAAGGTGGAGAGGCCTGAAGCAAAGAGCCTCAGTAATATAATGTTTATATTCTCCCTTGTATGCCAAGGGACATTCCAAATCATATCTTCCTCATCTAGATTCTGCTTATCCAGATTTTTTTAAAAGGTAATTGTTATTATAAAGGTACAAATGGTTTACAGCGGCTGAGGTAAGTGGATGGAGAGTTTGAGACCAGCCTGGGCCACACAGATAAGACAAGAAGCTGGGTGCTAATGGCTTATGCCTATAATTCTAACTACTCAGAAGGCTGAGATCTGAGGATTGCAGTTCAAAGCCAGCCTGGCCAGGAAAGTCCACGAGACTCTTATCTCCAACAAACCACCAGAAAACAGGAAGCAGCACTCTAGCTCAAAGTGGTAGAGCATACCACTTGAGGAAAAAATGCTCAGGAACAGTGCCAAGGCCCTGAGTTTAAGCCCCACAACTGACACAGGAAGCAACAACAACAAAAAAAACAAAAAAACAACAACACAACAGTGGAACTACTAGGAACTAGGTTGAAAATGAACTATGTAACTTGTGTGGGGGAAGGAAGGGAAAACCTGGGAGAGAGTAAGGGTAGGGGTGACAATGTCCTAAAAGAATTGTACTCTTTCCCTGTGTTATGTAACTGGAACACTTCGGTACAATCACCTTTGTTTGTTTTTGGTTTGGGGTTTTTTTTTTTTGTCAGTCATGGGGACTGAATTCTGGGCCTGGTGCTGTCCTTCAGCTTATGAGCTCAAGGTTAGCACCCTACCACTTGAGCCACAGCACCACTTCTGGAATTTTCTGCTTATGTGTTGCTGAGGAATCCAACCCAGGGCTTCATGCACACGAGGCAAGCACTCTACCACTGAGCCACTTTCCCTGCCAGGTACAATAATCTTTATAATAACAATAAAATACTTGTTTATGTACAGCTGAATAGAAGATCAAATCCCATGAGACTGAGAAACTCAGACCTTCTGGAGATGTTCAACTGCTCCAAACATACTACACAAATCATGAGCCTTCAGTGGTTGGTCATGTGTGTGCTGATGCTGAACATCTAAGCAGTGTCGGTGCTCTCTCCATCTCCCTCCCTCCTTCTTCCTCTCTCTCTCACCCCCTCTCTGAAGATGAAACCTTTAGCCTGAAAGCACAGAAGGGAATCAGGACTAGAATTAGTGATTGTCCATCATTCAGGACTCACCGTGGGCAGGCAGCTGGAGGCCCAGACTCCAGGAAGTCCAGGGCCTGTGATGTGCTTTGGCAAATGAAAGACTGCTTCAAATTACTCAGCAAACACAGCATACTTCATTTCCTCTCTGGTAGTCACAAAGTTGGGTTTGTATGGGGGGGGGGGAGTGTCAGTCCTAGGGTTGAACTTAGGCCTGGATTTAGGGCCTGGGTGCTGTTCCTGAGCTTTTTTGTTCAAGGCTGGCACTCTACTACTTGAGCCCCAGCTCCACTTCTGGCTTTTGGGTGGTTCATTGGAAGATAAGAGTCTCATGGACTTTCCTGTCCACTAAGAAGACTGAGATATGAGAATTGATGTTTGAAGCCTAGCCTGGGCAGAAAAAAAAATCTGTGAGACTGCTATCTCCAATTAACTACCAAAAGACAGAAGTGGAGCTGTGGCTCAAGTGGTAGAGCCCTAGCCTTGAGCAAAAGCAACTCAGGGATAACATCCAGGCTCTGAGTTCAAGACCCAGGACTGGCACAATTTAAAAAAAGACAAAAACTAAAATTGAACTATGTAACTTGAGAGTAGAGATGGGAAGATAAGAAGAACTTGGGAGAACCATGGAATAATGGAACAATGGAAGGAGTGACTGATGAAGATGCATTACACTCATAACCTGACATATGGAATTATAACAAGCTCTATTTTTTAAAATATCACTTACAAGCATTCAAAAATCAGTTATTAGCTCAAAAATGTACAAAGAGTAGGGGTATGCAGACAATTATATAATTCTGATTAAGTAAATCAACAAATATGTGCACAAAGAGATAGCTCATCCTACTCATAGTAACTATTCAACAAAAAGACACTATCCTTTCCAAAAATGATACACAAATTCAATATAATCCCTATTAAAACCTCAATAAGGACTTTATAGACACAGACAAGCTTCTGCTAAAGTTCACAAGGAAAGGTACAATCTCTAAACAAAGAAAAAGTTGAAAAAATTAGTCTATCTGATTTTAAGATTTATTTTATGTTATATCATTACAGTGTGGTTATGGTGAATATCTAAACAAACAGATCAATGCAACTGGATGGAAAATCCAGAAATAGACTCACACAAATATACAAAATTGATTTTTTATAAAAATGCAGAAGCAATTCAGTAGAGAAAGGACAATCTCTTCAAACAGTGCTGGAATAATTGAACATCAATAAGCAAAAGAAATAAGTAAACCTCAAGCTAAATTTTCTATCTTCTGCAAAATTAACTTGAAATGGACCAAAGACCTTTTTAACAAATGTAAAATGATAGCAGACTTGGAAAACAACAAGAATGAAAAGGAGAAACTTCTTAGCAGGTAGGTCCAGACAATGACTTGACTTCCTTAAAATCCTGACTGGTAAAAGGAAAAGTTGGGCCAGGAACCCATGGCTCAAGCCTGTAATCCTAGCTACTCAGGAGGCTGAGATATGAAGATCATGGCTCAAAGCCAGCCCAAGCAGGAAAATCTGTGAGACTCTGATCTCCAATAAACCACCAGACAACCAGAAGTGGCACTGGGGGTCAAGTGGTAGAGCACTCGCCTTGAGCTGAAAAGCTGAGGGACAGTGCCCAGGCCCAGAGTTCAAGCCCCATAACCAACACACACACACACACACAAAAGGAAAAGTTGGTACTCTGGTTCTCATCAAATTTGCAGGTGTGTAAACTAAAGACCAGAGAAGGTGTGTGAGTGTTTCTTAGTTTTATAAGCAAAAAGCCACAGAATAGCACTAAAGGTTTATTTTTCTCCACGTGGAAACACGAAACACTGGACAATATACTAAGGGGAATCCAATTTTATGTCCGGCGCAGTGAAAAGCAGCTGTAGCACCAGAGGTTAAAATTTTTCACAAAGAAAACAAAACTTGCAAATATTCTGTTTTGATTCTAGATGATTCAACAAGGAGTTTGGATTCAAATTAATTTTAATTAAACCACTACCATGTGCCGCCATCATGCTAAATGACTTTTATAAATTTCCTTGTTTATCTTCATTGTAATTATGGGATATTAATATATTGAATCCTGATTTTGTTAAGGAAAGAAAGAAAAAGAAAGAAAGAAGAAGGAAGGAAGGAAGGAAGGAAGGAAGGAAGGAAGGAAGGAAGGAAGGAAGGAAGGAAGGAAGGAAGGAAGGAAGGAATCCAAGGACTATGATGATACATAGCATGACCAGTATATAAATTCAAACTTATCTGCTCTGACATATAATGCTTTCCAGATCACTACATGTCATGCTTTATAAAGTTATCCACCCATTACCTTTTCTAAGTCTTACAGAGCTATGTTCAGAAAAAAAAATGTTGGGCCTAGAATTGTAAGAATGTTTGCTTTAAAAAAAAAAAAAACACTAGCTAGGCACCAGTGGCTCATGCCTACTCCTAGCTACTCAGGAGGCTGAGATCTGAGAATCGCAGTTCAAAACCAACTGGGGCAGGAAAAGCCCATATAATAGCTGGGTGCCCAGGGCTCATATCTGTTAATATCTGCTCTCGTAGCTACTTAGGAGGCTGAGATCTGAGGATTGCAGTTCAAAGCCAGCTCGAGCAGGAACATTAATGTTTCCTCTCTCCAATGAACCACCAAAAAGCCAGAAGTAGAAGTATGGCATAAATGTTGGTAGCACCAACCTTGATAGGGAAAAGCTAAGCAGAAATGTAGAGGGTTTGAGTTTAAGCCCCAGTACTGGTGTGCACATTCAAGCACGTGCACGCACACACTCACACACCACACACAAATTATGTATGATATGTCTTTCTGGTTATTTATAGAAAGAAAAAATGTTTTGTAAATAATAGTAACAGTAATAATAATAAATTCAAAATCAATATTGAAATCATTTCTGTAGCAGAACCTCTAACTCCATCCACAAACTAAAGCTTCTAGAAGTGAAGGTAAGGACTTAACACACTAGTTCACCCAGAACCTAACAATGAAGGCTAGGTACTTCCATCAGAGACAAGACTCAAGTAGTATAACACTAGCCTTGAGCAAAAAAGATCAGGGACAATGCCAAGGCCCTGAGTTCAAGCCACAGAAAAAGCCAAAGGAAGCTGGGCGCCAGTGGCTCATACCTGTAATCTGAGCTATTCAGGAGGCTGAGATCTGAGGATCCTGGTTCAAAGCCCAGGCAGGAAAGTCTGTGAGACTCTTATGTCCAATGAAACACCAGAAGACCAGAAGTGGAACTGTGGCTCAAAGTGATAGAGCAATTGCCTTGAGTGAAACAGCTCAGGGACAGGGCGCAGGCCTCAAATTCAAGCCCCACAACTAACAAATATTTAAAGATGATCCCCACTCCCCAACCAGACTTTTGAATTTACAGTTAGGAAAAACTAGATTCCAGAGAATAAATGGGATGGATGGTTAAGAAGCAAGAATTACAGACAGGGCCTGAAACTTATAAACCGAAACTTCCAGTTTAGTGTCATTCTCAGAAGAGCCCAAAGCAAGGAAGCAATATGGATCTACACTGTATGACATTTTAAAACAATGTTTTTTGTGCCACTATTTTGTGCTTGAACTCGAGGCTTGGACACTGTCCCTTGGCTTTTTCTTTCTAGAGATAACATTCTACTACTTGAGTCACAGCTCTACCTCTGACTGTTTGGTGGTTAATTGGGAGATAAGAATATCATTGACTTTCCTGCCCAGGCTGGCTTCAAACTGTGATCCTCCAGATCTCAGCCTCCTGACTAGATGAGATTAGAGGTTTGAGCCACCATTTCCACTTAATCATTTTTTTTTTGAGGTGAACAAAAGTTACTCTACTCTATATA